>NC_052664.1:17490865-18118942 GCF_016802725.1 Solenopsis invicta
ATATTTAGATTATACCTTATATATATATATATATATATATATATATATATATATATGTGTGTATATATATGTATATATATAAAATTCGTATATGTTTATTAGAGTCTAGTATACATATATTAGAGGATAGTTTCAAAGCTTTTAAATTTCGCATGCAAATGCAAAACATGGGACCAAAGTTATTTTGAACAACAAGTGTAAATATAACGCTGTAAACACAGGTTTGATTTTCATTCCATTTCCAAGTAAAGTTTTAAAGCATTAAAATAACTAATTATACATAGAATAAACGTTTTTATCAAAGTTATCTGAACGTTTAGCTAAATTTGAAAATAATTTCGTTGGAGCGAAATAATTATGTACGACTGAGCGTCTGAGCAAGATAAGTAAGTCTGTAAGAAGTTTTTTGATATTTTAATTTTCAATGGTAATGCCCTACATAATTATTTTGATAGCCCAATAAAATTTTTTTCAGATCTACATCCAATTAAAATTGTTAAACACTTTAGTAAAACCATTCTTTTCATGTAATCTCAATAGTGCAATAGTGCAAAAAAATGCACATGCCAAAGACAAAATAAATTAACATGAGTAATATAAACTGTGTGATATAGAAGAGAGGGTTTGCAGTTGCGGAATAATGTTTGTATCTGCCAGAATTAATTCTTCGGAACTATATTCCGCAATCAAACTAAAGCCACCTAGTCAACTCTACTCCCATAGTCTGACCGGCTTAAAACTCGATCTCACGCGTTCTGGACCGAAACGACCGAAGAGTGGGGCACCAACGAGAAGAGCAGCGTCACACCGAAATCGCTGGTTTTCGTGGGTATCCGCCGGTTTCGCGGTGTGGCACACCGGGACCGAAACTCGGCGAGCCAACAATTCAACGACAAATTCTAGGGTGACCCGAAAACATGAACCAAACAAAGAGCGTTGCTGCGGTCGGACAAAGAGATCACGAGAAGCTAGCCCACGGAAAAGCAGGAGGAGCCGCAAGTTCTCTCAGTCTTTACCTTCAGGGACGGTCTGAAGCATATCGCTCTTCTTCTATCACTACCACCTTGCTTCTCTACCTCTCGAATAGATTCATTTACTAGTGCGCCGCAATTCCGAATATGTAATATAATGCCCGTGCTCGGTGTCAAACGAATAATGCATAATTGCATTAAGTTGCACCGCGCTGTAATGTCTGCTAGGTCGTTGACGTTCATTAACTTTAGAATGTTCCTCTTGAGGCCTCATTGCTTTTTCATAACATTCTCCATATCGTACGTTCAGTCTAATTTTCAATTTAAGTAATTTTTAGTTACAGTAAGATAAATTATTCTTAATGTTAAAATCAAGAGAATATGTTTATAATATTATTAAAACGCCTAATATACAATCAAAGCAAGATCTTAGTGATAAAATATTTTACGTGTGATTTTACATACAATTTCCAATTCTTTCAAACTATGTGCCGTCACTTTTGGTTTCAAATATAAGCTCTTAAATTGAATCAGAAAAGTAATTTCGCATACACTTCGAAAAATATTATTTCAGCACTAAGTTCTTGCTTCTGACTATATATCGGATCTCTCTCGTCTGTAATTGTAAATAATTCTTTTTCTTTTTTCAGATAATATTTTTAAGAGAAAGAGAGAAAGAGAGAGAGAGAGAGAGAGAGATCCTCAATTTTATTTAAATAACATATGTAGTTTTAAAAATTATTTATTTTTTATTTTAGATTTCGTATCCCTTCATTACAAGATTATGCATAAAATTTTGGGTGTAAAATACGAGTCGCGTTTTCTCTCTCTTCGGGTTATTCTTTTCTTCCATGCAGCAGGGTCGCTGTTCGAGCCAACTGCATTACCGCTCGGTGCCGTTTCTGGCAAGAGTATTAGCTCGTCGCATTATTGTCTTGGATTAATTCGCCCACGTAAAAAGCTGTGATTTCTAGTTAACCCACGCGCATGTTTTTTCTGCAATTATTCAAGCAATAATAAGTATAAATCTAAATCAGCAGTAATATCGTTATGGCATGTCAAAAAAATTCTACAAAAAAAATAAAGTACCAAATTACTCTTTGATTTGTTCAACAGATCATTTTTGTAATAAAATAATAAATTTTATATCATTATGCATACATTTTCATATTTTTCTCGAAAATATCCAAATTATGTTTCTATGCATTAAATGATGATGATTTTGATATTAAATTCTTCAATCTTTATAACTGTCTTACTTATTTATTTAGAGATACACTTTTTGTAGACTGCTTTGTTTTTTTAAATAAAATCTTTTGCATACTAACTTGAGCTTATCAGATGTTTGCCCTCTTAATTACGGCGAAAATGAATCAAGTTAATAATTTACAAGATTTCAAATACAATTTCGTACTTGAAATAAATCTTATAAACAATTGTTCTCTCCGTTAGAGTATAATCTCGTTTACGACTGCTATTCTCACGGGCTAAGAAGAAGAATTTAATTAAGCGACACAATTTTCTTTCAATCGATGTTAATGCAGTCGGCGCTCGGCATAGACATTCTTGCGCGCGAAATGCATTATTTATGTTCGCCTTTGAGACTTTTGGCAAAGATTATTCGCCTGTTATTCAGGAAGAACACAAACGAGTCGTAAGTGCAGAGCAAAGCCGTACGGAAGCGGAAGCGCACGGTGCACTTTCGACCACAGATCAATGAACGTTCATTCGCGGTTACGTGGCTGCATGAACGTGTTGCGCGCGTGTGGCGAACAAGCGAGCGAACGAACGAGCGAGCGTGCATGCGTGCGTGCGTGCGTGCGTGCGTGCACGCGAGCGTGCATGCGTGCATTCGTAAAATCTACGGTGGCCGTATTTCGTGCTACGGCGGAACGGGCATGGCGAGAATAACGCCATCGTAAATGGCGATTCGCCGCCGTATAATTCAGAAATATCAATTCTACGCGAGCATGGAAATAGATCGCTCCAGCACGGTGGCGTTAACTCTTTGTTCTCCGTTGCGGATGTTGCGTTGTTCTGCGCTTCCGCTGTTTCGTTGAATTTACGTTACGTTATTGTGGAAGAGCAAGACGGGATAAGATCGCGTTAACTGGATAATCTCGATAGTTATGTAATACAATCTTTTATATTAAAAAATCTATGATTTGTATAAGTTTTATGTCAACGGAATGGCCATAAATTTGATTGCAGATAATTTCGAAATTTTATATAATTATTTATGTACAGGATTGCTCCTGATATTGTATATATTTTTAAATATTCAAAAGATTATTTTCTTATTTTCAAATGCCATTGGTTAATCATACAAATTAATCATACATGATTTGTATTTTTATTAAATATTAATATTCTTGCAAGTTCAACGTTTTATGATCTTTTTATAAAAATGTGTTTATATATATATATATGTATATATATTGGATTTATCCATTTATTTGCCTTGGAAAAGATGACAATAAGATTATAGAATATAAAATTCGTTTTAAATTTTAAAATATTAATTATATTAAATATATTAAAAACATATTTTAATTTCTTTTTAATATTTTTATAATAATTATTTCAAAATTCAAAGCGCATTCTATATTCTATAATCTAATTGTAATCTTTTTCAAGACAAATAAATGGATAAATCCAAAATATCAAGAACGAAAATATTCCACATTTCAAATTTTCTTAAAACAAATTAAAAAGAAAGCTTAAAATATTTTATATACAATATGTATAAAGTACGACTTTATTCACGAATGTAAAATATATTTTATGCATAAAAAATATATAATCCCTATTGAAATGGTATTATTTAACTTTGATAAAATACACAATTGTAAAGATTTTTATTTATTAATTGGCTTTATAATCCTTAGTCATAAAAATTCCACGCTCTCAATAATTATTGAATTATTGAATTATGCGCCAGCGTGGAGTGACTTGCCATAGCAAAATTGCAGCACGACGGATTGTCGATTTCGACGTTTTCGGACATGCGAAAATTCGCATTAACGCGCGCGATTCGGATCTGAAGCATTTTCATGGCGACGAGGGAAACGTCATAGAGTTTCGTAAGTTGCGGCGGACGTTAATCGCTGACGAAACTTCGACTTCATCGGAATACGCGCGGGATCTGGGTCCCGGGTACGGCTTAATGAAGCATTGACGTGTCCGGCAAAACCGTGTACCTGTCCGCGTGTAATTAACGTAACGCCGGCATCGGTCCGTGGGCCACGCAAATCAAGCGGTACGTTGAGAGCGAACCCGAGCGAACCCGGAGCCGTAATTAGAGGCTCTCGCGACGCAAAGAACAATGGGGTAGATGTGTTCGCGTTATCTCCGTATCTGTCGATATTTGTGGCTGCCCAAGACGCGGCTCGAATATCGATGGGCTTGGATGACCGGGATAGAACGTATGGAACCTCCGGAATTATCGTTCTCGTATAACAAGGGAGAAATATTGATACAGCTTGATCGCCTATCATGTTTAACAAATTCTTGATATATATTTACCACACTATTTTATTTTTCTTTTGCGGTTGGTTAAAAGCTTTTCGCAATTTGCTTAATTACTGACTGTGAGAGAAAAAAATTGTTGCAGTTACCATAATTGAACTATAATCCATAGTCGTTTTCGGTGTGGACTATATATTTATGTTTTAACAATGCAAATTATAGTTTTTAGTTATTATTACCACGCAAATAGTAAGTTAAAAAAATAAGGCGCTATAATTGTAATTGCACTTACTATACAGAAATATTTATTTATACCATTCGTGTCTTCATATTTTATTATATTAATATTTGAAAATAATAATTTATAATAAATTTTTTTCATATTGGTAGAACTATAAACATAAAGTTATTGTTACAAACATTATAGCAGTAATAACGGTAAAAATAAAGCTTCTACCCCCCCCCCCAATTATTTTACCATGTAATTATAGTCACAAATACCAAACATTTTTTTTCTCAGTGTATCTTAGAGTTTCTCATCTCAATATTTTAATGTAATATTAATTAATATAATATTAATGTAATTTAATATTAGTAACGTTCATAAGTTATTGAAGAATAATGGTCGCAAAGAAAATTTTGCCGTTCATCAAAGTTGATAACAAAATCTTTGTAGAAATCATAACTTTAGTTTTTTTTTTGTTATATAAGGGAGATATGCTATGTGAATAAAGTTTTCTCCATTACGTGACCGTTTAGTATCCCTTGGCAAAGATAGTTGCACTTTCGCGTAGCCTGGATAATGCTAAAACAGCTTGCAACTTTTCTTTCATTTTAATTATGTTAAAACTCATAAAAAGCACATCTTCTTCCAATTTTAACAATTAACAAAAAAATTCGAAAGCAAAGCAATTTCAAATTTCGACATGGCGACAACTCGTATTTTCGAGCTAATGTCCATATCAACTTTTTTTTTTGTTTTTCAGTCCTCAATCACCTTTCGCGCAATTGATCTTCACTTTTAAAACCCTGTACATCTATAAAATGCTTTTTAAGATATTTATGCATTAGAATACGTTTTAAATACATTTCTTATACATTTGTTTTTATGTACATTGTATAAATCCTTTCCTTTAAGTACTTTTTAATCAACAAAGTTCAATCAGCAATGGATTTGTAAAAATGAATTATGAAACAGATACATCATGTATCTCTTTAACTAATCTTCAATCGTAACAAAAGGATAATGCATCATTGGAAACATATTTATCGTATTCATAGTTGGAGCGCAATTATTGACAGAGAGATAGAATCAGAATTTAATTAATTCATCAGATTATGCCGTCACAAAGATAATGCTGATTAATTAATTATCATTTGACGATTGTCATTTGTATCTATGATGATTCTAATGCTAAATAGCTTACAGGAGTAACTAAATTACGCGATATTACTCAATACAGATTCACTAATAACCAGGAAATAATTCTTGCATCTAAATGAATAAAGATATTATTACAAAATAATAATAATAATAATAATAATATTAATAAATATATCGCGTATTTGAGACTATCGCTAACATTATCGAATTATACACAGCAATTCGATTTCTTAAATCCGCATGCTCTCAATAAACTAGGATATGAGACACGTTCTGCACAAGGGAAATATCCGAGTACTCGTTAACAGGGATAATGCGACTTCCTTTCGCGAGTTTGCGACGTCGAAAGTTTCGCGAGGGGCCAGCCTGCGTCATTAATTATTCCACGATAGCGTGAATACCAGTTACATACCTACGATTGGCTCATTAATTTTCAGCGACGTCATATCGACTTTCTGTCGAGAGAAGCCTTGATATCCCAAAATCCCGGCGACGTTACCGATCGTAGCGTGAGTGAACGTGTGTCAAAACGCCGCGGCGCTTGTCTGGCCGGCTACAAATCAAAATTGCAACCGTGTGTGCGTTGTCTGGACGATCCCCGAATTTACCGCGACCATGTAACGTCGTTTTGAGGGAAAACGACGCGAAATGATCGATTGTTTCAAGGTAGAGGAAAGGAGGAACGCCGCGCCACCGCCGTCATCGCGCGGAAAAATTTGCGGAAATTTTCGAAAAGTTTGCGATCTTGCTCTGGGAAAACCGACGGAAATTGCTACGTGTACGTCACGCGATATTACGAAATCACGGTATCGCGCGATATACTGGCTGGTGGTGCGCCCAGGCGCTGCTGCGCGGGCCACCTCAATCTCGCGGTGTCAAAATAAAATTTGAAATATTATAAAGCCTCGGATGTGCGAAACGGGCGCGAATAAAAATTGCACGAGGACACGCGGAATAATTTTATTATTTTACGGAGATGCTCGAAACGAGCGACGAGTGTGTCCGCGGGTGTGCCTTGACATTTCGCAACAAACCGAGAGATGCGATGACATAACGTAAATACCGCGTTAAAATTGTTGAAGCTGAATGGAGTCAAAGCTAAATTCGAATTTAGTAAACTTATTTTGTATTTAAATAACCATACAGAAAGTTCGTTACATTTTAATATTCTCGCTTATACGAATACATTATAAACGGTCTCCTCTTGTGTTATGTGTTAACTATTAATCTATGTTCTCTTACCTTTTATTTTAATTGCAAATTAATGATAAAATTATTGATAAAATATTAATGCAAAGTAGAAATTACTGTCAAACTGTGCATAAAAATTTCTGAATAAGCCAAATATAAATTTATACCCTTTTCTGACTAAAGCTATAATTCTTCGTCAGATGATGGAAACGGATATTAGCTTAATTTTAAATTCACGAGTGTGAGAGCTGCACATAGTAATATATTTGCGTCAATTTTTCCATAAAATTAATGTACTGTTTCGAAAAATTGGTGAAAAACAAATTTATGCAATTTCAGACAAGACGGTACAAAGCAATATTTAAAAACGTACTTTAAGTGCAAATACGTACTTTTTGAATATTCAAAAAATTATAATTATGGGATTATACATATAAAACCAAAGTATCTGTATTGAAGTCTAATGAGGTTCCTGGAGGTTAATCGCTGAACGTATAACTGCAAAATGGCGTCAAAGCTGCGTCCTTTGTCATTCTGCTTACGTGAACATTTCAAAAGTAATTGATTTTGAAAAGAGGTTTAATTGGGTTACATCAACTTTGCAGAAAGAATTATTCATATCATGAATTCCCTTGAACTGTCAATAATATTCTGACGTTGGTCAAGTTTCATATGTTAAATGCGTTAAAAAATTTGTATAATTTTTATAATATTGTAAATATATCTTGTTTAAATGAGAAATAATAAGAAGATATTGACGTACAAAATTAAATATGTTAATTAATATAGGTCTCTCGTATTATAATCGGGAATTAAATTATATTTCGATTAAATTATTTTAATTATCAATATAATAACATTTAAAATTGTAATGACATATAAAATTGAAACAGATAATATCAATAGACTATCGGAGAGAAAATTAAAAAATAAAAATTACTTCTCTTTTCGTTAACAAAATTAAAATGTAAATCGTGTGGTTATACGTATAATTATAATGACAGGTTATTGTACATTGATAACTATAAATTATAAAAACTCGTGACAATTTTACATGAATAAATTCGAATTAACGCAACCACGCAATTCTTATGTTAAACCCAAAATGAAACAGCGTTATTACACCATGCGTCTTTATACGTTCATACTTGGTTCTATTGTAATTTTCCTGCGCTGTCAAAGATATTACAGAAGGTAACTCTCGCTGCTGCATCTGCAGAAATTTATTAAACATATTTCTCCGTCTACGAGAGTATGTAAGATGCTGTTTTGGCGTGAGATGTAAATTATTCAGCAAATCGCTGAAGAATAATTTAACGTACCGCCGCACTGACACAAGCAAGAATAAATTACATTTCTGCGCTGTTTGCGTGCTATCTGTTTAATTAAAACGCCTTCAGACTCGAGCAGGCTGTGAAATGTAATGATCGAAATTCTTAATATAAATTTCGCTAATTTGCGTTAGTCGATAACAAAGCATAATCAATTGTTCCATCTCCGAGTTTCAATTGCATGTAATATTGCTTCCCAAGCTACAAATTGAATTTTAATAACTAATTGCAATCAATCATTCGGAATATTGAGATATAATTCTGACTATAATCTTTTAAATACTCAAAAATATTTGATAAATGTGTATAAATATATTTTACATTTAAAATGCTTCTTTAAACGTTATTTTATCTTCTTTTCTTGTAACATTACATCATATTTCATTATTTTTACTATCGACTCAAAATAATCCTTTACTTTTTATTAACGAATATAATATATTACTATGCTTTCTTTTAAGGTAAAATTTTCTTTATTTTTTATAGTTAATTATATAACTAAATAACAATAAACATATTCTTATCTGTACATATATAATGCTCCATTATTTATAAAATTAATTTTAACTTTATATTGTATAAATACATATGTAAAATTTGTAACAAAATTTGCATAATATCAAAGATATAATATTTTGTTAAACGCATAGAAATCGATATTTTTATCAAAAGAGTAGAATGCAATGGTACTCCGATAAATCCCGTCTATAGATTTTTAACGAGACGTGGACGTACAATTTTACATTGTGTTATATAGTAATATATTGGTACAAACAAACTCTCGATTATTCTGAAGTTAAATCGTTAAAAATTTTACGACGTCAAGCCATATCGCAGTAATATTGACTTTATTCTTTCTCTGAAATGTAGCGTGAAATGCATCTGTTATATACTTTTTTAAGCTTGACGTAGAGCAATGTAGTTCGCTATGTGTGACTGGCTGAGAAGTCAAAATGTAAGGGATACCTGCTGGCGTCGCGACGCTACCGCATAGCTTGATTAATTGTTCAAATTAAAAAAAAATATATATATATATTTTACAAATGTGATATAATTATTAATGTAATATTATCTGATTATTATAGATTAGTCAAATTTTTTCGTATAAATTTATGTATTCGCCACTAGTTTATTTTCTTTACATTGCTCTTCCACTTGCTATGAAGCTATGAACACGAAATTAAAGTAAGAAAGTAATTTTTCATTTTTCATGCTGAAAAATGGAAGATTGTTTTCTCATTTCGTCGTCTACTAAGACCATCTACTAAACGCGACAGTTTTTAATTACATTTACTAAGAAATTAATAGTGTTTGAAGTTCTTTAATAGTCTCTGCTATAAGCGTTAATCTTAAAGATTCTTTTTCTCGTTTATTCAACTCGTTTAAACCAACCTAAGAACGAAAATACGCGTGTATGTATTCCTAAATTAGTAATCACGGTAACAAATCATTTCAAGTTGCTATATTTGTATGTAACAGTGCAAATATTTCCCTTTGTATCAAGTTTCTTAGATTCCGGGCTCATTAATCACTACTTTTGCATAAGATAGCTCTTCCGGCGTTTATGAGGTTGACGGTACGCTCGCCTTGAGATTAACCTACGCATAATTGTAGATTGAAATTACATGGAGTGCAAGTACGTGCATTAGCATTACGCTCCTAAGTTGTTTCAAATGAGTTGAAGCGACAAAAGGAAAAGTCATTATATTCGCAGCAATATTTAAAGCGCACAGTTTCGTTAAGAGTATAAAATAATTGCACGGCGGCTAAGAAATCGTTTAGCGTGTTATTCAGCGTTTCGCTTGTCGACAAGAGAATACTTTCAAGTGTCTCTCTCTCAATGCATTCCTGCTCTTGTGCCACTTAATCAGCTCTCCGTTCCTTCTACTCTAATTGAATCGTTTTATTAAACTAAAGCATTTAAATCTCACTTAAAATTAAAATTCGTGTAATTAAAGTGACTAGAATTAGCGAATCCCTCAAGGAATTATGTATGAGGTCGGAGATTAATTAACTCTTCTTATATCTCTTATATTGCAACGTAAAATAGGAGAGAGCTGCTACATGCGTATCACTTAAGTAATTTTTTATTATATTTCTCTTTTTTGGTAATATTGATACATTAATATCATTTATTGTGATAAAATTTGTAGTGATATGATTTAGAAAACTCGATAGATTTTATAAAAATATTGATTTAATTTCTATAATAATTACAAAATCTATGCATAAAAAAATATTCTATAATAAAAATTCTTTTATCACTTTTATCTAACTTGTTGTATACTAGTCTTGAATTTATATCATGTTACAATATTTTTTTAGCGCGCACAAAACAAAATTTAATAAATGTAGCGCCTTTAGCAATCTCCTTCTTAATAAAAAATTATCTTAGGCCTTAAAGAAAATTATTCTAATATATATGATAAATATGTTCGCGAACCACAGGAATAGCGCTATAACTATGGCATTGTCATGATTGATAAACACAGAACGAAATTAATAGAAATGCACGTATGCTTGAAAAATGTTTTTTAACTTTCAAACGTCACGCAGACGTGTCTGAAATATCTTTTGCATTGTTTGATTCGTGTACCTTTCGTTCCATTTTTCACAGATGCGATACAAGCGCGAGCGATTCGAGATTTCGCCCGACATGCTCCAGAATCGTCGAGTTCGTGATATTCGAAAATTCATGCGTTCAACTGGGAGAGGAGTTCGCCGGGAGTGACTATCGTCTACGGCGATTTAGAACGGAAACTCCACCCAAGCCAAGTCGTGGAATCCGTCCGTGAAGAAGCTTGACAAACGTCTGTCGAGGACGAAGCGATTAATTATGAAATTCAACTACGTTCGCGAGCGCACGGAAGATACACGTCTCGATTACGGCGCTATTTCAAATAGTTCTCGGTCTACATCGGTATTATAGCGTCTGACGGTGTTACGTGGAATTACGACGACCGTCTCCGTGTTTCCCGTTCCGCGTGTTTTCTGGCTCGCGGCGCACGAGAAACGCGATTACATTCGATCCGTCATCGTTGTTGCAACGGGAAGTCCGTTAGAGTGTCCAGACCAATTCGCTTCTTTCGTTCAAAGACGAATGCGCTTCAAGAGTTATTTAGCGCTGAAACAATTTCCTTCTTTTCCGCATTCTCCTCTCACATATTGTTCTCCACACTTTTCTTTGAGCTTACTTTCGGCGCGGAAGCGATGTAAGTCCGTAATTCCTAAGAATTACATTTCGTAAAGGGAAGAATAATGCCCTCTTTATTCAATTAAATAAGAAAATTATGATCAAAAGAAGAATACAAATTTATGCTACGTTATTTGGCTCGGGATGAGAACTTCATTATGCTGCTATATAATTTTAGAAAAATTATTCAAAAAAGTAATTTTATTAATCCTTTTTGTGGAAGTAGAGAGCTTAAAAAACAAAGGAAGCACTTTAGGTGGCGAGACTTGGCGTTCTATTTTATATACGCCATATCCAAACGCGGACGACGACGACGTCTTCTTCGGCTTGTAAACAAACGACCGGGTGCTTGATAGTGTAAACGCGATAAGAAAATATTGAATTTGGCCGCCGGTCTTAAAAAGGAGCCGGGGGAATGGAAGGCATTGACGACCCCGGAAACGGAAATACCGTAAGAAAGCTTCCGGATCCGCGCAAGAACAGGTGCAAACACGTAAATCGTTCCAAGGATATTTCAAGGCGATTTTTCGCGGGACGTTCGTTCCCCGATTTAAATGAACTCTCATGAATTTCCGTGACTGAGAAAGCAGGCTATAAGTAGGCTTATAAGGAATCATCGTCGTAGAAAAAGAACTTTCGCCTCGAGATACGATGAGAAGGCCCGTGCACGTCCGCTCGCGGAAATCGAATTGGACCAAGTCCTGGTAGAAGTTCTAGTCGTTTAAAACAACTAACTTGATAGAATTCCGTTAAAACTCGAAGGACGGAAAAGAATCGAAATTCGCGCGTTTTCTTTCTTATTGTTAATAGACCTAATATACGTAATTAAATGCTTTTTGATATTCTGTCTCGTTCCAACTTTTCGTTTCGAATATCTGAAAGGTACTCTCCGAATTAGTGAAATCTTACTGATTTACAGTGCTATATTTATAACTGTGAACAGCAGTGATTATTCACTGTCTTTCAGTGATTTCGCTGGGAAAAGTACCTACACAGAAGAAAAGTTAGTATCAAATTAACAATTTATTGTTTCATACATAAGCAAGAATATAGAATCTTCCTGAAAGAATTTATAATCTTAAACAGACATAATTTACTTATATGAAGGAAAAAATTTTCTTTATGTAAGCAAATCATGTCTGTTTAAGATAAACTCTTCCAAGAAGATTTATATTCTTGCTTATATATGAAACAATAAATTGCTGATTTAATGCTGACTTTTTTCTGTGTACTCTCATCTTATTACGCGTAATACTCTCTAAATCGGAATCAGTGTATTATTACTGATCCCATTATACTGATGGGAATCAGTACAATGTATCGTATATCGCTGTGTCATGTATCACTGATTGATACAGTTATAAGTATATAATACCACTGAAATCGAGCTATTCCCTGCTTCTCAGTGAATAATACACTGATTTCGATTTAGAGAGTATTACGCGAAATAAGAAGTAATATTTTAACTCAAATATCTCTGAAGGAATATCCCGGTTCCTATTCTCCGTTTCGAAGGGTCCAACTCATCGGTTTGGAAAAAAAAAGAAAGCTTTCTGCTTACGACGCGATGTTTCCCGTTGGGACAGAGGAGAAATAGTTCCCCTGCGTATACACGTGGACCGCTGCGTAATCAAAATTTACATTAACCACTCTTTGTGTACATTTTTCCGTGTACACGAAAAATTTCAAATATTTTAAATAACAAAATGTCGGATTTTACAACACTCAAAACGACTGGTTCCGTTTCCAGTACGGTACTCTGGTGCACTTCTACTTCAAATGTTCTCATGAAAACGCGAAAGAATGAGGTGGCGGGTCAGAATAAGCTAGATCAGTAAATACTACGTCAACGGAATAATCCTGATGTTCGCCGCGTTACGGCAAAGGTCAGAGGGCCTTATTTGCACAAGCAGCCAACCAGCACTGGCAGAAGTAGTAGCGGCGGCAGCAGAAGCAGCGAGTGACTTGACACCCGGATCCAACAGCGGAGTATTTAGATCGTGTTCCTCACTGACACGACGTGTACTCGCGTTAGCCGTCTCAGGGCTTCAAAATTAATGCAATTACCGCAAGGCTGCCGTTTCGTCCTTCCTCCTCCCCCCCTCCCTCACGTCCCCCCTGCTCGGTGCCGTGGCGGCACAGCAGCCTCTCCGTTTCATTTGCGTGTAACATTTGCATTTAGTATTCATGACTATGCTACATTACCGCGGCAGTGCGCGCGGTCGCGACTAAAGGCAGACGTTGTTATTACGCGAGCCGTTACGTTGTTTAGCTTTAATGCACGTAATTTCCGAACGCCCGCCCGCTCGTCGCCGCCGCCGTGCCACGCCGCCACTACGAACATTGATGCACTTGCTCGCATAAAATGGCTAAATACTTTATCGCGATTAATATTACCAGAAGGGAAACGCGACGCCGATAGCCGTCGAGAGGAGGAATCGGGCTGACGCGCGCGTTTAACCCGTGTCAAGGCAGCGATTTCGGCTTTTATTTCTGTCATACGCAGCGACGACCACCATCAGCGCGGAAACGCGCGTCGCGCTTAATTGCACGATTTAAAGGCGTAATCAAATGCGGCCGCATTAATTAGGCTCTCTTGAGCTCAGTCCTCGCAACGACGCCATGCAAAACCGACGAATTATTTAAGCTCATCTCTCCAACTGTAAACAGTGCAATTGGCGGATAATTGTAGGAGAATCTATTATTATATGATTCTTGTCGTTTACCGAGGGAAAAATTACTAACGTTTAATAAATATTTATTCGAATAGTGCTAGTAAAATACTAAATGTAAAAAATATATATATATATATATATATATGTTTAGTACAAAAACGACTAATTTAATTTGAGTATCATTTTTATAGAGTAAATATTTATCGTAAATAAATATTTTACTAGCACTATTCGAATAAATTTTTATTAAATTTAGCGT
Organism: Solenopsis invicta; assembly: GCF_016802725.1. Lineage (NCBI taxonomy): Eukaryota > Metazoa > Arthropoda > Insecta > Hymenoptera > Formicidae > Solenopsis > Solenopsis invicta. The sequence continues at coordinate 17,505,338 of NC_052664.1, forward strand.
TCAAATTCCGCGATGATTGAAAATAGTGAACTTTAAACCATTTTCGACGTAATACTAAAAAATCGTTGTCAGACACTTGCCGGGAAAGCTTTGCCAAAAGTGGTACTGTTAACGAAGAATTAATTATGACGTGCGATATTTTATCGACGATCAGTGAGAAACTATCAGGACGGCGGTAGAACAGAGAAATTTATGTTCGAAAACTTGGCACTCAAATTAGAAAGAAGGTGACGATCCTATAAAAGATAAAGAGATGTTTGTGTTCACTAGTCCCAAATGGAGAAAAGCTTCAAATTGAAAGCATTGAAGCTTTTCAAGAAAAAAGCACGTTCTCGATTTAGCAGAGCACCTCTAGATTATCATTTTTAAATGAGCAAAAGTAAAGTTATTTGATTTGTTAGTGCGTATAAAAATATACGAAGTAAAAAAGCATAAAATATTTTTACCAAAAGATTTAAAATTGTAAAATTAATTAATGATTAATTAAATTTGATTTTACAAAACGAATATTACGTATATTCATACCAATAAATAAATTTAACAATGTCTATGTGGAAAATTTTTTAAATATTAGCGACCTGATAAAATTGCGTATTTCTATTTGCAAAATTTGCAAAATTAAAAAAATACTTTTATTAAAAAATATATGTATATATACCCATATAACTTTTTAAAAATATTTTTTATTATATTTATCTGTTAATACTAAAATTAATATAGCTTCGTTGAGGCTCGCTCATTATCAAATTTAACACTATCTATGAGCTACGAGATTAAGAGTGTTTATAATCATGTATTGTATTACGAGATCGAGTGTCTGAGTACAACGTAATATAACCTGAATATAACGTAATGATCCTTTTTTCATCATATGAAAAATCTCATAATCTTTAGTTATCAAAACATTTCATCTAGTTGATTACGAGAATATGCAGCTACTTTCATTTACTCGCATTTACAAATGCAAGCTCGTAGTACATTCACAATTTATAAACACAGTATTTCCATTTGGCACGTTTATTTTCAGCCATTTTAATTATCTGTCTGTTATTTATTACGCGATATGCTTTATTATTCGTTTAAACAATGTGTTTGAAATATTCCTCAAATAAACTTCATCGTCATAGAAACAAATGTTTGATCCTGAAAATAGCTCGCGAAATATTATAATCGTGTATGCGAATACATTTCACATCGCACGTTTTTATCAAAAATAACAAAAACGGATGCTCTTTACAGTTATTGCAAATTTCACGATTGAAACAACATATGGATTGCGTGTATTTGTACTTGGCGATTGCTTCTCTTCCCTTTTCGCGATTTTTGAAGTATAACCCTCTGACAGCATATTGAGATGGGGATCTCGTTTTATGAGGATCGCATTTGAATAACATAGATAACAAATTCGAGGGGGGATCTAATAATCCCGGCGGTATAAAAAGAATTCGGTGACATCCAATTTCAGATGTGCGAAAGGAGAAATTTTCAAACGGTGGCGTCAGACAGTTCTCGGTCTGGTTATCCTGGTTATAACGACAGTTACGTATCGTCGCGATTTTTCAGGGGGTCCGCGAAAGCACGGGCTTGTAAGCGGTGCCGGGGCGGTATCGATGGTCCTGATTTATTCTTGAATTTGAATAACATGAGAGCAACGCCTTACCGCGGTACGTAGTCGCGAGTTTTCGCGTTGTATCTGGAACGGTAATACGCCTCGCAAAAATCTACAATTCGATCCGCCTGCATATCTTGCTACGTTTCTTAATTGCTTCGTTAAGGGTCCGTGTATGATGCGAGAGCGAAGAAATAGAAGTGAATAAAGGCGGGCCTGTGCGACCTAAATGTCTCTGCGCGAGGGCCTACCAATGAATTAGCCTATTCATAAAAGATGATTCATCGAATGTCATTGCCTACGCTCAGCAGACAAAGCAGATCAGTGAGCGTTAAGTGATTCTTTAATACGAATAGTTTTTGCATTTAGTTCTTCGCTGGATCTAAGTGTGAAAACTAATCATAATAAAGAATCACTGAGCGCTCATTGATCCGCTTTGTCCGCTGATCGCAGCCACTGATGCAAACACGAATTATAAATAGACTTGATTACACAACCAAAGTCTTTACGTCAACCTTCTTCAAATTCTTGAAATTTTTACCAGCATGCATTTGACATGCTGCTGCAGACATCTATACAATTCTGTAAATGCACTTTATTCAAACACTAAAGATATTTAGTAAAAATCGAATTAATATCTCTGCGACAACACTGGCGCAGCGTTGGCCTATTAAGAAAATGCTTCTAAATACAAATGGTGACATCGTTCTATGTGAGAGAACACGGAATATGATGATGCTCCTTCTCTTAGAAGCGCTTTCTTTACATTTATCGACGATGTGCTTGGGAGTATTCCCGCGATCTCCAGGGACGGTTTTTCATGGCGGCGAGCATCAAACTTACGAGTGCCGTTAAAGGCAGTGAAGGCCTTTAAAGGACCACTGAAGAAACGTTCCTGTCGAGGCCCGTTTACGATCGTCGAACGCGCTGCTGACGAAACAGACTCCGAGTTCTAAGTGCCTTTACGGCGGGCCTTAAAGCGCATTTTAAAACAGGACTTTACGCGGACGCGCGCGCAAAACGTAAGATTTACGGTGGTCGGTCGGCTCGATATGAAAATTAAATGAGTTACGCCACTAGGGAGATGGCACTCTGATGAGATACGGTTGTGCGAACGAGACTGGCTTAATGGTGCTCTCGCGTCTCTCTCTCTCTCTCTCTCTTTCGGCGAGAAATATACTACGGAAATGCATTTCAGACTTGTGCATTCAAGTCAATACACGCGTTCACGTTAGACTTATATTTATATTCGATCATATTCATATATTTGTATTTGCAGGCGCAAAGCAGGTAGCGTTGATATACGATCGCCATAAATAACAGGAATACATAATAATAAAAATGTGTACGTAACAAATAGTAACTTATGCGAATTCGCGCGTAAAATGTGAACGATGTATGTGCAGGTGAGCGTCGTAAAAATTCGAATTAATCGGCGACGGACTGTAAACGTAGATATCGCTTCGTATTATACAGATTCATTAAGTGGAACGTGCGTCAGACAGCGATGGATCAAAATGTCCGTATCTATCTAACCGCCAAAATATTTGTCGTATCAAGTGCTCCTAGCGGCGGCATTGGTATGACAACGGTAAATCCGATTGCATTGTTCGCCGTATATCGTCGAACGCGCGATTTACGATGACCTCGCGACAAGGAACTGTCGCGCGGAAAAATATAGACAATGCGCGATCCAGTTTACCGTCCTTAAACTTTCGCCATTGATTAACGGGGAACTGGAGCGACGCATTTGCCGCAATTTATAGCGCGAGCCGTTTTCCGGAGTTCGGCAGGCTTTCAGCGGGATCCGCTTCTGCTATATACACTGTTTGTAAAGCGTCGCGTAACTACGTTACACCTTTATCCAGTGACTTCCGTTGAACGGTCTTTAGATGTGAATCGCGAAATAGAAAAAAATTTTCAACAAAAAAAAAAAATCAATTCGAAATGAGAATCGTGAAGGATTGTAATTCTAGACAAAAGCCCCTGTCCTACATTTAGTGTTTATTCTTCTATCGGACGTTTAGTTTTGTTTACCGCGAGAAATTTATTATTTTTCACTTTAATTGTTCGAAGATTTCCAACAGTTCAATATCGTAATTAAGGAAGAATCAAAATTCAATTATTATAAAATAAAACACGAAAGCAATATATCTTATGTACACTTGTAATGTGTGAAGTGCTTTAACCGAATAAGACCTATTTTTGAATTTAACATTTAAAAACGCACTTTAAGTCTAGAGCTAAAAGATATGCTTAAAAGATATACAAGCCGTAAGAAATAAATAAATAAATAAATAGAAATCGAGGAATTAGAATTGACAGCAACGCATTTATTCAATGCAACAACAACTTCGCTGCAATCGTATATATAGATTATTTTTATAAAAATCACATTATATACATCATATATACATTATTTTATTGTTTATTATAACATATTATAATACTGTTCAACGTTCTAAGTATAGAAAATAAATTTATACCTCAATTTTGTAGAATAAATTTATTTCACTTTTAGAAATGACGCATTCATAAAATAAAGCCCACTTAAGACACTGTTATGGCTATTATTATTTTTTTGTTATATGTAGGACAATTTATGGCTATTATTTTACTTATTATTAGAAACTAACAATTTTCAATGCTAATTTTTAAGAAGCTAAAATTTGCACCCAAATGCTTAGAAATTTCTCGAAATTAAAAGATTAATTAAAGATAAGAATAAACATTAAGGGATTTTTTGTGATTTAAATTTTAAAATTGATTTAAAACACAATATTCAGTTTCTTTGTTATTTTCAATTTACTTATCCTTATGCTTATCCGTAAGCATGTAATAAGATTCAATGTTAGAGTTGAGAAAAATGTTTTTTGTTTAATTAATAAAAATACATACTCTATGTGAAAATTATATTTTACTTTTGAAAGTGATTGAAACATTTGATTATATTTCAATATCTTCATAGTTTATTTTAATTTTAGAAAATAAAATTAATGAAGTAAACCTTATTCGACTCGGGTATCTTAATAGATGTAATACTATATTTCTACAATATTTTGCACCGTCTAAATTAGCTATTTTCGGTGATGCGATAAAGTGAATCGTCATTTAAGTTTCTTCTCGGTAAGCACAAGTAAGAGAAGCCTTCCGATCTGACGACGCGTGCCTACGGCCCCTTCTTGGCAGCTTCCCAAACTTATTAATTTACTCGACTTTCGGGGAGGAGATTTTCGCTCCGCCGACTCGCGCTGTTAATTCTAGCAAACTTTCTGTGGCCTTTGTCGGCTGGCTATGGTTACGAGACATGCGCGGATCGCCGGTAAATCTGATTGTATTATCGATCGCAGAGCTCCTTCGATATATCGTAATCAGTCTTTAATCTAGCGTGCGGTTGCAATGCAGATATAGCGAGAATTCGGTTCGTTCGCCAACTCGCTACGCTTTAACTGTAAACTGTATGGTTGCACGAACAAACGATAATTAACTCAATAGACTCGCTAATGAATGTAACAAAGTGCTAATCCATTCGATTCGCAATAATTCAAGATGCACTAATCGCTATTAATTTTATGCGGGATGCCCTCTCGCGTGTGTAGTTTCCACGTAACTTCGTCTTGTATAAATTCTTTAATAAATGTCAAAAAACTAAAGTTAAAAATGTCGAAATGACGAGAATTGACTCAATAAAAGAAAGCCAAAAAAACAAATAATTCAATTTCACACAGAAGGAACAAATATGTACGGACGAGATGAAAACTGAATATCGAAGAGCTTTGTAGCTTCGTTTAAGCAGTAAAGCTGATAAGCTTGCAAGTTGCAGTACAAGTATAACAGCGGTCGGAATTATGTTCCATAATTCCTTCGCTATCGCGGATAGATGCTTCCTACGAAGATTAAATTTCAAAATAAAACGCAATCGCCAAGGAAATTTGTAGAGTACCGACAAAGATCAGGGCTCTCCGGGATAATGATGTCAAGCGCGTTTTATTAATCGCGCGCGTACACTTCGGTTTTCCCTTCATTTTTCCCATCGGCTCTCGAGCAGTCTCTCAGAAAGTGTTGGTAGCAATTTGAACAAAAAAGAGATTTGAGAGAGAGAGAGAGAGAGAGAGAGAGAGAGAGAGAGAAAGAGCGCAGCAGTCCTATTTGTCCAGAGTCCTCGCGAACCGATAATTATCCTGGACGGGTCTGACGCGGGAAAAATCGACGATGCTTTTGGTCGTTGCTTTCAGCGTTGCTGCTTGCAACGCGAAAAACATTTTCCACGAATTTTCTGCGTCCTTTCGATTATAGCGCACACACACGAAACATTCACGAACGTGTGAGCAGCTTTTTAGCAGCGCTGCATCCTGTCATTAGTAAGAATTACAATTAGAACTTTTTACGTTTATTTGTTTTAAATATCGATTTTTTTCCACTATCTATACTTTTAATCTTTAAAAAGAAATATCTATGAATATAAAAATATGAGTAAAAGAGAAAAAGATAGAAAAAATTAACCTCATTTTGTTAATAAAATAATAGAATAATTAAATATTTTTTTAAAAACCAAAATATTTAAAATTTGAGAAAGGTTATTTCATATTATTACACTTAAACTACAATACAAATGCAATAAAAAAATTAACATACAATAAAGTAAAAAAGAAATTTGAACGTATTATTTTGTGCACTAAAAAATGAGATTGTTAAAGATAAAAGTACATATTTTTATATGTATATATATATATGTGTGTGTGTGTGTGTGTGTGTGTGTGTGTGTGTGTATTCTTTTGTTTTTTTTTAATTATTTTATATTTATAGTCTTTCAGAAAATGTGGAGAGAGATTCCACTAATGATCGATGAATTAAATTTAAATTGTCGTATTATCAACAAAAAAATTTTTCTATAAATACAATATCGCCGAATATTACGCCATATATGTACATAACGATCGTGCAAAAATTGCATTTGTTGTTGCAGCATCACAACGAATATACACTATTTTTCACAGCTTTTTTTGGACGCTGTGTGACGATAGGGAGATATTTGTTACACCGACTAAAAGCATCCTAACCAAACCGGAGATCCAGTTTACATTTATGTTTTTTATTTTGCGGTATATTCTGAATATTGTATAGTGCATCAGACTGTAAAAATAGTATGCGCAAAGCTTGTATTCCGCAAAGATCCAACAAAGAGATTTATGACGAAATATCAGAAATATTATCTTCACGTGTATGAATATGTAAATAATAACTAATCTAAAAATAATACGTTCCAAATATATGAATAAGAATGCTATATTAAATAATGCATTAAACATGCATATAGAAATGAGAAAATATATTAAATAAATATATAATTATCAATCACGATAGTTTTGAGCAACCTCGGCTAAATTGATCGTACATCAATTATTAATAAAACGAGATAAAAATATCAATATTCTTTTTCGACCCCATTAACGTGGCGTTTCGCGATCGTGATGATTCAAATAAAAAATTCTTTCCGTTCGTTCGGCGCTTAATAGATCCTTTCCAACAGCAAATAATGTAATTGGAGCGCAAACGTTCCGAGACAAGTGCTTTGTTCGTCGGCATTTTTAATTAATTTCGCCTGTTAATTTCCGCCAACTGAAATATCTTCGCGCTTCTGATAAATGATATAATGCAGCACGCCGCGATGGCCAATGAGATGGATTCGAGAAGGAAATGAGAGATATGGAGAGAGACGAGAGATGCAGCAGCAGCCTTGTCTGGACGTGTTCATCGGTCAGTGAAATGCACCAGCCACTAGCATGTGGTCATTAGTACGGATGGCTGGACGGAAATCTATAGACGTTCGGTTTCCACCAGCAGACTCGTTGTCTTCACGCCTTACGCATACTCGCGTTAATTACCCGCTTATACTCACTCTACTATCTCTGCTATCTCTGTCTCTTCTTCTCCCCGCCTCTCCTTCCTCCTTAATCCCTCCCCCTTCCTGTCATATCTTTTTCTCGCATTATGGCTGAACGGTTTCTTTAAATAAACGAGCAGTCTCTAGATATTAAAATACGAGCTATTCACATACAACACGTACACATACACATTATTTTTGTCAACGCTTGGGATTTGATTAAGATACGTGACCTATGCATTGCTCATCTGGTCGTCAGATAATAGAGAGAGAGACTTCTTTTTTAAACCATATATTTTACTTATTCCACTATACGTATAAATGTATATTTTGTATCATGCAAGGTGGAAGTCATGGTTCAACCGAGGAAAAAAAGCGATTCTTTCATAAAAATAAGTTAAAAGAGCAAAATAAAATGTATTATTTCAAACTACAGGATTCGAAAATATATTTTTACAAAAATCTGTACTGTTTATATTCACAAAAATATTACCTATTTTATTTCCTATAATTCCACAAGGAACTTTTTTTATACAAAAGAATTTGATATTAAACTGATGGTTGTTATTGAGATTGACGTTTTGATCCTGTAGGGCGTCGGTGAATCACAATATTCCTAAGCGTCTGCTCAATCCATTGACAAAACATCGAACATTATCAAATCGGGATCGATAATGCATGATAACAGGATATATCGAAGATGTCCGAACGTGATAGTACACCCCATGCAAGTTCCTCCGTCGCTTCCTCGTTGATCTCGTTGATGCTGAGAAACGCTTTGGTCCACCCGATCGAACCACCGTGTCTCGCGTATAATCACGTTAATTAGTTACCCGCCATATCACCTTGCTCCAGCTAAACCTAGTAAGATATCTCTTGGTTGGATGCGAGCGGTTGCCAATCCCGATCCTAAATTTCGAAAGGATTATCATAGAACGATTTGGCTCGTAGAACATGCATGAGAGTAAGCGAGGTGCTTGAAAAATGAGACGATATTTGAAAAAAAATAATTACATTATTTATATTAAAAGTAGATACATATTTTTTCCCGTTAATTTATTCCATTGTATGATATTTAACTCATTAGTAAGCATTAAAAACATTTCTTTATAATGGAAATGTAATTAATTCTTAAAGAGAACATTTACTGTATTTGCCACAATTTCCAAAAATTTGTATAAACTTCCGATCACTATCAAATGTTAATAAATAAAACACAAATATTTTTATATTATTAACTTTTTACATGCATTCGTATGCATTTTCATATCTCCCTCTCCCTCCTCCCGTCTTCCTTTTATTGTTAGACGCGTATATTATCGTTTTATTGATTCTTTTTCCGCCTTTTCTATTTTTAATGCCTTTAAAAGCGATACACACTATACGCTAATAGGAGCAATAAAATACGAGTAAAAAAAGTTTAATCCGATAAAGTGACATGTAATGCGCGACCAAGCAACCTTGTCGCGTTTTGTAACGAGATGCGCGCGGCGCGGTGCGACGCATCAACGATTTATCCGTCTGTTCGTTCGACGAACGGAATCGAACGCGAAAATGCCATTGTTAAGCCTCGGTATCGTTACCGACGAATATCGACCATTCATATCGTGTGTGTGTGTGTGTGTGTGTGTGTGCGTGTGCGTGTGCGTGTGCGTGTGTGTGTGTGTGTGTAATCGACACAGCGTATGTCAACTTGTAGTATAGCTTCAAGAGAGGAGTATCGGAGATCAAAGCATTTATGCCTTTTAATTTGATATCTCTGTTGTACGCCTCGCTGTATCTGATATTAACCAAATACTATTTGTAGATAATGAAACCGATTCGTTTCAGAGGCAAAAATGTTGTAGGTATCATCATCAATGAGACAATGAAGCGCCTTACGCGCGACGGAAATAGGAAGGTTACAATTTCATAACTTAATGCATACACACGGCTAAAAGCCGTGACGGATATAAATTTCCATTTATAATAACATCCATCACACGGTATGTAGAACCATCGCAAAAAGATACAAAAAAAAGGCTTTACCTACATACGCATTTCTTTCCCGCGATGTTTTGAAGTATCACAGACCGGGTTTTACGATGCATTTGTCCGATTTGCAATGGAATACGCGAAGAATGCGACTCTGCTTTTGTACACGTGAATGATACACATATGGCTTCACAGTCAAAATAACACGTTTGTTTAATCCGGGAACAGTCGCCCCACTTTTTTAGTGTAAACGCGTACGCGCGATCACCTGGAATGAGTTTTACCCCCCCCCTCTTTTCCAGTTAAAAGTCATTAACTGCACATTGTATATTATTGATTACTCTATATTTCAGTAATATTGAAGGACATTATATATATATAAGTTTAATTTATTTATTTAAAAAAAAAATAAAATAAAATCAAGAAATCATTAAACAAACGGAAGAAGCACGTTAAATAGCATATTGTGACAGTATTTAAAAAAAAGACTATATTAATAATAAAACGCTTTTGTGCTGCAAATTTTTGAGCAGGAGGTTGTGTATTTAAAAGGTTATAAAGAATAGTTATTAAAAAAAAATAAATTACATTATATACAATTTTTAATTTATAACAATTTAAAATAAAGCTAAGTCGCTATCATATAAAGTCATTTATATAGTGTTTGCTCATCTAGAATTATTAAAAGTGTTTCATTTTTATTACATTGATTTGTAATGTTGTATAAATATAAAAATTATATGTATAAAAGCTTTTTCAATAAACTTTCTTTAATAAAATAAAAAAAAACATTTATAGAAATTTGATATAAATTTTTGTATTGTACAAACATAAAGAATTAATAGTTCATAATATTTAATTAAAATCTCATTCAAGCTCTCGTATTATTATTTCAAATTTATAATATACATTTTTATCATACTTGAACTTATAATATACACTTTTATCATATTAGTTTCATCATACTTTTTATAATACGTAAACCAACAGGATGATTTCTATATTCCAACAAGTTTCAACAGATCAATACTACGAATATATAAATCATAACATGTTTCTATTATACAAATTGAGTTTCCGAATGAAAGGTCAGTATGGATTTTGGATCAGTAAAAAAATTTTCTATGATGCGAGCTTTATTTTTTTTACCCTGGGGTGTAAAAAACACTATAGGTGATTGTTCTCGGGTTAAAATCATTATGATTTCTTCTAACGTATCGTTTGTTAGCATTTTTCGTTTGTTATAATAATATACACGGAAAAAAATGACTTCGAAGTAGTAACTAAATATCAGTAGCTAGTTTGATATTTTCTATCAGTGCTAAAAATTGACTATTAAAGATAAAATATATTTGCTGCAAAATACAGTTTTATTAGTTAAAATAAAATGTGTGTTTTAATACGTGTAGCTAAAAAAGTGGCAGCTATTCCTCAATATCTTAATCCCGGTCTACAATTAATGTTGCAAGCCTCAAATCGTAAAAATTGACCATAGTCAATTATTCTCCTCATATTCAACTATGATTGGTCAATTTCTTACGGCTTAAGGCTTACTACACCTATTGTAGACCGGGACTTTGGAGCATGAAACTATATACGCATTCACTAAACATTATTTGGTTCTGGCAGCGAATATTTCTTGCTGTAACTGCTAATTTTAATAACTAATAAATTTAGCTCCGGCAGCAACGATATTAGCTGTCCCTATTTTAAAGACACATCTTAGTTGCTACAGCTAAATTTTAGCTTTGTTGGCTAATCTTTTCTCTGCTTGTAAAAACAATATGACATGGAACACAGCTGAAATATAAATACAAAATTGCGAAAAGACAACGATCATAAATATTTATTATTACAAATTAAACAACCAGTTAGCAATAAGATAAGTCATGAGAATATTAATGACAACATTGTAGCTATTGTACATTTCAGATAAATAAAGTTTTCAAATAAATAATATAAATGACCGAAAATCATGAATGCATATTATGACATACTGGCTATGAAAAGATGGAAAACAACAGATAATCTTGCGATATTGTTATTTATTCGATCGATTCTGATTATCTATCCATGCGATGTATAGACCGGCGAGCGGACGTGGCGCGTTAACGTCGCGAGAAATTAAACAAATTGACTGATAGCGTCCCGCTGCGTTTAATGGTGGTAGGATAATTTAACTGCGAACGCAGATATATTTGGTAATCCGGTCGCGCCGGTGATGCCGTTATTAATTCCGCGCGCGTTATCGTGACATGTCACGACGCGTCGCAAACCCGTCAAATTGACATGATAGATTTAAAAGAAAAAGGTGAGATTTGAAAATAAGTGCAAGCTACTGTCCGTCGCGCAATTGTTAACGATAAAAAAAAAAGAATATTTGAATGACATCAAGATATATTATGACCTACATTATAATCTCTGCTCTATAATTAATTCTGTTATTCTGTCCATTCCTCAAACGGAGAAATAAATTTCCGTCTGTAACCCAAATATATTTTATATTCTTATTAAGATTTTATTTTAAAACCTTTCTTGCATTTTAATAATTTCATCTGTTCGTCTGCATGTAAAAATTTCTTTTTGGTCAAAAATGCTTTTACTTTGTATTTTTTAGAACTTTTTTATCATATTAATCTAAACGATATGATAAAACGGAATAAATTTAAACAGAATATGAACAGAACAGGATTAAATAGACATTTGATTTTTTAATAACAGATTTCTAATAATAATTGATAGAATAAAACGTTTTACTCCTGCTCTTAAGCTTTTCATTAATTTTATGTTAAAAACTTATTCTGAGATTTCCACGCTTAAATTTATGTTAATGTATAATGCATTAATTGATATATCTTACCGAATGAGAAAAGTGCTAGCTCCATTTGCGCATATCGGTTACGTTATACAATAATTATAGAAAATTATATGTGACAATAAATTAAATTAAATTTTCGTCATAATCAAAATTTAAATTTATGAAATGCCGAACAATTAAGTATGTAATTTTGAACACTGGTCAATCAGCACATATCAGCCGTGCGACAATTAAAGAGCATTCTTTATTTATACCGCACAAATTTACGTTCAAACATAATTGCTTCAGAAAAAAAAAATATACGTATTGCGGGCGAAAAAAAAGGGACACTATTGACGACGCTTCGACAGATTTCATCGATCCACGCATCAAGTTTCCCAATTTTTTTATTTCGACTCATTGCTCACAGCGTCGATCGCGCGTCGAGATGGCGCATAATAAATAATCGTATCTGTCGTATTCATCTATCTACCCGGAAAAAGAGGGACAGGGGGCGATAAACAACAGCTGTAGCATCGCTGGCTGTCAATCATTTGCTATGTACGCGAAAGTGCGGAATTTATGTCCCGTCGTTTTTGAACGCCGATCGTTCGTTCGTACACGTTTCATTATCCGTCCCCGAGAGCTTTTCGTCCGATTGGAAAAGACGTGCGATGCGAGTCATTGGACCCCGACACCATCGCGCCTCCCAACGGGAATTTACGGTCGTTTCCGTGCTCTACCACGATATAGGCCCCCGCGATTGCTTCGGCGAATTCAAGCGGATGCGTTAATTACCCGTTTTTTTTTCCTATGATCGCTAACATCCTGTGCGTGTAGCGATACTCAATTTATAATTACACGTTATCTCTCCTCTCCCATTGTCGACGACAACCAATTAACTGTTATCGCAACTATTATCATTAAGTACTTTCTCTTAATTGATTTAATTCGCTGATCGCAAGTTTATTTATCCAATTGTAAATCTGATGGGAAAATACAAAGAGCGACGTTTCACTTACTCATTAACGAATCAAAATCAAGCTCGTCGATACAGTGGATAAAGCGCAAAAAAGTTCTCTAGTTAAAGATTAGAAGGAATACATTAAATAAATTTCTAGGCCCGTCACGATCCTTCGTTATAGCCAGGAGTCTCCGATTGCGCACGACTGATTCTAGATTCTCGCGTCGCAATCGATTTAGCAATGAGATTGTGCTTTTCGCATCTTGATAATCGATACCGTCGGCAATAAAAGATATTTACAGTGTTTTTTTCCCCCTGAAAATGGTTTCGGATATCTCGACAAGATAAACGTCGCGCGACCGAAACCCAAATGAAGCCTCAGACTTTCTCGGTCGCTATCGCGTAGATTATCATTAACAGCAACGGGGCTGCGGTGGTGGCGGCAGCCTCGCGGCGGTTTTCGCTAATAGAAATCGATTAACGCGCCTCGAGAAAGGCGACGTTTCTCTCTCCTCTGGTGCGACGCGACGCTAAATTTTCGGCGAGACGGAAAAATCGGATTAGCGAAAGCGATGGCGCGTTTCCCCTTCGTGGCGAGGTGGGATGTTGTTAATGACGTATTTTGAGAGTTTCAGTAGCTTTAAGCAAAATATACAGATCTGGCGAATTATTATTATTATTTACAGGAATTAACAGTGTCGAACATTACAGAAAGTAATTAATTTGTATCCAAATCTCATAAAGAGAAACCCACTTTAAACGAGTGAAAATTAAACCTGAGCAATTTTTCGAGTGATTTGTCAATTTAATAAGAGTAAGAATTCCCACCTACAGAGTGAAAATTGAGCCTGTGCAATTTTTCGAGTGATTTTTCACTCTACGAGATTTAGAGAACGTTATATGATTTTGTAGACATTTAATCCCTTTTTTTAAGACTAAGAATGCAATTGTAAAATCAGATGTATTTTTATGTTTCTTTTTCATATCACTAAATCGATATATTCAAATCAATCTTTTTTTATTCTTTTTTTTAATTTGTTAGAATTTAATTTATGCTTTTTTTTCTAAATTCACTGTAAAAAAATTGTTGTGTAAAATTACATCTATTATAGTTGGTAATTTTAAAACCCATTATAATAGTCAAAAATTTCTATTGGTAAATTTGCAATGTAACAAAAGTAAAATTAATTTTTTAATATTAATTAAAAGGATACAAATTTAAAATCTGTATAAAAAAATAGAATTATAAAATTATAGAATGTGTATGAAATTAAAGAACTTATAATACAACAATACTTTTTGTAATTGTATTATTATATTCAAATATTGTTTCCATTATACATGTTGTAAACAATAGAATACTATGCCCGTAAATAATGATATTAACAAGCAGAATAGAATTTTCGCGCATGCTGGAAACCCCGCCCGATCGCATTATATTCCGGCAATACATGAAATATTAATATTGCATTTTTTATGTAATATTACAAAAATTTGAATAATTATATCAAATATTTAAAATATCATGTCATGTATATAATTTTCTATACAACATCTACTATTGGTGTAAATTTTTATTACAGTATGTACTAAACTGGAATTATAGTTTGACAAGAGTCACTTTCTCTTGTAGTTTTAATTGCTCGTAACTTTTGTTAACACTGTAAATTTGTTAAATGAACAATCATAGTTTATTTAATATATTTAATTATAAAGAAATTTAAAAAAATTTCTTTTTAGATTGTTTCTATGTATTTTGCAAGAAAAAGATATAAGAAGATTAAAATATGATATAATATTTTTACAAGAGAGAGCACGTCGAAAGTTTTGATATTATTTAACTCACTTTTTTGCAATGATCAGTCTTTTCATTTCTATTTCAAATCAAGATACAAATGGATAGTTTAGCATTAATATATTAAAATATATCGATACATAAAATTGTAGATTATTTCAGAAAAAAATGAAATAAATTTAATATGTATTGTTTTTAGTTGTATTTCATTGTGTTTTTGATAGTACCAAGTGCATCTTCATTCATATCTTTATCATTTCATATTTTCATTGGACTTTTTATCGATTTTATTAATACTTTATTATTTTTATTAATATTTTCTAATTATAATTTAATTTATACTTAAAGTGTTTTTATTTTTGGTATGAGCTTTTATAAGCATCAAGATAAGAACAAAAATAAAATTTAACAATATACAATTAAAAAATTTTCGCAAATTTAACTTGCATTAACACTAATGCATCACTTCTTTATAAGGATCATGTATTCAACTTCTTTTGAACATTTAGACATATTTAGAAATCATTTTACATAACTTAACATATTCAGGGAACATCTACTTTCTTTTAAAATATTGAATAATTGAATATTTTAATAATTTTCAAGAGCACTCTTCTCTTTAAGAAGAATCGCATTCATAAAAGTCATTAGTTTAATTTCTACTCACTTTATACTGGATACGATTACAAATCGCACAAAATTTATATTCTTCCGTCGTTTATACGCGAAACTCCCGTAGGAACAGTCACCGGCACTGCGGCGTTCTACGACGACAGTTTGACAAACACTGATTACCGCCGAGCGAGAAGGCGCTGAGATAAAGCGCAGCTTCGTCGATTTCCTTTATCGGCCTAAATTGCGGTCGTTATCGGAAAGAATTCCAGTGCCGTCGCCTCTTATTTCTCAGCGGCGCGACGCGGCGCGTCGCGACGCTTTTCCGCCGGAATACGATCGCGGGACGTTCGCTGTGAAAAATGCGCCCCGTCCGATCTGCCCGCCCGCAGTAATCCGGTCTCGTTGCGATTTTAATCCGAAATAATCCGTTCTCGTTGTGATTTTAATACGAGCCGCCTGCGGCTGCTTGGTTTGTCCACGAAAGAGTATCTATATTTGTAAACGTCGATTGACAATTTCCGTCAATGTCAACGAAACACTCACATATATGAAAAAAGTTTCAGGCAAAAATATTTCAAATAAAAATCGTGTAGCGAATAAAATTTATTTTTCATTCTATGCGCTTTATATTTGAAGACTTCTGTACCTTGTATCAATATTATATCCCGATGTATAAAAAAAAAAACAAGCTTAGAAAACAATTAAAGGTTATTACCAGAAACTGCGCATGCTAATCATCATATCATGTTTACGTACTTTGTGCTTATATTGTTACCGTTAATGTTTATAATCGTATGGTTGTAATATTTTTTAAGATGTGCTTATTTTGCAATTTTATAATCTTTAGTTTCTTAAAATTGAATTTCAAAAATTAATAAAATTATTGTTGAACTTTTAGGAAAACTTAAATTTTCCAGAAATTCAAAAGTTATTTTATTAATTAAAAACACTTAAAAACACTTTTAAAAATACAAAATTATATGATTATAAAATGAGCACATGCTGAAAAATATTGCAACAATACAAATGCGATACAAATATAACACAAACAAAAATAATAAAATATAAACATAAAATACCTACATAAGCATGATATATTAATACGCAGTTTCCAGATAAAGAATCTTTAATTGTTTTTAATTTTAAAAAACAAAAATCACAAGATTGTATGTATAGTATATATACACATATATATACACAATTAGCAATTAGTAATGGTTACAAGCCAGTGAATTATTATTCAAAGCCGAGATTCTCGAGAAGATTCGTGGTGTAGCCGTAGCCACTTAATCCAGCTGAGAGATGTTACGTGAGCCTCTTAAACCTCTAAAGAACTAAATCTCTCAGTCCCATGGGCCATCGTCACAAATAAAACCAGCGTTAAATATTAAGTATTCGATTAAAGGGTAGTTACCCCGTAGCACGGAATTTCCATGACGTGCATCGCCGGAGCGTCCAGAGAAGGCAGAATTAAAAATCAAAATAATTCCAATAGCATATGATAATAATATTGAATTTCAATGTGGAAAAACAAAAATAATTTCCATCTTTAATTTACGATAAGCGTTGTACTTCGATCGAAATTATGCTGATTTGCGCGAGTCCTCGTACAAAAGCTGCCGTGCGAGCTTGCGGAATCCGCAAGCAGTCGGTCAGGACATTCTTGGTGCACGGTAGCACGGTTTAATTAAATTAACGTTAGCTGCCGCATATCCTACGGGCGCTCATAGTTACACGCTCCGTACAACTAATCGTTGGATTTAAGGTTCAATTAGCACCGTAACCTGTCGAGAATTTCGAACCCCAACGGGGTTTCCTCTCTTATTTCTTCCTTTTTCCCGTCGGGAAATGGACGCGCCCACGCGGAAAAACAAGAATAGACGTACGGAACGAGCTTCGCGTTCTTTTACGGGTCTGCGCAGAAAGATGATCCGAAGATAGCCGAGATAGGATTAAAGTAAAAAAAAAAGAAAAGAAAACGAGAACGGTAAATACGGAATTTTTGCTCATTGTTAGCATTTTTGACGAAAAAGAAAAGAAAAGCCGCATCGAATTTGCATCAGGGTTTACGTATGCAAATTCGAGACGTTTACATTCAGGATAGTAATGAGCAAAGAGAATAAAAAAAAAAAAGAAAAGATTTGACTGCACACGTTTCTCTATTTCTGGCGAAATTTCTATTTAATAATGGTTAAATTGAAAAGAAAATCACGGAGGAGGAAATCGAAATACAGGTTTACGATATTGGTTTCCTCGTAACAGTGAAAATACATGTAAAAATTTTCAATGCAAAGCCGCTCTTATCTCTGATATTTTCGCGAAAAACGTAACTTTAGACTCCGCTTACATTGCATCGCGTTGTCACGCGTGTGTGACATCATCGAACGCTTCGAAAGATAAGAAAGTTTCGATGGGATGCAAGTGAAAAGAAGTCCGGAGAAGGAAACCGCACGGAGAGGATTCCCAGTCGATATCGGCATCCAATAAAGGGAATAGAGCACAGCTGCCGTCCTCCCATCAATATAAGAATTTATATTTATATTTCAATCAAAGATGGCAATATAACTTAGAGATAGAAAGAGAGAGAGAGAGAGAGAGAAAGAGAGAGAGAGAGACTGCAAAAGTATAAAAACAGAATACTACGAAAAATAAACATTCAAAT
Organism: Solenopsis invicta; assembly: GCF_016802725.1. Taxonomy (NCBI): domain Eukaryota; kingdom Metazoa; phylum Arthropoda; class Insecta; order Hymenoptera; family Formicidae; genus Solenopsis; species Solenopsis invicta. Next base: position 17,523,638 of record NC_052664.1, read on the forward strand.
AAATTAGGCAATGAATATTATTTTTACGTATTAGATTCATTAATTAATTTATATAAAAATAATTAATAACAAAATTGTAAAATAATAAGAGTTTCGATGTTAAAATACGCAATGAATCGATCAATAATAGTTGAAGCAAGAAAATTTTTTTAGAGCATTAAGAATTTTTAAATAAAATACCTTCCGCGATTCGTCCTCTCGCCAGTATCTCTCTCTGCATTGAATCACGGTTTATCTCCGGGACTTCTCTCGGAAAGTGGATGTCTCAGAGAGCTAAAAAAAAAAAAAAAAATAAAATAAAGAGAATCGAAGAATGCAGCGAGAATGTCGCTTAACGTTCATCCTTGGAAGGACGATAACAAAGTCGCTATACAATTGGACGCGAAATGGGGAGCACCGCGAAAGCCATGCGAACGAAATTCGCGACCGCTATACGGGAGTGTGGACGGCCAATGTGGAGAACAGAAAGCAGCTGGAATTGACGCGATGGTTTATATTTATAGATTGAAATGTCCCTCTTTTCCTCCCACCTCGTCTACCATTTCTCTTTCTATCTCGTCTGTCTCCTCCTCGCATCCGGTTTCCCTTTCAGTCCAACCATCTGCCTTTCTACCCGGCCTCTGACGATGGAAGAAACAGGAAAAACGAATCGGCCATTCTGTTTGATCTCGCGCGATCGTGATATTTTCCCAGATTCTCCCATTTCCGTCGAAGTTCCATCATCCGTCCGGACAAACAATAAAAAAAAAAAAGAAAGGAACGCGTCTGTCTGCACGTGGCTTTCCGTACAATTGTATCCGCGAAATCGTAACATACGGATGCCGCTATTGTGCTGCTGGATAACCACTCGATGCCGAAGGAAGTGAGAGGAGCAGTCGCGAAAATTGTCCTTTCCGGCGTGATCCAGCAAACCGAGAGTTTCCGGTCTGCCGTTCTCTCTCGTTTTTGAAAGCCCTCGTTAGGGCCATTACGATAAAACGTAACGGCAATAATGACTTCTGGTTAGATTTGAACATTGTATCGGCAAAAATTCTTCAAAACTTCCTCTCGTATTGTAATACTCAATTTATTACATGTCTCTCGTCCTATATTGTCCTATTGCTTATATTTTATTTATTTTTATTAATGTTAAAACTAATGATTGAATCTTTCTCATTATTAAATGTAATCGAAGCTACATAAGACACGAATTAATCTCTCTTTGAAAAGCAATAATATAAAGCAAATACAAGACGAGCTTTTTAAATCATCAATTGCTTAATCGCAAATGCAGCTTTTACAGAACAAATTTGCGCATAATGCGATTGATCAATTGATAGAATTAAAAAACTCGTCCATATAATATAAATTCTAAATTGATTTTAAATAGGCATAGTTTTAATTACAGTCATATATATATATATATATATATATATATATATATATATATTTTTTTTTTATATATGTATATAATATGTATATACATATATATTTTTTATACAAGCTGATTATTAATGAATGTCCCCACTTTTTACCATAAGAGCATGATTTACCAACGGATACATATTTCTAACATATTATTATATTATAAATTACAAATGCATGTTTTTATGGTAAAAAACGGGGACATTCATTAATAATCACCCTGTATATTGTATGTATAATATTTACAATTGGAGTTGTCTACCAATTTGTCTACAAGACGATTGTCTACACTGTACAGTTTCAATTGTATATGACCGCATTGCACACAGCGCATTTCACACACGACAATAATGCACAGAGCGCATTGTACACAGAATTATATTTCATATCACATATTGTATACATGACCGTGTTGCACACACGACCACGTTGCACACGCAACTGTGTTGCGCACACGACCATGTTGCGCATATGATTGCATATATATATATATATATATATATATATGTGTGAATATGGTCGAATCAGAAATTGCGTGGTCAAACAGAATTAAAATAAATTTGAGTTAGGTAATATCTTTCGAGAATAGTCTTTCTATGAGAAGAAGAACGAAACCCTCCATGTCATCACGTACTTTACGACGCGCGTGCATGTATGCAGCGTAACGTGCTCTGCAAATCCAAGCATTTTAATAACCTGTGTGGTTTTTATATATCTATATACGCATTTTTGTATTTTTTTACACGTTTAGACATATATCAACATTAAATTACAAAAGATAAAAATATACGTGCATAAAAAATGATTACACGATTTTATTAAAATACACTTAGACTTAGAGTGTAGTTGCATACGCAATATTCTGTATGCACTATTATCACGTGCGCAATCTGTTGCATGCGAACGAAGCTGTACGGACAATAAATTTGTAAGCAAACAAAGCTCTATCATAAGTGAAAGTCATTTAAATATTATTTTTTCCATGGAGTTAACGTAATTCATCATGGGATTCATTCCTTATGAATAATTGAAGAGATATGAGACATACAATAGTATATAATGCATGGAATATACATTATATTAATAATTCGAGAAAGCCGATTTTATATTCTGAAATCTTGCCCAAGTACGCCATTACGATCGGTCTGAGCATTGTACCAGAAGTTCTTCCGCTGTGATATTTCATCGTGACAGAAACAGCGATAGCTCAGCTATAAAAATCGCGCTTTAGTCCACGAATTCGCGCGACTTGGCGTCCTCGGAACGTTTTCTGTGCGTCGTGTCGCCGGCGTTGAGAGCTTTTCTTTCGTTCTAAGAAACGGCTGGCGATAAAATATATTGTAATAAATATCATCGGTGTATATGGCCGCGGATTTTACAAGTAGCAGTCTAAAAATCCAGCTTACGATTGTAAAATCTTGTGCCTTTTTGTCGCCGTAACACCGCACGTTTCTTCAACTTTTTGCGATACCGAACTGAAACGCGAGAAAAATTTTCCTAAGTAATGCGACGAAATTCTAAGGTAAATTCTTTATAAAAGTTTCATAAATCTCATAATTTAAGTATTTTTATTAAGAGGAGGAAAAGTGTTTGGAATGCGAAAAATTGCTAAACTTTTTCATCGATAGGCATAGATAGGAATAGATTGAATGTAAAATCCTTTTATGGATTATTTATATATTAACAATAAAAAAACTATTTGCAAAGTTACAAAATATTTGACCCATCAACAAAAATATATATCGAGATACTTTTTTTTAAAATTAATTAAAAAGCATTAAATTTTTTACTAAACTGTTAGAACTGATAGTTAATAATATACTGTTATTTATTTACATTTTATATGAATAAAAAATACATTACTTTGATTTTTTTATATTTTTTACTACTATTTTGTTGATTTTTACCAAATCTTTTTTTTTTATTTCAGTTTATTCTACAATGGAGATTTTTCGAAACATCATGCAATTTGGTTCAGTTAAATATATCAACTAGATATCATCCGCAGTTTGTGCAAAATCACGATTTACCGCACAAATCAAACAACGGAAGCTTTCTGTGTTAATGTTTTGTAACTCTAAAAATAGTTTTTTTTTATTGTTAATATTTATACACAAATAGCCCACAAAAGGCTTTCACATTCATTCCTATGTCTACGTAAAATCAAAGTTTATCAAAATTTCGCCAACATTTCAAACCGTTTTACTCTCCTTTAAAAGATTTCAAATAAGAAAAGAACAAATAGCGATCCCTTCAACACTGATTGGCTCAACAATGTGCGCACAAATTGTCTTTTCCTTTGTGTTACCACTTTGAAATCATCAATATCGATTAGATTTAACGAAGCCCAACAGGGATTAATCGGTCCAAATCTGTCGATGGAAAAACGAGTTACCGTGGCCGTGAAAATCTGTATCATACGTCAAATGGTCATTACTCGTTGACAGCGACAGGACGTGACGCTGAATCAATATGTTACGTTCGATACGTTGCACTTCACGTATCGAGGTGCAATAAATATCCGAGCATGTGAAACACAGTGTGACTATCATATTGCTCTGTGGAACGAATTCTACGTGTTAACCTCCGAAGGCATATTTTCGTTCAAGTACCACAATCTAACCGTGTACCGGATGATTCTTTTTTCTCAAAATGACACACGATAAAATGGAATAAAAATATTCGTATAAAGTTCTAAGATCGACCACAATTCCAATTTTACTTCTACGAATAAGCATTCAATTTCACCGCAAAGAATGGTTTGACCAAATCTAAAAATATTATCTGAATACAGATCTGAAAATAATTTACATTAGATTAGTTACGTATTGCTCAAAATAGTTATGTACAGCTTGAAATAATTGTAAGAATAGCAACATTTTTAGCAACATTTGTCATTGCTTGAGAATACGTGATCGTTTTGATAAACTAGAAAAATTCTTTCCAAATTTGTATCTAGCTTTCTTTAGATACTTCAGCAAAATTTCATCCTATTCTCTGCATGAATGTATTTATGTACCTAAAAGAAAATTGTTTTAAGAAAGTAACCGATAATAAGAGCTAACGAACTAAAAAATTTACAACTTACTTCACTGCCCGTCAATTATTTGTCTAAATCTGTTTTACTGCGGTGTAAAATTGTAAAATAATTCCGATGGTAGCGAGTATGGCGATCAATGATTGCTTCTTTGCACTTTTAAAAACGTTCGCCGATCATCCGCACGAAATATTTGCTCACGCGAGCGAAAAAACGTATCGTACGAGATAATGCGACAAAAAAAAAAAAAAAACGACCGGCGATAATTGACTCGATTAGCGTTGAAAGTAAAAATACTGCGGCGGCGTTTCGGCCGCACGCGGCCGCGGTAATTATCGGCGATAAATGGTAAAACTGCTCCGGTTCGTACGGAAGCAACGGTACTGCAGTAATTTTTCCCGGAATAGTATCGACAGATTAAAAAAAGGTCTCTTGTTTCCTGCCTTTTCGCTATCGCTTCTTCTTTTTTTCCCCTTTTCCCCTTTTCCCTTTCAATCATCACGTATATGTGCGATAGATAAGAAGAAAAGAGGAAGATAAAAGCGACAACGAAACATAATATATATACATTTTACTTTTCGATAAAATATCACATTTTAAAAAGTTACGAAACGAAGAAGTTGGATGTGATTTTTGAAAATATGATATATGAATTTTCGCACAATTTATCCTGAGAATTTTCCATATTTTTATTTCTAATAGTAGCCATAATTCTGATCGCAAAGCCTCTTTATATTTTGAAAATTGGTTCATTTATATCATGAACATCATTTACGATGTAATGTTGATAAAGTAACGTGTCTCAAACTTTATACGTTTTACTTTATCCTACAGCAAAATAAAACTGGCTCTCTGTGTCTTTGTTCTCCATTTCTCTCGTCAGTGTCTCCCGAGTCCTGACCTCATCCTTACTTAGACCGGAAACAGTTTCGGCTTGGCGAAATTACACGCATCACAGTTCAGTTTCACTGTCGCACTACCGACCAACCGATCGTAATTCGGGAGAGAAGTGGAATCAGGAATCGAGGCGAAATCTCTCGAAACCGGCCGCGGGGAGGGATCAGGTTTCGGCGAATAGCCTCGATACGCGAGCGCGTTAATTTGCATTCGATCAAATTCGTCGTAATCAAATCGATTTCGGCGATTCAACCCGCATGGCCTTTACATTGGCACACACCAAGAGATCCTCCGTAATCGTACACGCATAGGCACACATTCCTCTCTTCACGAACTCCCCCGCGGTTGGTATTTTAATTAATCATGTATGTATCAGTGGAGCTCGTTCAATTTTGTACGAATAGAGCGCTCTAAACTCTATTCTTTTCGCGTTTTTAATATTAGTATACGCAATGTCTGATCTAAAACGTTTAATACTCCATGATAATTTAATCCTAAAGTGTTATTCATATGACATGACTATTAATAATAGTACCTACTCTGAATAAAACTTCATTCTCATAATTAGCAACTTCTTTTACATTTTCAAGAAATTTTTTAGATTTTTGTCTATTTTACAGATTGCAAGTTGTTAGAATAACTGAATTGACAATGTTTTAATGTAAACAATCTTATTAAATATTATTTTAAACTATTAAAAGTTTAATGATAAAACTGTGCCAGATTCAAATTAACACACCCACAAAAAGGTTTCTTCAAATTAAAAAATATTTGTTTGAATTAGAAAAAAAATTTGTGCATTACTGTACGGTTAAAAAAAAAGTTCCTTTGATTAAAAAAAAATTTTTGGTTGTTTCTTTTGAAGAATTAGAGAAATAGTTTTATTGTACAAGACAAATTTTTTTTTAAATAAAAGAAATATATTTTTAAAACCAGAAAAACTGAACCATTTCTTACATCTCTGTCAATACTTTCATTAAATTAAAAAAACCATTTGTTTAATTAAACAAGTAATTTAAACAAATAATTTATTTACTTTAAAATAAGGCTGACAATGTCATTTCCTGAAATCAACTAAATCTTTATTTTTCTCAAAGATATTTTCTTTCAACATAAAAAAACCAAGGAAACAATTTCATGAATTTAAACATGTGACGTTTCTCCAGAGTAAAAATTCACCAACAACGCTTTACAGTAAAAAATATGAAATTTGTATAAAAAGTCTTTCATAAAACTCGAAATCGGGCGATACATTCGCGTGAAATATTCCGTACGCCATAAATGCCGTATGAAAAGATCGACCAATAAACAGCTACATGAAATATACATTCTTGAATGCAAAATTGTCACTGTGCTCCCGGATGACGCCATTTACACCGATTTTAATGCAACGTGCCGAAGTTGCGTCTATAGAACTGTTAAAATGGATATTTTCCTATGTAAATCCGCAGTACATTATACGTCACCGGTTCAATCAATTTCATAGATGCGATTGACATGAATTTTGCAAAGCCATTACAAATTTACAGTGCTGCGTGCTAACGCCGAGAACAGCCGTCACCACATATCGGTTTGCAACGTCATCGTCCATATTATAACTCTGCATTGGCGTGCATTTTAATTATACTGCACCATTATAGTACACTAACGTGTATTATATCGCCATTTTCCCGCCATTTTCAGCATTATTCATTCATCATTAAAGGCGCAATTCCTATTGCTGCTAAATGCAATTTTGAGATACATTTCCATTAACGCAATTATGTTACTTAGCATCGTCACATACACACACACACACACACACACACACACACACACACACACACACACACACACACACACACACACACACACACACACACACACACAAACACGAGCGCGCGCGCGCGCGCACATACACAGACCTGCTGTATTTATTGTATCATTTGAAGTACCGAGATATCATATTAATATCGCAAAATGATACGTGGCGCAGCATCTCGTCGACGATCATCAAATTCGTGCCAATAATGCACTGCGGGCGCCGAAACGCGCGACGGTTCAGGCGTCAATTTGACACCGAGATTCATAGTGCGCGATGCATAATTAATTACGCGAGCCAGGTTAATATTGATATAACTACGCGTGGGAGATGAATATTATATCCGTCTCGTGCGCGCAACGAGTCCGTTCGAATGCTCTCCTTGAACGATGCACTCGATTATGGGTAATGGAATCGATATCGTGAATAGCGCGGCTTGCAGTATACGCTGTTACAAGAGCAGACGTGACTGCATCGGCTTGCATAGTCACGGAGTGCTTTGCGACTTCGTCCGGTGGACACATGGCGCCCGTAGTATCCACAAAATTTATACGTTTTCCGATCCCGATTGATTGATGTTTCTTTTCAATGCTATCGTATCGCTGGCAAATTCAAATCACCCGATGTCGTCATAGAATTTACATACACAAGTCCGCGCTATATTAATGTACCGTCGAACGAATATTATTTATTAGTCATTTGGAGGACACGTCTAAATTAGTTCCAAGCAAAATTTCCAGCGATCAAACCGCGCGACAAAATTAATTATTCTATATCACATCTGCTTATATAAATTATTAATACTGTAAGTCGAGCAAAATGGGCTTTAATTGTTTTCGAACGTTTTGAAATTCAACATCTTTTATGTAAGCGTACGATACTTTATACGTGTTATATCAATAATTGTACAATTGCATTAATTTAACTCGTAAAATTATAAGAATTATTTCGTTCATTGTACGTATATATTCCTTGCTATTATATTCGACGTATTATTTCATGTTATTTGAATTTGCAATGGTCTCACGTTACATATTACTCTAATGGTCTCTGTTACGGGAATCGTATTTTGTCGACGATAAAATATCGTCGCAATAAAATCCACTCGCCAACGGCGTCGATCGACGGTATGCTAATGCGACGGGTCACGGGCATCGATATCGCACGATCGATCATTGTTCCAACAATAAGTAGATGAAGTCGATTACGTAGCAAACAAATTCGGTGCAAACAGATCGCCCGAGTGCATTCGCGCGTGCGCGCGTACGTCATTGTAATTGTAAATTTGCGAGCGGCATGATTGCGCGAACGTAATTGAACGGTGATCCGCGATAAATATCACGTAATTGATTTATCAGCAGAATACACCCATCCTGACAAAATCCAATTCACCATCGGCCCATAATAGAGGGATATGAGAAGCGCGGCGGCGCGTGCATTAGAAGGAAGCGACGTGATGGCCGCGTTTACGACCTATCAGATACGCTCGATTTACGACATCAGGCTCGAAGCTGAGAATTTTCTTTCCGGGAATTGGCGCGCATCTGATTTAACCGTTTAAATGATGGGCGATGGGCCTTTTGCAACGTCAATACAGTTAACGACGTGAAAAACAAGTCCATAATTTGTAAGACGTACTTCGATGAGGAGAATTCAAGTTAAATTTCACAAATCGGGATTCTTATATTAATCTAATTTCGACAAAGCTGTTAAAAAATCTAGATACGTATAAAAAAAAATACGATGCAAACTCTAGATCAATTATAGACGTTCGCGCGATGCAAAATAAAATCAGATGTTACGTAAGCCGTCTTTACATCTTCCCAACTATTCGGCGCGTCGCGTATTTATAAATACAAATAAATTCAAAATAAAAACTCGGTCTGCGAACTCTGACTGCGTGCTGTGGATCATCTGGTTCGGCTTTTAAGTAATAATAAGAAAGGCATGTGTCCGTTGAATCACAGTCGGAGCACTCGCCGGAGTTTGGATTTTATGAACCACTACTCGCTACGATCTCTACCTCAGTTTTATATCTGGCACTTCGGTAAAGGATAGGACATACGTTCGGCTCCGTTTTCCCGCCCTCCCCGCCCGCCGTCTCTTCCGCTCCAAAAACTTATTCGAATCTCCTTCCAAAGTATTTGCGACAGCTGCAGGTGCAGGTGCACGTGTTTCCCCGCTGATCTTACGGTGGAGGAAATGCAAGAGGCAGAGACACATTCGTGTTATCGAAATGCGAACTATTCGCCCAAGTTTCGCTATAAAAAATAAAGAAGTAGCCGTGTCGCGAAAGTATGCCGCGAGGTTGAAACCATTAACCGAGTTTCGCGAATGTGCAATGTCACGAGTGATTCATCGTATAATAATTATTTCGTCGACGATAAGCTGCAAGCAATTTAGATACTAATCATACTGCACAAAAATAAATAACAATTTGAAATTAAGAATGTATATAAAACATTTCTCGAGACATTAAGAAACTATAAAAAAATTTACAGATTGTTTTACATTGCGTTTGAAAGTAGTAAAAAAAATTCAGTGACAATTTTCTATCTGGATAAAAATAATTTTAGTAAGAAGTAGACATTTGGTTTAATAAAAATATAATTAATAATGAAATTAGGAATAATAAAAAATCTGAATTTTTTTTTAAATACTTTAACTATTCAAATGATTTATGTAAAGTTTCATCGTGATGCAGGGATCAGTTTTGTAAAATAAACAAAATTAATTTATTTACAAAATAACTAAACAAACAATCGCAATAAAACGTACTATGTAAATCATATAAACTAAAACACAAAAATATTTACACAAAAAAATTCAGATCATTTTTAATATTGTGAAATTAATTTAATTTTTAATAAAAAAATTAAGTGAATAAACTACAAAAATGTTATTAGATAAGAATATAATCTTCATACAACTTTTATACGCATATAGTTTATTTGAAGTGTTAATATTAACCACACTTTCAAATTTTATTTACTTTGCAGATACTGCATGTCCGATACATCTTTAAACCACGTCAAAAAGAATTGCAAATTTATTTATATATTTTGATTTATCTGCATTTTTTCTAAAAATAAATCGGACACTTTACTTTGCATACCGTTTGAATTATTTATTTACCCAAATTTGTTGAAGGTGATAACGACCGCTCGTCAAAGTTAACAGTCCTAAACTTTTCATGGTTTAAAAAAAATATAAGTTCAATATTATCCGTTCCAAGAAAGTTGTACTTTGATTAAAAAGTTTTCATCGACTCTTTACCGGATGGACATAATTCCATAAATAATAGTAGTTTCATTTCGTAGAACGGATCAATATTTGCCGTACGACACGACACGAACGAAAGCAACTCATTTACCTCGAGCCCATGAATCCTTCCCCGAGAGAACGTTTCTTTCACGTATGCGCTCCGATAGCGGAAAGCAATAATATTATATAAATTCCCAGAATGACTTTTCTTATTGAGTGCACTTCCATTCGGATATGCATAAATAATCCGTTTACATTTACATATTTCGATGTAAGTAACATTTATCCGAACACACATAAAATCGATATATCGGCCCTGCATAATATTATGCGATATCCGCTGAAGGGAGAGAAGATTCGTATGCATTCGCTTCTTCAAATAGTGATCTGTCATCCCGAACTCATATTCTATGATCGAATCTGTTCTTGATTCTGCACTCAAGACCGGCTCGAAAAAGAATGCTAAGAAATTTCCGCGACAGAAGGAACACAATTGAGGAACACCGTGCTCAATTTACGTTTCTATCTTTTCCTGTCTCTTTCTTTTTTCTGTTTCTTCAACAATATATGTATATACATTTTCTTGAAATATTGTATATTTATTACAACTGTAAAAGGTTCAAAATTATTGAATTTAATAAGCAGTATTTATTTAACGGTACACTAAAAGAAAAAAATTCTTAAATTTTTATATTTATTCAAATAGTGCTAATAAAATATTTATTTACGCTACATAAATATTTACTCTAAGAAAAAAATAATACTTAAATTCAATTAGTGGTTCTTGTACTAATTAAATAAATACGTTTACATTTAATAAATACTTCATCAGTACTATTCAAGTATAAATATTTATTAAAATTTAGTAACATTTCTCTCGGTGTAAGTTAGTAATTTTCAGTGGCGCTATAAATGTTATAAAAGTCTTGAAAAAGAGCGCTCAATTTCAAAGGATATGGAAGTTCAAAGGAATATGTGTTTTTCGAAGCAAATATTAAAAGCAGTACTCACTTAATAAAATTTATAATGGTCGCCGTGAATTACGCAATTACCATGAGAAATGCAAGCGTGGCTGGCAGTCTTATGGTACCGAAAAAATGAATGAAACGAATCAGAGAAAAAAAATGATACTGTCAAAATACCGCGTGGAAACGCGGTATGTCGGACAGCTGCATGCAGTTGAACACACGCATACGTGTGGTCGGATCAAGCAGGTGAGAATATTCATAACGACGACAAGCGGGGAAACGTTGAAAAAAAGCTGGGCGAGATTTAAATGTTTCCGGAACGGGAGAAATTGCAGCTTCAACGAGAATTACGTCGGCGCTGTCACCGTTGACGGTAGCGAGAGGGATGGTCGATCGTTGGGCGATTCAGAGGCAAACGAAGTAAAAATCCGGAGAATGTCGCTGAACGCGAGAAAAATCTTGTTGGACTTGAAAAAAAAAAGGAAGGAAAAGGCGGAGAGCGGAAAAAGATGCGACAATTTCACGAAAAAAAATTTATTTTTCGGTAGAATTTTGCTGCAACGCGGAGACGCGACTGTTAAAATTTTATCGCACCACTTTACTGTCCCTCTCGATTAAACTTCAAGCACGGCGAGATAATTGAGTAGACAATTGATCGCCGATGTAATATGACAGCCGTACACATATACCGGCCGTTCTGCTGGAATGCACGAATATAATCCCTGGGTACAATAATCTATATTGCATGCTTTGATTGCACTTAGCGGTCTCGTAGTCAATTTTTATATTACAAATTTGATAAATGCTTTTTAATAACAAAAATCTACGCGACATCGTCGGAAAAACAACGTTTTATACCATGCTACACGGCCTGCATCAGTTTTAATGTATTCCTTTAACTGTCCGCAATTAACTATAATCGCGAGTTATTTAATAGCCATTAATCCGATGATTCAGAGTAAAGCTAAATGCAGCACTTCAATTATATCGGGCACTCAAATTAGCGCATGGCGCAGTATGAAATTCGCGCATATTCGTGGCTGTTCATAATTAAACAAACTAGCTTCATACCGTACCTTTTCACGTGCGGTATGCTCGCTGTGTCATGCATCACAAAGTATCTCTTTCAACAGAATAATTATACAGAATTAAATTTAAAAAAAAAAAAAAAATAGTGCAAGTGCCGAACGAAGATGCGTGAGTGGCATAAAATCTTCATCGCACGTCATCATGAGAGAAATTCTAAAAAGACAATATTCCTGTACAAACTCCGCTATTTGTTCGTGTTTTTAGGAAATCTTTTTTTAATATCTAACGAATAACAGGCGTTGTATTTATGCGCGTCGCAGCGTGTCGCTGTTGATATTTCCATAGCGGATGTAACATTGTGCCGCATCAAAATGCATCCTGACGCACGAAACGGGGAAAAAAAAGGGGGTAACGACAAAACATGATTGCCGCCGGCGCAAAATTCAAATGAATTCATAATAATCAGCGAGTTTTGGCCTGAATAAAGAGCCTTTCATATAATTCTTCCACTGTAACAACAAAGTTTAAATACTCCACTATAAGCAAAGTAACAGCACAACTATAATAGTAAAGTCTGAAAACCCCAAGAAAATAATAGCACAAGGTCGCAATTAAATCCGAAAAAATAAAGAAAGATTCTTACGTCGCCCATATAATCTTTGTCAGTATAACGTTTATTAACTTAATTAATATTTATAAGAAAGAACTTTTATGAAGAAGCATACAATGGCAAAAATTATTTAAATTATAAGAATAATGAGATTAAATTCGTAAGTAAATAAATATAAATTAAAGATATAAATACATCGAAAAAGAACCGAAGAGAGAACAATAGACGGACCTGTGCACAGTCTAAGATTACTTCAGATTAAAAGTTCGCCGTAATAAAATCACAGAGATTATAGCGGGGAGATAATGCGGAAAAGCTCGTTGAAAGTAAAACGAAACAAAAGCTACGTACAGTTTCTAGACATATCGTGAGTCGTGTTGCGATTGCGGTTGCGAAGAAAAAGATGAGGGGACGCGGGCGAAATGATCAGGAATTTTTCCGATTTTCTCAGCCATAAATCCACCACGAATTTTACAGGGTGGGGTTCGCACTTTTTAATAAAAGCATTTGCCTCACAATCCTCCTAATGAAATATCGTCTCGCGTACGATCGCGGGCTCGTGTATATGCACGAGTGTCCCGTATTTCGCTTACACACACCTGGGTCTACCATGCAGATTATACACGGAGTTATCGTCGTTCATAGTCGACCCTATTGTTGAACACGACAAAGGAAAACCCAGAGAAAAACTTCATACTTGACACGTAACAAATTCCGTGAAAAGTTTATAAGTCGTTGCGATTATGCTACATTATTATATCGTGTGCACGCAATAGAGTATAAGTATTGTGCAATTTCTTTAATGTGTTAACCTTTAGAACACAAGGTGAAAAACGGCGCCTTGTCCATGTAAACCAGGATAACTCGCGTCTGACCACTTTTTCATTTATTTAAAGTGGTTAAAACAATCTCTAAAAATTCATGAACATACTTTCAAGTTTCTAAAACAAATATTTTTCATTAAAAAAAATAAAATAAAATGTAGTATAACTTAATTAAATTAATGTAATTACCAAAGACTAATTACACACATATTATATGGATAAAAGAGTTATTTGACGTAAAAAATTGTAATTTGTGTTATAAATTATACTCTTTTATAATTATAAATTATTATGCTGTTTCACATACATTTATTAAAATGTATATAAAAAATTATATTTTTATAAATTATAAAAGCTTGAAAAAAATACAAAAACTCTAAATTCTTTAAAAAATACAATTATTCGGATATGAACATAAGTGATTTTCAATAAAAGATAGTTAGGAAAATCAAATAAAAAAACTAAGTAATTTTTAATATTTTGATAAATTTGCTATCTAAATGTGATTTAAATTTTCCTCTCCAAATCCATTTTTTAAATTACTAATTAAAAAAAAAATAGTTTCTAAACAAAAACGTACATTCAAACATTAATTTAGAATAGAAATAGAAATAAGATATAAATAACTTTTATAAAATTTTCATTTTTCACAAGAAGGCAATCCTTCCTATCATCCTAAGTCACTAGTGCTCGACACAAAAATCAACTCGTAGGTTGTTCACACAGGGAAATCGGTCACCCCGCCGCACAGGTCTCCATCACAAACTTTTTTACTCGAAGAAAGTAAGGTGTGGGGGGACTCTTTGAAATTTTAAGAAACTTTCTTGGATAGAAATCGATCAGACACGAGTTACTCGGGTTTGTAGGGAAAAAGTTATCACAAAGTTTGTTGTTTTATTGTGAGCAAATGTATGTAGCTACGTAAAACGATTGAAAGTGTCAAAGATTTTACGAATGCTTTCGACGCAGCCTTCTGGCAACGTAACAATCATCGTGATCACGTAGGAAATAAAAATACATTTCATCCGCGATGTTAATCACATATAAAATATTTACCCCGCTCTCTTTCGCCACGGAGAGAAACCAAGGAAAGTCGTAGAAACAAACGACGCGCGCGGGACAGAATTCGCCCGCGTTGGTCGCGATGACACGTTTTCTTTCGTCGCACGTTTTCCTCACGTGGATATACGTGGACGCCCGAGCAGAATAAAGAACGGAGCCGGTGTGTGCAGTCACGGATGCGGCAAAAGAACGAGTGCTGGAAAGAGGAGGAAGACGCGGAGGAATCAAGAGCTGGATCGCGCGATGCTGCGACCGCCCCGTACCCCGCGGCGCGCTCGTAAATGACGGATCGCAGGTCAAAGGACGACGGAGGAGAGACGCGCTGGAAGATCAACGCGTACACGCGACATTGTCGCTAATTTCACGGATCCCTTCCCCGTCGTAAATCGCGCTAATGAGAATCGATGTAATTGCGGCCTCGCGTGCACGCTGATAACCACGCGAAATTTGCTTTTCTTCGTGCGGCCGCGGCGTTATCGAGAATATATTACCACGTGGCGGTAGACTGCTGCATCAATTTGCATCCACCCCGACTCCGCTGCCGAATAACTTTTCTCTTTTGCCCCGACAAAACGTTGGGAAATCTTCCCGAAATTCGGCACGCTCGGTAATAAATTGCAAAACGCGAAAATATATTTTCTTTTTTTTTCCAATTTTCGTAATGCGCCAATATTTTACAATTAGACATAATTTTTAAATTGCAACGACACACTGAGGTTGACTCGATAATAAGTCGAAACGTTTGTGCCTTCACTGTTTGATTATTTATAAACAATATTAGCACGCATGTACGCACATCGAAGTTCATATTGCTTTTTATTCTAATTTTTTTTTAATATTTAAAACGATTAGTCAACCGAAAGCTGAAGGTAGCCTTATAT
The DNA here is from genome assembly GCF_016802725.1 of Solenopsis invicta. NCBI lineage: Eukaryota > Metazoa > Arthropoda > Insecta > Hymenoptera > Formicidae > Solenopsis > Solenopsis invicta. The sequence continues at coordinate 17,539,415 of NC_052664.1, forward strand.
CTCACCGGCGAAAGTGCTATACGTAAAGTTCGAGAGTTTGATATGGAACGCGATAATTGGCTAAATCCGATTACCTCGATCCTTTATTCTTCGCCGTGTTAACGTTCATTACGCGTGCGAGGCGGAATTAAAACTTACGGACTTTTTCAATCCGCTGATAATCGCAAAAAAAGAGGAGGAATATCCTCAGGAGGGTGGGAATTACTAACGCAGGCAGCGACATGAATTTCATTAGTTCGTCTAAAAATTCCGCTAAAAAAATGTACGAAATCTATTTTGCTCTCTACGCGCATTACCTTTGGCAACATTCGTCGCGCATTTATAAACACACGGTGCACGATAAATAATAAAATAATTAGTTAAAATTTTAATGGAATAAATCATAAATTCATTTTGCTGTTTGCTCGAAAATGGAAGAGAGTGGCTTAATGTAACGATAACGATTACGTTTTAACCAGAAAACGCAAATTCACTGTGATGCACAATTATAACAGCACCATCATGCAAAGCCGAATTATAAAGCAACCCACGGACATAAAAAATGCTACAGTCAGAGCTCATTTGTATGCCAGAACAATTGTGGCAAATCCAGCCCAGACAACGAGTTCAAGTCCGTTTTGTCTCGAGATAAGATAAGCGGTTGTCATATTACATTGAAATTATGGTAATTTGTGTCTCCACTTCAAAAAAAAAAGAAAAATTATCGATAACATTCTTACAACGTCAATCATTGTTATATACATTGTCCATCTTCATACACAACTCTATGAAGAAGATTATCCGTCAAATTGTTTCATACATATAAGCCTACTGTTCAAAAATAAATTTTGTTATTACAAGTAAAAATAATGCAGTTAACAGAAGTGAAAATTACTGACGTTGCGTTGCGAAAAGTAAAAGGAGGAGAAAAAAAAAGTTTTTCAACATGGAAAAAAGATAAAGCTGAAGAGAAGAAAGAAAAAAAGAAAGGAGTAGTTTAAAATTAAAAATTCCAATATTTTAATAATATTAATCGTTAATATAACATTTGTTATAAAAACTGAAGATTAGAATTATAACCAGCATTGAAAGATTAAAGAAATATTGAATGAACCTTACATCAAAACATTGTAACATTGTACAGAAGTTACAAAAGATTTCTGCAATGTTACTACAAGCTTGCGATAATGTTGAAATTTTAAACCTGAAAACCTTTATGACGTTTCGAACTATTTGGGATCGTCTACTGGTTTTACTGATGGAAGAAACGAAATGCAACGCCAGTAATTTTCACTTCAGCCAACTGCATTATTTTTACTAATAATAACCAAACCCATATTCGAACAAACTAGACGTAAGTATTTTAATTCATCAATTAATTAATCGCATTATACAAAATTGCTGTTTTTACAGGGCAAAGTAACATTTGCGCATAATGCGATTTATTAATTGATAAATTTAAAAAAACTCGCTTTTATTATATTCCGCATTATTTTTACAATTGCTTTATTATCATATTACGTTCCATTTTTCACGATTTTCTTTTAAATTGCAAATTCCTTGTTTCGTTTTCTTTCTTTTGTTATCTTTGCATTGTTACATTTCAGACTGCATTGTCCCCTGGTTTGACGTTTGACACGGCTACTACTTTGTCAGAGACTTAACACAATCTCGCCCGAGAACGACAAATTGGTATACAATTTTTTATAAAAAAAAAAGAGATTCTTTCTTCGATTGAAAGAAAGGACATTCTTTCTTCAGCTCAGAAAGTTACATGCTTTTTTTACTAGCAACCAGTGTGCCTTTCTATAATAGAAAATTAGCAGCTAAAATATATTTTTATACATAGTACAGCAATAAATCATATATAATTCTACATTATACATAGGTATAGAATTACATTTTTAGCTGTTAATTTTCTAGTTTTGCTAAAAGATATTAATACTTTAGTTGCTAATTAAAAAACATCTTGTAAATTAGCCCTCACTGTTGCAATTCTCAAAACAAAGCGTCTTTTATATTAACTTTTTTATCATATTTATTTATGCGTCTTTTTATATAGGTATGTTCAATTCTTGACATGGTCTCATGTTGACTTACGTTATTTTTTACAAGAGAAGTTAATTTTTCATTCTTAATATGTTACTGATATTTTATTTGATTAATTTTAACACTTATACATTTTAAAGTATTTGTATATTAATCGAAAAATATTGAGCACAAATCGTTCTAATTTCTTATAATTTGATTTATGTGTACGAACAAATTATATTTATTACATTTCGACATCTTTCTCTTGCTAATTCTCTTGACCAATTTATCCCGTATTATTGCTTTGTACATAATCAGTTTGATTTTTATGTTTTAAATATTAATAAAGCTAAAAAATTAATACAATTTAATAAACGTCAAACTGCTAAATGTTTAATGGAGTGGGTCAGCTTTGTTTAAAATCTTTTTTTCAGTATTGTATTGTATTGTATTATATTTATTGATATAATAGCTAATTAAAACTTGTAAATTTAATTAAAGTGCAATAGGTGTACTATGAAATAATACATTCGTTATTATAATTACAACATTATTTTCTATTGATAAATTCAAATTTTAAAAAAATTACCAATCTTTACAGTAATAACAAAAGGCATTTTTACACTAATAACAATGTTTAGAAAAAAATTAAATTCAGAGATATTATATTATTAGTAATTAATTATTGGTAACTATTATTAGTAACTATTATTAGTAATATTTTTGTCTAGTTACTGCAGTAATTTATAAAAGAAACTTTAACAATGAGTTGTAGAATATATAATATATTAATTGACGATAAAAGTAGTACGTAACTTTTTATAAACAATAAACATATATATATACAAAGTAATTATATTCTTTATGTAACTTTAAACTTTCATAAATTTTATTATATACATGATAAAATTAATCAGTGAAAAACCATTAAAATTGCAATTTAGTAAAGTTTAACACATGTTAAGAGTAACCTACTTATGAAAATTTTTCTATAAAAAATTTTTTAATGAAAAAAAATCGATCTCTTGGTCAGTTTGCAAATTGAGACAATTAATATGTAACTGGAAAAATTTCAATAAATTAATCGCAAAACATATTCATAAGAATTCAAAATTGTATCCGAGTTTCTACACGTAATAACAATGAACGCGTAATAACATGTTGAGAAATTACAATTTAAAGAATAAAATATAAAACTAAAATAAATACTACTTATACCCTTTTTGCATATTAATTTTATTATATATGAGATAAAAATTATAAAAAATTTAAAACTGCACAAGAGCTTTATAAGTACTTTGTATAGATATACATGAATATGTATACATACATCTCTCATTTGTTACAATAACAACATAACAAAAAAATTGTCATTTTTTAGTTGTCTGCATAAAAATTATATTTCTAATGAGAATTTAACAAAGAACTAATAATACTTTTATTTCATTATAATCAACAAACCAAATCATTATATCAAAATTGCATTTAAAAATAATATTACATTTTAATGATTAACAACATACAAATTGGAAAACTGTTTTTTTAATTATATCATTATAGCAAAAAATAAGTGAGATAGATATACAAGATATTATATATATGTACACATGTATAAAACAAAAAGTAAAAAGTAGGAAAGTAGAAAGACTCTTAAATATCCATAGAAAGACAAAACGTGGACGCATATTACAGCGTTCATAAATCACAGTGCGTAACGCAACCGCCATATATCAGCGAAATATCGCGCCGAGTTTGGTCTCAATATTTCTTGATCACGAGATAGGAGGAAAAATGCGAATGCTTAGGTCTACGCTTTTGTGCGAAGGCCGCGCATCCTTCTTTCTCATTCAACATTTACACAGTCTCTCACGCCAAAAAATATTTTTCGCTGTGTGCGCGCACACGAAGCGGGTGACCGTAATTCAGCAAAACACACTTGCTTCAACCGGAAGGCTTTACTTTCCTAGGAATTATTCTCGAGGGAACTCCGCGCTGTGTACAATTCTTTCTTTTTGTCTCGCCTTTCTCTCTCTCTCTCTTTTTCTTCGTCTTTTTTATGTTATATATACATGTATATGTGTGCATGCTATTGTAGTTGTGTCACCAGCATTGTATTTGAGTAAGAAATAAATCAGGGTAATTTTAAAATAAAACAAGTTCTCTTATACGAAAAATCCAGCAACAACAATTATTTAAAAATTGGAAATTTTAATCATATTTTGTCATGTGAGTATTCCAAATTTTTTGTCACAACAAAAGAAAACAACTGTATTAAAGTGCAAAGACAATAATCCAACAGATGCATTTATATTTTCTAACAGGATGATTTCTTTTCAAATCGATTATGCTTCGTTATAATTGAGAGCTGCAAAACTAATACAATAACAGATAAAAAAATAATGACATAAAATAAAAGGTAAAAAAACATAAAACTGTTTGGTTTTGTTGCTTTCCTTTAATATACGAAAGGTTTTGAATGGTAGTGTTTCATGCTATTCTGCACACAGCAAAATCGGGAGATTACCGACGGAAAATTGTGTATTTACTTAATTTATGCGTCTTTATAATAAAAGTTCATTCCCCGTAAATGTTAAGTGAAAATAAAATAAGTCGAAGTAAATGTTATATGCATCTTCACCGTTATTGCATCATAAAAATTGGAAAAGTTTTCCAGTTTTCATGATGCCGTTGTTCACGCCTCTTTGTTGTTCACACTTCTTTTCGTCGACGTGTACCTTTCTATACTTTTCAACCTCGCTAAGGTGAGCCATCTCTAATATCCTTCAACTAACCGTTTATACTTATCTTCTTTTTCCGTTCTTTTTAATATCCCTAGACCGTCTTGCGATCGTTTGGAATTCTCTTCCAATATCGTAATTATTATAGAAATATTACATTATTACAGAAATAAAGATAAAAATATAAGAATTTTTATTATATTTTATAAATGTTGCATACGTTACTTTTTCGTAATTTTTTCTAAATTATTTTTTTCTGTTAACAGACGAAAGTTACACTAATACTCACATAGGTCTTTTAAAGCAATATATTATTTTTCAAAAATTAAAAACATTGTAAAAACTCATATAATTCATAGCATTTTTCTATACAAAATCTGCTGAAAACTAATTTTTCAAAAACAAGAATAACATTTACATAATTTTCTTTTGCGTAGTTTAATTGTACAGTTTAAAATAATAAATATATTATTAAATTATCGTACCTGTTTGTAAGCGCTCTAAAACTATTTTATTTATATTTCCTTTTATTTTTCTCGTAATGTTATTTTTATCACATAAAATCGGAGTACAGCACAACTGTCGATAAGACAGACTACAAGATAGTGAAACCACATAGAATGTAATAAAAGATCATCTATTATTAAGAGATCTATTTATATTTAATAACCTAATCTAATATTTATAATATTGTCGCATTGCATGTTACGTCTTACGGAACAGCATAGGATATTTGTATAAATTAATAAAAAAGCGTACAACAAAATGAAAGACTTCTAGCAACTCTTATATATAATGTATTAACCTGTAAATATTTTGTACAGATAACTTGTATTGAAGAAAAAAAAAAAAAGATATAGCATTAATGCTTGCTATATCGGTTTTAGGCCTCATTTTGTCAAATACTCATTTTTGCTTATCTTATGAAAAATCGAAAAACTCAATTATTGTAAAATTCGAAAAGATATAAAAACTTTTATATTATCTGAAAATACTTTCTAGTCTATCTTTACATTTTTTAAATTTTAGTTTTTGTTTAAGAAATACAATTCAAAAATGATCAATCTATTATATAATACAGTGTAATGTTATAATGAAATCGATTTTTGTAGAGAAAGGTCGCCAAAACATACCACAAAAATCGATTTCATTATAACGTTACACTATATTACATTATAGATTACTTAATTCATTACTTAATTTTAAAAAGTTATGATGTATAATGTAAAAAATTTAACAAAATTATATATTACGGCATATATTATTGTTGAATTATAATATACGTTCTCTTTCTTTTTCTCTTGATTTTCTGCTTTACTTAACGACAATTCCTGATACAATGGACTCTTAATGGTTACAAAGTTTCAGCATTTCAGCAATCCCCGTGTTCAAGTACACATCGCTCAAGAGCATCGGTTACATTAAACCTACGATCGAAGACGGAGTAAGCTATCGCTCGCGAAAATCCCGCCAATAAAAATTCTTCTGGCTTCCTTCTTTTAACGTTGCACGACACCATCAGAGAAAAGAAGAAGAATAATATCGTAGAGGATCTGGTATCGGAACGATATCGCCTTGAATAGGGTTTTAAAGAACTCACGATATTTTTCTAGTTAGGAAAAAATCGACTTGTGATAAAAAAAATCTAACATGAAAATTAACATTTCACAGAGCGGCTATAAGCAACGACGATCATGCGATTACACTCTCTTTTCAAAGAGAATTCCACTCTTACAACAGGTCAAAAAAAGTTCTTCTCTTTTGCAATAAAAAAAATATTTTTTTTTAACGAAAATAAAGTACAAAATACCGGTATTATTTAGATCCTAGGTGTACGCGAGGAGAGAAATAAAATGTTAATTCAAGCGTGGTGTCTGCTGCACAAACGCATACACACCCATACACACACACACACACACACACACACACACACATTTTGTTTGCGCTCCATAATGCTTCGCTGGAACGAAAGGAGGTGTAAGTGACAATTTTGCATCTTAAGTGCGTTCGTCGACCCCGCTCCTACTGTTTATTATCTAAAGAGCTTATGATTTTATATTAAGATATTCTCCAACTTAATCCTTTCGAAGTAATTTTCCGTGACTTCATGACATGCAACCAAAAATAAAAGCAGATTTGTCTCCACTCGCCTTATACACAGAATGAGTTAATAAGAATTGCCGTCCGCGAATAACTCGGTTTTTTCATTTTATTAAAAAATATTTTATACGGAATAGATTGCATTCGATGAGGCATTGAATGAATGCAATCTACTGCATATAAAACATTTTTTGATAAAATGAAAAAATAACGAGTTATTTCAGATGGCAGTTCTTATAGACTTACGTGTGGTATAATTATAAATAATGCAAGTAATCAAAACTGCCGTAAGCGTTGCTCTCTTTCAATAAAATATCATATGTCCATATATATTTTATCAGTGCCTTTTTCATTTATCAAGTGAGAAAAAAAAGAGGTTTTTCATTTTGACTTGTACTCTTTTGATAGATAAAATTAGTTGGAGCATTTCATCATTAAAATTTCGCGTCCGTTACTTTTAAAGGACAAATATTCTTCACATAAAATATTTTATTTACAATGCGTACTATTCAAATTCTGCCATAATCATATAAGTTGTATAGTTTTGCGCGTATTGCATCTTTCTTTGCATGAGCGCGGTCGATTGGAGCATTCGGGGCGCTCTGTTGTAAATATAGATTCGATACGTTACGAACGACGATCACATTTAAACGAAGATCGGGGAAAAAAATAAAAGGAGTTCGATGCTCCAGAATCTTGCCAATAAAGATTGCTCCGAATTCTTCCTTTTAACGTAGAGGCGAAGGCAAGGAAAGAGAAGGAAATCAAGGGGACTTCTCGTGCCGTCGGTCGGTTTATACGGAAAAGAAAATAGGTTTCACGAAGCTCTCGCTCACTACTTTCGGTTCTCGCTCCTTGCATCTCAACCTTAGAACTTTCCTCTTAATTTTCGTGTGGCACTCGATGCGATGGCGCAGCACCGAGAAGCGCGAGTCCCCGAGTTTTCCATAAAAATTCAACCTCGCTAAATTCCAATTTACCCGTGAGCCGCGGGCGATCGAGTATATCGAAGCCAAGGACAGAGATCAGGGATAAAATAAATAAGCAAATAACTCGTCGTTTCGAGAAAGTATAAAATTGCCAACGAAGATTGCTTTAAAACTACCATGGCGCCGTCCGTAAAATCGCTTTGAGCGCAAACGAAGAGCGCGGAGGTATCGAAGAAGCTACTGCATCGTTAACCGGCCGATGTTAACAAATACTAATGTTGGAAGATACAAAATAGAGAATTGTGATTTCGAACCCTCATCGTGTTCCCATTCCACCAGCCGACTCGCTTTCGATCACGAGTCTTTTTTTTTTATCTTTCGAACGTTTCGCACTCGAGACTAAAATGAAATTTTACGCCCCCTATGGGATATCGTACCGGTTTCCAGTTCACCCTCGTCGAAAGAGAAAAAAAATTCTGCGGCCTACGAAACGACGTGTTAAGGAGACACAAATCTCGAATATCCGAGAGCGACACGGCCAGTCGCCACCCTCGTCACCGAAATTTTCCGACCCGGCATTTCGCCGCGAGACCTCGCTTTGTTTCCAGCAATTTTTTTTTTTACGACCCTTACGCGGTCGAGAAAAAAGAACGAGGGAATTATGTATGCGGAATAAATAATCGTGGTAAGGAAAAAATTGGGCGATGACGCACGAAAGTACGTGCCGTTGAAGCGAAAGAGCCGAGGGTATATGGAAACATTACGAACAATGTTGTCACGCGAAACTATTAGGAGTTAGTGTAGTGGATAGGTTCCAGGCTATATATGTCCGAGACGAGCCCAAACTGGCTCCAAGCCGAACTACTCTCTGTGTTCTCCCTAGACATGGTTCGAGTTAAATTCCGGCAAGAATATAGTACTGCGGAAATACTCTTTCCAGATTATTTTTATTGCAGCTGTTTAGATTACAGATTATACAAGGGGAAATTTAGGAATAGAGATGCAATTCAGGAATAGTCTGCACTCTACATATATCGTAAAATGCAGTCAAGTATTTTCAACTAATTTTGAGTAATGGCACATAAAAAAAAAAAAAAAAAAAAACTGTATGTAGCTTAGGACAGCTCCGACACGCAGGGATATAATAAAAGTCAGAAACAAAATAGAAAGAATAGAGAGAACTTATTTATGACTGCTCTGTTATATGCCTTTATGTTATATTAGAATCGTGTTGTAATTTTAGTTTTCATTTTTATATGATGTCTAGCTAGCGCCAATTCAAAGATGTTTCCAAGACATTCCAGGACAAAAATTCTTGTTTCTCCAAATCGATTAATTTTCATTGATTAATTTCAATATTATGTTTTGTATTCAAATTAAGATTCGATATGAATTGAAAAACAAATTTGGAACAATGTTTATTACTTTATAAAAATATCAAACAAACCTTCAATACAAATGATAATTGCTCTGCCTCACATTCTATTTTGTAATTTAAAACATTAAGTTTTCTATTAATAACTTGCCTTATTGCACTTTTAACATTAAAATTTATAATTAAAAATTATAAATTTATTGCCATTTCATTAAATTACCCATTGGATTATCAATGTCCGTACTTTTTTCTTATTTTTTAATTCTTCCACGAGTTTATCGCGTTTCTTTGAATCTTCAATACCACGCAATTCTTTCGCTTGGTCTCCTTTTTCTTTTGCAATCGCTTTCTTTATACCGGAAATGCGCATTGCGAACAAAATAAAACATATTCCATTTTTTTAGAATAAAAAAAATTCCAAGGTTTTTCCAGGAATTTTCCAGGATCAATACATTCAAGGATCGCTAGACACCATGTCTTAATATTAACAAAACCATTGTGAGTTACATTAATTTGTCAATGTTAGGAGTGGCGCAGCAATGTATTACAATTCATGTAAAATAATTACTCTCTCTCTCTCTCTCTCTCTCTCTGTGTAACAAATGTAAAAAATATATTATGATAATAATAAATAGAGAGATAGTAAAGGATGAAGTACAAAAATACATGTGCTTAGCTCTCGTATTCTTTATCCAATTGTGTTTGATTGTCCCAGTCATAAGTCATAAATGATCATAATTCCCACCCCTTTTTATATAAAACAAAATGCAAGAATTTCAAAAAGTTTTTTTTTACAATTATAAGGAAAGATTTTGCGTTTCTAAATTTTTAAATAGTAGTAGAAGTATGAAATTTTTATTGGTATAATTTATTTTCCGTAAACATAATAAAAAATACTTGATAAATTAAGTTTTCGATCGGTGCGATGTGAATCTAAACAAAATTACTATTACAAAATTAGCCTATTTTTTAAACTTCAAATTAGATATACCAAAAAAAGTATGCGATGTCATTAATAATCTCATAAAGAAGCTTTTAGCCTACAAAATCTCATAGGATTCGAGCCGCCAAATACGGCAGTTAAATATAAACTCAATCATATAAATGCAATTTGGTCGCGAATTAAACAATATTACCTCGCAAGACTCGCGCAAAGACAGTATCTGTTCCTTTATTCGACACGACGCATTTACAGAATTCTCCGAAATATAATTAAAACATCGCTCACGCTCACCATCGTCGACGATTACGTTTCACGCAACTCGACGCAATTTCCAGTACGAATTCCGCAGTGCCGACGGAACAACGGCACTGCGAAAAGAAGAAAAAGAGAGGGAGGAAAAAAAAACACGGGCCCGGAATAACACTTTTTCCGATCCATTAAACTCGCCGATGGGGCATGGCACGTCGCGTCGAGTACGCTTTCATTATCATCGATAATATTGTCATCGCAAATACTTTGTCCGCAACGCGCGTATGGATTAATAAAGTCCCCCCGTTTTGCCGCGATGAAGCGATTTGTACAGTCGCGCATTCGCGTCTCGTTATTATGAAATATATCGCAAAATTTTTGATGCGACGTACGAACTGACAGAAACGAAAAATAAAAAGGAAAAAAACAACAACCGACAGTACCAGCTCGAAATTATTTTTACAGTTGGTTAATGCTCGACCAGCTGGCGCACGTTCGCCCATGCGTATTTTCATTTAGCAAAAACCGTGTGCGTGGACACAAAAACACACACACACACACACACACACACACACACACACACACACACACACACACGTACGAGAGAGGCACCACGACCGTCTCGCTTCTCGTATCGTCGGCTAATAACGGCCAGCATTACGCGGGATAACGATTCGTTAAAGTAATAAGCGATTTATTGCCGGCCAATTATCATAATTGATTTATTGCGTCGATACGACGGGGCGGCGAACGATTTGGCGCACGAGGGGGAGAGAGCCCCTCTCCCAGAACGCCTCGCCGTACGGTCATTAATATATCGTTAATGCGCGAGAGGGGAGGGGGGGGGAGGGGCGGTTAAATCAGGCGAGAAAGTACCCGCGGGACGGCATGCCTCGTGTCGCGGCGGCCGTTTTTCATCGCCAAATTATGAAAAATCGTCCCCGGATATCGCGACGGTGCGCGCCGGCGGCCGGGCCGCGCGGCTTAATTTCATTACGCCGCGCGTCTGGGACCACCCCCTCCCCCCCCAACCCTCCGCTTTTTAACGCGGAAACGAGCTTAGTTCGCGTAATAAACGCTCGTCGCGCGCGATCACCGCGTTTATCCCGAATGGGCATAGCCCACGCGTTTACATATGGCCATTCGACCGCGATAGTCGTCTCGGTTCGTTGAATAACATATTTGCCGATTTACAATTGGATACTGGCGCGGTATACACGCCGCATGGCCGAGAGATAAAAGTCCATTTCAATTTTATCGATATTTAGATATCGGCGTAATCGTTATAATCCACCAGTAAACCGGGATAATTATAATAGAGATTGGTAGTGTGACGATGACACCGTGATAATCAATATTCATCGTTGCATTCATAGGCATTAAAACCGTTTCCAGCGACGTCAACGACCGTGATACATTATATTAATTGAGCAAGCACACCAATTTTTTTTTATTATTCGTCTATTAAAATTCGTCTATTATTTATCAATTTTATTAAATAATATTATTAATCAGTTATTAAAATGAAAATTTTAAGTAACACTTGGACAACCATAAAAATATGAATAAACTTTGATATAATATCAGAATTGTTGATATAAGCAATTATCTACCGCTATGCACATACAAACGCAAACCCAAAATGGAAATAACGCATAAAAAATATTGCAACGTGTTATAAAGTAAATTTACTTTGGCGAGTAGTGGATTCGTGTTATCGTCGATAACATAGCAATTACATAAAATAGTGCAGAATTTATACAAATCTATGCTCGTGACGTCAGTGCCGCAACAGAATCCAGTGTGTACTTCCTAAGGGATTCGCATCACGGAGATTAGGTGACGACCGCTGATGTCTTCGTCGGTATAACTTGGGCGTGTCGAGGAAGCTATTATCACTGAAATTTCGCGAGAAACAAGAACTTGCCCGTTTATCAGTGTCTCATATATGTAACTAAGTTGGGCACGCCAGATTGAATTATCGAGTAGCCAATAATTCAATCAGGCCTCGTCCTTCGACGAGAGAACTCTGCTGCCCTGTCATACCTACAAGTTCTTCATACGCATTTACTTACGAAGTGGACAAAAGTGAGGATAATAACAAAGAGACGAGTAATTTTGAAGAAAACAGTTAGTCACGTACGTTATTGCCATTCGACTTAAAATCAAATCAATTTATTATTATTAATCCCTAAATAATATGTACGAAATGTTATTAAAGGTAAAAAATAATTTGGATGGGAGGATTCTCGAGATGCAAGTTAGCATCGATATTATTAAGTTGATTTTCAATTTAATTGTTTCGTTTTCAAGAGCTGTGTTTAAAACCGAAAGTAAGTTCGACCGGCGCACAGTTCGATATAAACTGAAATATAATGAAATACTATTTGAGCACCAGGATCTTACGACCGTCTTGGCCCATCATCCATTTCATGCAATCCATTTGTTGGAAAAAATAATTTGTTTTTATATAATATATGTAATATCCCGATAATTGCAAAAATAACTTTTAAAGAATCTTTGTAATTAAAACTGGCAATTTCTTCAATCCCCTGCGACCTTACTCAGTGAGTATTGCCCGCCTAGCCTGTGCTTCAACTCGATTTTGCGTTTCTTTTACTTCATTCGCCTTTCCTCTCTTATCCTTTCTATCCCTCCTATTGCAGACTTCATTGACACCCTCCAGCCATCGAGAAATCGCGAGAGAGTAATTTCCCGTGATTAATAACCTTCTTTCGCTGATTTTTTTTCTTCGCTCGAAGAAACGGCGCGGGCGACGGGAAGGAACGGAAGGACGACGGAGATTCACGCGCGATATATCACCAACGGGTCAACGATTATCGGAATCTCGTTCTTTCCTTATTAGTCTGCGATTTTAAGAAAAATGAAATAAATAATAAGGTGACGGGAGATTCTCGGATTAATATTGACAAAGCAATTCTCTTTCATTTGAGCAAATGTCTGCATGCACTTGATCTAGCGTAATAATTATGCTATTGAATAAATTACTATACCAAGTGATTAATTTACGCGAACGTTATATACTGGTTAACTGATTGAAACACCAACAAACACATTCGCTACATAATTGCTCGAGTATCCGAGCTCGATTTCAATGTTATTTCTGCCACACAGGATACAGTGTAGTGTTTTATTGCCAAGTTATTGGCAACGTCGAAGTTTAATTTAACGTCGTTTCCGATATCGTATATAAATTCATAATATTTGCCTTCTATTCGCAGCGTTCTCTCGCGTACTGCAAACATCTGCATTCGTGCAATGAGATGCTGTAATCGCTGCCATTATAAAATGTCAATATTATACTGGATGTATTGCGAACGTATTGGATGTGTAACTAAAAATAATATATATATCAAAGCTATTTACAGTTGTAAAATCTCGATAGAATTTCTTCAAAGTTGAACTTGAGTTTAATCGGCTCAATTAACACTCAAATATGTCAGTACATTTACATTCAAGTAAAGCATAATTATTTCGATTGATTAAATGCACTCAAGGAGCATGGAAGGAGCTAAAGGAACGGCGAGAAGGGGAGAGGGGGAGAGAGGGGATGGAAGGCTCCTTTGAACCTTTGAATTTCTTTCTCAGATTTAATCGGCCACAACGAGCGAAGCGTAAACACATTAACAAAGCTCGTCGCGATCTCTTCCAGAGTCTGCCGAACAAGGGCAAGAGGCGTGCTTTTGAGCGCGCCAATTTAATCCATGGAAAGTAGACTCCCTTTTTCCGTATACTTCGTTTACACTTTATAACGCAGTTCCGCGATAAAAAAGACTGCAGGTGCATGACAACTTTGCATCTTAAATGTGCGAAACAAAGCCGGTAAATTATCAAAAGAGAAAATACGATCGGATCTAAACAGAGAATCTCGAGATCTCTATATTAAAGAGACCTTTGCGTGCAAAAGAATTTTATTATTCACAAGATTGTATCATAAAGTTCGAAACTTAATAAGAAAGATTGCAGAAGTATTTCAAATTTATTATAAAAAAAATTATCACTTAAAAAAAATAAATTTAGTAAATACGATGAATGATATATTTCAGACAATTTATTAATACGCTTTTTGATAACTTGTATTATGGCTCGTAAATAATACGAAACATCCTTGCGCGAGGTGATGACTCTCAAAAAATGGTTTTCGCTAATTTCACTTGTAAAGCCGTTAATGCATACGATTCAAAACGCGAATATACATTCGATATGTTCGGTATATTCGGTGTGTGGTATTTCATCTGTAATACAACGCATAAATGGGAGCGAAGCAACAATTAAAATTGTAATAATGAAATTATCGGTGTTATCCCCGCGACCGCGATCGTTGTTGTTGAAAATTTTGTTGTTACACGTAATTAACGCGTGATACAATTTAGCGAGCGGCACGAAATTATTTCGTTCAATTAAAGGCAAGATTGCATTAATTACGTCGAAAAATTTGCATTTGCCACCGTTCGCCGTCCGCGGCGGGGACGGCCAAGTCCAATGGCAAGTACGAATTATCTTATTATTTCGAGTACGCAAGCAGCTCGTTTTCAACGACTTGATGCTACGAGTGCCTTAACGGGGCAAAATATGAAAAAGAGTATGCTCACAGAGCTCTGCTCATCTCGCCGTAATCCAATTAACTTTATTTTCTCAAGCCCTCGACAGTGCACGCTGTAGTGGTACTCTATTAAAGCGCACTATGCAACGCTCCTCTTCAAACGCGATCCTGTCGCCGCTAGCAGCACGTTGCATTTGCGCGCGCGTGCCACGCTAGTAGCTACATTCCGTAAAGGACAAGCAGACGCGGGGATTACTGAACTCGAGAGGCCAAACTAACAACTTGAGTGCTCGCCAAGTCAACACCGATACCCGAGCGTTACCCTGCTAGAGGATCCGGTGATGTCTCCGTGATATTCTCAAAACCGATCGACAAATATACACAGGGAGTCCGCAAAATTCTGGTTAAAATTCCGAATAACGAGATCGTATGTATTCCGTTTAGTATAAAATACTTTTTAACCTGGGAAGGTAAGATCTGATTTGTATCGTGCGTTCGCATCTGAACGACCTAAATCGTTGTGGTTTATTCACGAATCTAATCCTGAGAGTAACGACGTCAATGTGATACATTCTCAAAACGGTGAGTAAAATCGGGCAATATACAGTCAGTCCCACAACAGTGTACACACCACATCTGCAAGATTTATAAGAATTTAAAAAAAAGTACAGGATGTTTTTTTTTAAAGCGCCCTATAAATTATATAACGTTGTTGCTTGTAAAAAAATTGAGTCAAGAGTCCTGAACCATTTTTTTCTATAATGAATAATAAAGCAGTAATTAATAAGAGTAAAATTAATCCAACCCGTGCAGCGCCGTCTTTTAAACAGGTGTAGGTGTAGGTTAATGTAACGTAGCTCAGAAAAACAACTTCCGGATTTGACAGCGTAGCTACTTTAGATTACGTGTCTGTTTTTTTCTAAAGTTTCCTCTTCACAAATACCCAAAAATCTTCGTATCAAGAGTCTGGCAGACGGTTACGCTATTTTTGATCTTCCAGATGGTAAAAAACTAATCGAAAACGTGCTTAGACATTGTTAGGCCATAATAAACTGCAATGGAGCCTGGGATAATATACTAATATATTAAACAATAACGATATAAGCTATTGAATATATTCAATCGGATAAAATCATAAAGCTGTCTCAAAGATGGAAATAAAACAAAATGGCACATGTGTGGTTGAATAAATTTATCTACATTGTCTTTAAATTTCTTAAAAAACATTACGGACTTTTGTTCCAATACATACTTCTTCAAATTTTCATAAGCCTTCTTGCAGATAATGTATTTACGCTCTTGTGGGATAGACTGTACTGTACAGAGTCTGTAAAGCGATGCAAAACAACAATTGCATCTTCAACGCAACAAAAGTTGTAAAAGTGTCTTATGCATGTACTGCTCGTTTTATAAACATGTGCACAAAGCTATTAAATTTTATCCCAATTTAATTATCATTCCCTCGTTGTATCATTCATTACATGCCGTCATATTATTATTATAAACATGTTATTTCTATTTTGTGATTCTCCGTGCGCCCGTTTAAAAAACAAAAATAATTTAATTAAATATGTAAAAATATTAATTTGATTCTGTAAAGCACACAAATGCGATTGTATTAAATTTTAAAAGCATACGTCCTTTATGCAGTGAGTTCTGTTTATCTCAAAATTGCTTTTAAACAAATCAAAACATATCATTCTTGATTCAGCGATTTCTTAAATAAATATTTCTCATATTTTGTTTTACGACTGTTAGCTCTTGTCGCAAACACACAAAAAATATTGAATCGTCGTATTTTAATTCTATGGATCAGTTTTTGCACACGGCAAATATAATGTAGATCAATCTACAACGTAAAATTCTGCGAATTCAACGATACCGGAAGTCTCGCAAAGATATAAAGGAAAAATACACATAGAAAATACTAGCGGTTCAATTCACGTAATGTGAAATAGATACTACGCACATCTATCGAACGTGTGGTCACGCGATGTAATCGCTAATGTAATTTCTTGTATTACACATAATCGTATGGAGCATTTTCCTCGCCACTTCGGTGGTGCGCATCGAAATTCCACGCAATCCGATTTTATTGACGCGTAAACGTTACGCGACAGATAGCAGTAAATCCCACGGTATGCCATAAAGGCCGTCACCTACGGACCAGTTAATACTAATCCACTACGCCATTTCATCGTATCGCCTTTAAAGGATGCACGACGCAATCGTCCCCATAACAATTATCCGTGTCGTTCGTGCGTATCCATACCGCACAAAATCACGCTCGCGCGATAAGACTGTGCATGCGAATGCAGATTTTTGAACCACGTAAAGCGAGATACGAACGTGCCAGAAATATCGACACGACGCGTCATTAAGGCCAGATTGCCGTATCAGTTTTCGACGCCCGGGCGATTATGCAAATGCGCGGGTCGCTCGACAATTATTTCGAATTAAATCCAATCTTAATCGTGATTCGAATACGCGATCGCGCGAAAGTGCAGAGTTGAAATACAAACGACGCGCGCATGTTTTTATAATACTTATAATTTTAATTAGTTAGTACGTAATATTATTTCAAATTGTCTTATTATTGAACGATGTTGTTTTTACCACGTGCGCGTGTGTATGAAACCTTCGAAAATTTATGCATCAAATAAAAAGGAAGTATACACGTACATCATCCAATCAGCGGATGAAAAAAGTAAAATAATTTCGGCTTTTTGACAGAAAGTGGCAAAAAGTAACCCTTCAGATATTAAAATAGTTCACAATGATATTGTTTAATCAAATTTTCGAAACAATTAACGCCATTTAAGCAAAAGAATTGACTCTTATTTTCCCAAGCCTATCTTTAGATAGCCTAACATATATACAATTTCTGTTTATAGTTTAAAAGTTTAAAAAAAAAACAAATATTATCATATGAATAGAACGTTTATGTTTTACAACTTTCATGTCAACTCGAGACAAGAAGGTGATTATGATGACAACAGTTATTTTTTAATGTCAAGTTACAAAAGTGACGAGTAACTAAATATATGACAGTGCTTGAATATATAATAAAATCCGAAAATTCACTCTTACATTATAAATATTTGAGATTCAAAATCTGGAATACACTGAAAAAAGTTTGGTAATAATAATTAAGCTTTGATGAATTAATTTCAATTAAATGTTTGATTGCATATAATTAAATATTTAGTAATTATATTAATAGCAACCAGACATAATAATAGTGACTGATTATTAAATATGTTAACTAACGGTTAGCAAACAATTGCTAAATATTATTAAATATTATTAAATATTTAATTATATTAATTAAAATTACAAACATTTAATTAAAATTATTTCGCTAAAGCTCAGTAACTATTGTCTAGACTTGATTATTATTTAATTTTTGTTTGCCTTGTATTTTTAACATGATATAAAGAGTTAAAGGCCAATCAACGAGCGAAGCAAAGTGTTATTTTCCTTAACAACTTTTGAACTGTATATTAAAAATTACGGAACGTTTCAACTTTACTAAGTCTTCTTTAGCGCCGTTAAAAACACATTTTTTTAATTATACAATCTTCAAATTAACAAATTAAAAAAGAACAATAAGAAACTGCGTTTACATCCATCCGTATCGATAATATTACAATAGGTGTACTCATATAATGGATACCAAGTTTATTATTCACAGCTAAAGTGTATAACAATAATTTAAAATTTATTACACACTTCCGCTATATATTATAAATTTCTGGCGTCACATATGTTATATGAACATTGTAATATTACCAATATAGATGGATGTAAACGTGATCTCATCATTTTGTGTTAATTTGTTAACTTAAAGGTTATGTAATTAAAAAAATATATGCTTATAATGACTAAAAATGACTTAACAAAGTCAAAATTTGTAATCCTATTATATAGTTAAAAAATTATAGAAGAAAATAATATCTTATTTCGCTCGTTGATTGGCGCTCATCCGTTTATATCATTGATTATTATTATTAAATTTTTTTACAATGTAAATAAAGAAAAATGTCAAAAGACGGACTCCTCTTGATTCATCTTCCTATGCTCGAAGAGTCGAGTTTCATTTCTCCTCCATCGATTTGCTGTTACAGCAAATCGAGCACTAATCACGCTTCAATCTCTCATGGATTTCATTCTACATCCGAGCCGTATTAGCCGCCTTACGAAAGACAGCGAAATTCGCAACAATTATTATGTATGATTAAGCACGTGCAGTCCAACGGGAACGAACGCGAAACGCAAACATCGAGGGTACGCCGGCGTTTGAGATAATTCCGCCGCGGCCGCACGCTCCACCGCGAGATCCCCTTTAAGCAACGCTCGGGGCGGGGGAGGGAGTGCTTCATGATAATAATTATCTACGCATCCATTCATGGGCGCGAGCGGCGGGAGAAGGGTGACGACCCGGTGCGTGCAAACCAGGTACCAACCGCGGCGTACCTGGTTTACGCACTTACGGGAACGTAAGTTACGCGAACGGAGGCTACGAGAGAACTATGTAAACTCTCTAGGATCATATACCGCGATACAGGCGAATTAACTGATGTACGTGCCGACTGGCCGCAGCCGATGTAATAGCTTAAGCCGTTTGCACATCGCCGGCGTATGTAAACGCGTGTGCTCCATCTCGCTACTTCTCTCTCTCTCTCTCTCTCTCTTGCTCGCTCGCTCGCTCGCTTCCTTTTACAAAGGCATATGCATACACAATATACGTGTGTCCGCGCGCGTACGTTTCACGGGTCAACGTACGCCATGGATGCGTGCAGTTACTAAAACAAGTCGTGAAAGGACATTTGATGATACGATTTATATCTTGTATATCGCGCAGACTCCTCTCACGAGTATCTTGAAGCTAGAGACGTCGAGATCTTTTCAGAGGAAAAAAAAAAAGAGTTTTCAACAGTGCCCTTGGCTGCTCTATCCGTGAACAATGAATTCATTAAATTAATAATGCTTACGATAATTATTCGACTAGCTAAAAAAAAATATATATATAATCGTAAATAAAAAGTATACGCATTATATAATCATTCGGGAGGAGATGTAATATATCTTTGACCGTGGCAGCGATGTGACAATCGGAAACGAGATTCAAGCCGAAAGAGATTAAGTTTTAAGTACGGGAATAAATCTTTACGTAGTCCGCTTTACCGAAGATAAAAGCTCGACGTTTAAAAAGTAATAGAATTCAAGAAAGTCCGGTGGAGCCAGTTAACTCCTGAATTTATAATAAAGTCTGGATGAATAAAAGTGCGCTGTGATTTACTACTCGACTAAAGATAAATAAGAAGCTGCCTCGTTCGATAAATCGTTTTCTTTCACGCTTTGTAATTAAGCAGAAGCAGCACTTTTATCTTTACACATATACTCGTATTCGTTTCATTCCCTTTCTCCGTCTCCCTCTCTCCCCCCCTCCCCCTGTCTTCCTCCGGCTCGTCACTCTAGGGAAATTATTCTTAAAATTAATTAATTAAAATTCTTTCAAACGCAATTGCCGAGAGTTCTAAACTCGCAGAGCGAGCGAAACGTAATGTAGGATGATACGTAACGAGTTCGTTGCTATTGAACTAGGAATTTCTACTTTCGCGCTAAGAATCGCGCAATTTTTGTATTCAATTATACCGGCCGTCGGATCAAATTCTTAGGAGAATAAATTCAGAGAGAACGGAATGATTTCGCGAAGGGTACGCCGGCGTTTCGTCGCGACCATTTATATTATTTCGGAGAGGCGCAAGATGCGCCGGATATTCCCGGGAAAATCCATTTCGGTTTCCAGTCACTCCAGACGATCTCTGGTGCCTCGGCTCGAATCTTGTCGCCGGAAGTCGTATGTTGTCGATCTGACGGATGGCCCCAATAGATCGCAGCCACCTTTAACGCGGTGCACTTTTAAACTTGACTTTGCGAGGGGGATTGAAACGAATACTCCGTGAGGGGAAAAAAAAGGAAACGTGAGCGAACGCCCGCGCAATGAGAGAGGGATGAGGAAAAACGAAACGAGAGACGAAACTGTCGAATGGACGAATAAGCGAGACGACAGTAGCGAAAGAGCGTAGAACGAGACGCGTCGTACCGGAAATAAATCGCAGACCTCGCTGCCATAATCTCGCTCTTTCGCGTCGCCCGCAAAAAACCCATGCAATACCGGACCGCCGGTTTCGTTTTTCCCGATCGTGCATCGCCGTACTTAAAGAAGACTCATCAGTCTCGAGATAATGTCGAGCTCTTCTTATCATGAAAGCGGAGTTTCGCGTTATAGACAATAACTCGAAGATGACAGTAATACTGCTATTGATCGCTCAGCACAATGGTAAACTGAAAGATTAATGGACGCAGAAGCGTAATTCCGTTCGCAACGGGATGCGAAGGCAGTTTCTAATTGGACCGTTGGGCGAAATAGCGGTATAAATTGATAATGATATTCATGCATTTTGAGGATCACAGGTAACTTTTACTCTTTTCTTATTTACGCAGAATTATTTTCGCATGAAAGTAAAATTTTAGTTTTCTTCCATCTTTATGATGTTCCTCTTTGCAGCGATAAAAGAAATTGCTGAAATAATTTAGTTGGGTACCATATCAACCATCTTTTTCATCAGAATAAAGAAATTGTCATTTATATCTGTTAAAATATTATATTCTATCGAATTGTTGAGCTCTTTTCCACCTCTCCCCCAGCACACACCCCTCTTCTTTTTTCTATTTTATTATTCATTTTTACACTGAAAAAAATTTTTTTATTATATCAACAAGACCCACATGATTGGGAAGAATTTCTGGTTATTATAAGACTCGAAAATTTATAATCGGAGCGTTAAACATTATTATAATCTGGTAATTCCTACAAGATTTCTGATTCGTCCATTTTGAATACAAGTAGATGTATTAGTTGAATCGCTCAGATTTCTAAATAATGCAACAAAAACTCTTTTTTCAATGTGATAATATAAATAATTATTATATGATCCTAATATTTTCTTCTGTTATTTTAACTAAAAGCTTGCCATGTTCGTTGACGAGATGTATAAAGTACATTTGTAACGATAAAGTGATGGTATCGCATAAAGTGATAACACGAATTACATTGCTGCAATATATTAATGCGTGATGGACTCGCGTAATTGAAACATTTAACACTCCATTACGGTAAATACGCGTACTTCGCAGCGAATTAGCTACTTGTAATTACGGTTTGTGTGTACACGCGGTTCCAATAAACTTTATATCTTCCCGCTTGACAAATATTGCTTTGATACTGTAAACTTCATGGTCCATAAATTTGTAGAATAATTTACACAGTTAGATTACGATAAGAACTTTAAATTGATCACTTTATAAAGTGTACTCAAAACATTGATGTAGATATAAATTACATATACATATACATATGTGTGTGCGTGCGTGCGTGTGCGTGCGTGCGTGCGTGCGTACGTGCGTGCGTGCGTGCGTGCGTGCGTACGTGCGTGCGTGCGTGCGTGCGTGCGTGTTTGTGTGTGTGTGTGTGTGTGTGTGTGTGTGCGCGCGCGCGCGCGTGCACGCGCGTGCATGTATGTATATAATAGATATTAAAAATTAGAGTCAATAAATTAATATGTGTACTTATATATAATTTATAAGTTTATTGGTTATTTGAATTGTTTAATTTCTTACTTTTGAAATTTATAAATTTATTTAAGCGTGTCCCTTAACAGTTTTGAAATTGTAGAATTAAAATGTTTAATTTTTGATTGTGAGTTATTTAAACCAGAAACTCTTTATATTTTATTAATTTGAAATGTTTAAGTTATTTGTATGAAAATAAAAATTAAGAATATAAAAATAAAAAATGAAGAAACTTCTCCACGCGCGTGTAATACATTAAAGAAAATATACTAGCGAAAGATATTTCCGCCATGTATGTTTGTACGTGAAATAAATCAGAAATATAGCAAAAGTTTATACATTGGCTTTCGCTTAATATCGGAATTTGCTTGCGATCATAATAACGGAAACGAGTTATGTTCCTCGGAAAAGAGTCGTAAACCTGTAATACGTACGAATCTTCCGCATCAAATTCTGAACAGATCGAAGTCGATAATCTTCTAAAGAGGATTATTTGATAGTCATCCTGCTGGCTGAGATTCGCTACAACTTTCCGCAGAAATTTATGGAAGGTATTATAAAGGATTCATGGATGGCGGTGCAAGCTCTCTTCACAGATTGTTGACCTTCGTGCACGCGGATTAGTAGACAGCCATGCCAAAACCATAGCGCACAGAGACTCGAGAGTTAAGAGGCTCAATGAAACTCAACGGCGACGTCTGTGACTTACTTACCTGAAAAAGAAATAAAATATTGGTTAGTAATAATAGTAACATCCGTTTCTGCTTATTTTAATAAATAAAGATATATTATCCCTTTCGAGCGGTATTAGAGAAAAGTCGCCGATATTGATATAGACAACGCTTCCTTATTTTTCGGAAACTAAACATTGCATTTTATTAATATTGATAAAAACACAATCTGCTTAAATAATTAAACAAATAAAAACCTATAATTCATATATCCGGCTTTTTCTGTGCAAAATCTGCTAAAAACGGATTCTTCAAAAGCAAAAATAAAAAAATTAATATAGTAAATCTGCATTATTTTTTCTGCAAATTAAAGAGTGTTTTGACAAGAATAAATATATAAATATATTATTACTAATATTACATCATTTTACATGTTTGTAAATGTCTTTTTTACAATGTCTCCTAACTGTTTCTTTTTCTTATTTTCTTTTATTCTTTATTTTTCTCATAATTTCGTTTCAAACATAAAATCGAGGTGCAGCGTGAACCAACACGTCTATTGATAAAACAGGCTATAAGATAATACTATATAGGATATACATAGCATTATGAGATCTATCTATCAAGTTAGTAACGTAACTTTTAATCTCTATACGTTATTATGCTACAGACGTTGTTGCGTTTTACAGAACAGTATAAGATATTTGTAGAGTGTGTCTACAAAGTGCGTCCCGGTCTCCTATATTTCAGAAATAATTCAAAATTACGAATAACAGCGAAATACGTGTTTGATTATATCAAGAAGCTATTCAATCTTCTAAGGGGGTTGGGGAAAAGGGGTAAATTTTATAGAAAAAAGTCGTATATAATTATTATAAGCCAAAACGAAGTGATACATCGTTATCGGCGACTTTTCTCTGTCATATTCTTTAATTCTTAAAAGTATTTGCAATGGACAAATACTTCCAAAATTTGTTTTGTTCAAAATTTCATTTTTTGAGTTCGAGATTCTTTTAGTAAAGATAAAACTAAAGGAAATAAATTTTTGACATCGCGTAATTTTTTTTAACATTCTACATCCTATTGATCGGCACATTGTTATTTTTTTATGAAGCGTATAGATTTCTTATAATTATCTTTCTTATTTTTTTTTAAATTATAAATTTTTGTATAAAACGCATTTTGAAAGTCTACTCCTCGAATGATCGCGCTATTAACTGTGATGTACAAGATAACGATACGTTTGTTGATTTTGCAGTAACAACCATCAAACTAAATAAAGTTGTGATGCAAGTACACAAAATGTAACAACACTAATAAAAGTAAATAATGTAAGAAAATACATAAACTTTTATAGCTTCCGAAGGGATATACAAGCGCGGAAATATCGGTTTAAACCGCAACGCCAATAAAATCTTTGCCGCAAAATCACGAATGAAGTGGCTCGTTTATTTTCCTCTCGATGAGAATCGCCCGAAGGTAGGTCAACAATCCAAGATGCGATGAGGTAAAGTGGAGCGAGAGGGTCGACAAATGCGGGGGAAATGAAACCACTGGAGTAAAGAGCGGTGCACCGTTTAACGGTGTTTGCCGCGGGGGAAAGCATAAAAAATGAAATTAGGCTCGGTGCAGATAAGCACAGCGGGTTAAACGCAAGCGAGGGAGTCTTAGAAAATATTACTAACAAAACTCAAAGAGAGGAGCGATGGAAAATTAACTGCTTTGAAAAACTCGTCAAATGTTTGAGAATTTATGTCAGTTTAATTATAAAGTCCATCAATTATTTCTTTTTTACGAAAGTAGATTAATTTTATTCATTATCATGTCGTACAATTATAATATCAAATATCTATGTATATTACGTGGATTATGCAAACGTATATAACTATAACGTATTCTTGTTAACGTTATGTTTATCTTGCATAAAAATTCTAAGGAATACGTTAAACATTCTTATTTTTAAATCTACTTCGCCTTATTACGTCATTTATGCAAAAATATTATTGATAAAAAGCATCGATCATCAGAGATTATCTCTTCATGGATGTATATTAACTCTTTCAAATGTACAATCTTGTCGCTTCCGTGTTCCCCGTGCCCATTCAAGATTTATTGCGAATGCTTGTGACGCGATCGATTGCAATTTTAGAAATAAAAACAAAACTCTTCCACAGTAGTGTGAGATATTGGATCTTTTACGATAATAAGAAACAGTAGAAAGGTCGCGCAGGAAACGAGCGAGAGATAAGGAGGTGACATGGCAATCAAAGAAGAAGATGCGAAGAATAAACTGGGAGAAAGCACGGAACACGCTGGGTTACGATCGTGTGAGAGACTGAAGGATTTTCTCTTGGCTTTATGGCGCGAGAGGGCTGTGAGAGAGAGAACAAAAAGTATTGAGTTTCGAAATGAAGATTTCCGTTAGGTCGCCCCTTACAATATCGAGATACGAGCTAAGGCAAGAAAAAAATGTCGAGTCAATCGAAACACAATTTAATGCGATTTGCCTAATTGAAAAATCAAGGGCTGGAAGTCAAATAGAAGATTGAGAATCGAGGACGAAAATCTGAAAGCTTAGTCCTCGAGGAACAAAACCAATTTGAATGAAATAAATCTACGGGCGGCGTGGGCGTGGACGGTGCGAAAATGTAGGTCAATTAGATCACTTGCGTTACAACAAATTTGTTTGCGTTTCCGAAATTTGGTTTTAAATTTCGCGTTTATTTAAAGCACTTTTGGCAAGACTCGACGAAATCGTCATAACAAGGAAAATATTTGAAATCTCTTCCTATATTATCATGTTTTCTCAAGAATGCGAGGAAAAAAAACGAGAAAAAGATTCGAGCGCAAGAGAAGTGGAAAATGTATGTAAACTGGTACAACATGGCGTATCTTGTATCTGGTAAGGATTCTCAATATTATCGTTTACAAAGGAATCCGGGACACGCGTACATATCGTATAAAGATTAAGTTTAGATTGAAAAAAATACTATGAACATGAAGAAAAGAGTGAAATCATGCAGAACGACAGAAATTGAAAGTAAACTGAAATACCAAAGACGCAATGCGGGAGATAAACTAAAAATAGAATAGATTGTTACGTAACCTTTTGCGGCGCATTATAATGAGGAAGTTATTGTCAATAAAATGAATTAACCAGACCAATTAACGTAGAAAACAAGATAAATAAAATTAAGACATGCTAAAAAAAATTAAATTCTGTTGTCAAATTGAAATAAAAATTTAATTTTAATTTTAAGTTACATATAAAGTATACTTATAAGCTACACGCAAAATTAATTATTTTAATAAATTAATAATCTTTAAAATCAAGAAAAGATCAACAAACAATTAGTAAAATCTCAATGCTTGATATTTCTTATCTATATTTTCTGGAGCTCTTCGAACCGCGCGAAATTATTTTCGGTCTTGAAACGCAATTCATAAATTGAAAAATGATATCCCATTAAATTGATAATTAATTTAATAATACTTCTGTTACTAACAAGCATCTGTAAGACCTTATATCTATGAATACTAATTGTAAAATCTCGCTATGACCGTTGTTGATTTTTCTCGACTTTAATTGTGTTATACGCATTGCAGTCTTGACTAATTATCTGTATTCTAATACACGCTGACTTTTCGGTACGTTTGCTTAACATCATTGGTTATGATAAACACAATTTTATATCACATCAAATTAAATAAAATGTCCTTCACGAAAAGTAAAGAAATACAGAATCAAATCCTGACTGAAGTATTTTCTACAACAAAACCTTGAACAGTATTTCGGAGAGAGAAGATTGTTAGCATCGATATCATTAAATTGATTAGCAATTTAATATTGAGATATCATATTATTATTTTGGTTCAATTTATGTATAATTTGCGTTTCAAAACCGAAAATAACGGCACGCCATTCAAAGAACTAGAAGATCTACATAAAATTATATAAGAAATATCATTGAGCATTAAGATATGCTAATTATTTTTAATAATTATTCTACAAATATAAACATGAGTACTTTCTGAGCGTCCAATCGATTACATGAGGATTTCCTGAATTTTCAAAAGCAATTAAATTCTACATTTTATTTTTTTTCTGAAATAGATTGCATTTGTTTTAAAACCTTGAAAATATGGATTCTTAGAAATTTTTTAACCCACTTTAAATAGATGAAAAAAATATTTAGACTCGAGATCATGTTTGTAAAGATAAGAGTCTTTTTTCGTATTATATTGCAAGAGTTAAAATTGTTATTTATTTATCAGAAAAATTATAACACATGCTATTCCTATATAACGAAATGAGTTAAGCACCACAATGACTATTTGTTCTTCTGAATGACGAGAAGCATGGAACGAGTGGAATCGTCGAAGTCGAGGTAGACAGCATCAAAAGGAAAGAGAACTCGAAAAAGAATAGAATGAAACAGACACAAAGGAGCGGAACAAGTGCGGCCAAGTCTACAAGTGACTTTTGTGTGTACAACTCTCATGTGGCTTTGTTGTGCGAGAGAATCGTAAAGGTATCAGATACAATGCTAGCTCTTTCGTCCTAACATAGGAAAGAAAGTACCAGCATTGTATACACGGTATGCCTGATAAATATCCGGACTGTATTTAAATTGACGACACTACAAGTGTCATCCTTGTATTTTTTAACAGTGTTATTAAATTATCGACTGTTAAAATATCACCGGAAGTAAACGTATGCGTTCATAAGTTATTAAAATTTTAGTGGCAGCATTTTGGCGGACGTTAAAACACAAACGCGTGATGGAGCGCATATTAAATTCTGTTTTAAACTTGGGAAAACGACACGCAAACACTTGAAAAGTTTATGACGATAATTATATATCTCGTATGCAAGTTGTCTCGTTGCATCTATTTAAGTGATATTAACGCTTCAGAGAAGTTTTAAACGAGAACCAGATTGTCCAAAGTCGGCGAACAATGACGAACTCGTGCAGAAAATGCATGAACTCATTCTTATCGATTTAAATGTAACATTGCGAATGATGGCAGAAGAATTTGACGTCGGTAAAGATCTGATTTACGAAATTTTAACTAGAAATTTAGCCAAATGGAAGATTTGTATCGCCGACTCCGGACGATTTGTGGGCAACGGTCTTCATTCAAATCTTCGATTATCCTTGAAATGTTCACACCACTCAGATACTTGCGTATGACACCTACAATTATCGCCACAAATTTGCCTCAACATTTCAAGTGTTTGCAAATGTGGCTATTCTTCAAGGTTTAGAATAAAATTTTAATATTTTTGCTTTTTCCTTCATCATGTTTTTGTAATAACATCCACCAAAATACCAAAGTAACTTATAAATATATTGTGTAGAAATTTAGTGAAATTTTAAGAATTAATAGTTTAAATATAAGGCAATTCAAAAGATAAAGATGGCGCTTATAATTGATAACAGAAATTCAGTTTATCAGACACATTGTGTATGAAGAGAGAAATCTTTCTTCAAAAATCAAATTAAAGTTGTATTTGGTTTTCAATAAAATAATTAAACATCATTGAAAATTAAGAGAAACTGACATCTATAATTTAATCTGAATTCCGTTAAACCGTGATAAATAATGCCATTTATTGTATACAATATAAACATAAATAATCTCACAATCAGTAAAATTTGAAATTTATTTGCCAATGAAGATTGCAGTGAAACGTTAAAATACATATTTATCTGAAGGAATACGTACAGAATCTCAAGAATCGGTGAAGTATGATTTATTATTAAAATTCAAGCGCCTGGCATAAGAATCACTTCTTACAACTTCAAAGAGGAATCCTCGGGAGCGGAAATCTTGGAGTGAAGATTTCATATCCGCGCATCTCTTAGAGACGTATTTTCCGACTTACGGTGGACGAACGGGGATAATACGATTTATCATCGTGGGAGAATAAAAAAAAAAAGAAAAAAAGAAAAAAGTACCGACGATGAACAAAGGGCAGAGACAAAGAAACGACAGCTCGCAAAATCAAAGGGAAGCTCGAGAGCAAAATCTTTCAAAATATAAAGGGTGTAAGGTAATTAAAATTAGTAAAGCGGATACGGATACGTACTAAGAAGAAAGGAGATGATAAAGAATTACGAGATACAAAGGCGGCGGAAGTGAAGAAGGTATTTAAGTGTGTATCATCGCGTAAAGTATATTTTTTTTCTAATTACAAGAAAACTATTGGGTTGGAACAAAAGTTCGTAGCGTTTTTCAGTAGGTACGTTTAAACACGTGAATTCGTTTCACGCTTGACTGAAATATATGAAGTGTAAGAATATATTTTAAAAGATGACATTTCAACACGTTTTTCTTTGCGATTTGTACGTGAATTTGTGAATTTCAAGTGTGTCTACGTTAAAAGTAAAAATGGAGAAGAAAATGAGGTAAATTTCGTTTTTATTTGATACTCATTATATTTACAAAAAAGAAAAAACGGCAAAAAAGATTTTAGAGAGATGGTGTCGTAGCTGAGGGTATTGTTCGTAAGTTGTTCGGTTCGGTTCGGAAGTGGCAATTTTAATCTTGATTGATTGAAAGACCGAAATTATTCCGATAAATCTGCAGTCGTTAAAGATGACCAAATTGTAAGATTAATTGAAAATATTGTAAGCCACGTTACGCGACACAAGAGATACTCCACATATCCCATTTGAATGTCGTAAGACTTATAAATTATTTAATTAATTATAAATATAAACAACTGACAACTTTGAAAAATATGTTGAGTAGAATATTGCTTGAGAGCGCAGAGTATGAACAGAGAGGATGAACTGTTCCGCGTTGAGAAGCTTAAATGCTCCGAGGTGAGTGACTTCGGCGATATAGATGCATAGAGGTGTGTGGGTGCATCAAAAGTTGCCGGAGCACCAAAGTGTCGGCATCTTAATAACCTCGCGGGCTCTTTTGTTCGACGTTATAAAAAACTAGGTCGCGGACCTCGGTTAGGCTGAGTTAATAACGTGGAAGAAACACGAGTGCGACGGGGAAACGAGGGGGTGGAAAAAAAAGAGGGGAGGCTGATTGGCTTCTGGAATTTGCATACTGCATTACGTGCCCGGCCAATATCGCATACGCCTGCGTGTATGCGATATTGGCCGGGCACGTAATGCGAACGTGCGCAAGAAAATAGCTAAATCCGTCGACAGAATGAGGTAGTCAGAACCAAACGCGGGTGAATGACGTGGATTTTCTCACGCTGTTAAAAGAACGTCGCGCACCAGAGGATATTAGCAACAGAGCTGAATAATCACGGACATTACAGGAAGAACAGCGACGCGGTACAAGAAAGCACTTTCCGCGAAACAAAATTATTCAAGTTTGATTGGATCAATCAAACTTGGATAAGTTTGAAATCAGTTAAATTAGACGAGTAGTGCCGCCGCATGAATTTTAATCAAAAACATGAAAGTTTACGATCTTAATTACTAAATTTCTTCACTCTTTCTGCTATCTCGCAATTTCTTCAACGAAAATGCGAAGAGTAGATGTAATTTCTCGTATTACAAATTGGTCCCTCAATTGTTAAATGTCCGAGTTCAAATTAAACTTTAATTTCTCAACGTGTATAATAAAATAAATACTAAATCTTTTTAGGTATAAGGAAAGAGAGCGAATTCGACGGTAGCTCCTGTTGACGTTTACACGTTACAAAATTTGCCAATTAAAAAGAAAAGAGTGTGTGACATATTAATTAACTTTCGTGATAGTACGCCGGTCTTTTGTGATGCGAAAACAGCCGATTGTTCGTGACACTGAACAATTTGTGTGCTCAAGTTTAGAAATATTGCAAAACACCGTCCGGGCAACCGCGGTTATATATGTGCGAAAACATTATCAGACGTGCAACTAAAAAGGTGGAAGGTAAGTGCAGTAACGTAGCGAGATCGTAGAAAATTCTCACAGACGTTACGCTAATATATTGCAGTCATCTCCATGCGCCTGGCAAAAGATACCAGACGCTTCCCTACGACAATCTTCCCAGCATCTGGGATTACCATATACTTTGTAGCGAGCAGTGGTATGTGCGCACGGCATTACTGGCAGTACTACTGACAGCCGACATTTTTCTTTTATGTGTACCTTGCGCGGAACAACTTTTCTTTATTATATACGAGCTTCGGGAACAAAAGGAAGAAGAATGACATTAAAGCAATAATAACTTTAAAGACGCAGATAACTAGACTCATTCCTCGCATAATGCTCAATGCATTCTAATAATTTATAGTTAATGACACGGGTACACACACAGAAAACACAAAGTTGTATGTAATACAAATTTTAGTTGTAATTTCCCACTCAACAATGTAATTGTTACATAACAAGTGTATTGTATAACAGGTACATTGTTGAGTGGAAAATTACAACTAACATTTGTATTGTACGTAACTTGGTGTTTGCTGAACAAACACAAACACAAACACGTACATATATTCATTACATTTACATAAAAGAAGAACTCGCAAGATGGAAAACGCTAATCGTAATCAAACTTGAATAGTTTGCCGGGGGAGACTTCCCGAGTACGTAAAATATTAGGTGTAAATGGTCAGCTATTCAACAATGATTTAAAAAATAATTTAGTGTTCGTTATAAACAAATGCGATAAAATAAAAATTTCGAAGCAATACATAGCAACGTAAAACAGTTACCAAACTGATCCAAGATCGAATCTTGATACTGCCGTATATTTTGTTTAGAAAATAAAAATTATATGATTTAAATGCGAAAAAGCAGGCCTTCCGCTAAAAACTATTAAAGTTTACTCACGATTTGCATTTCGCACATCTGATTTCGCGAGCCCCGCTTGTTAATAAAACATGATCGTTCATAGTTGAACATATTCGTAGTCGATTCGTATTTCAAAACCGTCTTAAGATGCTAATACGACTCTGGTGATTGGTTTATGAAATTCAATGCTACTACTTCTATGCATCATAAACTAAAATCGATAGAGACAATCATAATATTATTGAAAAAAGAATATTTTATTTTTAAGTGGAAAAATTCTTAAATTTAAGGTAAAATGATTGGTGTCGCTCTATTAATTTTCTCAGACAGATTTAGATTAGACAAAATGTAAGAAGATACAAGTCAAAATTTATATGTATTACTCTTGTTTGAAGATAATCTTAGTACAGCTTTGTTTTTATACTGCATAAGATTGCAATAGATTAAAATCGACAAGAATATTTTTAATCTTGTTATTAGAAATCCTTTCTGAGAAGGTATAAAAACTGAGTTATAAATAACGGTCTATGGTCGATTTCAATTCGTCCTTATTTTAAAACTATCTTACTAATGTGATTATTATGTACGTACAATTAATTTGTGACATCTTAAGGTTGTGCTTAAGATGTCTCACATATAAAAATTGACTATGAATAGCGGCCATAAATCTCACATATTTACGACCATGATCCACGTAAAATGTAGTACTGGCAATATTAAATTAGCCAGTAATTGTTATTTATTTTAAATATCAAAAGCACTATAACAGTACTATTAGTACTCAAAATAAGTAATAGTCATTAGCCAATTTAATATCACTGTCAGTATTACATTTTTGTAAGAGTGACTCTTAAATATTGTACATGCACAGAAAAAAAATTTAGTATTAAATCAACAATTCAGTGTTTCATATATAAGTGAGAATATAAAACTTCTTGAATAAATTTATAATCTTAAACAGACATAATTTACTTATATGAAGAGAAAAATTTTCTCCATGTAAGCAAATTATGTCTGTTTAAGATTATAAATTCTTATAAGAAGATTATATATTCTTGCTTATATATGAAAGAATAAATTGTTGATTTGATATTAATTTTTTTTCTGTGAGTGAAACATGAAAATACGCTCAATACATTTCTTTCATATAACTTTCATTGTTTGCAGTATTCCTTTATAATACTATATATAGTAATATTTATAAAAGCATTATAAAAACTTTGGATTTATTTTCAATCGTGACACGTTTTATCATACGTTTTATCAAAATTTTGTGGGTTAAACTTGATTCTTACTGTCGTCGATGTTCATCTACGAACACGCGAAAGCCTATCTCAGGTAAAGCGTTCCTATTTCTCAAACGTTGGTTGAGGCAGCCTTCGGCACTTTAGATTACTAAGGTTCGGCAATTTCCAAGATAGATAGTTCCGATGAGGCCATCGACTGAGAATGAGGCATGGTGCACGTGCGCCATGGTACCGAGGGATCTACCGCTAGAGCTACCGATAAGCTGCCACGACTGTTTAGATTAGTGGCTATGAAAAGACGCACCTGTACGTTGGTATCACATTACAATTAATAATAAATAACGTATCTATACACCTGACAATGTTGACTATGATTATCATGATCAACGTTAGATAAATATTACAAGAAATATGAATTAAAATATTTTATAAATTAAAATTAAATTAAATTAAAATGTATTATACACAAGTATATCAGCATAATTTTTTTCGGTTTATAAAATTACTTGGGCTGCATTCCCAAACATCCTCTACGAAGAAAGTTTGACTCGATATAATATAGTATACTTTACGTGTACTTTATATGTATTTCGAATAAAATTTTCATCGGAAAGAACGTTTTGGAACCTAGCCTTGGATTCTTTAACTGTTAAATAGAGTTATTATATATATCTTCATTTTAAAGGAATAAAATGACTTTAATTTCTTGAAGTGCGGAATTTTTTCTGACAAACTTTTCTCAACCACTGCAATTTTTAATGGAATAAATTACCAACATACATATAGATACGCAGATGCGTTTTAGGTTTGCACTTTTCAAAAAATTTTCCAAAATTTCTCTCTTTCTTCTCTATTTAAGAGACTCTCGCTTAGCGAATAAGTTAGAAGATTGTAAGTTCGAAAGTAATTCCTTAAATGTTGGTGTACGAATGAAATTTGGCTCGAGTAGAAGAGAACAAAGTACAGCTCGCTCAATAATAAATTGCAAAGGACCAGTTTCGTAAATGCAAACCGAGAAATCGTAAAACGAGTTATAAAAAAGCTGTCGCAAACCGTCGATATCTGCACAATTTTTTTACGGGCATCCTCGCCATTCCGAGACTTCTTCGCGTCGGCCGATCTCCAGAGGCAGCGAGATTTCCGCCGCCATAAAAGCAAAGCTATCGAAGATACCGGGATACGAACGGTGACAATGTTCTCGTCACGTTTTCGGCTCATTTGATACCTTTAGTCGATAACGTCCCGGGATTTTCTGATCACGCGGGCAGGACGACGGATTTTCCGTTGGCAGGAGGAACAGCCGCATTGGCCACGAATTTCCGCCGTCGAGCGCGCCTCTCTCTCTCTCTCTCTCTCTCTCTCTCTCTCTCTCTCTTCTCCAACTTTTTTTTTATCTTTTTTCTTTTGTTTCTTTCCGTCTTTTTTTTCGCAGAGCTCGTTCCCACGGGAACTGCTAGAAATCGTCGGGTAAATCTCTCGAAAATCGAACGCTGGCGATGCTCCAGGAGAAACTCGCACACGATGAACGGCTATGGAAGCTTTGGCCTTGAATGTAACCGCTACGTTACCACAGTAATACAATATATATTGGCTCTGGGACGGTATTTCTCCAACCGATCGCGCTTATAATTGAAATAGAAATATTACAGTATTAGATATTTGATCGCTTTTACGCGATACTTGAGAACTTTGCAACGTTGCAGTCTTTGATTATTTTGCTAACATACATCATACATGACATACGTAACACGTCTATAACATAAGATAAACTGGCGAAATAGTTTCCTAGTTCAAAAGTAATAATTTTAAACGAATCGTGTAAATTATTTTAAATTAATGTGCTTAAACTTTCATAATGTTAGTAAACCACATGTTAATTTGTTTACAACTTACACTAATCCTTAGAGAGAGAGAGAGAGAGAGAGAGAGAGAATGAATGAATGAATGAATGAATGAATGAACGAATGAATGAGCTTTGATTACTGCGCTAGAGGTAGCCCTCTAAGGGCAACCAGATACAGAGTTTCTATAGAAATGAAAAGAAGTGCCAAAGCACACTTACTGACTAATAACAAAATAAAATAATGAAAAGTAATACATGCAAGAGAAAATTACAAGCTTACAAACTAATAACAAAATAAAGATAAAATAAAAGAGAGAGAGGGAGAGAAGTAAGCGTATTCGTTTATTAAATTTTTTTCGCGAGCATACACACACATACACACAAACAAACACAATTTGGTTATCAGCATCACTCTTCGGGCCAATCCGGGATTTTCTCGCGAATACGCTTTTCATAATGTTCTTTGAGGCAACGAGATAAAACGGAAAAACGATTTCCTTTTGGCATGAGGCTTCGTATTGGCTGTGGAAGCCCAGCGGCAAGTGAGTCCGTTTTTTCGAACTCCGTATCCCGCGGTACGAGACTGACTCACTCGTCTTCCTGATTCGAGAGAATCGAAATTGGCATTCTTCCAAGAGCATTCTTATCCCGGGCATGTCGTTAAAAGGATTCACGAATCCTTGACCTGACAATAACAAATTCGAGGAAGGAAAAACGAGGTCGACGTAAAAGAATTGCGCGTGTTTTCAATGAGGATAAATAGATCAATAAATAAAAGTATAATATTCCGAAGAAATGACCGCGATCTCGCGCTTGAGAAAATGTTTTAACGTCGTAATGCAAGAGGGTAAATACATTTCTCCTTTTAAAAAAGAAAAAAAAAAGATCTCACAATAATTTACTTGAAAGAAAAACGAAGTTAATTTTCAATCGGGCTCCTACTTCTTTCTCTGGCGAGAAAATAAGAATAATCAAGGTAGCTTCTACTTTAGAGTCTTCCGAATTCCTCAGAAACAACTGACGATTCTCGCAATAAAGAAATCGCGTGCGCCAGAAGCTGAGAGAGAGCTTCCATTCAGTTTTTGCTCTCTGAATCCCTCCACGCAAGAGCTAACTTCAAAAGGAGGCCGCAGCAGCACTTCCCGGAAGCCAGATTAGATTCCTGACGAAGACACACTGCACCTTCTTGATCTAATGAATGCTTCAAAGGAAATATGAACGCGTGGTCGCTGTGCCGGGAATGCCGAGAAAAAAATTCTCCGTTGATGAAGAAATTTCAGCAAAATTGGTCTTGCTTATGAATTTTTAGTCTTGGTTAGCAAATTTCTTTTGCAAACAAAAAATTCTGTTTTTAAGCAAAAAAATTACTTATTTTGACAATTTTTTGAAAAATGTAAAAAAAAACATGCACTGTTAGAAATATTCTTAACTTTTAATGTGCATGATGAAAGAAATTTAAATCCTCTGTAATTGAAAAAACTAGTGTACAATTGTACACGTTAATGAAATTTAAATTTGTAGTAGTTACTTAAAAAGTGTATTGAAATTTAATATACTTTTCATTAACATTTTAATTAACCGTAATTGAAGCAATTATTAATGTATATACTATTTATCTATTCTCACATTTCATTAATGCATAAATTAATTTGTACAATATACTCATAAAATTTAATGCACACATTCACTACATTTAAGACCATTGTAACTTAGTTCTCATTGTCAGTTAAATCATTCATTACTCTTCAGTTACTTGTTTGACCACAAGCTTCTGTTGTTACATGTTACAAAAGCTTTATTAGAAATTTCTAACAGTGTATCGTACACATGTTGCAACCACGACATAACTCACGAAACAAAATTTCCTAGAAAATAAATTTAAATGTTTTAAATCATTATAATTTTTTATAATATTATTTTTAAATGCGACTTTGGTGTAATAACTAATTGTAAAGGAATAACAGTGTTATTTGCTCTTTACATATTAAATGAAGAATTCTGTTCTTTTTCGTAAACAACTCAAAAATGATAACTTTTTAATTATGTTATTATTGTAGCAAACGATAAACGATATGTATTTGCGTTAGCAAGTTTATCCATCAGAAACTGCGGTGAAACAGAGCACGTAAAAATAAATTCTGCATCCAAGGAAATTAATTTAAACTTATTTTGTATATTTAAAAAAGTCAAAATTCAGATATAAAAACTCTGTTAAGAAAGCTCTTACTGGATTAAAAATACTTTACAAGAAGACATACGTCAGAGCTTGTTTTTTTCAGCTCTCACTTTATTTCAGTTAGAAGAAAATTATATAAGCATTTACAAATATTATTAGTAAAGTATGAAGAAGTTGTCAGTTACTCAAGTTTAGTTTAGTTCGATTTAATAGCTGACGATACAAGATTGATGGTTATTAAAAAAGTTGAAGATCGCAAATAAACAAAACATGCAAAATAGTTTTCTCATTTATCTTCGTAAACAAACTAATACTACATCGACGATACTACGGAATAATGAATAAACAAAAGAACAGAAGAAGAGAAGCAAGTTACGCTGAACTAAAACGAAATATGATGAACGATAGAATAATCTTTAAAAAGGATTTTACTCGGACAACTTCGAATCTTCTTGTTATTTTTTTTCTCAGAAATATCTTTGTTTCTCGCAATGCTTACATTCAGTTTCACAGAAGAATCAAAGATGAAGTTAGAAATTATAATTAGGATGAGACAAAAGTAACAAGACAGAAAACTTTTCCTTATTTTGTAAGTGCTCATTCTACGAAAGATGTCCATGATGCTTTTCAAACATCGATAAAACCAGATTAATTTTGTAATAAATAATAGGATTTATGATCAATCTGAAAAGAAATCTCTGTTAATTTCTCGTTATTACTTTAATTTAAATCAAGTAAAAATTTAATAGGGTCACTACACCAGTCAAGGAACAAACATAAAATAACTTAATACAATTACATTTTCAAATAAAAAAATTACATTTCAATAAAATCTCCATAAAAATTAGATTTCAACAATATCAATTAATTTTGCAGTTTATTATTTTAAAGTCTTATTATTTTAATAATTTTTCTAAACAGTCATTTATTGGCGACTGTTCAGCGACTGGTGCAACGACCCTATTATTAATAAAAAAAAAAAAATTGAAATTTTTGAAACAAATTTAGAAGATATCAGCAAACGTCAGGTCAACGATCCAACATGGCGTAAATTACGTCTCATCATCCTCTTCAACGGAGGTGCTAACTTCAAAAGAGCCATTCTTGACGTCGAGAAACTCCGATGAAGCGTGATTAAACCCCTCTCAACAGAATATCCTACACCTCGCTATACTCATATG
This sequence comes from Solenopsis invicta, assembly GCF_016802725.1. Classification (NCBI taxonomy): domain Eukaryota; kingdom Metazoa; phylum Arthropoda; class Insecta; order Hymenoptera; family Formicidae; genus Solenopsis; species Solenopsis invicta. Next base: position 17,577,836 of record NC_052664.1, read on the forward strand.
ACACGAAGAAGCCAAAGAATATCTTTTCACTCAATGACGACTTTACAAATTTTAAATCCAATATGTGTGAAACGTCACGAAAATGCATTACCAAATCTAATTATTCGAATACATCAAATAATTCTACTCTATTAACAAATAATAAAAAAAGTAATTATAAAAATAAATACATAATGTAAACTTTTTAGCTTTTCAAAAATGATACAATACTGGTGAATAAAACAAAAAGCTTTTAAACGTAAATGCATAACTAAATTATTAATTTTATAAGAATTTATATATATTTTTCTCCATTTCGAGAGCACAACCAATTTGATATATAAATAAAATAGAATCTTACGTTGCTTTTATATTTTATAATCTTAATTGTAAATTTTATTGGCAAAAGTTAATATAAATCACCCTAATTCTATGCTTCAGCAGAATTAAGTTAAGGTATAAATTTATTAACGTAAACTATTGTATTTTAGGGCGGAATGCAATACCGGAAAGTGAGTAAGCCAACAAATTCTTTAATCAGAGATTGAAGATTCCGATAGTTAAAACGAGACTTTTCGATGTAGACTCGAGAGGTAATCACGAGATGAGAAAGAAGTCACGGAACCCACGAACCCACGAACCCTCTATCCCTCTTCTTCGAAGGCGTTAACTTAAAAGGAGAACTCACTCCTCACCACTCTTCATATCGAAGGACTTCGATGAAGCCGGATTAGTTCTCTCACGACGGGGGAATATCCCACCCTATTCTCGGATGACGGGAGAAGACGAGATAGGATGAAAAGGGAATCACAGGTAAGGGGATTATGATGGTTGCTGACACTCGAAACCAGAGTTGGAAAGAGTTCGCCTTGGCTGTGGATTTGATAAGGGTGTCAAGTGTCTGAAAATGAGGCGCCGAAAAAGAAAAAAGGATAGCCCGTCATTCCATTCTAAAGACTTACGCCATTGTAAAAATTAAATGGCATATTTACTAAGTTTCTAAAAGATGAAAGAAATAAGTCGTTGTTAGGTGTACACATTCTAAGACGATGGATGGTACAGATAGTCTGTCGCGAGTTAAAGTAAGCTTGTTTCCAAACTTGCTTTAACTTGTAACGCACATATAATCACCTTATAAATCCGAGACAGCAATTTCAAAAGGAATATTCGATCCTTTCACTCATAAACTATGTCAGATGCACGCGCAATGAGATGTATTTTTAAATTACGCAGATCTGAATTCTCATTATTTAAGATAAACATATTATTTATTAGCGAAACTTCACTGAGTTCGAATTCGCCATAACTTCCATTAAAGTTCCAAAATTGAGTTTAAATTTAGCATAATTTTCATTAAAGTTCATGTTTAAAATAGAACAAATTATAAAATGCGTTTTACGCACTTCTATACATATATAAGAAAATACATGTTTCGCGATCCATATATTTTTCGCTAATGATCAAAAATAAAATGCACACATTTTCGATGGAAAGATTCATTTTCTCGGAGAATTTAAAGAATAATTTATTTTTTCTTTTTTTCCACGTTCCACTTTTATCGCGTGTGGACCCATAGAAAATCAATTCGTTGGATTTATGTGGCCAGCGCGCGTGTCAGAAATGATGCAGTATGGCGCGAAACTGCGACCCGCTGGTATAAATATTTACGTTTCCGGCATTGCGACCGTTGGGTGGAGGTCAAGTTGCCGGCGAAATAAAGCATGGAAAATGGAGGAAAAGAAAGGGGGAAGAGAACGCGATAGAGCCAGACGAGCGGAAGAGGAAGACCCGCGTAAAGAACGCGATAGTGTTTGTGACTTTTGTATCTCTGATAATTTGGTCCGCAGATGGAGAAAAAAAAAAGACTGAACCAAGTCTCTCAGAACGAAAACCGACTTTTCAAACACTTGACAGCATGCACAATTTCCACAATGAAATAACTTAATTTTATTATATATAATATATTCAAAATTTAATCGAGAAAACTAATCTTCTTTGATGATATTCTAATTGTAATGCGCGTCAATTCTACGATAAAAAAATTCTCGTAAAAAGTCTGTTCTCCGTAATTGCGTCATCGTGTGACTCTGTTGGCAAAACGCGCGCCCGCGCTCCATTTCTTTCTCATTTTATCTACGTCCACCGTGCTTGCTTGTTTTGCTATCTAATGCGAAGCAGGAATTACCGCGAAGAAGCCGTTTGACTCGAAATGTTTAGATGTGAAGCTCGAGTTTCCACTTCCAGAAGACAGCTAAAAGGACCATCGCGCCACCGTTCCCGAATTCGGCGTCGACGTTCTAATTTTGTGACGTCCTAGGATAGGAGCGAGGAAATTCGAGAGATTCCTCGGGAATCACGCGGAAACAATGAGGAAGCCCTTCTTCCCGGCGGAAGCCCCTTCCTACCTCTCTCGCAGGTAATCCCCGTCGCCTCGACGGTTCTTAAGGGTCGGTTATTCCGGTTTGGACAAGTTTGTCTGACTGGCGCCGACTGCTCCTACGGGAACACCGTCCCTGAATTTCCTTCTCTCTCTTCCTTCCCCCACCCCCCTCTCTCTCTCTCCCTCTCATCTTTCTCCTTATCTCTCTCTCTCTCTCTCTCTCTCCCTCTCTCCATCTTCGTTTTGACGCCAAGTCCGCGGAAACCGCCGTTTGCTTGATTTTCTCGTTGTAACGATGCGAATCGCGGATATAACGACGCCAGGGAGGCGAGAACGTCTCTTACGGCGACGGCGACGGCGACGATAACGAATTTCTCCCCGATAACGTTTTCGATTCCGCCGGATACGCCGGAAAGCAGCTGTTACAGCATTCAGAGAGATCGTAACGCGATAACGCTCGCGCTGCGCAAATTGCAGCTTCCCACGGTAGATTTAGGGGATGTTGCTGCCGCACCTTGAATGACGAGGTTGTATATTCCTTATGGAATTCCGACCCGAATTTTCCTCGGGGGATGTGTTGAGTGGAATTGCGTCACGAAGATAACCGACTCTGAATTGAGCGTGAAGGAAAATCAAAATCTTGCGCGGTGACGACGACGTTACCTCGTTTCAAAAATACAAGTCTTGCACGATATGAGCAAAGTATAATAAATGGATTAGAAAGTTACTTTTTGACAAAGACATCTTTTTCCTTTCCGAAAGTGCAATCTTATCTCAATTTACTTGCTGTAATAAGTAAAGTTTATTTATTACAAATATTAATATTAGCATCACGAACGCAATATTCGCCATCCTTTTTCATAAATAATTCTTTCGCAAGCGGGGGCTCTCTATTCTCGGCAAGTCAACTTACTCCCTGTATCGTACTTCCATCGCCCCGAGCTACTGGCAAGGATGCCGTGAAAAAGGTACGTGAGCCTAGAGGTTATTCAAGCGGCGGGGTAGTCTGGAGAAACCAGAGAATCCTATTCTGCCATCCCTTTCGGGATAACTAAGTCTTCGCTTCACCCATCAGACAACCTCTCTCGCGGATTCTTCTTTCTATCTTCCTGCGCTACACGTTCTACTCCGAAATACGTTCTACACGCGGTCCTTCATGCAGGAGCATGCATTTGCCCCTAAATAATCGCGCCCACGCGCGCAGACCGCGTGTCAGCTGCCGAGAAAAAGAAAACGCGAAAAACAAGCATGCTGCTGCGCCCTTTTTCCCCCGTTATGCTTTTACGTCACGCTGAACCGAAAGCTGGAAAGGGGGCACCGCGAATTTTCGCGAAATTCGGGCGTTGTTCTCCGCTTCCTCCGCTCGACGCACGATAGCTTCAGCCTCATAAATTTTGAAAATATCAACTCGCCTTACTGTCGAATTTCTCCTACGAGTTTGCAATATTCGATAACAATATAATTCAGTTGCGAAATAATAACCAAGAAAACAATTTTTTAATCTCTTTTTTATAATTTTAAAATAAAGGAAGCGAGAAAAACGATGGATGTTTGAAATGAATAGAATTAATTAGCAGGTCTCATTAGTAGCTTTTTAGGATTCGTGACATAAAATTCCTGATTCACGTAAGAGAAATGATAAGAACGAAATTTATGCGAAGAACAAATTACTTCTTCTCTCCATTACATTCTCTCAAAAGTAGCTGTACCTCGGATTTAAAAACAATATTACAATTACGAGCATTTTGAGACCGTTGCTCAAATATATTTCTTCTGGTTATTGACTTTATCCATTAAAAACATTAAGCGCTCGAGCACTAAGGAAAATATTTAATATGGAAAGCTTCTCCTCCCTCTTCCATTTGCTATCGTAGAAGAGAAATGCAAAACAGGAAGTCTCGAAGATCTCTTTCAGTAACACCTTTCAGAGGAATAATTAATGACTTCTTAGTGACTTACTTTCGCTTCGGAATCTAACATTCAGTCAGCAAATCGGAATCGTAAAGTTGCGATTTATTAATTACCCGCGCTTTCAATAACGTACATGTAATTACTTCTGAAGTTTTACAAACAAAAATAAATTATTTTCGCTATTCTAAATATTAAGAGAAATATTTGCCGTGAAATATCCATGTTATTAAATATTATTATTATTAAAATTAATCGTATTATCTGTAGTAATTTTATATCAATGCGAATACGTGGTAGGTAATTCGATTCCAAATACAATAAACAACTTTCTAAATATTCTTTTTTTAAACATAACGTTTTAAAAAATTTATTCAGCAAAGTACCAACCATACGATCAAAGTATCACTTAATAGAATATGTGAAATAGCTAACCCTCAAATAACAATCGATTTATGTGTCAGGTTCTGCATACTAAGCAAAATTTTCTGGTCTTCAAACTTTGCGATAAATTATAAATTCGATGATTCTCTCGTTGGTACAGCGTTTTATTTCGATTCTTTCTACGAGTGTTTTATTCTCAGCAATATTGACGATCGTATCGAAGCCGGCCACTTATCTCGATGAGTTTTCGGAGAATGCCAGTGGAAACTTGTCGAAAGGCAAGATCTATGGGTTATTGAACGCCACAGGTGTAATTTCTTTTACAAGTTTCCCAAATGTCACGCAACCGAACGTCGCGTCCTGTACATGCGGTCTCGATAAAAATACTGCTGCGAAGCAGAAACAAGTAATCGAAAGGTGAAACTTAGACCATAACCTACTACGATATACTGCACCAGGATATTTCAAATCTTAACGAGACACATGTACACTCATAAGTAATACAACACAGAGAAAAAAAATTGTAACGGTGGCAACTACAAGAAAACAACCATACAAATTTTGTTAATAGAATTATAATGTATATATTAAAATAAACTATATTATAATTATTGCAAATAAATTAACAGTTAAGAGAACCAATAAAAATAGTTATAATATACTATGTAATTTATAACTACAACAATTTTTTTATTAGCTCTCTTAACTATTAACTTAGTTATAATAATTATAATATAGTTGACTTAACTATAAATTAAAATTCTATTAACAACATTTGTACGGTTGTCCCCTTATACTTTTCTCTCAGTAAAAAAAATCACGTTCCATTTTATTGTATGCTATTTTCGAAGTTGAGAATACCATAATGACTTTTTACTTAAGAAAAGTTGATATCTTTGCCGTAGAAACTTTAAGATCGCCTGTTCGCAGAGCTTTTACCATTTTCGAGAAAATGCGGGGCCATCCTCGTGCGAAATTTCTACACGTCAAAACGGCAACGCGCTCTATTCCCGCTCTCTGACGCCGATCTCACTTATCCTCCGATATTCGCCGAGGTATCCGCGCCGGCAGCAGCGAGAATCCGTTCTTGCCGGGTCGTCGTAAAAACCGTTATGAAACTTAAAACAACGGGAGCCGTAAGATCTGAATTACGCGTCGGCGAACTTCACGGCGGGGAAAACCCGTCCGATGAAAAAGCATCATCGAGCGCGTACTGAAAATTTTCCCCGCCGCGAGTTTTCAGCTACCTCGTCAAATCTCTCATTCCCCGTACCTCGTTTTACCTTATTTCAGATCGTATTTTCTCTCTCTCTCTCTCTCTCTCTCTCTCTCATACGCACGGGAAATAGGGATGAAAACGCTGAACTCGCCAACTTCCCGCAGAAATGCTCGTTTCCGGCGGACGGCTTATCGCCATTAGCCGACACTTCATCCTCCGCGGGGGAGGTTGGAACGGGTGGCGAGGCACCCTCCTTTCTCATCATGAGTCGTCCTCCCCGCCGGCTGGGAGTGCGAAAAGAGTTGCGAAAATTTCTTCGTTAATTCCAGGGAAAGTCGAGGACAACTCGAAGAAGCGTCCCGCGCGACGACAGAAATAAAATTAGAAATTTTGCAGGTTGTCGGCGAGCCGCAATGACCGATTGCCGACGGCAAGGAAAACGTACTCTCTTACAATTCTCTTGAAATTTTCGTGGAGAATTCTGTCGGCTCGCTTCGTAATACTTTCCTTTTATTGCTCCGCAATACTTTTGCATTAATCAGAAATACTGGAATAATTATGTATTATCAAAAACTGTTCTACGAAAAGCGCAAGTTTCTTCGTAAACTTGTTTTTAAATTCTGAAGCATTATTTTTTAATCCTACATTAGTATGGAATCGTGAAACTGATTTGCACACACTAATAGGAATCTCGTTTATGTTGATATAATACAATGTTTTTGCGATACAACAGCCCGGTGTTATCGATTAGCAAAATTGTGTATACGATAATTAGGAAATGCGTATGAAACGCATGCATATTCATGAAATGCATTTACATTGAACGATACGCCCGTTCGACAAATGTTGGAGAGAGAGAGAGAGAGAAAGAGAGAGAGAGAAAATTTCCATAAATCACTTTCGAAATTGACGATTTTTCATTTTTCGTATATACATACATACATACATGGACAAATCATTGTTTCCTAAATAACGATTCACAAATTAAGCTAAATTCACTTCCCAGATCTGGCTATTAGGAGATTTTATAAAACGCATGGTGAACTTTGAAAATATTTCGTTATTATGTTTTATACACCAAATCTACGCACATAAATACACTAGGTAGTCTCATTTCAATTGTCGCAGGCAAATTATCTTGAAAAACGTTTACGTAAAGGTTTCTTTCTTTAAATAGAATCATATAATTTTTTTACACAAAATAATTTCTTTAGTTATTCTATTGTACATGTAAGACTATTAAAAGAAAGCTATTACAAAATTAGTTAAGGGATATTTTTTTATTTCCTGAAATATAAAATATGTTAGAATAAAATATTTCGTAAATTACAGCTTTTTAATAACTACATATACTTTGAGATTTATAGTTGCATATGCAGGATAACTAAAAGAGCCATCATATGTAAAAAAAAGTTGTATAATTTCATTTTAAAAAAACCTTTATGTAACCTTGAAAAATCAATTTTAAAATCAACGTTGAAAATTTATTTGACATTATATCTGAAATGTTTTGTCATATCTTCCACAGTTTTCGAGATATTTGCTTGTGCCAAGTAAAATCAAACATCCTGTATATATATAGAAAACTTCTAAAATAAACTTGCTCCGATTCCACTTGATAATGCGCAACTGAATGAGAGCTGCGTCAGGATCCTTAAGCGACTGCAAAAGCGCATGTTTCCTCGCGCGAAAGCACGTTTGAACGCGGTAAATCAATGATTTAGCGACAGCTTCCAATTCCGCAATCCGTCGTCTGTGATACCGCGGCTCGGGATAGTAAACACGTGGATCCGTATATTACAGTGACACGATGCGTCTTGATACCAGCCGCAACGCAAATATAGAGATTCCGTGTCGTAATGCGTGGTAAACACACGCATTTGCATATCCACACTACGTGCGTTTATCGTGAGGCACTTGAGTGAATCTACCTGAGCAGGCGCGAAGGACCATAAGCCTAAAATATTCTCATATCATGTTTGTCTAAACATATGAATTGGTAAGAACAAACTCTCATAAAAAAAAATTCTTTTTAACAGATGCATGCAAAACTAAACAGTTACTTGATTACATCAGGAAGTATCAGAGTAAAAACTTTCCGGACAACTTTGCGCAGAAATTAATCAATTTTACAACTAAAATTTATTTTGGATTCTCAGAAACTTGAGCATGTAATCATTTTAAGGAATTAAAGTTGCACATTTTGGAATGTGCTCCCAAGAGACTTCGTCGTCACTAGGATGACGCGCGTTAGAGTGACAGATCTAACGAGGAAAGTTTGATATAAGTTTCTTCGCAATAACCCTGTGCCTGTGAAACATTCTACACTACCACATAATTTACTCTTAGTTTAAAAAAAAATTGTCACTAATCTTTTAATTTATTTTTCATATAAAAACACCAGCTGAGTGAGTAAGTGAGAGAACGAGAGAGAGAGAGAGAGAGTGTGTGTGTGTGTGCGTGCGTGCGTGCGTGCGTGCGTGCGTGCGTGCGTGCGTGCGTGCGTGCGTGTGCGTGCGTGCGTGCGTGCGTGCGCGTGCGTGCGTGCGTGCGTGCGTGCGTGCGTGCGTGCGTGCGTGCGTGCGTGCGTGCGTGCGGGGTGCCTGCGTGCGTGCGTGCGTGCGTGCGTGCGTGCGTGCGTGCGTGCGTGCTTGCTTGCGTGCGTGCGTGCGTGCGTGGGTGCGTGCGTGTGTGCGTGCGTGTGTGCGTGCGTGTGTGCATGCGTGCGCGCGTACGTGCGCAGATGCGTGCGTGCGTCTTTGAAATCATTGATAAATTTTCGGAAAATTCTAAAGCTACGACGTCTAGGAGACAACACGGTGTCGTCAATTCTCTCGTTACGTCATTAATGTCGGTGACACAATGTGTCGTGAGTTCGTTACCGCGATCGCTCGCGACACTCTCCCCCGGTCCTCTCGTACGACCTCGTTACGGTGCTGCACTCCCATTAGAGGAAAATTGATAGTGACTATCTCTCTCTCCGGTGCCCACCCGTCCTCCCACACGGGGCGATGCCTCCTCCACCGTGCCACGTTGCGCCGCAATTCTACCGTCACCTTCCTAGCACCTTCCCACACGCGCGCTACATAAAGGCTCAAGCTCGAAAATTAACGAGACCGCGGAAGCGGGACATTAACGATCGGGACGATCATTGAGGCTGAATTATGTTCCGAATGATCGCGATGCCATTAAGAGGAGAACTATCGAATAGACGGTAACGATAAAGACAAGAGGAAGACTTCCCTTGGTGTTTGGATTCGGGTAATAAGGAGACTAGATCGCGTGCGCAGTGCCTCTCTCTCGAATGCGCCCAGACACCGCTGGCGAAAGCTTGAATACCCAAAAGAAGAGAACCGGAGACGCGGAGTTACTAGCCTGTCATCTCTTTAATGGATTGTGAATCGAACGCGCTTGTTCGGTTCATATTTTTATTCTCTTATCTTAATTTTCTTATTCTCGCTTCTTTATGCTTCTTCATCTTCTTCCTTTATGTAATATTGTAATATGAAAAGCATTTTACAGAAATTGTTCAAAGAATATCCATCTCTCTGTTTTAAACACATATTTTTATATAAAAGCATAATAAAACTCAATTCACCGTACAATGTGCATTCTTATACACGTGTACCTTTATTAATATCTCAAATATCTTTTTTCCGCGTTAATATAAAATTATATCTACAATATTCCATTTTAAAGTTTTTCGTGAATTTTATAGATTGCCTAAAAATTTATTTAAGACAGACATTGTATATAGACTGTTTTAATAAAAGACAATTATCGCAGCTGCAGCCACTATTATAGTTAACCAATTATTCGTTTTTTTTTTCTTTCTCATTTTTATATCCTTGTTCGGTTTCCTATATCTTCCTCTTTCTTCAGTACTTATGATTCAACTTTGAAAATTAACGAGATGAGGAGACAGTAACGATCGAGGCGGTCATTGAAGATAAATTATGTTATCGTTAAAGTGCCATTAAAAGAATAACGCATTGAATAACGATGTTCTAATAGCTGATAAGATGAAGGATATAAGGACCTTTATAAAGAAAAGGAATGGCAGGAGAAAGGGGTCCTTTTATATGCATTAATTCATATAACGATTAGTTTACGATACAAACGCCGCGGTTTGAATAACTTGCTCGATCCATTATCGTATTCATTAACTCCAGTTTTGCGACAAATATTACTAATTTTAACAATCAAGATATTATTGAATGCGCTGCGTAAATATTATTAATAATAAACATGATTATGATTCTGATCAGTACATGTACCAAGCGTACGCAAATAAAAATATTAGCTCAATAGATTATTGGAAACGCGATGAATATTTATTAAAATGTGTTGATACGAACAGTAAGTTCCGCGCGCAAACATAAAATAATTGTACGATATAATATACAACTATTTTTGTGTGAGTGACAAAAATTGCAAACAAATATACGTTACTCGATCATGGACATAATATTACGGATAACTGTAATTTATTGAAATATTTCATATAACACTCTCTTTCTTCCATTGATAATATAATACATTACAAAAATACGTTTCCATTCAAAGTTAGATGTAACAAATATTAATTCTCTTTCATCGGAGAATTTGTTTTTTTTCTAAAATTACTTATTTACAGTAATTTGAGGAAGTTATTACTTCTATACAGTTAATATTTTATTTTTAGTTTTTTTTTATAAAGGACAGACATCTAAAGATTAATATTGCAAACGATAAAAATAAAGACAAAAAGTTCCAAACAACTTTTTTTTTTTAATGAAAATGTTTCAAGTTTTCACGGATGAAAAAATTCTTTTTTGGAAATTTGGTATTTTCAATCTGTTGTTCTTTATAATACTTCAATAACTCCGTTGAAAAGTATCAGATTAAAATCGATTTTAATTGCATGGTTCATGCGGGAAAGCTGTTATCAATTTTATAAATGTAAATCTCATATCCTTTGAAACTCGTGGTTTTTTTTATATTCGCCAAAGATATTTTCGAAAATGTGTCAAAAATCTTGAAAATGTCTCTTACAATTCTCTAGGAACTACAGACTCGTACATTCTGTCAATTATAATTAACAGAATTATCATTGAAATTTTGAAAATATAGTATGTTAATTTCACAGAGCTTGAATTACTAGCGGAGCATTGTTAAACTGATCGCCTTTATACGAAGTAACAGCAATGTGATCCGAGCCAAACCAAAACTAATTAATTCAAAACCGCCATGTGCAAAGCCCACTTGGTGTTCTCGATATAAGTATAGCGTAATACTGCACCGAGGAATCGCGGTCGCGGTAACGTAACGACCTAGGATCTATGTTTCCTTGCGGCAAAGAGCGGTACTCGTAAATACAACGGAAACTCAATATCGCGTTACTATTAGCGTCGACCGCTGAAAACGGATCCTTGAAACTACTTCTGCGATTACAGTCGTCGAGGGAGTCGATAACTCCTACGTGGCACACGATAACTATAAGTGGAACAATATCTATTACACACCGTGCAGTTAACAGTTCGGGAACCTGTTCATATGCTTAAGGATATTTAGGTCGGGTCCTTTTATGGCCTCTTGATCACTCGCTTGAATTATCGCTTGACGGACAACGCGTGCGAATTCTCTCTCTTTCTCTACTATGTAATTAATATTGTCAGTCCCCAGGAATAATATACCTTTCGCTTGCTGAGGTGCGCAACTCACATGCGACAGATTCAATTGCATTACTAACATCACAGGTACTCGATAAATAAGTAAAACACACAAGAAAATAATAAGATTATGAAAAGTTAAAAATTCAAAATTCACGAGCTGGCATAGATTAAAAAAAAAAATTTTCCAATCTCTGTACACTGTCCTACCATGTTTTCGACTTGATTTTACATCACAGTGATAACTTTTCAGTTTTTTTTTTGTTTTTTTTTATATTAACTGCGTGGAGGGAGAAGTCTCATTTCACTTACACAGCACATAATTTTCAGCTTATTTGAGTGGAGCGGTATAAAGCTGACCGTAAAAACGAGGTTCTCGTTGCGAACGAAAGACCGGAAATTAATGTCTCTCCCCGCCGCTTCTTACATCGTCAAATAGTCTCGCGGATTCAAAGGAAGCGGTAGTCGATACGTTTTTACATTTCCGTTAAGCTATACTTTACCCTGAATAATTGCTCTAACATTAATGTTTTCTCTGCTTCAGTGAGTACTTAAAAAAAAAAGTATCTTAAAAAATTTAGTGAGTATTTAAACGTATTTAATATTTAAATGAGGAAAAAGATTTGATTCGCTACACAAAAATAATAAAAAATATATTTATTGTAATTGTTTCCATAATAAATATCTACTAACTGGATTCCTAATTAGCCGCCGTCCGAGATTGATTAACCTAATTTAATCAATTTGCTTTAATTGCAACAGTTTATTTTAACAATTTTAACATTGCAACAGTTATTACAATTACGAGTTTCATGCGTAATAGTGAAATGCATGCTTTTTACGTTCATAAGCTAAATTATGCAACGATTGAAACCGAATCAACACATCCGAGAGAGATTTTTCTCTTTTCTATTTCCTATCTAACGCGCGTTACTAAAAGTCGCCTGTGCTTTCCATCTCCTAATTCCATCTCCCCCCGGCTTAATCTTGTCTCCGCTCGTTGCATTCTCGAACGCGGAATTTATCGTCGCCATTGGTCACGACAAGCTCTTCGAAAGTTGCGCGACGTCAGTAGAAATTTATGTTTTGGAAACATTCGCTGCAGTCCAAATGACGAATAGTCCGACGATGCCGGTCGGTGACATGCAGAATGGCAACGATAAAGGCGAGCGGAGAAGAACGGGGGTACGCAGCACGACGATTTACTTAAAAGTTGGGACGATTAATTAATGCCGTGACAGGAGATTTCACCGTCTACCTCCCTCCCTCCCTGCCTCACTCTCTCGCTCTCCCATCCCTTCCTCCTCGCTTTTCTGTTTAAACTCGGTCTTTGTTACTTGGCTCAAACTCGAGTCGGTATACCAGAGGCTCGAAGAGATGGACGTTTAGGTTCCGTTCATTTACTTGCAAATTTTTGTGTCGTGCCATCGAATACGAACGAGGCACGAAAGTTGCGCGGGACAGCTCGACATGGTGCTTCCACTCGCGCGACGTGTCTGTTGTGCATGCAGGAACTTCATTCTGCTGCCAGATGCGACGACTTTTCGTTTAGCAACTTTTCTGGCACTTGTCTTACTTCCCGCGCATCCGTTCATCGTCACGTCACCATCTGATTACATAATTCTGCCTTTTAAAGAAAAGATAGCTGTACGAAAAAGAGTAGAAGTAAGTTGTAACTTTTTTATATATTTGTTTAATATATATACGAATTAAAAACGTGATAGTATATAAAAGTGCCACGAATAATTAACAGCTTGCTACCACGGATTAAAAAAACATTCTCAGATCATGCTATATTTAATAGAGCTTTGTTCTTATTCAATACATAATACATGTTTACAATTACGTACATGGAAAGGATGATTTTGCTGAAGTGAGTACAAATTTATCTGGATTTACTTTATGAAAATTATATTTTTTTATGCTTGTATTCCGAATTTTGTCGTACATTTCAGTAAAAAAAAAAACAAATATTTTCTATCACACAAGTTCTATATATACTAGCAAAACAGACGCGTGCCACGCGCGCGCTACGCAGCTTTCGTAATTTACAAATTATAAATTTATCCGATATACAAATTAACTCTTGATATACATATTTGTCAAAATCTTCGCAATGACAGTAGCACACGAAGTAAGCACAGCGGGAAAGAACCAATCAGCATTACGGAAAAGCGTCAATAATAAACTTCGAAGAAAGATGCAACTATCGATTTAACATGGACTTTTTCAGATATAGGAGGATGCGATATATCGGTTTCTCATGAGAGAAATGATGTGCGATTTGTTATTTAGAACATGTAATATTTTAAAGTCTTTTTAATACATTCGACATATACACAGAAAGTGAATAAAAAAAAATTTAGCGAGACACAAATCAGAAAATAATTTTGTTGAGTGTTCAAAATAATTGTGTCAACAGTCAAATTAGTTGCTAAAATGCTAAAATATTTTGCAGTCTTGCTCTCATCGTGCTTGAACGTCCTACTTAATTATTATTTTGACCCAATAAAATTATTTTCAGATATGCATCTCGCTAAATTTGTTTGTTTCACCGTTCTTTCTGTAGATATGGAATGTATCAGAACTACCAATTAAATGTTCCAAATAAATCGCACATATGTGACATCACTCTCTCACGATATATTGCACATGTATTTCGTATGATAGAAAATATTAATAAAGTTTCCCTTTTTTTACTGAAATACACGAAAAAATTCAGAATACAAACATTACAAAGCCTAAACATCACAAAATTAATAAGATGCTCAATATTAAAGATTAATAACATAATATAATTAAAACAGATATATTTCTATTTACACTGTTAAACTTGTAGTATCAAATTATACACAATTTAAAGTATTTTTAATCATTCCTAGAGAACGCCATTACTTCTACTTAATATATTAATTTAACTAAAATAATTTGATTCAAAAAATATTTAGTTTAGCTCAAATTTAGTTTATTATTTGCTAGATGAATATGTTATTGAATATATTGATTAAGTAAGATCACACTTTTAACCACATGTTTTGTATTAATAAAGTTTAACACATAAAAATTAAAATTAACAAAATGTTATTTAAATAAAAAAAAATTGATTTAAATTTGAATCTTTAACAGTCGGGATAGAAGACTGTGGAATTGCACCCGCAATGCTTTAAACAAAAATTTCAGCGTCCCAGTATTTTGCAGTGAAATGCCGTAAAAACGTGCAGGCTCGAGAAATCACAACTGCGGCGGCACGGTATTTCCGAGTAATAAATTATTTTTTCCCGGAAATCGGCCGAAGCGAAGCGCCATAAATACTGACAAACAACTACGATAAATATGACGAACTTGACTATTAACGTCGACGAACTTCGCAAGCGATTCGACCACTTTGAAACCGGCCCGATACCGAAACATCATTCATCAAAGTATAATTATTTCAGAGCGGTCGCAACGCTAATAGAAATTGCTTTATAAATTCTATAATTCGAACTAACTCGGCCTACAGGGAGTCGTAAACGTAACGAGGCTAGTAATCATGCAGAAGTCAAATCGAGTAGATCTCACTGTCGCCACGTACAAAAATCGACAAAAATTATTCGAAGAAACGAATTCGCATATTTTCATTTCACGAATAAAATTAATTGCGATACCTGTTTATAATAATAAAGTCACATTATATTACATTTATCAATATTTCTTTAAAAACGTGAACAATAAACGATTTCATACATCAATAACAAAACAGCGAAATGAGAAAATTAAATATCTCTGATAAATGTAATGAATACATTTACTAAGTAATTTTTCCTAATTATTTTATTTCATATCGTTATAAACGAGAATTGATGCGACACACGGTCAATGTAAAAGTAAAAAGAGTAAAGATAAAAAAATATTTGATAAAGAGAACCCGTACGTTGAAACGTATATATCGAAAGCTCTTAGCAGTCTTTGCCTGCGCGTTTTCGAACTTGGAGAATATTGAATTGTTCTAACGTATTTTCTTGAACGTGAAAATTCACTCTATAGGAAAATTCGTATCCTGATCGTTGAAGGACAAGATTTCTGAGTTCTCTTGCTTTGCGAAAACTTTTTTCCCTTTCCCTCGTTTTCGAGAGATCACGATATTTCACATGAACATAGAATGAATAGAAATTTCTCGCTTATACTGAATCATATAAAAACATATTTCATATTTTTATATTATAATAGCAAAAAAATATTAATCCGAACTTTTGTAAAATTATTTAGTCCATATTTCTGCATATATTTGCCGTTTGGAGCTTTAATATCTTACTCTTAATTCATTGATTCTTTAAAATGGATTTAATTTTAACACAATCAAGACAGTCAGAGCAACGGAAGAGCGTTTCTTAATCAATCAAAAAACTGCTTTATGATATTCGTATATAAATTACTTATATATTATAAAATATATAATGGATAATAAAAGTAGACAAACACATATAGAAAGCTACATTATCTCTTCCTTGTGTTCACACCTCTGAAAATATTTTTATAATTTAATATAGTCTTTTTTTGCTCGAAGTCGAGTCACTGCATTGTTTGCCACCTCAAATTGCCACGGGGCACTGATCCCAATGTTCTCACTTCGCGTACAAAAATACACCGTATGAAGGATATGAAAATCAGAATCGCCATAGAAGGCACTTCGCCCGAAGACAAAGGTTCCACGAAGTTCGAGATCGCGGTGCAAGGAAAACTTTCCGTATCTTCAACTTCATAAACGTGAAAGTTATACCGAACCGAGAGTCTTTCACGAGCAAATCGCTTTTACGCAGTTTGCGAGAAGTCGTGATGCACAAAGACGAAGGGATATAAACATACGTATCGGCCATTGAAATCGACATATTTTCTGCGTATACCTAATATCGATGCAGTGGCCACGTGAAAATCGTCTTCATATTTCTTCACGGCCTTAAGTGCGCGTTTCCGCGTATCTGCGACTGTCTAGAATTGTACTTATAAAAATTATAATGCTTTCAACTAGGTTACAAATTATGATATATCAAGATCTATCGAAGTATATAAATTTTGCAAAAATGTGCCACATATGTATTTTACACTGGTTTTACAAAATATCCTTTTCGAGTACGCAAATAGTTTTCTTATGTACGAGGAAAAATCTCGTACACTTAGATAAAAAAATTCTTAAGTTCTAATAAATATTTATTAGAATAGTACTAATACAATGTTTACTTACAATACATAAACATTTACTGTATAAGAAAAAATTATATTCAAATTAAATCCATAGTTCTTACATTAAATATATATTTACATTTAGTAAATATTTCATTAGTACTATTCGAATAAATATTTATTAAAATTTAGTAATTTTTCTTTCAGCGTATCTAATATTCTTTTTGTGTTAAATATTATGCTTAATAACTTGCGCCAGCTCGGAATAAAAAATAGAAAAAATAAAAATAAAAATTTCACAATAGGTTTTTTGTTAAGAATCACTGCAAACTAGCTGTCACGATATCGGAGCAAGCACGACGACGTTGTTTTTATCGCATCGCGGAAATCCTACTTAAGACCGGTGTGAAAAGCTAAGTTATTGCAATTTAAGTCGATTGGCCACGGAAAGGTGGAAGATGACGTACGGGGAACCAAAAAGGGACAGCTCTAGAGCGTCTCTCGAGCGTGCGCTAGAAGGGCTTTTTCCGTGCTTCGAACTTCGCAAACATATCCGGTGCATCCGGCCGAGACAAAAACGGAAGCACTAAAGTACCTGCAACTGCGCGATGTTGCTAACTTCGCTGCATTCAGAAACTCCTTACCCTTATAGCAGTTTTTGCTCGTTACTAAAAGGTGAATAATTACCCGATTCTGCGCGAGCGTAATTTCTAGCACCTCCCTATTATCCGCTAATGACGGTGCGTCTCAATCACATACTTCTAGTTCAGCTCGCGTCATTTCATTGTTTGAGTATTAGTCATTCAGATTTTGTATTTATTTACAGCGTAAAATAATTCGCTGTCACATATTAATTACTCGATACATATTAATGATAAATTATGCTATACAATGATTTAATAAGCTAGAAAGAAACTTAATTTAATTTAATAAATGTCATCAATATAATGGAGATATTTAACCCTAGGTATACACACTTTTTTTTATATATGCAATGAAAAAAGAATTTAGTAATAATAATCAACTTAAATGATAGTTGCTAAGCTTTGGTGAAATAATTTGCATTAAATATTCAATAATGAAATATTTAAAAACCGTTCAGTAACTATTTATTAACCAATTGGTCACTATTACTGTGTTTGATTACTATTAATATAATTATTAAATATTACTAAATATTTGGTTATCTTAATCAAACATTTTATTAAAATTATTTCATCAAAACTTTTATTTTTATTATTGTTACTAAACTTTTTTCCAGCATCGATACCACACTGGAATCCTCGCCAATCTGTTCATCACAGTACTCAAGGTTTTTTTAAAATCTTCAATAAAGTTCGAATCATAATATTCTTAATAATCATAATATTCTGAGATTGAGAACAGAGCATATATTTTATCTCTTTACAAGTTTACTACGTATTTACAATAACCAATAAACAAATGTGAAAAAATTTACTTGCTTGCAAAAAACGTTTTAGAGATAACACTAAGGCTTGAGAGATTCCTGACTACTTTCAAAGACATACTACAATACAGCTTAATGATAATTAACTGTTCCAATTGCTGTGAGTCATTGAAAAAATTCTCAACTTTTCTTCTAAAGCGGTCAAGACCCTAATCTCTATTTATTAATTTCACCAATAACAGAATTTCGAAATTTTACTGGGAAAATCTTAGAGTGTATATCTAGGTTAATTAAAACGTTATTTATACGAATGCAGAACAAGAACACGTTACGTAGAATAATTCCCATAAAAACTTCTCGGCAGTGATAATTTTCATTATATGATAACGGAGAGTTACTCAGAAACTCAAGGGGTTAACCACCGTTCGCGAGAGGGGAGGAGAGTGAACCGAATAAAGGAGGAGTGCTGAAGAGCAATTGCATTTCTCCGCGTTTCTTCGCACCCTCGCGAGCTATGTTTATTGCTATGATACAGCCGCACGGTAGCTAAGTTAGGTGAAATCGTCCCCTTTGCCACCTACAGAGGTATCTTCTTGAAATGGTATTTCTCACTGCAGAGAGAATCTGCTGCCGTGTCGCGTTACAAGAAGCACGGGATGACGGCGAGTAGTTGGAAAATTCCGTCCGAAAGTAACGTTCCACTGGCCTATTTAAGCTCGTAGAAATTCTAAAAATGGGATGTTCCATTTATTCAAACAGAATTTACGGCGAACCTTTGGAATCTGCAAGAAGGATACACTAATGTTGTATGAGGCAGTCTCTGTTTTATTATCCACAAAGATACACTCTTATTCGTACGATTGAGAAGAAGCTGCAATTTTATTTATGCGAAAAGCATAAATTTTTGTCCATGGAGGAAACTGATTGCCTATCAAAAGAGTTTTATATTCGCGCAATTCTAAAATAATGTGACCTTTTTATACTTTTTCTCGCGTCTTGTCTTCGTATTTCTCAGCTATATAACGATCGCAGCATATAAATGAGATCTGAGTAAAGATAAAATCGAAAAATTCTAATTAAGTTAAATTAAACAAATTAAGATAAGGTAAATGTCCCAGTAACTGAACATGTCTCTATATATATTTACATGGAAAATTATAAATATTAATCGTAAATCTGTTTTTTATAACATTAAAATTTGATTATAATTTTTAAAGATATTTAAAATTATTTATAAAATAAATTACTTTAAATATTATAAAAAAGAACGTTAAAAAAATAAATGTATTACAAGACTAAATTAGAGTTTATATTTTGATAATAAAAATTTTTGTTAAGAAACACTAACAATAAGTATTTAAGATATTTTTTGTATTTATTTTATGAATAACAGAGATTATGAGAACAAAGCATTTAAGGCATTTTAGATTGTCCGGTTCATTCAAATGTTTTATAAGTTTTTAATTTTCGGAATAATTAAAAAATTAAATATTTTTATATGTTAATAATAATATTTTATATTTCATATTTTAATAAAATATATAATTGAATAATTTTATATTGAGTTCTGTAAATTCTCACAAGATTCAACAATCTTGACTCTGTATTCTTACATGTCTGATTACTGGGACATTTATCTCAAACTTTATTATTTGCGACAATCATGTTATTTAAAAACAAATTCAGCGATGATTAAACAATATCTACTAGATGAAATTCTAAAATAAGGTCGCCCACTATTTATTCGGGCGAAAATTCGAGAGAAACTTTTGAGGTCGCGCGGAGGCATTTCGCATCGGAAAAATATAGCTTGTTGCTGGCAGGATATTTAAGGTAACCCCCGAACTTTATATCGTAGCTTGAGGAGTCTTCGACTTTGTATCGCCGCGTTCGTCCGTGTTATTTATGAGATAAGCAAATCTTTATTTATGGCGTAAACTTTTTATTTCTATTGTCCGGTGCATTTTTCATACCTTCGATATTTACGCGCCTGTCCTCGGGGAAATTCTCCATCGTCGAGGAGAATCTATACGAGAGCAACCGGATCTTCGCTGCAGCTTAATACGAAAGATGACATTCTGTACATCCATCTGCGCGTTGGTCGAAAGTTTAAAGTTGCGCTTTACATTTATTCTATGGCGATTTCGCCCGGTTCCTTTGGCATCGCCGATATCAAAAAGCGACGGAGAAGCTTGTCGTGGATAGGCGGCCGAAGCTTACCAACAAACTTTATATTGTGTCCCGCGAACAAAGTTTGCTCATGGCAAACTACATCGCGTCTTATTTATGAATAAATCTTTATTTATGCGCAGGATCACGCGGCGATATAATGCTGCCATAGTCCTCGCATTTATCGTTGTCTTGTATTTACGTCACGTCTCAGATTAAAATAAATTGTTTGACAAAGCGAATAAAGTATACCATTGCGCTATGAACTTATTTGTAATAATATCTTGCGCTTTACACAATAAAGCCTTAACAGCTCTTTCGCGGCTTTAAATTACGAGAAAATTGAGATTGGCAAAATTACAAAATCCAGTAATTAAAATCTATATTACAAAATCTGAAAAATAATATTTACTTAATAAAAATTGAATAACAAAAAAATCTGACTAATTTTATTTTTAACAAATCTGCACAAAACATGTTCGTTATTTATTTTATGACAAAATCTATGTCTTCGTAATTATGATACACAAAATGACATTTTATAATTATTCAGGATAGTCAAAATACGCTTTGACGATACAGCAATTTAAAATTGGAAATAAAGAAGATTGAAATGTGTTTCGATAAACACAACGATAACACAATTTTTGCGAATCGGCCACAAATGGCTCGCGAATATTATTTCATCGTTAAAGAAAACCACATTTTCCCGACGTTATTTTCTGGGACCTCCATAAAGACAGGCGGACCCTCGAAAATTATGCTATCCTCGTCGTTATTCAGCATGATCTCATTTTCTCAGCGAATAGGGAATGCGCGGAGGGTCTCTATACAAGGGAGAATGACTCGTTTCCTCAAACAGGTCTTGCCAGAAAGTAAAACAGACTGAGTTCTCCAAAAAGCAAGATCTGTGAAAGCGAAAGAAGAGTGCGAAAAAGGAAGTAAGAAGGAAGTACGAAGGAAGAAAGGGCAATAGGGGAAAATTATGTTTGCCGCGGTAATCTCATTTCGTATACATACGGTAGGCTAAAAAGGAAAGTGTAAAAAAAAGAGCGGAAAGTGAAAGTAAGTTCCTCGTGTTCCGAGGGGTTATATTCCTTCTTTAAAAAAATGTCCCTAGACTCTACTTCGAAATTCATTATTTATTTAAATCCTTATAGCACACAATTAAATTAAGTAATTTCACAATTTATTCGATCAATGTTTTTCTTGGGATTTTGTAAACATATATAAACAATTTGTTTATTTCTTTTATAAAAAATTCACACATCTAAATTAAAGAGACATTATTGCTACGAAAGTAAAAAAATTGATATTTTTTTACAATTTATGGAAGTACATATTTTTAATCTAGACTTAAATTTACAAAAAAAAAATTGGAAAATTACGAAAATTACAACCTATTTTTCCCAAACGATGCACAAGTCAAAATCCGAGCACTCACCAGGCCTTCCAATGCAATAACTATTAGTAAAGCTTGTAGCACACACGATGCAATTACTAGAATTGCACCATATATAACAGAACACAGAATTTCTAGTAATTTATTAAATCGCAAGCAATCTAGCAGAAAAAAAACATCATGTGCCGCAGGCTTGAAATCAATATTTAATAATATTTAATAATATTTATAATATTTATGTTTTAAACAGTTTTTGCGTGCATTTATGAGATCACAAGAGAAAACGCTCGTATTTTATTATATTTATTATTCAAATATTATATATTGGGTAAAGATGGACCAAAAAGGTACAAAATGTAATCGTGCAAACCGCGGAAGAGAAAACTTTATGGGAACCAGTATACCTTGAAAGATGAAACCGATTTTGTTAGCACATCGTTAGCAAAGTTGGCAAATATCGAGGCGCAGAATCTGCAGGATTATTAGAAACGTTTGTTCATGACTTGTCACTTTCTGCAGAACTTGTTGCATTTTTAGAGTCAATATATGCAGATCTATCAAAAGATGAACTTTTACAGCGATGCGTAGGAAGTGAATTGCAGAATAGTAACGAGAGCTTCAATGCTACGACGGCGCTTGGCACCGAAGTACCTTTCATTGTGGTTTTAACACTCTTGAAATAGTTTTTTTGACTGCTTATTCATGTAACAAAAAACGTTCAACTCTTCTTCAAATTATGTATATCCTGACATTGTTACCGTAATATAATCAGTACGCCGAGTTTCAAGATATACAATGGCAGTATCATGCGAATCGTCAAAGCGGTTCGGGAAATTTATGCAGCTACTAAAGAAGAAGAGGACAAACACAAGTTTTTTGAGATTGCACACTATATGGATCTGGAATTGTTGATTAGGTTAAAACTTACGTAAATAATTTACGTAAACTAGAAATAAATATATTTATATTGTATTCGAAACTTTAAACGTATTTTTCTTGAAACCATGTCTTTCAAATTTATTCCCACGAGTCCAGAAAAACTAATAAACCGACATCTATATGTAGCTACATATTTAAAATACGTTTCTATCGTTGGAACAAAAAATCAAAATTAAAATATGTGAATTTTTTTATTGCAATTTTTACATGCCTTAAAATTAATTATTGGAAAAATAGTTTATTTTTTTATAATTCTAATTCCAACAATATAATCGAACATCCGTAGGCTAATATTCTTATTTGATTTTTTGTTTCAATGTCCACTTAATGTTGTTCAAAATTAATATTTTTATTATTAAAATTTTTATTTTATATTATTTTTTGGATATTTTTTATTATATTATATATTATTCTAATATTTCATTTTTTTATTACTTAATAATAAAAAATGTTCTAATGCAGATAATAGCACATTTTCTAATACATTCGTTAAATGTATTTTTGTAATATTCGTTTGTAATATTTAGAAAGAGAGAGAGAAACTCACAAATTCAATATTCCATGAAAAATCATGTAAAAGGACGACTTCGCGATTCGATCAGGAAAAAAGCGAATATTGTGAACGTAGTGTTTCATATGACTTTAGAAAAATTTTTTATTTGCTTTACATTATATTTTTTGACTGGCGCGCCAATAATGCAATAATAATAGATAAAAAATGGTAATAATAGCATACTCAACAAATTTAGTAGAAACAGAAAAACAAAATAAAAACAAGTAAATACTAATTAAATCTAAACTATATACTAATCTAAAAACTATATACTCTCTAAATTCGAATCAGTGGAATCTTACTGATTTGCAGTGCTATACTTATAACTGTATTTATCAATGACTACTTTTCAATAGTCACTCAGTAATTCTGATCAAAAAGAGTGTACTCTCACTGACCGAATCAGTATATAGCTACTGAAAAACAGTGCATATATCACTGAATGAAATAGATACAAGTATATCACTGAAAACAGACTAGCCACTGCTTTCAGTAAAAAGCAGTGGAATAATACACTGATTCCAATTTAGAGAGTAGCTTGACGTAAACTGCGATTTTTGATTGAACGCGGGAGAAATTAAAATAATAAAAATACCAGGTAACATTGCAAAATTGCACGGAACGATGCGGAGCGGTGAATGAAAGCGTTAAAAGCGTTATGACGCAATAAAAAGACAATGGACCGTGTAAAATGCGTTTTTTTCTTATCAATACACCAAGTACGACGGCGGCCGTGGTACGGCGCAGCGCGGAATTGCTCGAACTTTTTTAGACTTTTCTGCCAGTGTACAATGAGCAGAGGGCAGCCCGGGGAATAGGGGGAATAGGCGGTTCGCGTGAATACTAAATTTTAAAAGTAAGCCAAGACGAGAGAAATTTATGGTGCGCGCGAGTGCAAGTTTACAATTACACGGAAGACCGAGAAGGGGACAGGAAATAGGGAAAAGAGGAGAAAGAGAGAGGATAACGGTACAACCCCGTGTCTTAATCCCCTTTTTATCTCTGCACCTTTTACCCGGAGTATCTACGACCCTACGGCGAGGGCAACGCGGAATCTCGAAGATCCTCCACCCCTGTAAGGGATAACGTACAGTGATCGTATATATAGATACTAGAATTAGGGATTAGATTAAGAAATGTGACTTCTTTTGAACGCAATTTGTTGACAAAATAATTCACATTTAAGTACACCAACAGGTTTTGTTTTTAGACATGATACATTAACTATTTCTTTTGCGTAAATAAAAACGTATCAAGAAGAGCTGCTACACGTAAATTTTCAAGAGTTAATTCAAGTTTAGTAGTTTCTTTTCTATGTTCTTAAAATTTTATTAGCTTAAAATAACGTTTATTAAGATTTACTTACATTAAAGCAGCGTTAGTTCAGTTATTTTAACATCTTACAAATTATAAAGTAAAAAATGTAAAAAATTCTTAAAAAAGTGAAAAGTTCTTAATTTTGTGAGTGTTCACTTACAAGTGTGTTAATATAATAAAAATATGAATAACATTTTAGAGTTAACGTAATAAATGTAAATAATTTGACATGGTCGAAGAAAAGATCTAAAGTGCTTACGCGACTTGGAAAAATATTTGCAGATGAGTTATTGAAAGAAATAAAGATAGAATCATTGACAACAATGAAATAATAAATTAAAAAATTTCAAATATAACGTGCTAATTCGCACGGCATAATTTTCATGAAAGTAAGCAAGTACTATGATAAAAGTTATAAATAAATTAAAATAATTCAGCATAAAAAATTATAAAAAAGGTAAAAGTTTAAAATTTTTTCTCATGTTCTAGTTATACAATATACAGCACATTATCTAGTCTCTGAGTCTTTAAATACCGTAATAAAGATAGCTGTTAATAACAGCTGTAAGTAACGTCGGACCTGATGATAGATCACTAGCTGGCAGTCCTTGATGTCATTTAGCCAACACAAACTCCTTCTAGCGCAAGTTCAGTTTATACATATCGTCATTTGGCAACATCTGCGCGGACGGGCGTGTCGAGCTGCAAATTCACTCAACGCACACGCATACTTCAAATTAGTGCTCTACCCTAGTATAATCTAGACAACAAAATTAGTATTCAAATTACCATTCCACTAGACTATACCATAAAATTACCATCTGAATTAGCTCGGCTCGAACAGACCTACGGATCTAGAAGCAACCAATTTAACTAGGAAAAAATACTAATAAAGAAGCAGCTAAATATATAAGTAGTTCATATTATCAAATAATTGCGAAAACATTATAATAATATGTTTTTATTGTGATGTTTTCGCAATTAAAACACTTTAAAAAAATAAATTCCTGCTATATCGAGGAGTCGCAAAAATCTTTGCAATATTCGCGCGCTCATCAGCTAGTTATCGTATACGACTATCGAGAAAACTTCTTCCGAGATATTTAAAACGTATTTTGTGTCGAGCGAAGGCGGGAAAGCGGCTGATAAAAGCCGGAATTAATGTGAAATGGAAAACTTGAAGGTACTTTAATTATGTTTCCCGGGCTTAAGCCAGCCCTTCGTGGTTAACGTGAGCGTGCCGCGAAATCCCTCTGTCTTAAGGGGATTCTTATGAAACCTCTGCAGTACTAACGACTAATTGTTGAGAAAGGCAAGTCAGGATCACGACTCGTCGCAGAAGATAAGGACTTATAATTCTATAAGCGTTTTCCTCTTTTTCTATCGCGTACAGTAATTTTCTTTTTTACACGAGTAAAAATTGGTCAGCACAGTTAACGGCAAATAGTGAAATTATATAAATAAAGATTGTAAATTATTCGATAATCATTTATTAATTCCCATGTAATATTTGAATATAAAGAAGTAAATTTTTTTAGACTGATATAGCAACGTATACACATACTTTCTCTACTAAAATACAAAATAATAAAATGTCACTTTAACAATATAATTTTATATACAAGAATACCTTTTTTTTAAGTAAAC
Organism: Solenopsis invicta; assembly: GCF_016802725.1. Taxonomy (NCBI): domain Eukaryota; kingdom Metazoa; phylum Arthropoda; class Insecta; order Hymenoptera; family Formicidae; genus Solenopsis; species Solenopsis invicta. Next base: position 17,603,952 of record NC_052664.1, read on the forward strand.
ATCGTTTGTATATACTAACAACGCAAGTCGATGCTTTGGATTGTAACTGGTCGTGACTTAACTTGTCTGCGATCCTATCAGTCAACTCCGAGCTCTTCAGAATTCTCGTAAATTCTCAATAGTTTTTCATTGATCATGTCGATTCCGCCGATTACGAGGTGCAATCGGCGATTCGTTTTTTAAATGCAAAAAACATTCAGCCAGCTGAAATGCATCGACAGCTAGTTGAAGTGTATGGAGAAGATATAATGAACGAGGCAAATGTGCGGAAATAGTGTCGATTATTCAACGAAGGGAGAACAAACGTGCGTGATGAAGCAAGATCTGGACGCTCATCTGTCATCACTGACGAAATGACTACATTTACACCCCGCATTTAGGTCGCAACCTCAAATTTCACTTAAAATTATTTAGACCCTTTGATGTAAACACTTGTTAAGTGACTCGACCTAGCTTTGAGTCAGGCTTCGCTTTTTAGTGACCCGACCTAAAATAGGTCGCCTGAAACTTCGGTATAAATGCAAATTGCCCAACCTTTATCTGTTAAATTGTTTCGACACAATTTCAGATCCGCAATAAACTAAACAGCTAAAGGCGTAACCGAGAAACGTGGTGCTACTTTAAAAATTCTTTCGATCGATTATGGTAATGGTTGATGATTAAACATATTTTAGATCACAGTATAGGTCGAACAGCGTATAAAATTCTGGGTGTAAATGTAACCAATAAAAGTCATCAAACTTTTATCTTTTCCTGAAAGTAAAAGAATTTTTGAACGGCAAATGCATGCAGACTCATGAGCTCCACAAAAAAGATCATCGATTAACTCAACGAGAGGATCGCCAAATTCGTATCCCAGAAATGTTTGTATGTCAACAGGGATTACGTTAAAAAATAATTTAAGACAATTTCATTATAAAAACAAAGATTTTAAGTTACAATAAATTGTTATCAGTTATGACAAAACGATTTTTACTTTTAAAATGACGCTCGTAATTCACATATATCACTCTTTTCTCTTATAATTGAGAAGTTTAAAAAAAAATTAATTGACTGTTTCCCATCTTTTTCCAATTAATTCTATTAATAACTATCCGTTAATTGGTTTGCCGCGAATTAGATGTCGCAATCTGTTCGTTAAATATTTCTGAATGGAATATTCCCAACTTCCATCGCAGATATACAAATTTTACCGCTGGTAAAATGGCATGATCTCGAAAAACACCCGTAATTATCGTAATCCATTTGCATACGTTTAAAACGCTCTCATAGCGAATCCGCGCAGAATAATATTATCAACAAGCTAAAAGCCTGAAATCAAGCTTTTGAATCAGAGTGGCGGACGAATTTTCCCGAACTAACCAACTCGTATCGGTTTATTAAAGCGCCGTAGGACATTTTCACGTACTGATTACACATCAATGGGGTTATTCACGACCTCCGTTTCCTTTTTTTTTTTTCATGAAAACGTGTACGGGTTACCATCGGCGAAAAATTGGCCCGGCGCCAGATCGGGCTTGAAGCTTTTCTACCGTTTCACTGGAAATAATACACTAGAAAGCTCACGTCGAATCGTCGACCGGATATACTTTTAAATTCGTTACACAATCCGTTAGAGAATATTTGCGATCATATTTCTTTCTAATCATGAGTATCATGACGTATACGGTCGATACAAATAGAGGAGGACGATCGCGGTCGTCCGATAGGACGAATAATTGAATTTCCATATGAATGCTTCGTTTCACAAAGCTACGTATCATCTTGAAATATTAAGATTAATTCTTCAAATACTTTACATATTTAAAGAGGCTTATATCTTTCCCGCATAATATAATTAAATTTGCTAATCACAAGTATAGTAGATGTATGTAATAAGCATTAAGGATGTATGTGTCATTATCTCGAAACATTATCAAAAATATAAAAATTTCATAGATATTCTAGTATTACATTTGAGTACCTGTGTAAATTTTGAGCACCATTCACTTATTAATTTAAAAGTTATTTAATTTTTCGTTTACTCTTGATTCTTACTTTACAGTGTTTATTTGCAAATTTAATGGAAAAATAGCATTACCAATTAAATCAAAATTTTTACCTATACTAATAAAACTTTAATAAATATTTGTGCAAAAATTCATTTAGATTCACTTACTCATTTAAAAATTATTTATTTAAAACTGCAGCAAAATTGTATAATAATTTTCGCTACAAAAACTATTATAAATATTTTTTATTGATTTATTTGCAGCTAGTTTCAAAGCCAAAATTCGGGCATTTATGACCCAAATTTTTTATTGTTGATTATAAAAAAATAATTAAACCTAAAAAAATCTTCAATTTTTAAATTTTGATAATTTTTAGCTCATATTGTATAACCAAACCACCCTTAATTCATATATTATATATCGTGCAAATATACTTACGACATAAATTCATAAAATATTATACTACATGAATGTATTAATTTAACCTTTAAAATCTATTCTATATATGCCCGAGCTTTTTTTTAAACAAAAAAATGATTTGCTTCGGAACTACTGTTTATTGCTCGCAACTTGTTTATTAACAAGAATACATACATTTGATTGATACCGTTATATTCCTTCCTGCCTGGTGTTTCCAATAAAAAAAGATTTATTAAAATATGTTCATTTTTATAAATGTTATATGCAATCAAAGTTCGCTTGAGTATGCCATGTCCTAGCGTGGTATATAGGTACGTGATAAAACGGATTTTAAGCGTTAAGTATCCACACACAGACATATACAGACACATAGACACATAGGTATGTATGTGTGTCGAATATATGTTGCAAGTACATCTAAGTTTCCATTTTATATGCAACTGTACGTCTAAGTTTCCACAAATATTACCGAAACCATATATTTGCATTATTTCCGAGAAACAAGCGCAGATACTCATAGCTTCGCTACTTGCCTATATTCTCCTACATTAAAGTAATATTCCCCATAGCCAAATATAGCCACAATTCACATCGCAATGCAATTGTTCTACATTCAAGTACAAAGAGACTGTGTCGTTCCCACGAAACGTAGTTGAATAGCTGAATGGCGTGAATACGAGGAAGGTCGACCTATGCGAGCTTTAAATATTTGCTCGTCAGTGGATCGCGTGAGTTCCCTTTTTCTCTTTATCTGTCTCTATTTCTGCTTATAAAAAAAAAATCCCTAGTCAAATCGCGATAAGCCCATCGTTGATTTCACGGCAAGCCGCCGCGAGTAAAAGCGCGGTCGATCGGTTAGACGATCCGGCGAAGCGCTTCGATCATCGGACAAATGACAAATCCGACGCGATGTCGAGGGCGGGTGCGATAAAACCGGTTGTTTTTCGGGACAAATTGCGCTTTTGCGCCATCCGAGAGGTTCTTTCTCCATCCCTCATGTCGACGCGACCGGGACAAAAACAAGAGGCAAAAAAAAAGACAAAATACGAGGCAGGCGGAAAAGGTGTTGAGAACTACAGGCGGAACCGTTACGCTTCTTCCCTTTGACCTTCGAGCAAAACAAGAATAGTACGCACTGACTTTTATTCCACTTAGACTCTGCCAGCGCCTGAAAGAAGAGATCGCCCTTTTGCACCTCACTAATCCAAGCAAAGTAGCCGCCGCGAAAGAAGGCAGCCGAGTGACTGCGCGAATCAATACGCGAACGTAGTTTATGTGTAATCGATGAAGAAATGACGACATCGAAATGAAGATTTAAAAGCGCCCTCTTGGAAATCAATTTTTTTGATCTCATAAAATTAAATTTTCGGAAATTTCATCCGGAAATATAAATTTTCAGCTATGAAGCGCGGGATATTTATTCATTAATATTTATTCAGTTATTTAGTTATTGAAGTATGCAATTTATATTTTACATTTTGCGTTATATGCCATGTACATAAAATCAGTAGAGAAAAGTCGCCAATACTGGCTTACCCCTCTTGAAGCGGCGCCCTCTTATTTATCAAGAACTAAATATTGCCCTGTATTAATATTGATAAAAGCATGATCTTTTCTTTTAAATAATTAAAGAAATAAAAACCCATGGTTCATACGTTCATGACTTTTTTCTATACAAAATTTGCAAAAAAGTTTTTCTTTTAAAAATTTCATATTTTAAACAAAACATATATTATTGATAATATTAGATCATTTTACATGTTTGCAGTTTCCTAAAACTGTTTTGTTTATATTTTTATCTCTCATATTTTCCTCGTAATGCAGTTTGAAATATAAAATCGCTGTGCAGCATAAAGCGGGCCATCTCTCCGTGAAAATAAACAATAAACAATAATTACGAAATTTTTAACTACAGTGGTAATGGATGTTTCATGAATTTTTTCATATTTTCTTCTACTTAATATGTTTTTTTCTTTGTTTTGATACCTTATTAGTGGATCTGACACGTCCGACGCTATTTTTCCTACCTTAAAAGTATTAATCATTTCTAGCCTTTTAAACTTTGTTGTTCAATATATAAAAATATATTTTAGTATTTAAATGTATCAATTTATTTTATAGTTAAGTAGTTCTTTCTCCTACGGAGCTGAGTCTGAATTCTGTTATTATTACTTAGGATGTCAGTTTTGTAACCCAATTTTCAGACGCTCTTGAGTTATGTTGCAAAAACATTATAATTATTGCAAAATACGAAATAATATTATAAAAAATGCTAAATACCGCTTTCTTGTTTGTATTTATGTTTTTAAAGTTTCATTTTTAGCTTTTGTTTAAAAAATATTATCCAAAACTAAAATGGGGTGCCAGCACTGGCGACTTTCCTCTAATATATGTCAACGTATATTTTCAATTTCGGAAGCTGCTCTAATTATCTTCAACTCAAATTGATTTTAATTAACATCAACTTGTTTCAAATTTTACTACTTTTAAATTTCATTAATTTCCATTCAATTTTTCTTTAACGCCATTGATAATAATCTTTCCCGCAATGTTTCTGCTCCCGAAATAATTGTTTGTTTCGTAGTACTTATTTAAATTCCAGCTCTCTTGTAGTTGCCGAAAGATAATGGGAACGCTGGGGGCTCTTAGTTATCCAACGCGCGTGCTTACGAGTTAAGATCAAGCGATGCAAAGTCATAAATTAATATCACGGAAGCACCTTGCGCAACTACACGGGACTACACGTAATTCCGTGACTTATGCGGAGAGAACGCATACAGCGGAATCGTGCAACAAATGTGCAAACATGCAAATACCGGTATCACTTTCCTCGGTCTTTATGACCTGCAATGTAAAGCAGGAGCAGCTTGGCAAAAACGAGATATTAGGAAGTGGCAGTTTTTGCCGCTGTAAACCTTGAGATTCGAGGATCTTCTTCTAAACTCTCCCGTACTGTTTCAAATGCTCACAACAGCAGAAAAATTTTAACGCTTCTTTCGTTTACTTTAACTTAATTTCAAATTTCATTTTTATTCTGATTCTAATTAGTCTGTTTAAGATAAATTTTTAGCCTATAAACAACGGTACGATAATGTGCAGATAAAATTCTTTACATATATGGAGCATTATTTTACTCATTATTCGTACATAATCTCGATAATTACTTTAAAAAAAATACTCTCTGAATTAAAGATACTTATCGAGGTAGGTCCATCAGAAGAAATTCGGTCGCACATCTCTCCTCATCGTTTAACTTCAATAAAACTCAAAGCAAACTCGGACTTTGATGCACGCTCGCAACGCGAAGCCTTAAACTATAGTTCACCTCATTTATGCGAAAGTCCGGCACCGGCTCGAAGCGATGAAGTTCCCACGCCGTGGCTTGAAATCGAACTCGACCGCTATATCAAAAATAATCACCGACCTTGGCGAGTGCGCGAACGTAATCATTCTCGCTATCTTCCGCGTTAAATTTTTGCAGCCACCAATACAGCTTGTTCACCGGTACGTCCATATCGACTTTGCAAATCAAACGATATAAATTATTGGGAAATCACACTCCCTTTTTAATTTTAGAATAGCTTTCACGGTAATGAATCACGAGCTATTCATAAATCAAGGACACGACTTGTGGATCTTTTTCGAAACATTTAAGATAGAAATGCGAAGGTTGGAACACCGTGGTCAGAGACATTGGAGACGGCATTAATTCTCAAATAATTAATATGACAATTTAAGAAAGAATTGTTCGTGGCTCCATAAGTTCATTTTAATATTTATTATATGTAGTATGGAATAAACAAATTAGCATATAAATAACTGCGAACTGTTCCTTTAAAACAAAGTTTCATATATAAGTTTTATAATAACCGGCTTCCTTCGCTACTCAGCAAAATTGAGACTTTACTGTTACTTGGACAAGTAACTGCTTCTACACGAATAAAATCGCGTACGCGCGTTACGTCATCATACTTGTAACAAAATATTACATTTGTAACGATGTTACACGTACAACCGAGTATAATAATGCAATAAAAAAAATGTAATAACTCCATATTAACTCTTTTTATTTTATTTAAGAAGAAAAGGTCATAAGTACATGTGTATTTCAGAAATTTTATTTTCTCGTCTTTGTTTCTTCTTGGACTCTATCGAGTTCACCTTTGTGACCCGATTGTCAAAAATAATAACATTAACTACTAATAGTAGTAGAGATTAACACGTGTATTTTTAAACGTTAAACTAATAAGCTGATTGAAAATGTTACGTGATATTTTATTGATAATATTAAATTTACGTAAGTAAATTAATCACCGTGCTGTTGAAGAATAAATAAGAGTTAAAAAATCAAAAAATTATTTTCGTATGAACTATTGCTAATAAGTCGATGGAAAATGTCACGAGAGATTTTATTGACGATAATAAATTTACATAAGTAAATTAAACTCCGCGCTGTTAAAAAATAAATAAAAATTAAACGTCGAGAAATTATTTTCGTATAAATTATTCCTAATAAGCTGAGTTGAAAATGTCACGAGACATTTTATTGACGATAATAAATTTACGTAAATTAAACACCGCTCTAAAGTTTAAACACGTCAAAAAATTATTTTTCAGCACATTATTATGCGTACAATGAAAAATTCTGTATTTTATGGAAATGTATTTTATGGAAATGTATTTTATATAAAAATGTGTAAACGCAGGCAAAGCATGTCTTTATGTCATTATTGAGACGAGGTTCATTACTCGTTATTAAATCAATTCTGCAATCAGCAGCGCAAGTGATAACGTTCCTGACACATAAGGAAACTTCCAGATGCGCTACGAATGTTTGTTGAAGTAATTTCACTGAGAAATGCAAAGCGACAAACGCCTAAAATTCCAGGAAGCGGTGCGTTTGGTAAGTGGGTACGGCATGTCTGACTTTTATTCGACTCTATCTACTTGGCAGTAGCGAAGACTATCTCGAAAGACTCTTCTCCGTTTATACGCAAAAATCGGTATATTTCTATTGTAAATTATGCGAACTATTTACGTAGATTGCTTTTAAAAATTATATATAATTAAAAAAAAAAGAGTTATATATTATTAATTATTCATTTATAATTTTTTTAATTATATGTAATTTTTAAAAACAATCTAAGGAAATAATTCGCATAATTTATAATAGATATATACAATTAATGTTTGCGCAGTATACAAAGTGTCCCGAAATTAAATGTCAAAACTTCAGGAGCATTAGGAGATTGAAAAGCAAAGACAAAAAGTCATTTAAAGATTTGCAAGTTTTTACGTTATTTTGAAGAAAATCGCAAACAGTTTTTTTATTTTTTCATCCTATTTTTACTCAAAAAAGTACTTCAATGTAAAAAAATTTTTTATTCTTTTATTTATTATATATTGTTATATTTACTTATATTGTTATTTTCTCAATTAAAATATTGCTCAAAACATTAGCCTTTTGCAGCAATAACAACTTGTATTGCAGCTAATTGATTGGCAACAAATAAACTTCAACAATACGTAATAAAACTGCAATAATATGTAATAAATAATGAATAAGTAAAAGAATAAAAACTTGATTACATTGGACGTTTGAGTAAAAAATATATGGTTCAGGTAAAAAAAATCGGGCAGAAAAACTTTTAAAAAATTTATTTGTTTTCTGCAATTTTCTCTAAAATGAAATAAAAACAAGCAATCTATAAAGCACCTTTTTGTCTTAGTTTTCAATCCCCTTCAATCCCCACTCCCAAAGTTTTGAAATTTCATTTCGGGACACCTTGTATGTATATAAAATTAAAAAAAAAAATATATATATATATAGGTATATATATACAAATATAATTAAAAAATGTAGAATTAAAAATTAAATATGTATATGAATTGCTTGTTTCCAGTTGGATAACTTTTAACAATTTCGCCTTATCTTTTTTGCAAAATAACATCTTTGCTCGAAGAGATGGTCATTTTCCTTAATTATTTTACGCAGCATTCTGTGACATACCGAAGTTATTTTGGTAAGCTACAATTTACCCTACTCTTTAACGTACTATTTTGACGCACTTGTACTAGTTACGGATAATAACGAGTGTTCGAGCATCTGGACAGAGTGCAGTTTCGACTGTCAGTCACAGCTGGACCGATTCACTCCGATCTGACGATCTCCGTTTCTCTCTCTCAAGCCTGAATTAGAAAAGCTGCGTGTCCTACGTCTATTTCTTCCCAAGAGCGAAATCGTTAGCTCAGATCACGAATTTATCGTCGAGCGCGTAAAGCACAGTAGTGCCTCGCCGTAAACGAGAAACACGTCGCGTCAGTACGGTCACAACGTGTCCGGTAACGTTATTATATACGCGCGTTAACGTCGTTGTATATTGTATTTCTCGCGCGTCAAAGAATCACGCGTGTATGTGTGTGTGTGTGTGTGTGTGTGTGTCCCTCCGCGGATACTGAAAACAGATACGGAAGCGTATCGATATCCCCCGTGAAATTCGGCGTGTGAAATCCGAAATATCCGATGGGGCCTCTCGGCGACGATCGGTCAGCCAACCTGTCCGTAACGCGCGGCCGGCCGTTGTCAACCCTTCTCCCATTCTCTTATTTTTTTTATTTTTTTATTTTTTTTAACAATAGTCTCACCTGCTGACGAAATCGATCGAATCACTCCATAATGTCACTGTCAACGGCTGATTTCGGCCGCGGGAGAGCGTCCCCACCGGGAAGTCTGGATGGCCTGGATACAAGTCACAAACACCATGAAACACGTACCGCTCGGGAGCGCGCGAGGCGATTCGCGAGGCGATTCGCGAGGCGATTCGCGAGGCGATTCGCGAGACGATCCGGAAAGCGACACGGCGCGAGAAGAGAAAAAAAAATCAAGAATGGAAGGAGCACGGCGACAGAGAGAGGAAGAGAGAGAAAGAGAGAGAGCGCGACGAACGTTACACGTCCGGTTTCGCGTCCGCGCGTGCACTGACTTCTGCTCTGTCTGTTCAGGCGCGCCAGCCCGCAGTCCATCCACCTTGGGCCACTGTAGACTCGTCGCTAGGTTGCCATGGCGACCGGTCAACAGCACGCGCAGTCGGCGCGAGCGAGACGCCGTCACGCGGTTGTCGGTGATGGGGACGGTGGGGGATGAGACAAGGGAGAAATTTCTACGTTTTGCGGAAAATTCCTTTCAACAAATGGAAACAAATGAAATCACGTCGCGGTATCATTTGCTCCAAGAAAATATATATCATACATTTAAAATCTATTATGGCAAGAGCGCTCTCTTTCTCTCTCTCGCTCTCTCTTCCTCTCTCCGTCTCTCTCACACACATATATACACATACCCCTGCTAAAATATGTAACAAGGAATATCAAAATACATTTTTTTTACATTTCGATTTAATACAGCTGATAATATAGGGAGAACTTAAAATCAAGAATATCAAAATACATTTTTTTACATTTAGATTTAATAGAGCCGATAATATAGAGAAATTAATATCAGAATAATAGAATGCTACTGTCAAATATAATGTAATAAAATATATTAAAGTGTAATTGATTAAAATTGTTAAAAGCATAAAGCCCATTTTAACAATTTAAATTCATGTCAGATTTTAGAGGATAAAATTTTATTCCATATATGTATACGTATATGTATATGTGTGTGTGTATTTTAATATATATTTTATGTGTGTGTGTGTGTTTTTATTCTTTACGCACTTTTTCCCCTGTTACGCGGCATATAAAATTAAAATTAGAATTCTATCGTAGATTCTGATTGATTTATTATTATATATTATAATCCTCTAAAATAAACTTGAAACCGTTTGTACTGTAAGGATTTTTATTTAAATTATATTCCAAAAATCTTCCTTTAAAATATTTGTCAATTAACTTATTCATTTGACTCTGACATAGAATAAATAAAAATTCTAAGTTTAACTTCAAATCATATGTATTTTCAATTACAAAGCAAGAATGTGGCAGACAATAGGAAGTCAATTCAGAAACAAAAGAATTAAAAATATAATAAAAAAACGTTCAAAGCAGAATAAATGTGTTTCAGCAGAATAAGTAGTGGTGTTTGTGTGAATAGCGTTTTTCATTGGGGGACACTGAGACGCACTCCAATGCGTTTTGCACCAAAACCGACACCGTCTATTAGAGCTTGTGTCAAATTTCTGCGTTTAGTGCACACTGAATGCACACCAGTTCGGCCAATAGAATACGCTATAAGAAAAATATTAGCTAAAATAACCAACATGCGTAACACAAGTTTGTAATGAGAAAATTTTGTTGCGCAAACCGAAGAAAGTTAATTTTTTATGTTAATTTAAGTTGATCGCAACAATTGTTAACAAGATAAAAATAAGATTGAGTAAGTTCGCGCATAAAAAGAATTTTTTTCGTAAAATTTACCATAAAAATATCATGAGTCGTAAGACAACGTTATATTTTAAAGAATTTTATATTTTTTCTGTTTTGCCAATATCTAATGCACATATTTTATATTTTAATACAGCAAAATACAGAATTTTTACTTATTTTTACTAAGCTCTATAATTAAATTTCAATAATTCAAAATAGTGTTGAATAGTTTATAATTCTTTGCTGTTTTATATAGAATAAATAACTAAATAAATAATATCTTATATTTTATTTTACAATGCAGCATTAGTAATTGATCATTACGCTATTGATACCATAAATAGACGATATATAACACATTTATCAATAAAAGAAATAGTGTAAGTGGAACAGAAGTCTTGGATTTGAATCTTACTATTATAGGATAAAAACGTATCTTTGAAAAAAGAACAGATGTAGCATTAAATACATGGAATCAAACACAAATTTCATTTATGATAATATTTAATTATTATATAAGAAAATTTTGTCTCAAATTGTAAAAATTTTGCCTCAAAACATTTTAGAAGCCTACATAGTAATTTTTATTAAGCAGTTTATAAAAGGTCTTTTATAGTTCAAAAATTTCTATTGTTACTCATATTGGATAAGTTGTCAAGTTGTTCTAAGCTTATTACCACATGATAAAATGTAAAGCAAACTTTGTGATAAGTTACAACAAAATGTTTTCTTTATATGATTGTATAACTATTTTTTTTCATGCAAAATAAAGCGCTTTGATCAATGAAAAAAAAAAGAGAATCAATAAAAGTACGTAAAGATTTATGTACAATTATAAATTGAATATCTTCATGTATCCCAGTAATCAACACAATTACTATTTTATTATTCTCATCGCGATCGAGTTTGCATTTCATTTTTTAGATCGCATTTACGTCTCCATTTTCCGTGCGTTTCAATCGGCATATAGTAGGAAAGTATAGAAAATCAATAATATGGTTTAATAACTTTCTCATGCGCCGAGCTAAAAAAAAAAAAAATTCAGGCATTTCGACGTTTCACTCTATGTAGGTATCTGGAGAGTTAATAACGACCGCACGTTGTGAAAAGGACCGTCGAACCTCGGCGATGGTCGAGACCATCAAATAAGCTGATGCTGCAGAAACGTATTCGCGAATACGTAAGCTTTCCATCAACGCGACAGATTTTCTGTGACCAGCTTGACGAACCATCGTCGTTTTCTCACATATATCACTTTACTTGTTTCGAGTATTATTCGCGAAAAATCAATAAAATAATTTAAGTCACAGTAAATTGTAAAAAATAAAATAACTGTGTCTTCGACGATCAAATATTCAAAATAAAAGCGCTGAAAGCTAAATGTCAAAAAATAAAAGATCGAAATAAAGTGAGCACCCCCCCCCCCCCCTCCACGTGCAATAAAACATTATTTACCTCAAAAGCATATTAACTTCCGCGTAACTTAACTCCACTTTAATACCAATTCAGTTATCCGTAAACTTTCCCAAGTTCCTAATTTATTAATTAAAGAATTTGCATGCTGAAGAAAATCTCTCGCGACTGAATAAAACGCTTAGATAAGACGGCAAACAAAAAAGATGGGCAGCAAGAAAGAAAGGAGAGGAAATAAAGAACAAGGTAGGGAATTCCGGGCTGGATTATGCGCATCGTGGAAATTAATAAGAGGCACGATGTAAACGTGCACGGTTGAAATGCGTCCTCCACGAAGAAAGGATCGTTAATGCCGGGCTTGTTTTACTTTTTCACTCTCTCTCTCTCTCTCTCTCTCTCTCTCTCTCTCTTTCTATCTCTTTTTTTTTAAATGCCGCTCCAGGACGTCGATACGATGCGACTACGCGAATACGTGACTTCCAACTCGAGCATCTCATAAATACCAGCAAATTCCCTGAAGTGGAGAGGCGAGCGGGTATTCGACGGCGAAAGCGCGGACGAAATGTCTGCGGCAAAGTTTCGAAAAAGGAAAAGGACAGATATACATGGGACTCGGGGGCAGAATTGCGAAAATTAATTTACTCGCGGTCGTAAGTGAACCACTTGTTCCGTACGTTCTCCACGTACGCCGATGGTAGAACGGAGATTTATTTTTAGCTGCGTTATATCGCAAGTATGCGAAACGTTTTCGACATAAAATTTTGCATTTTCGCAAGTTTAATTACGCCTGTTTCGATAATTACCGAGAAGAACAAACAAATCTTGACCTCGTCATTTCATTTTACGTTTACTCGACTGCTACCAATATCGAATTAAAGTTTATATATAATAACCATAAATTAATGTATAATAATTTTATCCCAATTTAATTCTAAATTTAATCGCATTGCCATAGTTTCGTAATAAAGCGGCTAATTATTGTCGCGTACATCAATATGATTATTACTTTAATCTCTCGACAATCGATAATTACGATGACCGAGTAAAAGCGAGTTGAGTTATTAGACTTTATAGCAAAAATTTATAAATTATTAAAGCATGCTCGACGTAACGTGCATATAGATTCATAGCGTAGAAAAGGGTCGCAAAATACGAAATTAGATTTGCAAAATACGATTATTCTCTACGAGCCGATTTAGCACACGCACCTACCTCGGCACTACGCGTTATGATAACGTAACGTTAACTATAGAATTTCACTGTTTACTGCCACGCAACGCGCATCCAAACGTATCGCTAATCCCGTACTCCAATGTATGGATTACTCCTGATCTATTTTCGAAATTAGACTAAACCGCAGCAATTGTCCAAACATAAACGCGCAACGTAAATGTCGCCGTGTTTGCTCCATTTTTATCCTATCGAGTGGATCGAGAAAGTCTCGGTTTTTGTACGAACGAATAACAACGCAGAGAGAACGGAAAAACTCGCTTTACCAATTTCTCTCCAAAAATTTATGATGCGAAAGCATAGTAAATTTACCTGATATAATTAAAGCAATCATTTTAGGTAAATTGTAATAAATCACTACGCCACTTATAGCATTGACAGATTAACTCAACTCACAATGATTACGTTAGTATGAAGAGTAAAAGTACAACGTATTACTAATATAATATAAATAAATTTAACAGAGTGGTTGCAAGTATCTCCACTCCTTTTGTTTTCATTTACTTTTGCAGCGTAAATACCAGAGTTAGCCTATATATGTATAAATTTTCTATGTGTACACACATGTATACATATGCATATCATACAACATATATATATATATAATATGTATGAATGTATATATATTCTACACATCCTATGCTTTCAAAAGTTTTTACTTTTTATATCTCAGCGAAAAAATACGCACGTTGGTAAACAAAAATTGATTTTGAAAAGGAAGAATAGTACCATATGAAACCATCAGTTAAAAAATTGGAAATAATTTGTTTCTTTTTTTTTGTAATATTTTTACGGATATACAAGCCAAAATCATTATTTGTGAACCCCATTTTACCCCTTTTATCTCGAAAACATGATGTGATAGGCAATTTCTACAGCCAAATTTATGATGTTCAGTGTATAAAATTATGTAGAAAATCACTTATTATTCTCAAACAATAAAACTTCACAGATCTGTGTTACTGTTTAAGAATATTCAGATAAAATATAAAATTTATAATAATTATTATTATCTACAACACTCCACTCACTCAAAACTGTTAACATATTTATTTATTTTAGAAATATTACTCTTTTGATTATTTATTAAAACATTTATTAAAACATTTATTAAAACACTTATTTATTAAAACATTAATTAAAATTTATTAAATAATGTAATAAATAATTCATTTAATGTAATATTATAACATAATAAACAAAGTATCGTGTACACGGATAAAAAATAATAAACTTATAAAAAATAATAAACTTTATTATTGATTTTCGTGCCAATATTAACGTTTATTGTAACTTTCGTATTAATTCTAACATTTTTATCTAAAAAAATCCTATCTATCTTTCGTGCTATCATTCATCTGGGGATTTTCTTTACACAGGAAATTACACAGGAAATTCATAAAGTGTTTTATTCAACATTATGCTGTTCCAAAGTTGATAAATTTTCATTAAGTACTGATCGCGCTTCCTGTTCTGAGATTCCTCGTCAATTTAGCCTTCTTTTTCAGTAGGAGCAAAGGCTTTCATTCAATCATGCAGCGAACAAAGACTCACCGTGTCATGTTCAGTAGCTTGCACGCGAAATTGCGCATATTTTCAGCGTTCGCGGTGAAAGAAACACTAGGGAACGGAGCCACATAAATCTAGTTAAATCTAGGAAAAGTATAATCGAAGCAATGAAGAAACATACGCGCAAGCGTTGCAACGACTTTTCGTGGTTTACGGATACGCCGGTAACAAAACTACGTCAAGTCCATTCAAAATCTTTCTCTTTATGCTTCCGCACGTCATTTGCCCGGGTCTTCATAACCCTCGATTCCCGAACGTTTTTACTCGCCGATATGGCTACCTCGGCCTTCCATCAAAAGCAAAATCGGGACATTCGAACTCGGCACAGCGAACTGCTTGCATCTGCCGTAATATTGGCGACTTGGAAAATGTCGGTAACTCAGTCAGGTACGATTATTGAAAAATTTTAGGGACTGTGAAATAAGATAGAATCTGAACTTCAATCTTACAATAAGTTACAATCAGACATAGCTGCTTTCTTAGGAAGAATTTAATTTAAATTTAAATTATTAAGCTATTTAATATTATGCATTAAAGGTTGAGAAGCAGAGGAAGATGAAATTATACAGTTAATAGACCTGACACAAAGAGTATTATACCTCATAAAAGTAAAAAAGAAATAGAAAGAGTGGAGATACTTGCTTGGAACCATTCTGTTAAACGTATTTATATTATATTAGTATTGTTATAATTTTAGTTTTTTTATTCTTAATATTAACATAATCATTGAGTTGAATTAATTTTTCAATGCTATGAGTGACGTAGCGATTTATTATAATTAAAATGACTACTCTAATTGTATAAAGTAAATTTATTATCCTTTCGCATCATAAATTTTTTATATATTATCAATATATAAAAAATAAATAACTAACCGAGAGGTTGATGCGCCGACGCCTAATGGACCGCTCCTCCTCTAAGATCCAAGTTGTTGAATCTCCTTCTCCTGTTACACTCGCGGAACACTAGCGTTGAATACACTAAAATTGCGCCCGTGGACCAATTAAGTCTATAAAAATCTTTCGAGTCCATTAGTCCAGTTATTTTAAACGGCACTCCCGGAAAAAAACGCGCGACACGACGAACCGGTTGCGGTTCGTTTACTTTATTATATTATAAGTCGGCGACGATGGACGTTAGCTTCCGCTCGTCGATTCGCAGCACACCGAGGAATATCTGTAACACACCATTAAAATTGGTTAGACAGACGTTATGCACCCTGTATATGTTGCAAATATTATTTACCCAGTTACCCCAATGTTGTCTCAAAATAAAATAATATTTAAAAAATATTATTCAATATCCGCGGAATGTTATGAAAACGTTCAACGAATATTATTGTGGTTAAAATTTAATGTGAATTATTATGTATGTATAAAATATTCATAAACGTTATATGTATTACATTTAAAAGATATAATATATCTGATCATTTAAAATATGAAAATCAAATATTATTTACTTCTCATATAATATTTATATAATATTATCAAGAGTGGACATATAATCACTTTTTATTAATATTAAATACTATTAATAAAGATTCCTAAAATATTACTTAAACCGTAACGCTTGTGGGGAAAGTAATTACTCTTTAATATCTTTTTGTGGCTAGTAAATAAATTCATCTTAATTTTAGAATTTTGTATAGATAATAAATTTATTTTAAATTTTTTGTATAATGTATCATAATATAATATTGTATGCACAATACTTTTTTTCATTTTATATAATACATATATTGTGAGATAAAGTAAAATATTATTCAAAAATTATTTTATTATCGCAGATGTTCGACTATCTCAATTATTCCGTCTTATATTAACAAGATCTTTATATTAAGTTTGAAAATTTAAATTGATTTATTATGAATTAGCGTGATGATCATTGCAGCACGCTTGCGTGATACAGTCATTTAAAAATCGAGAAAAGGCAACGGCACGAAATCCCGACATAAAATCCTATCAGAGTACACCCTTTATTCGAAAACACGATGGAAGTATTCGTCTCGAGATGAAAGCGTAAATTCTGTTCGCACGACTGACACACAACCGCCGCTGGTGCAATTTGTATCCATAATTTTAATCTCGCGAAAAACGCGAATACCCTTTAGCGCGAAAGTTCGGAGAATCGCGCCGCGGTCGGTTTCCTCTGTCGAATGGAAAGAAAAGAGAATCGCATTTATCGCGTCGGACTCTTCTGCGCGTATTAGCTCCGCGTTGGCGAAATGATAACGTTTTTTTGCAAAATTACAGCGCGCGCGAATGTTACGCTAAGGTTGGACGGTGATTTTTATGAGATTCACAGCTAATCCTTCCCTTTGGAAACAGCAAGCGCATTAGACGCATCCTAGGAAGCTTCAACGTTTAAATACAATTTGTGAGTTATGTAAAAATTTTATTAGTCGTCATATGACAAAATGTCATTTTGTTCCAGAGTATTTTTCTTCTCTGTATTAAAATATCAGTAATTTTCAATAGAAAGCTTCAAAATTAGTGAAATTATGCTTACATAAGACTGTTTAATTATCTTCAAGAACGTAAGCTGACTTTCTTTTCTTCTACGTAACATATAATGTCGGAATTAAAAAATATTTCTGAGCAAAATTATTATCCGCAGTGGTCGCATTGGACGATGCCTCGAAACCTACAGTCCATTAATTTCCGTATATGCATCCCTGTAGTACGGCTACCAACGATCCGTGCGGCGGATAGAAAGGAAGAGCGAGAAGAAAAAGCTTTTCCCGCTGACGGTGAATCGAGCACGCGTAAATTATCATTCATCCGGCGAACGTGACGCGCAAAAGAGGAGTGCGCGCGCGGTGGCACGAAAAAGGACAAAAGGTATCGCGCGAACGGCGGACGGGAAAGAAGGGTGGAAACGGAACGGAGGGTGGCATCCGGCCGATCTCGTTAATGGCGAGCCAGAGGCATCGAAGCTAACCCCGATTCGACACACATACGAAAAAGCTTTCCGGCTTGTCGTCCGCATGGATTTGTGTCAACTGCGACGCGAAGCGCGGCAGCCACGAACTTTACGAGAGTGCCGCCGGAGGAGAAGGAGGAGGAAGAGGAGGTGGCGGTGAAGAGACATGGCGCACGCAGAGGTGGAGGAGCGAGGAGAGGGATGCGCCTGTCGATATTCACAAGCTCGCTAAATTACGAGAACTTCGTTTCTGCTCAAAATCTCTCCTTCAAGGTGCGAGCGCTTCCGCTTCTGGGACAGCGATGGTCCTCGGAAAATACCGCGGAGTACTCCTTTCAGTTTCACTCCGTGACTGTCAACGTGGATCCGGCGTTCGCTTTATATGTGAGAGACAATTCGCGATCGCGAGACGTTGCGAAAAATTTCGAGCGCTACACGGAAAGAACCATTTTGCAGAAATGGAAATAATTACATTGAACCATTTCAAAAATCGTACCGAATGTTGAACTCGAAGGTTGCTAGAACATTAAAACTGTTTGCAGCATCATTATCTTGCAAAATTATATTAATGTCCCAACACAAAATTATATTCTGATCTGTATTTAGCTAAACTTTTAGATGCTGCACTGAAAAAAAAGACTGGTGATGACTACCAAATGTATAGTGAAATAGTAGATATCAATTACATATTTGGTCAATGTAACCAAAGGTAATTTTACTTTTCTGAATATTTAATAACTTATACCAGATTTGATAATATTTACCAAATATTAAAAAAAATAAAATTATTTTTGGTTATATTGACAAAATATTTAATTAATACTATTTCACTATACATTTAGTAGTTATAACCAGACTTTTTTTTCAATGTGCAGTAAAATTGATCTTTTCGTGTATACGGAAAGAACGATTTTGCTGAAGTATCTGAAAAAGCTAGATACAGGTTTAAAAATAATTCTGTTGGCCCATCAAAATAATTAACACGCAAAAATAATAAGTTTATTTATCTTTATAAGAAAATATAAATATTTATACGCGAGAAAAAGATGTTGAAGAGCGAGCGCTTCACAAGTGGAAAGCCACTATTTGCCTCATTTATGCGAAATAATCACAAAAACACATGCTTTATCTTACATACTCCTCTCAAGCGCAATGAAATTACGTATTAAATAATTGAATAGCAGAGGTATCATATTCTCCGCGCAGCGATGCGACGCAGCATTATTTAGATTTCTCGCACTGCTTATTCCAGCACCGCGCCGTTAGAGGCCTTAATACGACTTCCATCACGTTTACGATATCGTTTTTGGGTCCACCAGCGCGTTTCGTGCCCCCTGATTCATCCCTGCAGTGTCGGAAACGCGATTATCGCGGTGCAATGCCGCTATAGGAGGTGCGCCGCCATTAAATCACAAGTACATTATGCGAGATTAGAGCCTCGAGAATGAATATCCAAAGCGAGACTGGTGCGGGTTCGTGCCTGCTGATACACTCTGCGCTATCACGCTTAAACACCCACGAAGAACGTCGAGAATTCCCGTCGTACCGTCGCTTCGACAGTGCTTCGGTTATCGTTGCTGCATTCAAGCCAACAACGAGTAACGCGAGTTCGCACACGACGCGATGTACACGTGGTCTCACACTCGTGCGGCATACGTGAACACTCGCGTATAACGCCAAGGGCCCGTATCGTAAGGCACGGGAGATCGGAAATAGAATCGGGAAATAGGAGCTGCAACTCAACGCCCGTTGCTTCAACGATCACGCTATAAGCGTAATGTAACGTTGGCGAAACAGCACGTGCGCGTGTATCCTTCTTAGTTAGGATTGCCATATCAAATTTTCAAAATTAGAACTTACATGCCAAAAATCCCGGACATTTCGCTTGCAATCACAAACACGTACACAAATACGTGTAGATTAGAAAAATTGAATGTTAGCTTGATATATGGACGATATATAAACGTATAAACAAGAAAATAAAAAGAAATGTCACTTTTCAATAGAAGCGGATCTTGGGTTTACTTAATAATATTTTTGTCAATTATTAAATAATTAAATTTTTCAATTTTATAGAGTGCCGATACGGTTGTCGAATTTAAAACGCAAACTGACGCTAGAAATAATATCTCAAATTAATTTGATCAGATTTAATAATAATTACAAACATCTTGAAAAATTGAACAATTTACTGCGAAAAATATCACCCCAGTCAGGATGACGATTGCGTTTTAAAGTCCGACAACTATATCGGCAATTTTCTTATGAACTTAAAAAAAAACAATTTATTAAATGATTGATAAATGTATTAAATAACTAATATATAAAAATATTACTAAGCACCAAAATCCTCGTTTCAAAATCAAAATGACTTTTTTTCTTATTTCTTCTTTTGTTCAAAGCAATCAATGATTATTTCACAAGTAAATGTAATTGTTCATTGTGCTTAAAACAAAAGACAATTTATATTATTATTTATACTATTATAAAAAAAATAAATATAACATGTTTTTAACATACAAAGTTTTATTATGTTTATAGAACGTATGTACGTGCTTTCATTGGTATTTTTAAAATACCACTAAAATAAATTCACGAATATAAAACACATTAAAGAATCCATATTGATAATAAATAGTTTACATTGCTGGTTTTACTTTGCAATTGAATCAATCCAAAAATTATATTTAAATATTAAATACAGCAATGTCCGGGAAAAAGAGGATGAATGGAGAACTCTAATTCTTAATTAACATCTCAAGCTAAGTATTTTATAATACTCGCTAAGATGACACTATGTCAGTTGGGAGATAGCTGTTTTACACGTTACACATGCCGAATAGATGCAGCTGGAAATAGTTTCCACCGTGAGCTTTCCTCGCGCGGTAATTAAATGGAACGAAATTTATAGGAAAATTACCGGGGGTATAAAGGAAAGTCCAGGGGATGAAAGACGCCTACGCGAAAGTAGCGAGAGAGACGGCGGGGAATCGCGAGAAAGAAAAAGTTAATTTTCCGCTTTCCTTTCTCACGGTATTATCTTCCTATTTATCTGTCTCTTTCCGCGGCTTCTGTCCGAGCGGGCGCGGCCGACGCGACGTGCGCCGGGAGATGAGAAACTGCGCGATTTAATAACGCGGCCTGTCCTTTTCGCGAAAATAATTGCTCGCGTCGCTTCCTTCTCCTCGACAATTATCTACCCTTTTTTTATACCCGCGCTGCGCAGCGCGTCCTTTCCAATTTCGACTGCACGAACCGTCCGCGTCGCGGTACGGCACGGCTGGCTTTTATTCGCGATTTCGCGCTCGTCCGAATAACGAGACTCTGGGCTACGTTTCGCGATTGGAAATGATCCATAGGAAAAAAAAGAGCCGCTTGCTCGCTATTGGTCGCGCTTAATGCGATTCCATGCACGATATATAATTTGCGATCCGACGTGAGCTATGGCGTCGTCCTCGGGCGCGGCCGATGGATTTAATTTAATTCCCCGTTACCGTTTTTCCGAACGTTTTTGCTTATGAAAATAATAGCGCGAACATTTGTCGCATCTCATTATGAGAGAAGGGTGGGAGGGAGGGAGGGAGGAGGGAAGGAGGGAGGGGGGAGAGAGAGAGAGAGATCCTTTTTCCCCTTTTTTTTGCATAAATTGACTTTCATCCGATTACTCCAAACGGTCACTGCTCAAAGCGGAAATATTTACCTACAAGCATTTCAAAGAACGGAAAGCTTTGCGAATATTTAAACGGTTATACTGTGGGTTTTTTACGCTATTTTATATTTTACGCTGCCGAGCGCTATTTTACCATAATTCAGTTCTGATTTATCCTACCGCATCTGTCACTCTACCTGAATGCCCTATGGTATCGCGTAAAATAATGAAATAAAAATTACAACTATTCCCCTGCCGTTTTAGCGCTCTTAACCGGACAGTGCACCGGACGTCACCTTAATTCGAGCCTGAAGAGCAGTAGCGGAATCCGATTTACGGACCGAAAATAAGGCCGAGAGTGAAAAGCTTTTAGTACTTCCTACGTCGGCAAATATGCGACTTATCCCGTGCCCCTGAGCGCGCACAAAATTTTCCTCACATTAGGATTACTATAATGGAATCCCAAAATTGCACGACTGCCAATGCACTAAAGTGATATGATTCGGAACAATTCGCACACCATCTAGGTTAAATTAATAATTTAATCGAATAAAATGCTGCAGCCTATAAAAAAAAACATTCTAAAATTCTCTTTGTATTATCGGAAAACACGCACCTATCGAGAAACCATCCGCTCATATTTATGGTTTATTTTTCATTCTTGCTGGAACGCGTGTGCCCCATTAAAAATTTTTTTATGACATACGAGCGGAATTATTTTGTTTTTCTTTAAAGTTAAAAAATAATATTAAAGTAAAAAAAGTTATTTCTACATAATAATATTATATGTTCCTATATACAAATCTCCTGTTGATTAAAAGACGTTATTTATTAACGTATCCAATTATGAAGCATTGACAGTGTTAATTAAACGATCGGTATTCGATATTCTTCTTTTATCCATATAAATAGCTAGTTTATTAAAATTTCAATGTATCGTTACGGACGTAGTAATATCTTTCCGAGGGACGCGCGGATAATTAAAAAACCATGGAACATTGGAATTTCGTAGATATCGGTTCGCGGATATATTCTACAAACTTTTATAATTGGGTCAAGATAAATCGTATTCTTTTCATTTTTATGACACAATATTCCCGTATATGAATACCCTCTATGAAATGAATGTATTATATCACGAGATTATATCGAAAACGCAAATTCCATTATCCGTTGCAGCAATTTAATCAGTAATCTAATTTACGAGTGCTCAAGCAAACAACTAATACTTTAGTTTTCTCCATCGATCTCTATGTATATAGAATATATGCACAGGAGTAGAATCTCGAGGATACATATATATGAGAGTAAATCAAAATTTGTATTTACTTTCCTCATCACCAATATAGAAAGTTATGCTTACAGTTCATATGTACGTTACATTGCAGAGAATCTTTTTCTAGTGCGTTATATTTACTCACATCAAAAATATCAGTCAACAGATTTACGCAAGAGATTATAACTTCTTAAAAACCGGATGTCTTTGTTAAAACATTTAATAAGTCAGTAAAAGTAATTTCCAATCATTTCAAAAAATAAATCTCATTCTCGTTTTTAGACTCTTCATTGAGCTTATATTTTTTTTCGGCGTGACAACGTGTGTCTAATAGTGAATTCAATGGAACGTGCTAGTGCGCACTGGTGCATATTAAAGCCGTTGTACATTGACCTAATTTGAGAGTAAAAGTTAAATGCAAATATTTCAGATGGCAAATGTTAATAATTATTTTACGAAGCAGCACAAAATAAAACGTATTGAAAATCTCACCTGCTTACATATTTATATTAAACACACATCGATGTATGTATTATACAATGGCTTCAATGTGCACCAGTGCACATTAGTACGTCCAACCGAATTCGGTACAAGAACTACGCCTGGAACTTCCAAGCTTCAATTAATTCGAAATGTGGTCCAATTGTCTTTCTGTCCTTCTCCAGAAAAAAAAAAGATAATTACAGTTAATTAGCGGCGAAGGAATCGACATTAAATATCTTAATTCCCCACTATCACTTACGTCAGCGCTTATACAATAAATATTCGTGAACGCCGCGCATGTGAAGCTCGTGCACGCTCGCATCGACTCATCTAGCACAGAAATCTGTATAGTCTGTATAGAGCTTTCAAAGAGGAAGAGAGAAAAGAGGGAGAGCGTGTCTTTTTGCTCGGCACGCAACAGTCACGGCTGTTTCGTACGTACGAGAGCGGTAACGGAACACGATTTACAGGTCGAAAATAGAGCCGCGAGTGAAAAGCTTTTAGTCGTTCGTACGTCGGCAAATATGTGACTAACCCAGAGCTCCCGGCTACGTGTACGCGCGGGTCAGAACCGCGCTTTCATCCACCTGTGTAATCACTCCCTCTTCCCCGTCTCGCGCATGGTTCATGATCCGCTTGCTTTTTCGTTTCCTCGCAACAACCTCTTCTCCCCTGCCCTCCCCCTTCCCCATCCTCATCCGAAATCGTAGTCTTGAATACGCATTTACCGGCATATAGAAGCAAAATTAAAGCACCGCTGGTGCGAAGACCGCGGGAGCAATCGTCGCACGACGATGTTCGCGATATGAAAGATTTCGTAAAAGAACACAGTTTTTCATGTCCCTTTAATATCTTCTAAGTAAAAAATATGATTTTGTGAGAGAACATACATTTTATTCATATCGCTCAAAGTATTCTTTACACCTTGTCTTTCTTAATTGAATGATGGAAATTTTTCAAGAAAAATAAATTTCGATTTTTCTTTCTAATCTTCTAGATGTTGGACTTAACAATAACTTAGGTTGCAAACTGACGTATATCTATCGTCATTTAAAAATGACATATTTGATGTCAAAATAAGCTTGCTATCTGGTAATCTTAATAACTAATAAAATTATTACATTCTACATACTCTCATTTTTTTTTTTTTTTTAAGTGAAATTTTACTTCTTTGGAATGAAATCTCATCCTAAAAAATGCAAATTCAACCACTGTTTTTTGAGATAGAAATTTTCACTCTTTAGCGTGAGATTCCACTCCAAAGAAATTAAAGAGCATATAAAAAAAAAAGATAATAGAATTTAAAGTGTATATTATGTATTACGTAATAATGTAAAATATGTAAAATATGTATATATAAAAAATATTTAAATTTACAGATTAGGGTAAAATGTTTCTTTCTGTATTGCACAAGTCCAGAACTATCCAACCAATAGACAGTTTCATAATTTAATTCAAGCACGAAGCGTGAAAATAACACGTGGGAGAATATTATTTTTTATTGCTACATCGTAGAAAAAAAAAATTGAACATTTATACGAAGAACCATATCATTTTAACACTTTAGACGAACGCATTTGATTTGCATGTCGTCTAGCATTCACTCTGCAAACGGCAAACGGCAAGTACACTGCGCTATGGTAATATTCAAACAGATATTTCCAGCTACCATGGGCTACTGTTTTATCCGCGTGCAACAGCCAGCAGAGATATCTCTATATGTGCAAGCCAGCCTGATGTACCGCCACTGTTTTTCCTTCTGCGATTCCCTTTGATCGTGCGCGATGACATTGTTCTAGAAATAATAAAATTTTCCGCCCTTTATTCGTTCTTCTGCGCGCGTAATTTCTACCGCTCGCTGGGAACGAAACCTGCACGACAGCGCGAGCAGAAAGAATCCTTTTATTTTCGCGGTAAATAACAAGATATCGGTATTCCGCTAAAATTGATATTCCGCCCGCGAAATTTCTTCGTTGTGCCGAAGCGCGGAAAATCGCCACCATAATCGATCGACAGCATCGGAATTCTATAACATGTTGCATATGGAATCAAGATGAGAGAACGCGACGTCCAATTTGGATTATAAACTCGCATCCCCGTCGGTAGCAATAAACCGACAAACGATATAAAATCAATACGATACGAAATTGGAAAATACGAGTTAAACTCCCATCAAAGGTGAATAGTCACATCGGGACGTATTATAAAAACGTGTGTGTCAACAATTATTTTCGATTGAAATGTCATTAAGCCTGATACGTGTAACAAGAGATAAAAGAACGAAATTAATAATCAAAGTAATTATACATAACGATGCTAATAACGATGGAATTTGTAAAAATTATTTAATCGACGATTCTGTCATCGCGCACGTGTTTTGACAATATCTGTTATTCAATTTGCAAGCCGATTTATTTTAATCTCCTTTCGCCATTCCATTTTCTCTTTTTTTCATTCGTATACAGGGAGACGGTGCAATTTCTAGTCGGATAAAACAGCATTTCGGTATTTGGATAGAGACCTTTCAATCGGCTCGCTTCCGTGCTCGATTTCCATGTTACTGTTATCCAGAATCATGGCTTTCTAGATTAGTTTGTAATACAGAAAGAAAAGCCGAGAACCGGAACATTCAAAAAGATCAATGAAAAAACGATAGAACAGAGGAACAACTCCAAAAGAAAAATAAAAAAAAAGGAAATTCTATTTGATTGGAACGAAAGTTCGTAATGTTTTTAAAGTAAAATTCAAAGATATTCGTTTAGAAATTTGTGCGTAGATTTATTCATGCACAAATATTTATGTGCCGCTGCAAACTTTTTATTCCAATCCATACTTTTAGAACAAATATTCGAAGGAATTTTTTCTAAAGCAGAAAAAATATAAATATGTAAATATATAACACCTATAATATATACTATATGTGATACATATTTTATTAAAAATATACAAACAAAAATAACTAACGAGGAAGAAAAAAAAATAAAATTTCATTTCCAGAAAAGTTTGTTATGAGTGTTCTATTAATTCGACGCATTAATTGAGAGACACAAAAAGGCGAAAGGAGAGAAAAAAAGAAGTAAAAAAAAAATATACCTCGAGCGTTCGATTTATTTTGAACGATGTGATCATCGATATTCCTGAAGTCGATTAAATAGCTACGCGGATCAAAAATCGCTTTAAAAGAAAAAAGAATCAAAAAAGCACGACACGATTTTTCTAGCAATTTATTGACGAATGCAACTCAAATGTTCAGTCCTCCTTTAGATTTCTATAATATTTTTGCAATTTCTACATGTTGTCATAAAAATATAATTCTTCAATAAAAAAAAGACAATATGTGCTCATTATTTCTCTAAAAAGATATTAATTAAAAATATTCATTATATTTTATTAAAAAATGCAATATGAATGGATTATATTTTTTATTAAAAAAATAATCAATTTTATTGTAAAAAATATAAAATATTTATAAAATAGTATGAAAAAAATCGTAAAAAAATATAATATTATTATATTATATTATATATTATAAAGAAAAATAGTTCTTCACACAAAAAAGTAATTTTAAATACAAAATTTTTTAATGCAATTTAAAAAAGTAACGTTTTTTATTAGAAATAAATATAATCAAACAAAAAACGTTTCAAACATTTAAAATTATATGGAGTTTGATGTTCAGCTTTCCTTTTTATTATTCATCCCATTTGCATGAGTCTGGAAAATATTATTATTTCAGAAAAACACAGATCGAGCGTTATCTCTCGCCTGAAGCGTATCACTTCATTCCTACACCATTGATTTTTACGTTCAACGTTAAACCGCCTGTTTTTGCGCACTTCGCGAAGGATAAAACGCCCGAGATAACAAAGGCGCTATGTGAAAATGTTTGGACCATAATATATAACTCTAAAAAATAAAAACGACTACGTTCGATAATGTTCAATTCATAACGAAAAGGCTCTTTATATCGCCCTCCCTTCAACAATTTGTTCGTTCAAGCAAATTTGTTAAATATATAGACGCGTGGTATTGCGCAACGCGCCAAACGTATGACAAAGGTGGGCCAGATCAGGAACTTAACTGAAAAGAGGAGGGCGTGTGACCGCCATTGCACGCGGCGAACTCTCCGTGGAAAATTATGACGTCTGCCCGTGGTGGTGAAGGCTCCGTTCACCGGCACAAGGTCCTTTTGTGACCGCCTATTGTGCGTTCCTGAAAACGTACGCGTCGTTTCCGTGTTGTCGGCCAACGCCGCCGACACGTTGATCACTTCCGGTTCCTCCTCTCTTTCAGCGGCCCCGTTTACGATAATCGCGCTTATAGTACTTGCTCCAACTTCGCCAGCTTCGGCGGTTGGAAGTTCCGATCGATGCTTCCTTCTGTTCGCCGAGGACCGCTATCTTTCTTCCGAGCGCGAGCGCGAATCCTTTCAAAAGCCGCTGGCGGTTTAATGCACTCTTTCGTCGCCGTCGACGGAATAAAAATTTCAGTTGCACTTCTGTAAATTTAATTCTCTACCACACATATATATATACACACACACACACACACATGTGCGCGTTGCGACGGACGTCGTTACAGTGACGATTTGCTGCTGTGTGTAAGAGCACGCCGCTCGCAACGATCTACTCGCGCGACGCGAATCTGAGAAAAGAGAGACGAAATATTACCGCGGCGGCATGAAAAATTGCCCCAGCACGGTATGTTGGGAAGTATTTCGAAAGATTCAATTTCCCCCGCGAGCTAGATTTTTCCTTGGGACGTTCTTACGGTAATTGGGCGTCCCGGTAAAACATTCAACTCGGTCTTAACCCAGTTTTCCTCGTTCTGCACTTTATCGTTAATAAATATTATAGGGTGGAGGAGGATGGAGAGACGCGGGACAAGATGCAATTGATTTATCTCTCGCGTTTCCGTGCTCTGCAAACAGAATCGACATCAACCCGTGAAAGCTGAATAGCTTGAGAGGCTCTATCAATTATATGATTGATCGTATTATCGATTTCGCATATTGCATAAAGCGAAATTCTCAAATCTAAGATGTGTATCAATGGACGCAATAGTAAAAAAACAACGGCGTGAAACTTATATTTGGAAAATGGAAAAAGAAAAAGAGAGATCTTTTACTTCATAAAATTATGGTACTTAATAATGCCCGAAAATATTTTAATCCACCGTTATTTAGTTATTTATTTCTACGCAATATTTGCTAATATATTTCATAATTAAATAATTTCATTAAATTCTTTATAATTTTTTAAGATGCTTACAGCACCTTCTTTTCGTTATTAAATTTAACAATCAAATTAATTTAGGTATTATTTTTCAAAGTGCGTTTTCAATCCAACCAATATTTTGCCATATAGTTTATAGAACTAAAAAAAATATATCTGATAATTGATATAAAGATTATTAAGCATCCAAATATGCTTCGACCAAAATATTCTTCTTAAATAATAACCGAAAAACATTATACTAATTACACCAATTTATTATATTTGCGCCTTAGATCAACATTAACTATATTTATTAACTTTTCACTAAAAATAATTAAGCAGAGAAATGGCAGGAATGACAGTCGCTGATATAACTTTATTTTACACAATAAATCATTCCATAATATTGATAATGCATTAACAAAAAAAAAAAAAAAAAAATCGATTGTAATATTCATACTTCGAATTCTAAATTGCTATGAATGAACAAGATGATGGAAAATTAAATATTTTATAATAATGGCGTTTTGACATAAAATTTTAAAATATGAAAGTAATTTTACGATGAACAATTTGAAATTTTCATAGCACTATATTCAATCCCTCTCACTCAAATTTCCGGTATAAATGTTCTATCTGAATCGCGCTTAAATCACAATGCGGAATTCAACTGAAGTAAGAGTGTTCCATAAATTCTGTGCATTATGCACGTAATCCACACGTCAATATTAGCGTCTCGAATTAATGTATCGGATGGCCGATCGCGGGAATCGTACCGAGCATTCGTCTCCCTTTCTTTCATTCTCTTTTTTTCATCCGCATATGCGCATCCCCCATTTCGCCCGGATCTCTGAGGACTGTCCCCCGCAACCAAACGGGAACATTTTAATCCGACGAATTTTCCACAACGAGACAAATCTAATCGTACAAATTGAACGAGAAAGTGTTCATGTATATCTTTCCTTATCTCAAGCTTCGTAATCGTTTCCGAATTACGCTGAACAAACTGGGACACGCTGTTTCCATCCTATTTACATGTCTCCCAGGATTCCCAAGCCCGAGACTAAACAAGCCTGTTCCACCTTTCTTTCGATCAGTAAATACTACGACGTGAATTGTGGATTGTGAAACTCCTCTCCGAGGTCGACAAGCTCACCCCGTTCCTAAATTCCGCACGTTCGATGCTTTTCCAGTCCTACTTGCGTCCCCGTAAAAATATTCACCGTCTATTTACATACAGCTAGATCTCTACGTCGAGAATTCTTGGTCAAAATTGACAAAATTCTAAGTTGGAGATTGAATGCGCGATCTCTCTTTAAATGTTGTAGCTATACGTTTGTTCGTACTACGTAAGTTTAAAATATTCTCTCGAGTATAAAACTCGCACGCGCACATCGGAGATTCTTTACGAAAAATTTCTACGTAGCGAGATTCTTCAACTAATTTGAAGTTGACTTTTCCTTAACAAAAGCTTGATTACCCGTCTTTTTTTGCAAGTTTTTAGTATTCAATATTAATTATCTCAACAAAGTAACGAAAAGTTTTAACTTACGATTCTCTTTAAATGAAGTACACTTGAGATTAACCGAAGAATAAAGTTTTGTCATCTAAACTGCTCTCAAGCTTAGTTCGCGGAGAGCGCCCTATTGTATCTCGAGGCTCGAGATTTGCAAAACTTTTTAATTTTGAAGCCAGAATAGTGCAACTATCAATATTGTTTTGTGGAAACAATGTAAATAATTATATTGTTTCGACGAAATGATATTGCTACACTACACAATAAACCATTTATATTGTTGATTCGTTTTCTAATATGTGGTCCATGTATCTAATATCTGCCTTCAGCCGATCTTTAATATCTTGGTCGACCTGCGCAGAAACGTTTATAAAGAACGTTCAGAAACTGACGAAACAACCGAGTCCGAGTTACTTCTTGGCGGTTTAATGGCCACTTCAATTGAGTTTGCGGCCTCTTCCCCTTCTTGTCTTCGACTTTTAAAAAAAAAAAGAGACGAGATAAACGGAACGAAAGGAAAGATCCAATTTACTCGTAATCGCGTCACCGCTTTGGAAGCGATTAATCTCCCCTTGCTCCCCTTTTACCTTCCACTTTACTTTTCCACTTTGTGCCGATATTGTATTATGATGTTTCCATGCTGGCTTACCAATGTATTAACAAAAATAAAAGTATGAATTAAATGTCGGCAAATCGCTAATACAAATACGTATATAGCTCGTCAGCAATCCAACATTAAAAATCAAACTCTGAAATTGGAATTTACTGGAATCGAAACAATGTGTAAATTTGATTTTTATAGATATACTATACATAAATGTTTACCTAGAAAATACTCGTGCAATAATTGTTTTTATTTATTTTTAAATATTGAAACTACTTCCGAAATGATATTTTTTATTTTATGAGAGAGATATGAAAATTCTGTATGCATTATATAACTATCCCCTGATAATTACACTTCCGTTTTAACATGCAAAATTTAGAACTTGGAAATTGTTTTATTTTGTAATGTAATTGAAGGGTTTCCTACAAAAACAAAACAAGTTTGAAAAGTTAAATTTTCAGAGAACAAAAATCTTCTCATCTTCAATCATTCATTTGTATATGTATAATAATTTTTCTCCGGCTATATAACAGATGTAACAACAAAATTCTAGGCTTTAATTAATATTTTAAAGATTCGTTTAAAAAATAAATAAATAAAAAAATATCTCTTGGCTTATTCAGTTCATACAAAAATTTTATATTTATTACATCTATTTACCCCATAATATTTTACATTTACCTTGTTTTATAAAATTAAATAATGCTAATAAAAAAAAATATTATTTAAAATATAAAGCAATAAATTGTTTACTTTTTACAAAATTTTACAAGTTGCACTTAACAGAACAAATATCCTTTTCTATTTTTTTAAACTCTAGTATAATCGGGAAGTGTATCAATACACTTAAAGAATAAGTATGCAGATCTTAGTATTCAATAATAAAATTTTTTGTATAATTTGGGAATTTTTCATATAATACAAATAAAACATTTTAGGCTTTAGCGTTGATATCTGGAGAGAAATCCATTAAAAAAAAATAAAAAATCTTTAGACTTGTTCGCAGTTCGTATCAGAAATTTTATATTTAATACCTATTTATATTTGTATTTTTCGTTTTCTATTCGATTCTTACCAGAACAAAATTGTTTATAATGTAACGCTACCGGTAAAGAATGATTTGGTATCATAAAGATTTTTTTAAAATAAATTTACTTGCTTTTTGAAGAAAACTCTTCAATTAATATTTATGGAAAACTTTATTCCGCAAGCTGAGCGGTATACACGTGTATTCATATAAGTACAATTTTGAATGGAAATGCAGGGTGACACGATGAATAGAAAAAGCAACATAAAATCCGGGTCAGCCTCAAGAAGGAGATCGACCGTTATGAGTTGTCGGTCGACAGATATTAAAAACCCTTTGAATAGTGTGTCTCGGACTTTTTTTAAAGGGCTACATACACGTAGGTAGATCAAAAATATCAACTTTTGAAAAATATTTTAATTTGATAGTATAATCTTTAAATTATATAGTCCAGAAATCGACAATTTAATGTAAATACAAAAAAATATGTCAATGATAACTTTATTTATATCTTTACAAACGTTTTTCTTAAAATGTTTCGGAAAACCATAACTAATATATGGTAACTCAAAATTAATTTTTCAATTGACTGATTATGCTCAAATTTTGCACAGATATTTTTCATGTAAGTATTAAGTTGGCAAAATTTTTTATAAAAGTTATATACTGTTTTTTTTTATAAATTCAGAATGTAAGTTTTTTTTTAAATTCACATATCTATATTTAGACGACTATTATTTTGAGAAAAATCAGTTTTAAATCGCTATGTTAAAAATTTATTTTCTTTATTTTTTTAAGATATTTTGAGATTTTTTTTATTTCCAATAATAAAGTTATATAGTGATTATCGTAAAAACTATTTTAGAAAAATTGCATCACAGACATCAATACCATATTTTTAATTTAAAAAATTTTAAAATAAAAATTTTTTAAATTTTTATTACAAATTTTGTAATAAAAAAACAGAAGATAAAAGTATAGATGTAAACGATAATTTTTAATTAAAATTTTTTTAAAAGAAAAAACCTCCCAAATTTATTTTAATTTCATTTGTCCTGGATGTATAAAGCCCCTTAACGTCTTTTGTTGTCAATGAAAGAGTGCAGCATCCCTTTGTCATTTTATCACCTTGTTAACAGGCTACGGAAATTTCTGCGATTGTGCAAATTAACGAAAGATTAGTGGACACAGAGAGAGCAAGATTTACAGCGCATTTATCTTGTTCGTAACATTTAAAATGCATTCGTTTCTAACACAAACGTAATCGTGAAACATCTTTTTTTTTATCCGATTCAACGTCTATTACATTTCCCACAAATACGAGACAGAAATTTTAAAACTCAAGATAAAATGGATTTCGAAAAGTTGGCACATTCGAGGAGTATATTTCATAAAAGACAAACAATACTATTCAAAAATGTGCAATAAATTTAAGTTTCATTGTTTAAATATGTAACATTTTCGAGCATTTAATAGAAACGTAAAATTTACTAACAAAGCACCATTATTATCAGGTACCTGTTGGACATAATATTTTGCTTACAAACATATCTCGTTGCGCTAATTAGATGCAGTTGAGGGTAAAACATGGTTGTACACATTTTAACGCGATGGAAACGCAACTGACTCATTTGAGAATACAATCCTTCGTCATATTATGAAAACGAGGAGAAATGTTAGTCTGAAATAATTAAGAGCATAAAAAACGCTTTGCACGTTTCTTTTGACTACGTTACAAATTCTAAATAACGACGTCGAGCTTTTACGAAAAGCTCAAAAAATATTTTAAAAACTTTAAAGAAATAAATAAAGGCATCAAATTATCTGCATGATTATTATTTAAAAGGATACTGTACATATATATATTCTCCTTTCTATTTCGCTTTTCAAGCATTATTGTCCAAATTAAACATTTCTTTTGTAACGAAAACCATTAAAATATTAATTTAAAAGTCCATTAAAAAGAATGTTTCCAAAGTTGTCATTAAATTAATAAACGACTGTTGACATTTATTGACGATAAAACAATTACACATCTCCTCTTTTTAATAATAAATATTATTTTTTCACATACACATAAAAATAACATCATTAGTGTTCAGTATTCTCCAAATCCAAATATTTTTATTTAAAGTGTCTGCCATTTTTATACTTAAACGTGTCACTTTTTAAGCATTTGTAAGAGTGTGAAAGGCATGTACAAAAATAAAACGCATATTTTAAATTCAAGTGTGTAAAAATTTACATTTAGATTTGCACTGCAAATATACAAAAAGTAATTATGAATTATATACACTTAAGTATATAAAAATACAGTTAGATTTGTAAATCACAACTCTAATATCATGATAATCGTAATATTAAACATAATATTAAATTAGACATATAAATATTATAACATGTTTCTTATCGAAACAATACGTTGTGTTTTCATTTACCTATACATAACCATTAAAACAAACTGCTCATATTTTACTTATATGTAATAATTAATATTTCAAGTTTTATAAAAATAAAACAACTAAGAAAGAAAGATGTATCAGTTAATTTATAATTAATTGCAATAATTAATGCTCTATGCTTAGTAATCAACAATCTAAAAAATATAAATATTTAATATATATGTATGAGTATTTATATTTTGTATTTTAACGGTTAAACGTTACAAAAGAATGTATGTGACATTTTAAAGAAATGCAATCCGAAGCACACTTTGTACGCATCCATCGCACATGTCCGGTATCATTCTCGTGAGTTGCAGATGTTGGATCTCTAAAGCATGAGCTGCTAATTTCACGGAATTTCGTAATTACACTTTTTCCTCCTCCGTGAGAACCAACCCTCTTTCATCTCGCGCGAAACTGCTTAAATTACGCCGATTTCACACTTCAGCGGCCGCAGGTACACGCGTCCGTACATACGTCCCGCTAAAGCCGACCTTTGACTCTTTCCCAGAGCGACTAACGACCAATTGGCAATCCGGTCGAACTAGTTGGAAACTAGTTCCTACCGAGCTGACGTCGTTATTCCGGCTTCCATTGGATTCTGCCTCGGCTTTTTCGCCCTTTTTGCTACCTCGCATGCTCTGTAGACATCGTTCTTACCATCGTCCCCGCCGTGTCGAAAGTCAATTCGCCATTTTTCACAAGAAACATTAAAAATTATCTTATGTTAATCACAAATAAAGGTTAATCAAAAACGGATCCATTTTCTTAATACCATTATCTACAGACAAAAACTTACGTAAAAAAAATTAGCATCATACAACTTGTTGTAATCAAAAAAACAATTGTGAAAAGCAAGGAACAATTTCTAAATTGTACACGAAAAGAATTTTGCTGAAATACAGATCTGAAAATAATTATGTTGAACCATTTAAAAAATTATATCGGATGTTTAACTTGTTTGCTAGAATATTAAAATCGTTTGCAACAACATTATAAGGCTTGTCCTACATAATTATTTGGATGGCCCAACATAAAATTATTTTCTGATCTGTACACAGCTAAATTTTTAAATCTTGCAATAAAACTATTCTTTCCGTGTGAGCATTCAGGTAGAGTGTTCAGATATTTATAATTATCGTAAATTACATTTTTTTTAATATTTTCACAAATGCTTTAATCAATAAATTGCTTATATCTAACAGTTTTAATTTATTAACGACAGTAAAAAATATATTCGTTCTTGATTAATTTTTCTTTGTTATTAGAATAAGATAAATTTCAAGCAGAGCAACGCCAATTTTCAGACAGTACACGTAGAACTTTTAATTTCCTACCATTGCCTACTGTTTGTCCGTAAAGAAATACTGAAAGTTTTATCTCTAATTTCATCGCCGTATCGCTTTGTACTCGACTCTCTACGAAATTGGCCTTCTGTAAAATACGCTTCAATACTTCCGTACTAGTTCGCGCTTTTTAAATCCAACGGAGCTTTTCTATACATTACTCTCCGGCAGTAGGAAGAGGAATATACCGATCAATTTGATACCTTTATTTCCTACCGTGAAAGTTGATTGAGTTGCTGCGGGTTGATTGAATTTTTTTCACGTGATCGAATGGAATCAACGATTGTCCGGGGGATTTAGTTTTCAGCATCAAGTACTTCAAATTCCCGACCAAACGTGTAATAAGTCTTAATATATAATATTGACATGTGTAATAAGTCACAATAGTACGCGACAAACAAAATGGATGCTATTAAATAATCTACAGAGGTTGACAGAAATAAAAGCTTAACACGTACCCCAACTTTCGTAATAATTTTAAGAAATTCAGAAATTCTGTTTATATTTTGTTTTATATATATTCATGCTATTAGCTCATTAATTACATAATTATTAATTATAAGACGAATTACTTATTGCAGCAACAAAGAAAAAGGTAGTAACAAAGAAAACGCTTTACAAAGAAAAGATTTCAGAAAAAGAGGAAAAAAGAGCGGCAACCTTCAAGTGATGAACCAAGTTATAAATCTTCGTTTTTGCTTTCGTATTCGGTATTCCGGAGGATTTCAAGTTTCCGCGATGACATTCGTGCGATCGAAAGAATAAAAATTTTATTCCATCGTAAGACACTCTCGCATTGCGTCAAATTAGACAGCAGTATTTCTCGGGTGTCCCTATAGTTGCCGACAGCAAACTGCATCTCTCACAGAACGGAATTCACTATCGCGTGACGGACTATCGAACTTACGACAGACGCTTATCGCGAGAGAATGGAGAAAGTCAAAATTGACTTCCGAGATATCGCGGATGCCAATGAAAAGTCGGCGACGGGTACGAAGAGATGATATCATCGGTTAACGCCCGGTCGCTGCTAATTCGTCGATATTACTTCGGCACTTCGCCGAGAAGTTCGCTGAGAAGGAAAAGGGGGATGAAGGAGCGAGTAAACGCGCCCCGGTACCTATGCGAGTTTGAGTCACGGCTGGATACGAGAGGACTTGCTCGCCGCTCTTCTGAAGTTATCAGGCTCCATTTTGAAAAGAAAAGAAAAAAAAACGCGACGAGAAGAAGCGGGATTACAGCGCGCCCATTTCCAGTGAAGACTTCACGATCCAACGTAATAGAACAATACTAGTTGAGAAAGTTGGCAATTTTCAAAATTTAATTACTCTTTTCTCAATAAAAAAAATTATCAGAAGAAAAGCTTATCAAAAATATAAAAGATACACTTACTAATACTGTGTAATATAATTAGTTTTTATTTTAACTAAACGTTTTTTAAAGAGAGAGAGAGAGAGAGAAATCAGTTTTTAAATCAATCAGTTTAGAAATTATATTTTTATATGCCTTAATAAAGTTTCTCTGAAAACTCAACAAATAAAATTTTCAAAGTTGCTTTTCTCAAAAAGTCAATACTCAAGCTCGTTTTTTTTTTTTTTTTTAAATATATATTAATGAGATTACATCATTTGCTCGTCCTCTAAAATATATATTTACGAGTATATTCATATTAACTCGTTAAGCATACTGTATTGTATTGATATTAGCTGAGAGAAGTTATATTCGCGATAGGTCTAAATTACGGCAAACGCGTGGAAAGAAGGAATTGGTGAAAAATAGTAGAAAAGAAAAACTAGAATGAACTAATAAAACCGTCGGCGTTCTCCGCAAGCTCAATTTCTACGGAATGCGAGCGAAGCACGATCCACTTTTCTACTTTATCCTTCGACGTTCGGTCGTTTAACCCCTTAACGCTACAGTGTAAAAAGATTCCAACGTGTGCTTCCGGGGAGGATTGTATTATACTTGAATTTACACGCTGTCATAACACACCCTAATAAATGGCGAATATCCGGTAATGGATTTTAAATTTGCAAGCCTGAACACTGGTATGACGAACGTACGGTGAAGACAAACTTGCTTTATTAGTTTTCGATATTTTATCGTCACTTCGTCGTTTAATTTGGGAAATGACCATTCAGCAGGTTCCACAAATTAGTTTTCATGAGCTAACCATTCACAAAATCATTGATTATAATACAGAGAGAATTTTCTCTTAGAACTTATCTTCTCAAAATCTTGGTAAAAATCGTGAAATAATATGGTATTTCTAAGAATTACTATATATATATATACATTTCTATAACCATGTATTTTAATAAAGTTTAACTAAATATATTTTATATTTTATGACAATAGATATTAATAAATTAGAAAAAATCATATAAAATTCTTAAAGCATCTACCATATTGTCCCACAATTATGATTTTGGGGGGTATATTAAAAATTCATTTTCTCCGAAAGTATAAATTGTGTATTAACAAATTTTTAAATATGTTATTTAATATCCGAACAATGCAACTTTTATTTATTCAAAACTTATTAATAATGATATCCCATCTAAAGATAATATTTTTTGTAACAAATTCTTTATAGTTTCTCAGGTTGAGGAATATAGATACTTATTAATTATTAGTAATTAGCCCATCGGAATAACTTTACGTGAACGAGCTTACATATGTCTCAAACAATCTGAATAGACCTACATAATGGTGAAGGTTAAATTTAAAAAATTGTCAAAATTTACATGACAATGGCTTGTAATGTAATAACATGTTTTACGATGAAATTACTTTGATCATAAAAGAAACATCCATATGAATTGTTATTCAACACAGCGATTATAGCGAAACAAAGAAAACAATTAAGTGTGTGTGACGCTGGCGTATCATTTCGTGGAAACTCACGAAATGTTGAGAGTTCTGGCTTTATTTACAATAGTTCTATAGTTCCTGATAGATAAAACAAATAGTTCTGGTCTTTAAAGAGAAAAAAACGTATAGGACAAAGTGAGACGCCAGGTTCACGCAGCGTCTCAGTTTGTCCTGCGTCATTTTCCAGACCCAATTCTTGTAGAATTTTAAAAGATCTATAGTTCCAGATGAGTTCTAGAAAGAGTTCTAGCGTTTAACATAGTTTATTTAATAAAAAAAAAAAATTTATTAGAAAATATTTATCTCATAATATTACATAATAGAGTTCCGTGTACAAAAAAAATATTTCTCCTCCAGTTCTGAATGTATCTAAACGCCTTTCGAAGAGTTCCGGTCGATTGCATAATTTATTAATTAATAATAAATTGTTAACTCTCGCGAAACACGTATTTTGTCATATATGGGTGAGACGCTGGTCTTTATTCGAGAGTTCTGTGTACCAAAAAATATTTTTCCAATAGTTCTTAACGTAACAAAGCGCCTTCCGAAGAGTTCCGGTCGATTCCGTTATTTAATATTTAATAAAAAATTATTAACTCCCGCCAAACACGTATTTTGCCATACATAATTTACCATACATAGTTTATTATTTGACGCTGCAGCATCTCACCCATATATGACAAAATACGTATTTGGCGGGAGTTAACAATTTATTATTAACTAATAAATTATGCAATCGACCGGAACTCTTCGGAAGGCGCTTTGTTACGTTAAGAACTATTGGAAAAATATTTTTTGGTACACAGAACTCTCGAATAAAGACCAGCGTCTCACCCATAAATGACAAAATACGTGTTTGGCGGGAGTTAACAATTTATTATTAACTAATAAATTATGCAATCGACCGGAACTCTTTGGAAGGCGCTTTCTTACGTTAAGAACTATTGGAAAAATATTTTTTGATACACAGAACTCTCGAATAAAGACCAGCGTCTCACCCATATATGACAAAATACGTGTTTGGCGGGAGTTAATAATTTTTTATTAAATATTAAATAACGGAATCGACCGGAACTCTTCGGAAGGCGCTTTGTTACGTTAAGAACTATTGGAAAAATATTTTTTGGTACACAGAACTCTCGAATAAAGACCAGCGTCTCACCCATATATGACAAAATACGTGTTTCGCGAGAGTTAACAATTTATTATTAATTAATAAATTATGCAATCGACCGGAACTCTTCGAAAGGCGTTTAGATACATTCAGAACTGGAGGAGAAATATTTTTTTTGTACACGGAACTCTATTATGTAATATTATGAGATAAATATTTTCTAATAAATTTTTTTTTTTTATTAAATAAACTATGTTAAACGCTAGAACTCTTTCTAGAACTCATCTAGAACTATAGATCTTTTAAAATCCTACAAGAATTGGGTCTGGAAAATGACGCAGGACAAACTGAGACGCTGCGTGAACCTGGCATCTCACTTTGTCCTATACGTTTTTTTCGCTTTAAAGGCCAGAACTATTTGTTTTATCTATCAGGAACTATAGAACTATTGTAAATAAAGCCAAAACTCTCAACATTTCGTGAGTTTCCACGAAATGATACGCCAGCTTCACACACACCATAACACATTTTTATAATTTGTGTATTATTCATAATTTAATTCAAATTAGCATATAAAGTAAAATATATATTATATAGAATCTATTTAAATCAAAGATTTAAATGTAAGGGAAACCGGGGTACCCCATAAGCACTAAAAATTTCAACTTTTAAAAGTTCTTGTCATTCTAAGATCTCTTGTCATTCTAAGATATTATCTCATTTTTTTAAATAAAATTATAGAATTATTATGTATATCTTAAAATTTATTTATACATAATATGTTAAATTTTTATTGATTCTTCAAAAAGAAATAAAAACACATTTTTTAAGAAATAACAACGCAACAAACACCTCATTCAGCAATTATATTTAAATAATATAAAAAAAAAGCTTTTTAGGACCACATTTATCCAATCACCTAATTTTTTAAACAATTACGTAATAACTATTGTCCCATAATATTCCATTTGTTACATATTGCTATATATAAGACACTATATAACAAGTCTGAAACAGTAGGTTTAAGAATGAATGTGACAAGGCCAAAAAAAATCCTTTTAATACATTTAAAAATGTATTACTGTATCTTTAAAACTAACATAACATAAAACAAAATGCAAACAATTCGATACAAAGTGGCAGCAGAAATCAAGCAGTATCTGTTATCAATCTGCCACTAGATCTGCTAAATTAGTTTATGCTATAATTTTAGAATTTTATGAGTAAAATAAATGTCGTAGAGTTGTATTGCTTTAAATGTAATCCTTATATGCAGCAGTATAATAGCAATAAGTTTTAATACATTTTGGAAAAATGGAGGTGTGAAGTTAGCACCCTTGTAGTGCAAAATCGTAGTTCTGTTAAGAGTTTGAAATTGTTCATAAAAAAAAAAGAATTCTTGACATTTTTACAAATAATTCTACCTGTTATAACAAAGAAAATAAATTTTGAAAAATGGAAGTGCTAACTACACACCCAATACCAAATAATTCTAAATAGCTAATATGACGTCTTTTAACGAGTACTAAAGTTCTCGATATAAAAAAAACTTTTTTGATCAAGAAAAAAAAATAAAAAAATGTATGTCAAATTCAAATAATTCCGAATAGCATATACGATTCCTTTCAACAAGTTCTAGAGTGCTCGATACATTTTAGAAATAGTTTTACACAAAAAGTTAAAAAAAATCAGAATTGAATTCTCAAAAACAATATAAAAAAATTAATCAAAACTTCAAAAATATCAGTTGTACATAATTTTCTTTTTAAAATTTTTGATAGAATTGCGCGGCAGCTATTCAGACCACTCAACAGAAGTCCTAGAAAAAAATTTTTCACGACGTCGACCTTGTAGCTTTGAAGTATGAAAAAATTTTTTCTGAGTTCTGGAAGACCTGTTGAGTGTTCCAAATAGCCGCAGCAAAACACTATCAAAAATCTTAATAAGAAAATTACGTAAAACTAATGTTTTTGAACTTTCAACTATTTATTTTATTATATCACTTTTGAGAATTTAATCCCGATTTTCGTTTTACATTTTCGGACAAAACTTGTTCTAAAATATATAGAGAACTCTAGAACTCGTCAAAAGGAATAATACATGATATTCAGAACTATTCGGATCTGACTTACATTTTTTATCTTTTTTCTGTCTTAATCAAAAAAGTTTTTTATATCTAGAACTCTAATACTCATTAAAAGACATCAAATTAGCTAGTCAGAGAAACTCTAGGTTATCCAGTAACATTTATCAAAATACATGCTGACAGATTAATATCAAGTTTTATATTACGTAGTAAAGTATATTTGCATATCAATAAATTACTAGATAGAAACACTTTCCAAAATAAATATTGATATTAATCTAGCATAGCGCATCCATTTTAAATAAATATCTATCAATGGATCTCTATCAATATCTGGAGCAATGGATCTCTATCAATATATTTAACAGAGATTCATTACTAGATTAAAATAAAATTTGTCACTCACCGACACATGATGCGCAGCAGTCAAGTTTTCAACGTCGACCTGTAAAACACAAATAAATATAATTCACATTATAGTAGCATCCACAGTAAATAATATTGCTGCTGTTTGGATTAAGCAAGCAACAGGCATTTCAATTGCAATAAACTCTTCATTTTATCACCAGTCAACAGTTTCAAATTCTCATACTGACAGACAATATGTAATGTTAAAGCTAGAGCCCAGAATGTAATTATTTCAGGTCAGATGTGCAAAAGCCAACATTATTCTAACTGTAAAAAGTGATATATTGAACGAGCGAGGGCAGGAAAGTGAGGGCACAAATCTGAAACTGTTAACTAGTAATAAAATAAAAAACATATTGCAATTGTAACACCTGTAGCTTGCTCAATTCATAATCATAGACCTTAAGGGTCTCAGTGAAATTCACTTTTCCTGAAACTTTAAGAAAATGACATGTAATATTAATTAGAATAATTGTACGCTTACAATATTGTTTATTAAAGTATATATGGAAATTTACATACAAAGTGTTATACAGTTTTATAAAATTTTAATATCTGTTTTTATACAGGACTTGTCATGTGGTACCTATTCTAGGAAGCATCATGCAACTTAATTTTACTCCAATAAACAGTATTGTAAGTGTACAATCATCCTAATTAATATTACATGTCACTTTACTAAGATTTCAGGAAAAGCAAATATCACTAAGACCTTTAACGTCCATGATTATGAATTGAGCGAGCTATAGGTATTGCAATTGCAACAAGTTCTTCATTTCATCACTAGTTAATAGTTACAGATTCGTTCTCACCTTTCTGCCCTTGCCCGTTCAATATCTCACCTTTCATAGTGAGTACGCATATCAATTAATAAAATAATGCACATACGTACCGAATTACTCCACGGAGACCGTCTTTCGCCGATGATGTCTCTTTTTGTCGTTCTCGAATTGAACATTGACGATGACCGCACGATATATTGTTCACCACTTCCGATACCGCGACGCCGTCTGGGAAGTTACCGTCCCGGCAGACGACAAATTTCAAGCGCCAGGGAATCGCGCGCGGCGTAACATAATCTTGCGACCGGTTGGTCGTGGAGATTATTAACACACACACACACACAATACGCAACACACGCGTCATCGGACGATTATTATGTTCGCGTTCTCACACACTGATAAACATACGAATTGAGACCGAAAACAAATAGACACGGATTGAAAAATGTGATCGATCGACGGGTTAACGCCCGAGCATCGTGCTTCGGTCGAACGGCACGATATTTTATTTGGCATTCACGATAACGCGCGAATAACATATTACACGCAAGCTCCAGGAAATGTGATACGATCGCGACCGATCAGGAGCAACGAAGATTGCGAGGCAAGCGGAGAATCGAGTAACGTTACACGAGCACGAGACAGTAATGAGACGCGAGCGACAAGCTCGAAACACTTCACGAATGAGATACGATATGTCTACGATCCTGGCACACACGCTGCTACTACACTCGACACACCCGATGTTGTATCCGCACAGAACTTCAACACGAGGAACACGAAAGAAGCACCAGAAATCACGGAGCATCCGCCAGTCGCCTGTATGTATAGGCGGGTAGAGAACAAAACAAAATGGCGGTGGCAGCGACACGACGACCATCGTCGGTGCTGCGCAGTCACTACGCTATCTACGAACGTTGCCGAGCGGCGGCGGACGTGATCGAATGCCGGGTGCCGGGACGGCCGCCTGAGGCGCTCGGGAGTGTCCGCCGCCGCTCGGCAACGTTCGTAGGTAGCGTGCGCGGCGCAGTCACTACGCCATCTACGAACGTTGCCGAGCGGCGGCGGAAACTCTCGAGCGCCTCAGGCGGTCGCCCCGGCACTCGATCACGTCCGCCGCCGCTCGGCAACGTTCGTAGATGGCGTAGTGACTGCGCAGCACCGCCGACGGTCGTCGTGTCGCTGCCACCGCCATTTTGTTTTGTTCTCTACCCGCCTATACATACAGGCGACTGGCGGATGCTCCGTGATTTCTGGTGCTTCTTTCGTGTTCCTCGTGTTGAAGTTCTGTGCGGATACAACATCGGGTGTGTCGAGTGTAGTAGCAGCGTGTGTGCCAGGATCGTAGACATATCGTATCTCATTCGTGAAGTGTTTCGAGCTTGTCGCTCGCGTCTCATTACTGTCTCGTGCTCGTGTGACGTTACTCGATTCCTCGCAATCTTCGTTGCTCCTGATCGGTCGCGATCGTA
This sequence comes from Solenopsis invicta, assembly GCF_016802725.1. Classification (NCBI taxonomy): domain Eukaryota; kingdom Metazoa; phylum Arthropoda; class Insecta; order Hymenoptera; family Formicidae; genus Solenopsis; species Solenopsis invicta. The sequence goes on from NC_052664.1 coordinate 17,648,167, forward strand.
TCACATTTTGCTGGAGCTTGTGTGTAATATGTTATTCGCGCGTTATCGTGAATGCCAAATAAAATATCGTGCCGTTCGACCGAAGCTCGATGCTCGGGCGTTAACCCGTCGATCGATCATATTTTTCAATCCGTGTCTATTTGTTTTCGGTCTCAATTGGTATGTTTATCAGTGTGTGAGAACGCGAACATAATAATCGTCCGATGACGCGCGTGTTGCGTATTGTGTGTGTGTGTGTGTGTGTGTGTGTGTGTATTTGTGTGTGTAATAACCTCCACGATCAACCGGTCGAAAGATTTTGTTACGCCGCGCGCGATTTTCTGGCACTTGAGATTCGTCGTCTGGCGGGACGGTAACTTCCCAGACGGCGTCGCGGGTGCGGTATCGGAAGTGGTGCACAATATATCGTGCGGTCATCATCAATGTTCGATTCGAGAACGACAAAAAGAGACATCATCGGCGAAAGACGGTCTCCGTGGAGTAATTCGGTACGTATGTGCATTATTTTATTAATTGATATGCGTACTCACTATGAAAGGTGAGATATTGAACGGGCAAGAGCAGGAAGGTGAGAACGAATCTGTAACTATCAATTAGTGATGAAATGAAGAACTTGTTGCAATTGCAATACCTATAGCTCGCTCAATTCATAATCATGGACGTTAAAGGTCTTAGTGATATTTGCTTTTCCTGAAATCTTAGTAAAGTGACATGTAATATTAATTAGGATGATTGTACACTTACAATACTGTTTATTGGAGTAAAATTAAGTTGCATGATGCTTCCTAGAATAGGTACCACATGACAAGTCCTATATAAAAACAGATATTAAAATCTTATAAAACTGTATAACGCTTTGCATGTAAATTTCCATATATACTTTAATAAACAATATTGTAAGCGTACAATTGTCCTAATTAATATTACATATCATTTTCTTAAAGTTTTAGGAAAAGTGAATTTCACTGAGACCCTTAAAGTCTATGATTATGAATTGAGCAAGTTACAGGCGTCACAATTGCAATATGTTCTTTATTTTATTACTAGTTAAGTTTCAGATTTGTGCCCTCACTTTCCTGCCCTTGCTCATTCAATATATCACTTTTTACAGTTAGAATAATGTTGCCTTTTGCACATCTGACCTAAAATAATTATATTGTGGGCTCTAGCTTTAACATTACATATTGTCTGTCAGTATGCGAATTTGAAACTGTTAACTGATGATAAAATGAAGAGTTTATTACAATTGAAATGCCTGTTGCTTGCTCAATCCAAACAGCAATATTATTTACTGTGGATGCTACTATAATGTGAATTATATTTATTTGTGTTTTACAGGTCGACATTGAAAACTCTGCTGCTGCGCATCGTGTGTCGGTGAGTGACACATTATATTTTAATCTAGTTGAATCTTTGTTGAATTTATTGATAGAGATTCATTGCTCCAGATATTGATAGAGATCTATTTATAGGCATTTATTTAAAATGGATGCGCTATGCTAGATTAATATCAATATTTAATTTTAGAAAATGTTTCCATCTAGTAATTTATTAGTACACAAATATACTTTACTGCGTAAAATAAAACTTGGTATATTAATCTGTCAGCATGTATTTTGATAAACGTTACTGGATAACATAGAGTTTCTCTGACTAACTAATTTGATGTCTTTTAATGAGTATTAGAGTTCTAGATATAAAAAACTGTTTTGATTAAGAGAGAAAAAAGATAAAAAATGTAAGTCGGATCCAAATAGTTCTGAATATCATGTATTATTCTTTTTGATGAGTTCTAGAGTTCTCTAAATTTTTTAGAAAAAGTTTTGTCCAAAAATGTAAAAAGAAAATCGGGATTGAATTCTCATAAGTGATATAATAAAATAAATAGTCGAAAGTTCAAAAACATCAGTTTTACGTAATTTCTCATTAAGATTTTTGATAGTATTTTGCTGCGGCTATTTGGAACACTCTACAGGTCTTCCAGAACTCAGAAAAAATATTTTCATACTTCAAAGCTACAAGGTCGACGTCATGAAAAATTCTTTTAGAGTTCTGGAACCTCTGTTGAGTGTTCTGAATAGCTGCCGCGCAATTCTATCAAAAATCTTAAAGAGAAAATTATGTACAAATTATATTTTTGAAGGTTTGATTAATTTTTTGATATCATTTTTGAGAATTTAATCTCGATTTTTTTTATTTTTTCAGACAAAACTATTTCTAAAATGTATCGAGAACTCTAGTAATCGTCGAAAGGAATCGTACCTGCTATTTGGAACTATTCGGATTTGATATACAGTTTTTTATTCTTTTTATTTTTTTTCTTAATCAAAAGTTTTTTTTACTCTAGTACTCGTTAAAAGATATCAAATTAGCTGTTTAGAACTATTCGGTGTAAGCATTATAAATCTACATGCAAACGTTTTGTTAAAGGTCTACTTTAAGTTGCCAGGGAGCAAGCGTTATTTGCTGTCTTTTTAACGTTTAAAACATCATTTCAAGGCATAGATCAGATCGCATGAACAAATCTCGGTGTAAATTAGCGTATTCGAATAACTTAACATACACACATGTCGTTTTAAACAGTCTGAATAGTATTTCATACGTATGGGGAAGGTTAAATTAAATAATTGTCAACATTTACATGACTATCATTCATATTATAGTAACGTGTTTTTATGATCAAATTCCTTTGATCATAAAAATAACATCCATATGTATTGTTATTCAATATCGTTATTCAATATACTGGTCATGTATATAGAGAAGCTAAGAATAGAATTAATCTTAGTAATATTTTTCCCCTACGTCTTATCTTTCTAAAGAAAAACTAATCAAACGCAGTAAAGTATGAAACGTTAATGTGTCCGATTCAAAAATTTAAAGAAATATAAATTCAACAAAAACATTTTTATTTTATCATTTTATATTATTAATGTGGATAGTTTATGATGTTTCGCAATTTCATAATTTTATTAATGAATCAATTGCTGGGATGTGTGAAGTTGGCATCCCTAAGGTACGAAATCATAGTTCCATTAAGAGTTCTGGATTATTTACACCAAAAGGAAGAATTCTTGATAGTTTTTACATAGAGAGTTCTGCTATTATAACAAAGAAAATGAATTTTGAAAAATGGGGGTGCTAACTTCACATCCAAAATTAACACCGAATAGTTCTAAATAGCTAATTTGATGTATTTTAGCGAGTACTAGAGTTCCTTATACAAAAAAATTCTTTTTTTATTAAGAGAAAAAAAAATATATGTCAAGTCCGAATAGTTTTAATAGGATTTTTCATAAAACTCATCGGGAGCTACCCAAAACTCTTAACAGAATTACCAGAACTCTTAAAAAATTTTTTACGAGCGGATCTTGATAGGCTTTGTGAAGTTAGCACCTTTTTCTGCACTGCAAGTTTTTATGCAAGTTCTATTTGCACCTTCAATAGTTTTAGAGTTTCTGATAATTTACAACAATAGTTTCGCCGAAATAATATTAAAAATGATAATTTGAAAATACGTGCCAACTTTGCCACGCGAGAACTCAGACCTTGAATATCAGCAATAACATTGTCAAATCATTCAAATAATATTTTTTTGTGTACGAATAATAAGAAACTGATTTCTCATGGAATTACCACATAGAACACAACATATCACGGGTATTTTAAATATTTCAATGTTATTTTATTTATTCTAAAACTATGTCAATTGTTTATTACGTCAGTTCTTCTAAAATTATGAAAATTAGTATAAACTGTATATTTCAATAATAATAAACTATAGTTTATGTTGCGGTGTTAATACATGCACGATTTCATATACATGCACTATTCTCTCATACACATTTTTGGATCATGGGAGGAGGGGAAGGCAATAAACACATATTTACATGCTCTAAGTTCCAGATAAAAAAAGATACGACTCACATTCGAAATATCATAAATCTACGTGATGCGTTTTATTAAAGCGCCACATTAAATTCTCAGGGAGCAAGTTGATGTTATTTGTCGTTTTTTTAACGTCAAAGACGTCATTTTAGGGCGTAGGTCAGGCGCGAACAAATCTCTGTGTAAATTGGCCCATTCGAATAACTTTACATAAGTAAGTGACACATAAATGTTGTCTCAGTCTGAATAGACCTTCATACGTGCGGTGAAGGTTAAATTAAAAAATTGTCAACATTTACATGACTATCGCTTATCTTATAGTAACGCATTTTTATGATCAAATTGTTTTGATCATGAAAATAACATGCATATGTATTATTCAATATACCGATCATACATATAGCGAAGCAAAGAATAGGATTAACCTCAGTAGTATTTTTCTCTTACATCTTATCCTTCTAAAGAAGAACTAAATACAGTAAAGTATGAAACGTTAAAGTGTCCGATTTGCAAGTATAAAAAAATGTAAATTTAACAGAAACATTTTTATTTTATAATTTAATATTATTAATTCGGGTAGTGATGTTTCGCAATTTCATAATTTTATTAATGAATCAATTGCTGCCTGTTATTTGTCATATTTTCTGTTTATTATAATTTTAGCACTTTGAATTGTAACAATTGGTTCACATTAATTCTAATATGACTCAAACGGTAAACAAGGAGGAAATGATTCAGGAGATGATGGCAAAATGGCCGCACGTTGTTCGTGATATTACAAAAATGGTTGAGGATTTAAACATTCCAGATGTTACTAAATGGGTGGAGAAAGTAACTCATTATTGACTAAAATACCGTACAATAACTAATGCGAAGAATGTAAAAATGATAAAAATTTGTTCGATAGATTGATCGATCTTCTCTAGAACAAATTCCATTAAAATAATTAGATGTAATACAAAATAATGTAATATAAAATTTTCCGATAAACTATGAACAATTTAGAACTTTATGGAAAACACATTTTTAATTTTATAAAAATTTAAACTAAAATTTTTTTTATGAAATAATTTTTAAATTTGTAAAAGTAAATTATTAAGAAAATTTTTTGACGCTTAAGACATCTAAAAAAAAATCATATGAATGAACAAGAGTATAAACAAAATGAAATTTTGTAGAAAAAATAGGTAAAACGTGAAACGTTTTCGCAATATATGAAAAATCTATAATAGAATAAAATACTAAGCACAGATTTTAAATTTAAAAAAGTTTGTAGATTGATGCATTTTTATATACAGATGTTACACTATAATGTCCCAAAAGGAAAAAAAAGTCGTGCCTTAGCATTCATCAATGCCTATAAGTTGTTGATGCCTAATGATAAACTTACACAAGATAACATTAATTCAGCATGGATTTTTGCATGGTGTATAGAAATGGTACGTAACTTTGATCATATTTATATATATTTATATATATATATATATATATATATATATATATATAGTATATACACATACATACAGACAGGGTGTCCCCGCATAAATAGCCACCCCCCTTTAAACTAACAGAAATAGAATCAATAAATGTAATATCAAATTAAATGACTTGAACTAAACGTTGACATTTGATTATAATATTTTTAGTGTACATAAAATGGTGTGTGTGAAGCTGTGTACATAAAATGGTGTGTGTGAGGCACATCATTTGTTGGAAAATCACTAAACATTGACAGTTCTGAGTTTATTTTCAATAGTTCTACAGTTCCTGATAGATAAAACAAATAGTTCTGGCTTTTAAAGCGAAAAAAACGCATAGGACAAAGTGAGGTGCCAGGTTCACGCAGCACCTCAGTTTGTCCTACGACATTTTCCAGACCGAATTCTTGTAGGATTTTAAAAGATCTATAGTTCTAGATGAGTTCTAGAAAGAGTTCCAGCATTTAACATAGTTTTTTTATTTTTTTTATTTTTTTTTTATAAAACATATATGTTATAATATTATATAATAGAGTTCCGTGTACAAAAAAATATTTTTCCTACAGTTCTCAACATATTAAAGCGCGTTCCAAAGAGTTCCGGGCGATTCCGATATTAGTTAATTAACAAAAAATTAATAACTCCCGAAAAAGCCGATTTTCCGCACATATAGGTGAGGTGCTGGACTTTTTCGAAGAGTTCTGTGTACGAAAAAATATTTTTCCTACAGTTCTCAACATATTAAAGCGCGTTCCGAAGAGTTCCGGGCGATTCCGATATTAGTTAATTAACAAAAAATTAATAACTCCCGAAAAAGTCGATTTTCCGCACATATCGGTGAGGTGCTGGACTTTTTCGAAGAGTTCTGTGTACGAAAAAATATTTTTCCTACAGTTCTCAACATATTGAAGCGCGTTCCGAAGAGTTCCGGGCGATTCCGATATTAGTTAATTAACAAAAAATTAATAACTCCCGAAAAAGCCGATTTTCCGCACATATAGGTGAGGTGCTGGACTTTTTCGAAGAGTTCTGTGTACAAAAAAATATTTTTCCAATCCTTCTTAACGTAACAAAGCGCCTTCCGAAGAGTTCCGGTCGATTGCATAATTTATTAGTTAATAATAAATTGTTAACTCCCGCCAAACACGTATTTTGTCATATATGGGTGAGACGCTGGTCTTTATTCGAGAGTTCCGTGTACAAAAAAATATTTTTCCAATAGTTCTTAACGTAACAAAGCGCCTTCCGAAGAGTTCCGGTCGATTGCATAATTTATTATTAACTAATAAATATTATTAACTAATAAATTATGCAATCGACCGGAACTCTTCGGAAGGCGCTTTGTTACGTTAAGAACTATTGGAAAAATATTTTTTTGTACACGGAACTCTCGAATAAAGACCAGCGTCTCACCCATATATGACAAAATACGTGTTTGGCGGGAGTTAACAATTTATTATTAACTAATAAATTATGCAATCGACCGGAACTCTTCGGAAGGCGCTTTGTTACGTTAAGAAGGATTGGAAAAATATTTTTTTGTACACAGAACTCTTCGAAAAAGTCCAGCACCTCACCTATATGTGCGGAAAATCGGCTTTTTCGGGAGTTATTAATTTTTTGTTAATTAACTAATATCGGAATCGAGCGGAACTCTTCGGAACGCGCTTTAATATGTTGAGAACTGTAGGAAAAATATTTTTTCGTACACAGAACTCTTCGAAAAAGACCAGCACCTCACCTATATGTGCGAAAAATCGGCTTTTTCGGGAGTTATTAATTTTTTCTTAATTAACTAATATCGGAATCGCCCGGAACTCTTCGGAACGCGCTTTAATATGTTGAGAACTGTAGGAAAAATATTTTTTCGTACACAGAACTCTTCGAAAAAGTCCAGCACCTCACCTATATGTGCGGAAAATCGACTTTTTCGGGAGTTATTAATTTTTTGTTAATTAACTAATATCGGAATCGCCCGGAACTCTTCGGAACGCGCTTTAATATGTTGAGAACTGTAGGAAAAATATTTTTTCGTACACAGAACTCTTCGAAAAAGTCCAGCACCTCACCGATATGTGCGAAAAATCGACTTTTTCGGGAGTTATTAATTTTTTGTTAATTAACTAATATCGGAATCACCCGGAACTCTTCGGAACGCGCTTTAATATGTTGAGAACTGTAGGAAAAATATTTTTTCGTACACAGAACTCTTCGAAAAAGTCCAGCACCTCACCTATATGTGCGGAAAATCGGCTTTTTCGGGAGTTATTAATTTTTTGTTAATTAACTAATATCGGAATCGCCCGGAACTCTTCGGAACGCGCTTCAATATGTTGAGAACTGTAGGAAAAATATTTTTTCGTACACAGAACTCTTCGAAAAAGTCCAGCACCTCACCTATATGTGCGGAAAATCGGCTTTTTCGGGAGTTATTAATTTTTTGTTAATTAACTAATATCGGAATCGCCCGGAACTCTTCGGAACGCGCTTCAATATGTTGAGAACTGTAGGAAAAATATTTTTTCGTACACAGAACTCTTCGAAAAAGTCCAGCACCTCACCTATATGTGCGGAAAATCGACTTTTTCGGGAGTTATTAATTTTTTGTTAATTAACTAATATCGGAATCGCCCGGAACTCTTCGGAACGCGCTTTAATATGTTGAGAACTGTAGGAAAAATATTTTTTCGTACACAGAACTCTTCGAAAAAGTCCAGCACCTCACCGATATGTGCGGAAAATCGACTTTTTCGGGAGTTATTAATTTTTTGTTAATTAACTAATATCGGAATCACCCGGAACTCTTCGGAACGCGCTTTAATATGTTGAGAACTGTAGGAAAAATATTTTTTCGTACACAGAACTCTTCGAAAAAGTCCAGCACCTCACCTATATGTGCGGAAAATCGGCTTTTTCGGGAGTTATTAATTTTTTGTTAATTAACTAATATCGGAATCGCCCGGAACTCTTCGGAACGCGCTTCAATATGTTGAGAACTGTAGGAAAAATATTTTTTCGTACACAGAACTCTTCGAAAAAGTCCAGCACCTCACCTATATGTGCGGAAAATCGGCTTTTTCGGGAGTTATTAATTTTTTGTTAATTAACTAATATCGGAATCGCCCGGAACTCTTCGGAACGCGCTTCAATATGTTGAGAACTGTAGGAAAAATATTTTTTCGTACACAGAACTCTTCGAAAAAGTCCAGCACCTCACCTATATGTGCGGAAAATCGGCTTTTTCGGGAGTTATTAATTTTTTGTTAATTAACTAATATCGGAATCGCCCGGAACTCTTTGGAACGCGCTTTAATATGTTGAGAACTGTAGGAAAAATATTTTTTTTACACGGAACTCTATTATATAATATTATAACATATATGTTTTATAAAAAAAAAATAAAAAAAATAAAAAAACTATGGTAAATGCTGGAACTCTTTCTAGAACTCATCTAGAACTATAGATCTTTTAAAATCCTACAAGAATTCGGTCTGGAAAATGTCGTAGGACAAACTGAGGTGCTGCGTGAACCTGGCACCTCACTTTGTCCTATGCGTTTTTTTCGCTTTAAAAGCCAGAACTATTTGTTTTATCTATCAGGAACTGTAGAACTATTGAAAATAAACTCAGAACTGTCAATGTTTAGTGATTTTCCACCAAATGATGTGCCAGCTTCACACACACCATAAAATGTAAGTAATAAGAATACGAAAATCTACAGATTTATAAAATTGTTACACCGAATATTATAATCAGATGTCAACATGTTACATGTTACTCGTCAATCGCTAAAGCGGTAGTCGGAAGTTAGCCATACTGCAGAGGCGAAACTGAAATGGTATTAGTCGCGCCGGAAACTTTAAACCGACATAGCTTGTATAATTTGTAAAATAATTTTGACATATTATACCTCATTGTACTCATTAGAAAAAACGCTACTTTTATCATATAGAAATATTCGCTTTATCATGCAAAAGTTATGCACATCTCTCCGTTCTTTAACATAGATAATTTCTTTGAGTAACCACTGTGCTCACAATAAAGTTTAATTCAAGTCTTTAATTTGATATTACATTTATTGGGTCTATCTCTGTTAGTTTACGAGATGAAGGGGGGTGGCCACTTATACGGGGATACCCTGTGTATATATTTATTTATTTATATGTGTATGAATGTAACAACTTCATAATTTGTGTATCTTTCATAATTTAATTTACATTAACAAATAAAATGTAGTACAATTTATAGTATCTTTTTAAATAGAAAAATTAAATGTAGTGTAGACCGAGGTACCATAAGCACTGAAAATTTAAACTTTTAAAAGTGCTTGTAAATACATAATTTTTTCTCATTTTTTTAAATAAAATTATAGAATTATGTATATTTTAAAATTTATATAGAAGCAAATTTTTTTTTAAGAAATGACCGAAGGTGTATCGAAGTCACACAAGGGTCATAAAAAAATTATTTCTTAAAAACTATTACGCAATGGCAAGAATTGTTTTGCCACGTATTAGTGGAAAGTTATGTAGAAAAACAGTATAACATATTAAAAAATTAACAAAATTCATGGAATCACGAGCTCTTCTCCTTCTTAAACAATAAAAGATACATATTTTTTATATCAAGTAAGTGACAGAGACAAATATGCGATATTAGTTGTGTGACCTCATTATTAAGTAGTGACTGTAATCAATGAATATTAATCATATAACACGTATATATAACACATGTATACTGCCATTTGCTTTATTTCAAAATGACTGAAATTTATATATTTGACTCAAAACAACTCTGGTTATAATTAGTAATATTGGTGAAGTATAGATATCTGTATGTGTGAACTATAAATGGTGTCTCGAGTACACTTAAAAAAAAAAACAATAAAACATAAATAATAAAAAATAACTACTAAATTACATTTGTAGTATAGTAAAATGAAAAACAATGCGTAGTAACTTGTATCTCACTTGTAATATTTATGTATCTTATTATAAAAATAATATGAAGTCTAAACATTACAAAAACCATAAATAGCACGTGCATTACAACAAAGTTTGAACATTGCCTCTTACATAGATACAAAACATTTTAAATTATTCTACGGGTTTCTCTGTCTCCTTTATACACGTCTGCGCGCGCGCGAACATGCACCTATTTTATATTTATGATTTCAATCGCAATTAATATAATAATATTCAGATATTTATTTTTATACAGATGCAAATTAGTTTACTTATGTTTGATGATATGATGGACCGATCGCTATTTCGTCGAGGTCAACTATGTTGGTATCGGCACAATGTTCTGGGATTAGCAGCCGTCAAAGATTGTACATTTTTATTGAGTGCAACAGATTATTTAATTCGAAAATACTTTAAAGAAAAAGAATATTACATTGATTTACTAGAATTATTCCACAATGTGAGTAAAAATACCTTTTCTTATGAATGTAAATGTATCAGCTTATTTTTTTCCTTTACTTTTTGAATAGTTATTCTTAAAACTATATTTCAATAGATCATATTTCACTCAGCAATGGGCCAGAGTTTAGATTTGCTTACTACCAATTTCAACAATAAGCTAAATCTTAATACATTTACAATTGATCGATATAATTCTATGGCTGCAAACAAAACTGCGCCTATTACGTATATTCTCCCAATAAATGCAGCATTACGTTTAGTACGTACATTGAATAAAGCTCAATAATAATAATCAAACCTAAATGATAGTTACTAGGCTGGTAAAATAATTTCTATTACTTGATGTGTAGGCTGGAATAAAAGATCAAAAGATATTCAGTGAAGTAAATCCTATTCTGTTAGAAATGGGACTTTTTTTCCAAGTTCAAGACGATTATTTGGCTTGCTTTGGTAATTCCGAGATTTGTGGCAAAGACAACACTGATATACAAGAGGGAAAATGTTCGTGGCTGATTGTTGTAGCTCTTCAACGCGCTACTCCGGAACAGCGTAGAATTTTAGAAGTATTGTTTATTAAATGTATTATTTTATCAATTATGTTATATTAACGCTTTCTCTTTTATCATGCAGGAATGTTATGGAGTTTCAGACCCGGAAAAAATAAAACGGGTGATGCAGGTCTTCATTGATCTGGATTTGCCGAACGTTTATTCCATGTACGAAAAAGAGACATACAATTTAATAAGCGCTAAGATACGACAGATATCATGCAATATTTTACAGAGTATTCTTCAAAATTCATTAGACAAAACTTATGGTAGAATAGCATAAAAACATTAATAAAGAAACAAACAGATATACTATATTATACGGATGTATAATATATCTGTTTGTTTCTTTATTAATGTTTTTATTTCTTTAAAACGCTTCTAAAAAAAATCATTAGGGTAAAAATACTATACCAATTTTATGCACAAAATTTTATTATACTTCACATAAACCTTAATAAGAAAACATTGTTAGAAACTTTTAAAAAAATTTTTACTGACGTTTTAATTAAAATGGAATATTATGTGTGTAAAATTATTGTTATATTCCTACTATAAAGATTCTCTTTTTATAAAATTTTATTATAAAATTTTATAAACAGAGAATCTTTATATTAGGAATATAACAATACTAATTTTCTCTTTTTATTAAAATTTAGATTCTTTTTTTATTAAAATTTTATATTTTATAAAAACTTATAAAAGAAGTTACCTTTTTGGAAAAATCCTCAACTTTGTAATGGAACATCACATGTTATACTATGTTCTACTATAATTTTTATAAACGGTTTTAACACGAGGGAATAATGGAATGTTTAATATATGTTTAAATGTATAAAAATATTATTTGCTCACATGTAAATAAAAGTTTTTTACATTATTATATTCTATCAATAAATCATACATCATAAATCTTACATTCCGATTAGATTTTATTAATTACTATTGATTACTACTAATTACTTGACGCGTTAAAGTTACTCCAAGAAACACGTGTTTACTTGACGATAGCAGGCAGTCGACTGGATGTTATTGGTTATGTTATAACAGTATCGAATGATTGGTTAAAGCCATAAGTTAAAACGCGGCAATTCAAAATTAAAATATTGATTAATACGATTTACATTAAGATAATTTATTAGAAAAATGTTGTAAACGCTCCATATTTACATGCTCTAAGTCCCAGATAAAAAAGGTGCGACTAACATTCGAAATATCATAAATCTACGTGATACATTTTGTTAAAACCCTACTTTAAGTTCTTCTACTTTAAAAGAGCAAGCTGATATTATTTGTCGTCTTTTTAACGTCAAAGACGTCATTTTAAGGCATAGATCAGGTTGCGCAGACAAATCTCGGTGTAAATAAGACCATTCGAATGATTTTACATAAACAAGTAGCATACGTACGTCATCTCAAACAGTCTGAATAGACTTTTGCACGTACGGTGAAAGTTAAATTAAAAAATTGTCAACATTTACATGACAATAGCTTGTATTGTAGTAATGTGGTTTTATGATCAAATTGCTATGATCATAAAAGAAACATCCATATGTATTGTTATTCAATATACCGATCATATATAGCAAAGCCAAAAATAAAATTTATCTCAGTAGTATTTTTCAGTTTTCTCCAATGTCTCATTTTCTACAAAAAAATATAATCTTGTATAGTAAAGTATAAAACGTTAATGTGTCTGATTTAAAAGTATAAACACTATACATTTAACAAAAACATTTTTACTTTTCTTATTATTATTAAATTGGGTAGTTCATGATCTGTCGCAATTTCATAGTTTTATTCGTGAATCAATTATTGCCTGTTGTTCATCATATTTTCTAAGATTTGTTATAATATCAAAACGTTGAATTGTAACAATTGGCTCATTCGGATATGACTCAAATGATGAGCAGAGAGGAAATAATTCGAGAAGTGGTGGCAAAACGCCGCACGTATTATTATAATTTTAAAGATTCTCTTTTAAAAAATTCTATATTTTATAAAATCTTCTTTTAAAAAGTTACCTTTTTGGGAAAATCTTCAACTTTGTAATAGAATATTATATATTATACCATTTTTACGTAAACGTTTTAATACGAGAGGATAATTAAATATTTAACATGTTTGTGTAATATTGTGTAAATGTAAATATTATTTGCTTAGATATACATATAAATAAAAGTTTTACATTATTATATCCTATCAATTTCTTACATTTTGCAAGGAGTAAAAATTTGATTTTAATACTGCTTTAAATTGTAGTTGAAACATACATTTCTTAATGTAATACTTTCTCTTTCATTTATCAATCCTTACATATCCTTACGTATCTATAAATTGCGATCTTATTGTTAGTGTAGTTTGTTTGCACTCTTGAAAAAGAAAAAGAAAATGGCAGGAAAGGGGGGAGGGAGAGAGAGAGAGAGAGAGAAAGAAGGAAACGAAGGAAATCTTGTGTGAATAAGAACAAGAACGTTTTAGACATGGATCTCTGAGCTTCGGCCAATTAACCTTTCACGAGATATTTCACATTAAGTTTGCTCGACGCTTTTCGTGCACGGTTGTAAATCGTTAAATTAAACTTTAATAAATTTAGAAGATATAGCAGCAAAGGCGTTTCCTGCTCATCAAACGGGCAACAGTAATTAGAAGGATTCCGTAGTTAAGTAAGCACATCTCATGTATTTATGTGTCGTACTTCTCGTTGAGATATTTAACACGAAAGAAAATTTGCTTCTTATTTTGTACCGTATCACTTTTGCATCTACAGAGAATTATTTCAACAAACAATTTAATGACGCGAACAAAATTGAGAAATGATAAATTAACGAAAAAAGCGTTGACTTCTGTCGTCTAGCTCTAGCGTGCGTGCGTGCGTGCGTGCGTGTGCGTGTGTCTGTGTGTGTGTGTGTGTGTGTGTGTGTGTGTGTGTGTGTGTGTGTGTGTACATATCTAATTAAAAAAAATGCTCATTGAAAAAATGCTTTTCTTTCTTTTCTGTTAACACATTCAAGCTTTACTTAACAAATTAAGCATTTGTATTTAAAATATTTATTTAACTACTTCATTTTTTTACAGCTTTAGATGCTATAGTTATAATTATTTAATATTATTTTATTAAAATAATAACTAGTATTAAAGTAATAAAATTTGCACCATTTTGCGTGTTATAATTTAAACTGAATGATGCAAAAATATATTATTTTAAAAAACAATAAAACTTTAAATTTTCTTAAGAAAGATATATAGAATAATACTGTAAGAGCATCGTTTACAGTCAAATAATTCATTTTATTAATCATGATTGCACTATTAAAGATTCAAATTTAAACCATCTCTTTAATAATATTTTAATTTTTTTTTAACTTTTGCGTATGTCGAAATTTATTATTTTAACATAGAAATGTACTTGAAAAATTTCATATGATTAAAAAAAAATCTGATTTAGTTATTCCATTTCTATGAAATATTTAGCTTTAAAGTAAACAGGACCTATATTAATACATATATCTAGTATAATAAACTAAATTTAAGTCAAATTTAATACATTTCTTGAATCAAGTTGTTTAACTTTTTGTTTTAAATAATTTAACAACATATTGAATAGAAAATCGTTATAAGTCGTTATAGATCTATACGATTAAAAACGACAAATTGTATAATTCAGCAT
Source organism: Solenopsis invicta (assembly GCF_016802725.1). Lineage (NCBI taxonomy): Eukaryota > Metazoa > Arthropoda > Insecta > Hymenoptera > Formicidae > Solenopsis > Solenopsis invicta. The sequence continues at coordinate 17,663,177 of NC_052664.1, forward strand.
TACGAATTTAATAGTAAAATGTTTAAATTAATCAGTAATTAAAGAACGATGCTATAAAAGTCGTCAGAAACATCACTCAAAATGCTCCCATACAATTTTCATCGTAAGATTTTCGTTATAACAAATTTTAATTTGACGAACGTTGAGGGAAATGGGTTACCTGCAGTCAAACGTCTCATCTAATCCAAGGGGAAAATGTCTATCTCCGTAAATGGCCATCCACTTCTGTTCTAACGGGATTTCACATCTTCGCGACGAATACCGATGCAGCGTGCATACGGACATTCTGTATTGTCTCTTGCTCTGTCGTCCAACCCTTCGAAATTGCTCTCATACACTCCTAGTTATTAACTATGTCGCGACGGTTTGAATGGAACATGAACGATGTACATCGCAATCTGAGCCGGAATTCCGTCTTCGATCTGACACATATTTAATTTAATTAATATCGAGTCGGAATTGTCTGCAGAATTTACAATTACATCAGAAGCGATCAATATGAAACACTATGTAATTTCCTCAACGCACTGCTTGACATTGATAGTAATTGCTTTTACCATATCCCGTATCAAAATTTTACTCCTACTTTCGACCTAAGATCTTTTATGCCTATTTTGTTATTTTAAAAACACTCAAATATACACGGTTGAAAAGTTTGCGTATTTTTGTGATAAAATCTGGTGGTTAAAGTTTTTGTGTTACGTAATGAACATATCCATGTGTAATTTAACACATGTCTGCTATGTTAACTGAACTTAACAGATATAAATGTAGAATTGTGAAAGTGATTTAAAAAATATATTAAAGTAACACAATTTGCACGTATTTATTAAATTTTACATTTTATATTTGTTAAAATTTACAGAAAAAGAGAATGTTGATGTTACACTATAACAGGAGTGGGGATAACTGTGCCATACTTTTTTACTATACTTCTGTTAATTTTATCTTTACATATTAAAAATTATGTACACACAAGTAACTTCAAATTACGATTAAGATTACATATCTTTTTTGTTGAAATATTAACGTAGTATTAATGTTATTATTTAACACAGATTATGTTAACACAAAATTTTGAGTGGACCGTTTGGGACACATGATTTATGTTAATTGTGTTGAAAGTTTAACACAATTTTTTCAATCTTTTTTGATGCAATACTTAACCTATTGGTTATTGCAGGGTTTATAAAGAGTTTCAAAAAGTTTGGCCAAAAAACACTTTTTTAATCTCAAAATAGAATTTAAGAAATTTTTTTTTAATTTTAGGCACAATGAGTTTAAAAGATCTAATTGATATCGAAAGTAGAAATAAGATTTCAAGTTGGATAGTCGTACGACTCTTCTTCTTCAACAAAAGTGTTTATAACAAAATTTATTTTTTCTGTTTTTAATATTTATACATGTAAATTATTTGAGTTACTAATGAAATCACGAAAATTGAATGATATAAAACTGTAATAAAATGTAGTTATCTTATCTGTTTACGTCTTATTAGATAATGTTACAACAGATAATGAATTTCTCGTTATTCATAATTATCTAATTTACATCGAGTACTTTAATACGCGTATTAAGTACTATATCAGTATCAAATTGCTTAATATCCTCGTTTATACCGAGTATATCAAGCGATTTAACACGAATATACTACTTACAAGGGACATATCACGGGTGTCCAGCGCCGATTTAATTTTTCTTGAAATATATTGTTAAACACGAAAATCTAGGAAACCCGTATTTTTTTTATATGTGCGGAATCTGGCGTTTGGGGGGTAAAACAACACCGTTTTTTTTTTAACGGTATTTTTTCGAGGCGAATATCGTCAAAAGTATAAAAAATTTTAAAAATTCTTTTAATAAAAGTTGTTCAAAAAGTCCTTTAAAGTTGTAAAAAAAAAATTTTTTTTAACAAAATACTCCAACCATCCAGTTTTATCAAATTTTTCAAATTTTTTTTCGCCAAATTAAAAGTTATTTTTTCCATACACAGAAAAAAAATTAGTATTAAATCAACAATTTTTGTTTCATATATAAGCAAGAATATAAAATTTTTCTGGAAGAATTTATAATTTTAAACATAATTTGCTTACATCAAGAAACTTTTTCTCTTCATGTAAGCCTGTAAGCAAATCGTGTCTATTTAAGATTATAAATTTTTCGAAGAAAATTTAGATTTTTGCTTATATACGAAACAATGATTGTTGATTTGATATTAATTTTTTTCTGTGTATTCAATCATGTATAATAAAATTTAAAAAATTTGACAAAAATTTTGGGTGGTGGGGGTATTAAACAAAAATAAAGTAAACAATTTTTTCTTTACAATTTTAAAGTACTCTTTAACCATACAACTTTGATTTGTAAAAAATTTTTTTTATCTCTTATATTTTCAACGATATTCGTCTCGAAAGCGAAATACTGTTTTTTTTTTAAGGGGTGTTTCACCCTCTAAATATGAGATTCCGCACACATATAAAAATACGGTTCTCTTAGATTTTCGTGCTTAACATATTTCAAGGAGAATTAAGTCGGCCGGACATGTCTCTTATTAGTACTCGTATCAAAGTGTGATCGGTGTGTACTATATAAATATTAAAAAGTAAATTTATTAATTTTATAAACATATTAAAATCAAATTTGGAGGCGACACGTAAAAGAAATGAAAATGTTTGCAATATAGACCGCGCAATATTCCGAAACGGTATATGCAGAAAAGTGAGAAAACGATATTAGAATTTTCTTTCACATTTGTTTTGATAAGGAAACATCAGAAGTTCTAGGAGAGAAAAGGAGACACGGTGTCCCTTCATTATCGGAAAATATGATAATACCAGTGTCACGAGGGAAATCGCTGCAGAAACCAGTATCATGATTGTGCAGCGAATTGAACGAAATGAAATGGTCGAGTCTTTTTCTTATGCATGCATATGCGTATTGCGACAAATGAACGCAATTGCGACAAATGTAATTGGAAGAGATGATTTTCCTAACTCTTTTATACGTCTTTCTTATCGCTATTATATAACTGCATTTGTTAGCATAATACTATTAAAATATTTTTCTATAATACACAATTTATAATATGTATTACATATGCACATATTATATGTATTGTATGTAAAGGTTGCATAACACCCTAACAAAATTAGCATTCCAACTTTAATTTTTGAGAGTTCTGAATAAAATCTAACTTCTCTTTAAACAGTATAAAATATAGGAATACTTTTATGTTTATAAAAAAAAGAGTCCAACTTCCACACTATTAAAATAACAGTAAAAAATTGGGGTATTAATTTTATACCTGACATTTTGACTGAATAGTTCTGAAATTAACATCAAGCTCCAATAGTTCTCTCTGAATAGCTCCATTTAATTAATTTCGACGAGTTCCAGAGAGACGTTTTTGATAAATAAAAAATATCAAATCTCTATAATTGTTTAAAAAATCACTATCAAAAGTTATAAAATTGTCAGCAACGGCAAATCTTCGACGTTGAAGAATTTCGATCGGATCTTAGACTAGTATAATATATTTTCATCAAGAGTTCATAGATTTGAAGCCTATTATTACACTATCTTTTAAGTATAATGATGTGTGTTTACAGCACAAAATTGTAATGTAACATCTTTATTAACGATGTAGCAGATCTTCATTAAATAGTGTTAATAGTGTGCATTCCAATCGCACCAATAGAATAGAAATAAAATGAAGAAAGATCTAAAACAGAGGAAATTGATGGTAAAAAGGGTTTGTTTCGATTGAATATCTGGCCAATTCGCTTAAAATGTCCCGACATATTCTTATGAAATAATTTAATGAGTTTCTGTTCACGAACCACTGCAGTCAGAATTCTATTTTAATTCCATTTTACATCGGTCGACACATTCAAGAACTCGCGCATTGGCTTCTTTATTATGCAATTATATCAAAGGAAAACGTGTTCTAATATCGATTTATTGAAGTGCTAATTAACTTACCCTTCTCATTTTTTTGATATTAGCTAGGAATTAAGAAAAATCTATATATACGTCTAAGTACATTAAATTTTTAAATATTAAATATTTTAAACCGTTAAATATTTTTAACCATTTATCTTTTCCTTTCTTGTACTTTTATTATCCAATTGTTTGTCTGCACTTAATTAAATCTCTTAACGTTTCATTATTTAAATAAAAATAACTTTATTTTAATATGTAAGAAATATCTAATTGAGTAATTCGATAATTGATTCGATTATGACTGCAACCTCACAATTTGCCTCGAAATCGTATTTATTCGAATGCTTTTATAAAGTTAATCGTGTTACGAGATTTACTCCGACAGCTCGCGACGGAAGTATGAAAATGAAGCAACTGCATCCAAATGAACGCCATTCATCGAGCTGCATGCTCATCCGCAATTGAATTCGTCTTTACTCTGTGATATTCATTCTTAATGTATAATCTTTGAATTATCCACCAGCATGGAATATATCAAATTAATATTATAAATCAAAACCAAGCAAAAAGTGTTACTTTAAAATGAAAAAGTTTTTTATAAAATTTTTTATATTATAATTATATTATAATTTTCATAAAAATCGCAATCTAATAAGATTAGAGGAGGAAAATTATTTTTGTAAAATATTTATTGGATATTAATGAAATATTCGAATTGATCTACTTTTATATACTTATTGTTCCTTAAACTTATACTATTTTTTTTGCGCATTAGTGTAATTTTTTTTATAAATTTTTTATTACCATCACTACTATCGAGAATTCACATATTTGGTATTCTTTGAAAGTAATGTTTTCTCTGTAGTCTGAACAAACTGAAACTTTGCACGACCGGCACAGTCAATTGGCCGAGAAACGGGAAATGTCAACTTGCGCTAATTAGGGTCCGCGACTCGATCCGTTCTAACGTATACGATAATTATTGCATGAAATCCCTTTTACTGACGAATTCTGCACACGTAGAATCCGGTAACACGAGCGGTAATGCGGGCTGCGACTTTTATTAATCGAGGAGGAACAAACGGCATAGAGATATCACCAGATGTTATTGACAAAAGCGTTCCGCAATATCAAACAACCCTCAGCATAATAATAACGCACATAATTGCTGGATACATTTTGGCATCTTCAATATTCCCACTCGCAAATTTCACTAACAATATTAACTATGTAATCGTAATCAATTCAATTGGTAATTAGATACGTGGGAAATATTCAATATCTAATAATCATCGAGCTTTTAACCTTTTCAAATCATCGGGAAATATTCTTACAAACACTTTTTAAAACTTATTTTATCATATCAAAACTTTAAGGACATGATTTATGACTTGTGTTAATAAAAAATTCTTTTTTTCTTTTTTTATTAAATTATCTTTCTTTTTGTGCACGCGTTAACGACGTAATTGTTTATACAAAAGTTTGTTTAAGCCATAAAATAAAAGGTACGTCAGAACATTTAATAATTTTCCGTAACTGAAAAATTTGAGATCACGCAATCGAATGGCTAATCATCTTACGGGAAGGAGCACTATCAATCATCCAGATGTGCAGTAACTGCACACTTTTTGTTTAAATAAACATCAGAATACTGCATTCTTATATACACTCGCTAAATATTGAGAATGCTTTTCGATAAAAGTTCGTAAAAGATGATAATAATAATTAAAAAGTTATCAATATTATATTAGAAAATTCAAAACAAGCAAATCAATTTTTGAGACTACATTGAAGTTTTATTGCAAAAGAGTACTAATATATAATTGTCACAATAATAATAAAGTTCTTTTTATTCAGTATGATGATAAGTGTACATAAAAAACTTGTATTAGACATGTTTAAATTAATCAAAGGAGCAACGTAACAACAAATAGAAATTTACTTAGCATCGTTAAATTGAGAACATAAAATTCCTTAATGTTACTTTACGACAATATTTGTTATCTGATTGATTTTGTTCTCCTCGCTTGACTTTTTGAAACGCGACCGATTGTTGACTGGTCCAAACTGGTTGGACAATGGGTCATTAAAATGCAAAGCGAGGATCAAAGCATGGAATTAGATCAGACAGACGGGCTGCCTGAAACTAGTTGAAATATTGCACGTGAACCGAAATCGAATGTGAGAAGTGACATTTACGTTGAATATTTCTTCTCGCAGAAAAAGAGAGAGATCGAACATTATATAGACGATACTAAGCGAATTAAAAATTTTTGCATTTACCCTTCACACAATTATCTTGGTAGAATGTAAAAAGGAGAAGGATCAGTAAAATCTTTTTCTGGAAGTTTCCTCTTAATTTCTATTTAACAATTGTTTTTCAGTTTTAATTCAATAATGTCAATACCTACCGCGTCAATACCTACTTGCTTGTTTCGCAATTTTGCTAACGTTTAATACACTGATCTACAAGCGGGGACGAGAAAGGGGTCATGACATATACGTAAGCACGACGGCATCGTTTTTCCACGCGATTCACGACGTCCCCCGGGAGGCAGCACGACGACGTCGTTCACATGCACACGCACATGCACTTTGCGCTAGCAGCAGACGCGCGAGGATGGAATGACAGGAAGTGGAAGGATATTAGCCTGGATGTCACTCCGCGTAATAGGAGGAGACGGGTGACCCCTTCCCGCCACTTGCACCCTGTATATGTCCCCAGGGGTACGAGACACCCCGATACACTTCGGTAGTATAGGGTATGGTATTCATCCCCCTCCGTCCAGCAATAGAACTCTACCAGCGATATTGACTGCTCCTGACACACGGCAGGGTCTGTTTTCCTCTACACGCCGAGATAATAGGGATTTGAACATCAAAGAGGATGTAGAAGCATGCGAATGCCGGTGATGGAACTTGCACGAAAATCAGAGAGAGAAAGAGAGAGAGAGAGTTGTATTTAGAAACAATTGTGCATTACGTGAAGAATTACTTTATATGAATTTAATCGATCTTGCTTACGGTTTTTCTCTCTTCACACACATCCAATTGTAAATAATAAAACTTACATACACGTTAGACGAACGTAACAAACAGATAATCATAAAAATAATATCTGACGACTCTTAACGTGTTCCTACTATAGAATGATATTTCTTCACAAAGTGAGAAAATTGAAAAGAATATACTAAAAAAATATTTATATTTATTAAAATTGTATAAAAACTTTTATTCTTTCAATTACTAATTCTATTATTATTATTGAAAATACAGTTTATAATTATTGAATATCATTGTTTCTCCCGAAATTGACGTTAAGAGAATTTCATTAAAAGAAACGGTACAAGATTTCGAAGTATTTCTGAAGTTTGATTGAATGCTTATCTCAACATTCCTATATACTCGGAACGACGTCGGATGATGCTGAGGAATAAGAAAGTCAAGTTTCCCCGTGCGAAAGAAACTTCTTCAGTGGAAAAACACTTTCGCAGCAAAAAGAGAGTCAAGATCATGAGTATCGAGTTTTCGCGTCTGCTTTATTGCCGTTTAGACTTCTTTTCACTTCGCTTTGTTTGACTTTGCTGCCTCGTCTTTCCCGTAAAGTGGAATAATCTTCCACGCCATTCCTCAATGCCGTTCTACGCAATTCCTTGTTCCACTAAGGAATTCGTTACGCATCGCTAGATAAAAGGGAAAAATGAGGAAAGTTCTTCAAATGCGACACAGGTCTTTATCTTGGAATGAAAGTCAATAATGCTTTTTGGCACACGGTTTAATGGTTTCATGGAATACGAGAATCGCTGAACGTTCGCGAGAGAAGTGAACTGCAAAATTGCAATAGATACAATGTCATTTTGTTAATGAATTTCGCAAAACTAGAATATCAAATGTTCTATGAACTCAACTATGTAAAATTAATTCAAATTATTGCACATATATAAATCAATAAATACAACAATGAATAATTTGTCAACAGTGAAATTAATAGCAATACTAGTTTATAGCCAAAAATTATAATATTTTGAAATAGGCAATTATACTATGTATATGTATCGATATAATCACAGAAAATTATAAACATGTATGACGTAGGCGAAAAATTTGTTAACTTAACTTAACTTAACTTAACAAAACTGTACATAATATGATGTTTAAATCGTTTATAATGTGGCTAAAAAGTAAGATATCGAAAAAAATTGCATTTTATAGGGGATTAATAATATGTACCTCTTTAGAATTACAAGATGATGTTAATATCTTTTACAAAAAAAGAATTCTAATTTATCGCAAAGTAATTTTTTGCACTTTAAACTACAATTATTTCAGAAACTCGACATGCCGGTGAACTTGGGCTTGCGACAACCAAAAATTTATAAGGAATATTTTGTCTGGTTGAAAAAGTTTCTTTAATATTTTGTCTTATAAACTAGTGTTGTTATTTATAAGTAAGATATAAGAATTTATTTACTGGTCTTGATAAATCACTTTGTACTCGTTTTATCGCGAATGATTCACATCGAAAAAAAAGTTTCACAGAATTTTAAATAAATTTTCGGCATTTAGTCTGTTCGAAAATGGGTTTGATTATTACTAGTAAAAGTGAAAATTACTGGCGTTACGTTTCGTTTCTTTCACCAGTAAAGCCAATAGACGAACCCAAATAGTCTGAAACGTCATAAATATTTTTAGATTTAACGTTATCGCAAGCTTGTAGTAACATTACAGACTTCTTTTGTATAACTTCCATATAATATTAAAATGTTTTAATGTACGGTTTATGCAATGTTTCTTCAATCTTTTAATACTGGATTATGATTCTAACCTTCACTTTTTATAACAAATGTTATATTAATAATTAATATTATTAAAATATAGATTATTATAATAAAATAATATGCATTATGAGCATATTATTACATACACTTTCTTTAATATTTGTATAAAATATTCTCAATTAATTCAATACGTCAGAAAGATAATTTTTAGGTTTAAAAATATATTTGTAATTGATTTTTTATGTATCAAAAGTTTAAAGTAAAAGAGATATTTGTACAAATCAAAAGTGGCTGTCTACATGATAAACAGAACAATAATTGCTTGATTTAAAATCACACAATGAAGCAACAAATGTAGAATATACTATATAATACAAGTATAAAGAAAGTGTATAATCATGCTCATAATACTATTGTATCACTTTATTATAATAATCCATATTTTAATCTATTAATAATATATTTTAATAATATTAATCATTAATACAACATTTGTTTTAGAAAGTGAAGATTAGAATCATACCAATTCATACAGTACTCAAGATTGCAGAAACATGTTACATTGTAAGTTTACACGGAAACTCCGAAAGATTTCTACACTGTTACAAGCTTGCGGTAACGTTGAGATAAAATCTGCAACTGTTAAAATAAAATTTGATTTTTTTTGACGTTTTGGACAATTTGAGATCATTGAGATCGATCGTCTAAGGTTTTATTGGTGGAAGAAACGAAACGCAACGCCAGTAATTTTTACTTCTGCCAACTGCATTACTTTTACTGACAGTAATCGAACATATTTTCGAACAGAGGGTTGGATTCACAGAAATTCTATCTCAAATGTTCAAACGTAGAGATGTGTTAATTGACGCGAATCTTGATTTTCATTTCGCGGAGATCCCGATACACGGCAAAATTCGACCGCGAATTTGCAAAGGTAATACAAAGCTGCGTCGAACTGCAGTTTCACGGCGCGATGCGGTGAAACAAGTACCGAGTTATCAATGAGAAACACCGTGCAAGTGCGACAAGTGCTGGCGGCGTGTCCCGACTATATTACAACGTATGCATATGCATGCATAAATAACGTTGAACCGGATCGGCGTCCGGTCAAATTACGTGCTTACATTGGTCGCGAATCGCCGGCCGATTGCTTCGCCGAGCATGAAAATCGGTTTTGGCCACTCGAGGGACCATGGCAAAACGGTTTCCCCGTGACCATTTCCTGTTCGATGAAGGTAGTGCAAATGCTAGACATTCGAAAGTTACCCGAGCGAATATCGTCGAACTATGCCTCGGGGGCTGCAGCGATATAAGTAGAAATTTGCGCACTCAAAGTTTTAATATCTTTCCGAAAAAAAAAAAAAAATCGAAACCGCATCTCGACCTTTCCGTTTTATTAGTTTCCATATCGCATTCTCTCTTTCTCTTTTATTAATTATGTTGGTGGATGGCACGTGTTATTTTCACAGTTTGCGTTTGATGCTTTTCGACATATTTTAAATACAGAGCGTGCATAGTGTACAAAAATGCAGTATTATTCAATCGATATTGCTTCTGTGTAATGGGAAATCCATCGAGACAGCAGATATGCATTAAAAAAAATATATATGTGTGACTGAATCTTCTTGTACTGTTATAAATAGCTTTTTCCAAGTCTAGTCATCTTCAATTATGAAAGTCGCTTCTTGCTTCACTAACCAATTAAAAATTGATCAGCCCATCGCACGCTTAAGCATCCGCACATATCTTTGGGAAATTTTTTTTATTTCGAATGTTACCTTCATCACGACGTTCGAACGTAAATAATTTCGATTCGCAAGAGAAATCTATTCAAGTCGCGACATTCGTCCTCCTAAGTGTGCGACGTCATCGCGTATTGCAATGCCCACCACTCCGTACGACTTTGTCGTCAGTTATCAGGGTTGTTAAAAAAAAAAAAAAAAAAAAAAACGCGACACCTGACTCGTGCGATAGGCTCCGACAGTGGATTTCACGGAACGGTATTCGATAGTCGATCGATAGCTCAAGGACTATGCGCGCGTACAACAAAGCGCGCGCGCGATTCAGCGTCGGCTTGTTAACGCTGGTTTAACGCCAAGCGACCGCGTATGCATGCATGCAAGCACGCACGCACGCATGCACGCACGCACGCGTGTCTCCGCACTCGTATGCACCACGGTACGTGTCCGTGTTTACCCGTGTCCCTCGTGTGCGCGCGATATTTGCCATAGGAAACCACACAATGGTCCGTCACATCATGGCTCGCCCATAGTCCACCTACATCATATATACGTATACTGTGTTCCTCTCGCGCCCCCTCGCTTGCAGCGTGCACCGTGCACCGTGCGCCGATGAAACCGATGCACCAATCCACGCGGCTTCAAGTGTCGATACGTTCGACACAAAAGCCTTCCTCCCCGTCGCTCGTCACTGGCTCGCTCGGTGGGATATCAGGAAATTAATCGGCGCTTTGTTAGCATTTTAGATATTACATCGCTGAACGAAGCAGAACATACCCGTCCTGTATTTCACACTTTGTATAGCACTCAGGGTATAGCTTTTCTAAACTCGCGTATCTTGTGTATTTCTCGTATTCGTTTGCACTTCATTTAAAACTGACTGATTTAAGTAATTGTTCAAAATAATCAGTTTGTTGCTGATTGAAGAAATTTTTTTATCTGTCCGTATTATCTCCGAATAAAAGAAGAGACAAGCAACAGCTAAATTTATTTCTGCAACTGAAGTGCATCGGCGACAATGCATATAGCGTCGATGAAATAAAATAGAATCGTCCTACGCGCATTTTCACAAGCCCGCGCTCACAAAAGTTCACAAGTGTCTTCTCGCCGGCTGAGTGAAACGGAAGGAAACACGAATGGGGAACGCGATAAGCTGTAAAAACCGTTATAGATAATAGAGTAATATTCCTTCCGCTTTCCCGCGGTTTAAAGCGGGGAAATAAAGCGAACGCCAATCCGTTTTTATCCCCAAATCCTCGAGCTACAGAACAGCTTCGTACGGATGTGCTCGCGGTAGAGTTCTGGCCGAGTATTTGCAGTCTGCGCGGATTTAGAAGTAGTAGATATATATATTATCTGCGCCGTGGTATTGTTAAGCCGTCGCGCGGATAATGGCGCTTGATTCTGAATTATGCGAGACGAAATGACTCATCATCGGATAGCTCGGACTCGCCCGCGAGTATGGATGTGAAACATTAGACGTCATCATTGCCGACAAACGAGAAATTATTGTTTCAAATAATGCTTTAATTGACTATTAAATGGTGCGCATTCGCTCCTCGCGGCAGACCTTCCGTCTTCTTGCCTTTATTTTACGGGAAACGAAGATTAATTACGAGCTCATTGTCGTTTCACTTTTGCAGCCATTGACATTTATCTGTGCCCGCGATCTTTAAACATACCGCGTATATTTAATAATTATAAGTCTAATATATACGGCAATATTCTTTTACGAACGTGTAATTCACGATTAACAAAGAAATTAATGTGTTTCGTAATATTTCTGCAAAGTTAATTAAAAAAGTAAATTATTTCTATCATTATGTATCACAAATTTTCTGCTTTTTTTCATTTTAAATATAATTACGACAGAATATTCTTTTAAACATATAAATAAAATATTCAGTAAATCACAATATTCAATAAATCTATAATAAAAATCTGACAATGGAAAGACGAGTTTGTCGTCACAAACCGGAAAAGACGAGTTTTTCGTCAAAAAACCGGAAAAGACGAGTTTGTCGATGAAAAACCGGAAAAGACAAGTTTGTCGTCACAAACCGGAAAAGATGAATTTGTCGTCACAAACCGGAAAAGAACTGACGACAAACTCGTCTATTTAAATTTAAATGATTTTGTTCTATCATCTATTTTTTTTTTTTGTTTTAATTAACTTTAATGCATTAATTTAACTCTGTGAATAGGTACTCATTATTTTATAATGCATCACAAATTGTCAATTTTTTTGTTGGGATGTAGGGAGATGGTAAAATTGTCCTATACATGAAATAATAAATTGTTTCGATTTTATGACACATAGATTTATATAGGTGCAGTGATCGTAGGACAAAGTTACTTTCTATGTCAAAGATCCAAGTTCAAATTCACCCAGAACATATTTTTAATTAAAGTACTTGAACCAAATAAGGCCTAGTACTAAATAGGCCCATTTTTAAATTTATCATTTAAAAATGCGCTTTATGTTTAAAATATATGCTTAAAAGATGTATCATAGAAAATAGATAAAGAGGGACTAGGGAATTAATACCGGTAGCAACACGTTTATTCAGTGCAACAAAAGCTTATAACAAAGTAGGGAAATCAGTCGTTTTTATAAAAATTTGTTGTAAATTTTATAAGTATACATTATTTTATGATTTATTACAACATATAATATTATTTTACTTTCTAACTGTAGAAAAGAACAAATATATATATCTCGATTTTTTGGAATAAGTATACTTTTTTATAAATAATGTATTATTAAATAAGTATACATTTATTGTTATAGCCATTGCCATTTGTTTATTATGTATGTGGCTTGCAACAGAAAATAATGATTTTCAATGACGCTAACTTTTCATAAGCTAAAATTGCACTAAAATAGCCAGAATTTCTCAAAGTTAAAATATTAATTATAGACAAAATTAAAAATAATTGTGATGTTTTAGTAAAATAGATTTTAAAGGATTTTGTATTTATGATTAATAATCATTTTAACAGTGAGTTGGAAAATATGTTTAATTTCTTTGTCATTTTTAATTTATTTTTAATTTGGACCTTATTAAAAACATAAGAATTTAATAAGGCCCAATGTTAGAGTTTAAAAATTTTTTTTTGTTTATTTAAAAATGTTTTATATAGATGATAATTTTATTTTGGCAAGTAATTGAAATAAACATTTTATTCTTATTTAATTCATTTCAATATTTTTGTAAATAAAATTTATAAAAAAATAAAATAAGTTAGGTGAGCCTTATTCGGCTCGGGTACCTTACTATCTCTCGGAAAGCAACGGAAATGACCAAGAGTACCTGTGCAAAAACAATGGAGCATGCTGAAATAAAGATCATGATCTTTAGTCAGAATTAACTTGAAAGAGAGACACATTACTGAATAATGGTTATCAATTAAAGTTAATTTTTAATAGACGCCACGATTAAAATATTCGCCACAAGATTTAATAATGTCAAGCCTAAGCGAGAATAACAGAGAGTCGAATAATAATGTCATTTAAAAAATTCAGTGTATTAGAAAATCTGATATTTCATATATAGATCAGACGACGGGACAATTAAGAACGCGAGTCTCGACCAGAACATAAAAATAACGAAGATATTTCTAGACGCTCTGCACAAATTAATTTGTTATAATTTAATCATACGTACGGGATAATGTGAAAACACTGAATTTTGAACTGAATTATTATAAGAGACTGATATCGAAAATAGTGCTCATTAAAACTCCCCCCTCCCCCCAGACAAAAAAGAAAATTAATTCTAATAAAAATACGAAACTTTTATACGATTTTAAAATTTTTTAACTTGCTTAAGAGTGTGATTTTAAATATATATTCTTGCTGACTTAATGTGTTTATAAAACACAATTATTATATTATCTAAACCTTATTATCATCGTAGTTTATTTCGTTTGTTCATTTTGTTGCAAACCATTGATTGCGATCCATTACTATTTAAAAATTCTGCTCATGGATTCTGTGAAAGCTTATCCCTTCCATAAAATAATCAGCTTATCCCTATTCTTTATCTACGATTACTGATTAAAGTTGGTCCATTGCATCCTTTAATCAATAGATGAAATTGTCAATAGTCAATACGATGCAATAGCTATTTAAATTGTTCCGACGACAATTTGGTAGTGGGCCCAATGTTTGCCAAGCGAACATTACGTGTGAACAGACAAGATTATAGCTAACCGCGATCTGCCAATTCGCGACACGATACTATCTAGAAACAATTGGTCCACGTATGGATCACGAGTCCTTATATACTTGAGCGCTCCTTAGTCCTTATATACTTGATTCTCCAATATCATTAGCGCAAGAGCATTCTTTGTCGTACTGTGGAATAAAGCGATCGAAGCCGAGGCTTCAAGGAAGTCTTCAAAAAAGATTGAGGGAGGCGAATCCTCTCATCGCTAAGATTATATCGTCTGTATCATAAATCTAACATTTTGAGGAAATAAATTTATGTGCAACATAAACAATGTTAAAATTTCTTTTGGTCTTGTTCTCACGATCAGTGCACTAGTCAGACGTAAAAGTGAGAAAGAGAATTGCCCTATGTGTTACGTTAATCATCGTTAATTTATATTCTTCATACTTTTATAATCATGACGACACTACATTTGCTTTATTCTCATGACGCCGCATTTAACGTTACTGCTTCGACACTTTATTATTATTTCAATCTATTCTTTTTTTAATTTTTTTTAATTATATGCTGAATTTTTTAACTTTATCGATTTCCAAGCGGGGTAGACCGTTTGCTTCATAAATGAATAATATAAAAACTATAATAATTATTTTGTTACTATAATTCTAGTTTTAAAGATTATATATTGATATAAACAAAAATAAATGAAATTGTATTACATTTACGCATTGATATATTTATTTATTCTACTTTAATACACTTGTTAGTCTTATAACTGTACTACTAACAGTACTAACATCATAAATGTACTACATGGAAATTATTTTGCAGTCAATCGCTCGTCCCACTTGGAAACTCATGTCTGAAATATTAGCATAGAGGAATTGAAAGATTAATCCTTAACCACACTGGTAGAGTATCTCACACAATTTCGCGTGGCAGAATTCTAGTCTAAAATTAAATCAGATTTAGTCTTGCTATACAATGTTATTTAATATTTAAAAATTGATACATTAAATGTTAATTTATGATTTAACATCCGATTTGATTTGCTCGTCTTTGACCCGTTTAAAACATCTGTACACTGTTTTTACAATATAAAGAACTAAACATTTATATTTAGTTAAATCTATATCTCATTTCACAATTAATTTACATTTTTATGTAATTAAATTAATAAAATCTGTACCTTTTCTCTTTTTTTCTGATAAATTTAAATTTTATATAAATAAATTATGTATGTTAACTATATTTACCTTTTTTCAATGTAGATGAAGAAAGGGAAACTCATTGTACGTAATGTGCGCACAGTTGTAATGTATTTACTCCGATTTGACTAGACGTACGGAGAACGTTTCCTTCCCTTCTAATTGTAAGTAGCAATCATATGCACAAAGGTCGGACGCGCCGCATATAACGTTACGCGCTTTCGTCGGGTAAGCATGATGAATAACAATACAAACGATACTTGAGTATAGAGATAATATTTAATGCACTAATAATATGCGAAACAATTCCGTAACTTTGCTAGTACTCCTATTTAAGTGTAACAATTGCAGTCTTTATTATATTTTATTATAAAGTAGATATATTGTAATTATAAAACGATATGGATTTAATTTAAATCAATACTGACAACTTGGTAATTATAATTAATATTAAAGTACTAGTAATCTAATGCAATATAATAATTTTTTATCAACAATTTTTCTTGGATTCTCCTTGCAAAAAGAGTTTTCATTAAATTCTTACGAATTTTATAGTACATCAGAATTCTATTTTATCTTTCCTGATAAATTGAAGCAAAACTTGATAATTTTTTTATATTTGTGAGGACAAGTCGGAATTTTATTTTCATATTTAAATAACGATGATTAATATATATTCCAAGACGTACGAACGTATGTGAGTATATTCAATTAAATATTTTTAAGTACAAGTATAAATAAATTTCATTAAACATAAACTAAACAATATTTTATTAAATCAAACAAATGATTTTTTAAAAGGTGAAAAAAACTATAAAAACTATTATAAAATTCATAAATTATTAAATTGGTAAATTATTAAATGTAATTCCTCGAATTTCGTGATCATATTATATTATGAGAAATGAAATGCAACGATGTGAAACGACACGATAAAGTTTTAGAATCACTTTCAAATACCATTTGCTGATATAATTGTAGTGAAAATTGCATCAGTGAACACTATAGGACTACGAAACGATAAGTACTGAATTTAAATTAGTTTTACAGTTAATCAGTCTTTTTGTAGCAACACTTTTTTTGCAATTTATTCTTGTTTGTAAATTATTATTTTTACTATTTGGTCCATAATAGAACATTTTTATTAAGACATTAAACTAATTAATTTATAGTAGAGATATGTTTTGGACCGATATAATTATTTATAAACTTGTTAATAAAATAATTTAACAACACAAAAATTAGTTGAGACTAATGAAAGTACAGCGCGATTATTGATGTGCAAATTAAATTAAAATAATTTAATTTATTTGCAATCTCCTTTCTCGTAATATAATAATCAAAATACTATATTGTATATCAATTTAAATACAAATATGTATATAATCAAGAATTTACATGTATGTACATAAAGAATTCACAAGTATTAAAATTATATTTAATAACATATATGTATGCATAAAAACATAAAATATTATAAATAGAACTCTTAATACAAATGAGAGAGAAATATAAATTACAATTGAAATATTTTATTTTAATTGCCCGATATCTGATAAAGAAAAATAACGACTATAGAACGTTAAAGCACGATTAGATGTTATCTATAACGTGTAGCAAATTTAAAATATTGAAACTAAATTTTGATAAAAATGAAAAAGCTATTCTGGCAAGTTTTTGGAAAGTGCAAACAAAGCCGGATGGTGCTCGATATTACAACCATTTTTTACAATTTGTGCCCCGTCGTCTGACATTCAAAATTGTTCCGTAATTTTATACTCTATCACGACCGATGTATTTTTCGTCATATTGTGCCAACGCACACAATTCTCAAATAAAAACATAAAGTAATCAAAACCTGATACAATAATAATGAGGCAATTGGAAACTTTCTATTGTTTAAGTTTTCAAGATTAATTAAGCAAAATATTTTTTAATATTGTGCTGTTATCAATAACATATCTGAAATATTTCTCATCGGAATAATATTGAACAATTTAAAACATTCTTAATATTCAATACGATCTACTGTTTGATTCACTATTTTACAGAATATGTTACCGTTCTCTTTTTCCAACATATTTTTTCGATTACAGTAATCAAAATAACTTTAATGAATTTTTAAACTGCAACTAGAAGAGAGTTTTTTTTATGAACATTTATACGTAAGATTAATAAATAATACGTATTGTTCTCTCTATAAAATTTTTTTTTATTATTTACGATTTTATTAAAAAAAGATTTTTTGTCTCTCCTCCCTCTCTGTCTCTTTAACATGTAACAATCAATAAATATTTGAGCTAATAATTGAAGATTAATCGATTAATCGACAGACAAATTTTTAAATAGTAGTAGATTGTTCAGACATAAATTCATAAAATAAAGATTTGTGAGAGAGAAAGAAAGAGAAAAACGTTGATTGAGAATAACTGAATAACTATCCGTTAATATAAATTCGTGATTAATTATATTGCCGATAAAAATTTCAAAATTTATTCTATTCAATAGCAAAACGTTTTATTTTTTACTATCCCATTTTATTTCTTTATGGAATTAATGAAGTGTCATCAAAATCATGTCTAAAAATGTATTCTTTTACAAAATGATTATTATTCGGTAAACATTATTATTCTGTAAACCGGATAATATTCGCGCGTTAATGGTTACCGCAATGGCTGGTTGCGTAGCCGAAATTCGATACAGTAATTCGATGCATTGACCCGATGAAGACCTGAGTAACTAGAAACACCACTAGCAAGCAAACAGTGTCCCATGCTCAAAGTCGGGAGATCAATCAATTCATATCCTCTAGCTCTGTTTAGACTGCGACGCGCAATACGTTTGATCGTAGTTACGATCGATTTTGAAATTGGTGGACATATTCCGCACTTCTGTTCGACCTCCCACAGTAAATGAAAAATAAACATAACAATTGACGAGCAATATACAAAAAAACATTGATATATATAAAAAAAAATAGTGTTTTCAGATAACAGCACTGTCATCATACATTTCACAGAAGTCGTATTGTGAATATTAAATATAAAGTAAAATCAAATATGGAGTTTATTTTTATTATCCAATAAAAATTTCTCGTGTGAGATACCGTTATTTATATTGCAACAAACTATTTTAATTAGAAAAGTTTTGTTTATTACTTTTTGACGCAGCGCGGTGATGCTGCACGAGCAATTCTGTTCCATCAACTGGAATAAAAAGGAAAAAAAAAAAACAATAGTTCGCA
This sequence comes from Solenopsis invicta, assembly GCF_016802725.1. Classification (NCBI taxonomy): domain Eukaryota; kingdom Metazoa; phylum Arthropoda; class Insecta; order Hymenoptera; family Formicidae; genus Solenopsis; species Solenopsis invicta. The sequence continues at coordinate 17,682,263 of NC_052664.1, forward strand.
ATAGATTAGGTAACTTTGAAATGTTTTTAGTTTCTTCGCGGCAAGTCCTCGCATATTTCTCTTTTTGCGATATTTCCTTTATTATTTCTTTACGAAACGCGAAACGAGATTTGCTCTTTTCTTCCAATAATGATGCGCCTTGCGCAAGTTAACAAGGCATAAAGTTTTTAACGATTCTCGAGACAATATTCGCCTCCCGCAGATCGAAGACATTGTACCTCAGAAAAGTGCATGCAGCGCTGCCGATGCAACTGCACCTGCTGTTATCTGAGACTTGGGTCACGTCTCATACTTTCGTCTATACTCTACGAATGCTTCCTTGTTCTTAATCCTTAATTAACCTCATTTCCAACCAATTTCGAGCAAGTACTTTCTGTTCAATACAAACTTCAATCTCTCAACTTGCGTTCAGATAACTTTACAAAAGCCACGATCAGGAATTAACTTCGAAAGGAAATTGAGCAACGTCTTTCGGTGCAAAACAATAATACGAATTCTGCATATTATCTCGGAGGAAAACAGAAGGTGTGCATTCCATGCGTCATTATTCCATAATAATCTGACAATTTTGTCGCGGCGGTGACAGATTTATACGCCGCTTCATGAACAACGAGACATATTTTTACTGACATAGATCCGAATAACAAAACCGCATACGCGTTGCGCGTTGGAAAAATATTTTTATAGCCGCTTCTGTATTCTTTTCAAAATTTATTTTGCTCGTCCACGAGAGAGTACTATTCAAATAATAAAGACAGATACGTGAAGTGCGGCGGAAGAGTATGACTTTTAAAACCTGCCGCGTTGGCAAACACATTTTGATACAAATAACAGCATATAACGTATCTCATATTATTTTAATAGACTCGCACAGTTGAAAAGATAGTGAAACATCGTGCTTTCCTCATCGAACTATCTGTCAAAAAAACAGCCGTTTTAATACATCATTTTTAACGCATTTTTTTTACCATTTTTATGATATGTGTAAGGATCACAAAAAGTTTTGTCAAAAATTTTATTTTGAGCTATATGACATTATCAATTCAACACAGTAAACCACATGAAATACACATTAAAATATTCATGAAAAAAATTTCAATTTTAATTGAGTTGAATACAAAGACGTGTCATCTACTATCTGTGATAACACATTTTAATGCTCGCTTTAAATACTGTTTCAAAGCTATTTCTCCTTTTAGAAAAAATATTTCAAATAAAACTTTTACGGTTTTAATGGAAAATATGATACCTACACATACAATTCAAAATTTGTTATGCGTTCTTTATAAAATATTATTGATATTAAAAAGAATTATTAATATTTTTATATAATTCAATTTCCCTACGACTATTTAGTAGAAATATTAAGGTAAAGTGATTAAAATATAATTTACAAGATAGTTTACGAAAGCATTCATTTTTTAATAAACTTATATATATTTATTAATACTTTTTTTTATATACAAAGTAACAAGATAAATAAATGGATAAAGAAAATATAGTAGCATTAAAAAAATATGCACAATCCCATGTTATAAATTTTATTTCGCAAACATTTTTTTATAATGCGAAAAATAATTAAAAATGTTTAAATGAACATTCAGAATAAATCATCCTACATATCTACTAAAATAAATATTTAATAAAAGAATATTTATAATTTAATACAAATACAAAATTTATTATTTTTATTATTAAAGAAATTATACAATTACTCACAAAAATATAAATTATTTCTATAAATGTATCTCGACCGCTATCTCCAAAATAAATAATAGCAATACAGTGAAGCTTTCAATGACCTGTAAAATTGGTAACAGAAGCCCTTCACTTTCTCTTCCCTTCTGCCTCGAAGCCCCATAAAGCCCCTTCAGCGATATTGAGTATACAACGTGAGCTTGCAATTTATTTCAAACGTTAGATTCCTTTCTTTCTATATAAAATTGATCCAATATTTGCATTAAGAATACCCAATTGTCCATCCTAATTAGTTACAAGATACCTTTTATTTACACACACATAACCATCTAGCGTAAAAACGTGTCTATATTCGTAGAACGGTGCTTTACAATTATATCGGTATTCAGTGAAAATAAAAATAACTTTATACAGTAATATACTTGCAAGTTTACAAATTTACAATTTGTAACTATTACGCGAATAATTACGATTAATTATTAATTTTTTAAATTATTATTGCATCCATATTTTTTGCTTTAATATCTTAAAGAAGTTTTCAAATCTGAAAATCTACTGTAATATTTTTACATTCTTTAGAGTCATATCATTTGATCGCGAGTGATTAATGAAGTGCTACTTATAAAGCGACTATTTTCATTTCTATTTCAATTTCGCAAGCAATGATAACGATGCAATGTGTGCCGCCAGATCACAAATTACACGTAGCTAAACTTGGCCGGGACGTAAACACGATAAATAGCTGCTGGAAAATTTTCAGCGATGTCGGGGAAAGGGTCAGAAAGCATCCTGGCTAGCGGGAGCTGCATCGCACGTGTATACGTTCCCATGGCTGACCACACGTGCAAGCCCAATGTCGCGACGAGCGTGTACACATGCGGGCGGCGGCGGCGGCGGCGGCGGCGGCGTGCGTGTCAGAGAGCACTAGAAGGGATTTGGGAAAGTCCAGCCGTAAACAGTAAATTACGATGCCGGTCGCGCTTCGCAGTTTTACACCGCGTTCGAGCGTCCGTATTCCGTCGCGCCGCGCCGGTGCGTCGCTCGGTCACCGCTGCATCGCGCAACCTGTCAATGTAATCGCGCGAAAGGTACCGATCATCGGCCGAACGAATCGAGCGTACGCATCGCGTGCCTGTGTGGCCATGCGGGACACCCCGTGCAAACGCGCGTTCGTGCGCTATAAATATATTATCTGGAAACGCGAAGCCGCCAGGGAAGCACGAAACTTGGTCATCAACTCGAATATACGCGCCGTGAACTAGCGAACGTGAAACACGATTATATCATTTACATTCGATTCCTACTTAACAAACATCGTGCGAAATTTTGGATTAGAGAGCTCGTAATGAAATATACCGCGTTCAGTGTTGTCGAGATGTTTGTTGAAATAATTAAACGTGCAATACTGCACTTCCACGTACATACGTTTTTCTAAATAGCTTGTAAAGGATATTATTAATTTTACATTTTTATTTTGTTTTATTCAATTATCATTAAGAAAAAATAACGAAATAGCTATTTCTCTCTCTCTCTCTCTCTCCACACTTCTTCCTGTCCTTCTCTCCGACCTCATTTTAGTTTACATTCTCGTATTAAAAGCAGTTCGCATAATAATCAATGAAGTAAGAACGTAAAGCTTTTCACGTATAAATTAGATTGGATATTAATTCTCTCATTATTTGCAACCTTTTTTACAAAATTAAGATATTTCACGCAAATATTAGTCCAGCCATAATTATTTTTTTGGTTTTTTTTTGTTAAACATTTGCTATGGGAACTGAGAACAGAATCGCAGCGCTACAATTTAATTAGGAAAGGTAATTATTTGAAAAAATATAAGACTGAATTAAAACTTTTTACGTTTATAAAATTTTACACTTATATGTTCTCTACTAATGCAAAGCTGTTCTAAAATCATGAGCAATATATGCATTGTTTTTGCGTAACGCTTAATAAAATACAATGGAGTGGTAGAGAGAGCAAAGGGAAAAAGAAGAAAAGAGAGAAACATGTGATATTTTTGTCTTGCCGTAAACTATATAGAAGTATATAAAAACGAGATATTACATTTTTCACGATTATTGCGATTTTCACAGCTACACTATTTAAACTACTTATTTTGAGATTGAGGTAAATTCAATTTCCATAAATATTAATAAAATGTTATGATATAGTAAAATCAATGTTGCACGAGAAAAATTGGACTTGTATCACTTCGTGCGAAAATAAAGAGCTCATTTATTTGCGCATACCGATTGAATGTGTTCCGACTTCGCGCTAGAATATAAAAAAAAAAATTGTTCTATTTGCACAACTGTAGCGACACGATGCACCGCGAAAGCGTGCATTCTTATATATGACGCTTATTCACCTACATGGGGCTACGATGACGAGCGAAAGCTGGGCCAAGAGAGGAGGCTTAAAATTCAAAGACTGTCATCTGACATCTGCTTTATTCCGACTCTAGGTCTTTTTCCTTTCCAGAATGCTTCTCGCGTGAATCGCGGAGGAGCTTCTCCTGATAGTCGAAGCTTCGCAAAACGCTCTCAACATGGAACGAGTTGCGAATTTAGAAACAAAGAAACTTAAAGCCCGTGACACATTGCGCATTGCGAACGCGGATCAAATCCGGATTGCGAATCATTGAATGTGGGCTCTACGCTCACGTCTTTTTGAGCGTCTATGAATTTGTATAAAATTGAGTTATACGGTCTTTGATTTCTAATAATGATTAAATATAAATTGATCTAAATATAAACCGAAGAATAAAAGTTTAAGTGATAGAATCACAATCTCCGAATCTCTCGATATTTATTGGCACGAATCACGGATGAATCGGAAAAATAGAGACTACTTTGAGATTCAAAATCCGTATTTATAGCTACTCCCATCTGATTGGCTAATTAATAGTTCGCAAGCTGAACACAATCTGCATTTCCAATGTCACGAAAGAATTAAAAAAAAAAAATGTTTAAATAATATATTTATAAATTTTTTGTACATCACATCTATTTTGCACAAAAAAAAATTGACATAAAATGAGAAATAACCAGGATAATTACAACACAGTATTTTCAATAATAAATTATTAGCAATGATTATAAAATAATATTATAAGATAGATTTCATTATTTTTCTTAATAAATATCATAAAATTAAAAAATTATGTTGTTAGGAAATATTGCGCGCGGATATATATATCAGTCATTTTGATTTTTTATTTATCTTAAGTAAATTGTATTTTCTTTTTTTTTTGTTTAATAACTTGTCATAAAAGATTTCTTTCCTCCGATTAAAGAAATTATTACGCTGAGCCGTGACATTTTTTCGACTAAATAAAATGAAATTTTTGCTCCATTTATATGTGCACCTCGTTATCCCGTTAATCACAATATTACGGAACATTTTCATAAAGTATTCTAAAAAATGCGAGCAGAAAAGTTGAGCTTTACACATTATACGTTATCCAGAAATAAAAGCATGCGATATATGCTAAAAAGTGCAGAGGGTACCGTCACTGAAAGATAAAAAAATTAAGCAAAATGTGATAATATGCGGATTTGTTCCATGTTGGTAAAATATATTTTCCTTGACCAAAGAGCATTATTCGCGATCACCTATAGAGAAAAATACAGTAGGTATGTGTATACCACTTCTAAAAATGGCTTCCTAAAAACTCCATTATAAAACGAGCTTTTGTACGTATGTACTATAATCGATTCCTTTGAGCGCAATATATTTGAGAGAAATATAACATATATTTTACGTGTTATTATTTCTCGAAAATATTTCTAATAATTTTATGCGTTTTTAACGGTGCGTTATAGTTACATAAATCACAAATATAACTCATATCACGCTTCGCTGTTTCAACTCAGGGGATTAGCAGACAATCGATCGTTACTCTCCGCTCGCATTTCAAGCGATAAAAGTGAAAAAGGTACTCCGGTCCTATACGGCAATAACACTTTGATGAAATATATAAACAAAATAAAAATTATAGCATGTAATTAATCGTAAACCTTTTTTATTCGATGCATTCGATGGAAATTAAACATGTGGGAACTTAAAAAATTCTTCCTTTTAACAGCGAATTTTTTGTTCAATTCCGCAATGCAACTTTCGCTTTTTGATGAAAAACCATAATTCTTTATGTTAATTTTTTTCACTATATACGTAAATTTTAAAAATGTTTAAAGAATAGAATTTTATTATATACTCATAAACAATTTTCTGCATCTTAATTTACAAAAAGCTCTCCATTTTCAATCGCGCTCTTAAAAAATATCGACATTTAATTAAATGCAAAAGTAAATGTCAAAAAGAATATTCTACTTTATAGCACTTGTATTTTCGAATGTGTACGATATATTGCGCCTCGCGGGAACGTTACCGGTTTCGCATTTTATTCAGAAGTTTCGGAAGTTCCTAATAAAGCACCCGTGTCGCCGTAAATTGCAACACTTTCCCGGTATTAGATCGAGAGATTGGACACGGTTGTGTACGTTAAATGCATGTTGATTGAGATTTACTGGCGGGACGGGCATGTGTCGTTTTCTGCAACGGGGTAACAATCTGTCTCGGGTAAAACGAAGAGTCTGTTGATTGAAAATTTCATGGCTGCGAGTTGTGCGTTACATTAAACTTTTATCGTGGCCGCGCGTTAAAAGCGCCGCTCAGCGTGCGCGAAATCGACATATCGCCGACAGTCTTTTTGCGAAATTTCCTGGTATACACGATGAAATTAAAGGATATAACGCCGCGACAGGTTATAATCGAAAGTATGTGCCGTGCGTATAACACATTGACGCGAGAGGCTCATTTAGCCATGAAAATCGATCAAATCAAGTTTTTCTGTCGGCATCTATCGCGAGTTTGATAAGCTCGTAATGAGATAAAACGATCATCGCTCGCGCGAAACTATTTAAATAACTCGTTAAGCTCCCTTTAGCTTGTGATATTATCGCTCTGGCGAGATGACAAAATTGTTCGTTCGATTTAAATTACAGAGGTATCGACATTGGATTAATAGAGCTATTTTCATCAATTTCTTTTTTATTTCGCGCGATATTGGGAAATGTAACAATATCGAGAGCCGTTGATAAAATTATTTTTCGGTATATTATACCTATAGAGATGCGAAGTTTCCGAACTTGACAAATTGTTCGTTGATAATGAACAATTATTAAACATATTAAAATTATTAAAACAATTATCAAACAATTTAGCCTATTTTTTATTTCATTTAGTTTTGTGTCATCCAGTTATCTGTTTTCATCAACCAAATTTATGCTAATAAAAGTGTGATTTTAGTAACTAAACGGAAAGAATTTTTTCATTAAAAACTCTGAAAATTATGATAGTAAAACAATATTGCATTCCAAAGAATTTCATGTGATTTTCTCTGATTTATTAATATCTACTACACATATTTTATATTTCAACACAGTTGAAAACATAAAACATGTTTGATTATTTTTACTGAACTGTTTCGTCACATTTTCATATGATTCTAAATATGTTGGACAGTTTCTGATTCTTTATTCTTTAAATAGAATAAATACCAAGTAGCACTAACCATATGCAATATCTTATATACTTTACATAAATTTTAAAATATTTTCTGACTAAGGGGTCGATTCTGGGGTCTAACCTTAACGATGTCGTTATGGTATTGCGTATCGTTACGCAGATTTTTTGTATCACGTAATAGCTGGGCAATGATACCATAACAACATTGTTAAGATTACAAAATCGACCTCTAAGTCATTTATAATTTTACTAGGCAATATATTTATAATAATTTAAATATATGCAATATATAACTCAATAGAAGAAATTGCATAGCACGTAAAGCAGAAGATTCTAGGAGGTTCTAGGATTGAATCCTATTAGGGTAAACGTATTTTTAAAAGATATATACATACAACATTAAATACACAGTCATATAGAAATACAAATTTTGTATACGATTACATATTATATTAAAAAATTTATCTTGAATCATAAAAATTTTACCTAGAAATATTTTGTAATGCTGAATAGTAATTTTTATTAAACAATTTATAAAATGTTTTTCGTTTACTTCAAAAATTCCTATCGTTGTACGGTTACTCATAATATTATATTTTATAGAATTTGTCCCAACCCTATCATCATAAAATTGATCATGATAAAATTTATAGTGATTTTTGCGGTAAAATAAACAAATTGTCTCCATGTAATCTTTCCACTGTATTACTTCTAATGACTACTCTCACGACTTCCTCTCAAAGATACGGTCGCAATAAAAAGAAGAAAACGAAAATACACGAATTTTAATAGTCAAGATTAAATCGCAGTTTATATCACCTTTTCGAGTCTTAATGCACTGTCTTAATTCATCGACTTTGCGGTGCAACGATCAAAAACGGTCTAGTCCCTCGAAATTTGTACTTGAAAGCCGCGATCGATCAGCACATTCGCGTCGCTGAGGGAGAGGGAAGGTCGTCGAAAACTTGCCGAAAGTCTCGCGATAGCAGCGGCTATTAAATTTGAAATTACCAGGTAATTAATATTCAAGCTAGTCTCGTGCGGTCGTCCACCGTCGTCGCTCGTCTAACCCTGCACCTCCTCTAGGAGCTGAGTCAATACGTAACGCAATTACTCGACAAGCGGATGGCGGTTTGCTGTAGCACTTTCCGCGCTCCCGCCGCATCACATCGACGTTAAGCGCGTCCTTTCTCCTCTCCTCTCCTCTCCTCTCCTCTCCTCTCCCGTGTGACGTGTCCCCGCGCGTGGCGGACGCGCGTGTGCATCGCTTTATCGGTGTTTGTTTCTATCGTGTGCGCGCGGGATGTTGTTATGCAAGGAACGTGTTTAACTTTAGTGAGCCGCGTAACCATATTGCCCGAATGCATGTGCAGCCGTGCGCTCCGCCGGGAGGGCGATATCGCGGGGAATATAGCGAATATAATGGCTGTTGCGAGCACTTACGCTTTAGTGCGTGCGAAACGTCGTCGTCGAGTACCTTAAAGAGCCCTCGGGACGAAGCGAATAAATGGGGTATCGGGGACAATCGATGGACGAAACGCCACGTTTCATAATTGAAACATTATCGTAACGTCGTCGTTGAATTATAATACGAGTGTATTTAATCATTCTCGCGGATAATCGCGTATTTAGTTATATATAACAGAATATTGGATAATATTATGTGTAATTATATGTAACATTATACAGACGGGGGTGTGTACGGATGGCAATCCGTTGAAGCCATCCATTTTCTCTGAAAATTTCTGTTTGTTCCGCGGAATTGTCGTTCAGGCCTTTGCTCGAGGAACCCGCCTAAATGGATCGGTGACTGATATCATTAGCTTAAGTGAAGCACGAGGTACGTGCACCGTTGTCGGTGCATGCGCAGCCACGAAACCACGTCGGTGCCGATATCGTGTACAATGTGCGGTATGATAAATGCGGGTGTATGTACAAACAAGCAAGGGCGTACGAGAATGTACGATGTGGAATAAGATACCACCTTATAGACGATGCATCAGCCCATATGATCGCCTGACAACGGAAATTAAGGTGCTCGCGGCGTGTGCGTGCGTGCGTGCGTGTGCGTGTGCGTGCGTGTGCGTGCGTGCGTGCGTGCGTGCGTGTGTGTGTGTGTGTGTGTGTGTGTGTGTGTGTGTGTGTGTGCGTGCGTGCGTGCTTGCGTGTGTGTGTGTGTGTGTGTGCGTGCGCGTGTGTGTCAAAGCTATTCGTATCGGGCCAGATAAATTCAAACGTGGAACGATAATTCGGTCGCTCGCATCGGAGAAACGCATTACAAACGATATTCGGTTATAGCTGTAAAATATTGTATCCGAGAGCATTATAGTAGAATCGCGTAACATCGAGAGCGTCTAGGGATTGAGCTCTAGAGATTAAGAATATGTAGGACACTTCTCAAAATATTAAGAAAATTATTTAAAAACTACCGATTGTTTTATATTGCATTTGAAAGTAGTAGAAAAAAGTTGACGGCGATTTTTTATCTAAATAAAAGATTATTTCAATAAAAGAAGTGGACATGTACTTCTTTACTGAAAATATAATGATGAAATAAAAAACAAGTAATGAAAAAATCAGAATTTTTTTTCTATTTAAGTAAATTAAATATTCAAGATAATTTATATAAAGCTTCATTGCGATGCAGAGATCAGTTCTATAAAAAATAAACAAAATTTATTTATTTACAAAACTACTAAACAGACAATCATAATAATTTTTTTTATTAATCTTGAATAATTATTGTACTCACACTAAAAAATTGAGATTTTTTTTCTTGATGTTGTCAAAAATAATTTAATTTTTAAATTATAACAAATAGATTAAAGAAAATTATAAATATATAATTTTATCATACAAATTTTATATGTATACAATTTAATTGAAGTGTTAATTTTAAACGCACTTCCGAAATTTGCAGGGGCTATATGTCGGATATATCCTTAAACTGTGACTACATCGCGATTATACTTTTCATTTCTTTTTACAATTCCATGCTGAAAATTTTGCATAACCAAGAAAAAAACGCAATCGATATGCGAACGTGGTTTCGAATGTGTTAGTAGCGATCGAGCAAGGAACGTATGTATATCGATTAAAGTTGACCAGAGCAGCGTGCGCTCGTGCATAAACGTCATTCCCGAAAGAGTAAGAGATGTACTTAGCTCCATCGAGCCGTGTAACCACGTCGGGCCAAATGCACGTGCAAGGCATTATGTAGATTCGGCGTGAGAACCCGATTCACCCGTACAAATATCTCGGATAATCGGCGTGAATTGATCGCGGAGGAAAGATTTCGTTAACGAATGCCGAGCGCGAAAATATCGATCGGCGACGCCGTCGGTGAAAATTTAATTAAATCACACACGTAATTTAACGGATCCAGCTGTCGCTAATAAACTCGGCGCAACAGAAGTGTCGGCCAAAAGTTATAATTACGCGAGATATAGCGAATTTAAATGAATATCACGAGAGGGGACGTATACAGATAAACGGATCCCGGCGCGTAGATGCGCATTTTGTTACACGCCTTTCATTTACATTTTGCATTTGAGACACAATCGCGCCGTCCCTCCCTCTCTCTTCCCCTCCCCCCTCTCCCTCCCTCTCTTCTCTCTACCTCTGTGTGCTTTCTGTATTAAAATTTGACGTCGGTGGGATTAAAGCTAAACCGCAAGCCCGGAAAATCGCTGGTCCTCTCGGACGAAATCTGACGCACGATACAGCGCGACAGTATCATGACAGCTAGAAGAGCGTCATGATGCTGCACCAGAAAGGAGGAAGCTATAGATATGTGCATTGTTGCATAGCGGCTGTGTGTCGTCCTGGACACTATTACCGGTCTACTATGCACATGGATGCGTCGCAACGCACGCTACCACGCGTTCATTCGGTTACGCGATATTTCTACCCACAGATAACACTAGTGCGTAGCGTTTTACTGTATCAACGCAGCTGGAAATAATTTTTTCCTTTATTTTTTAATTTACTTCCCTAGCAAAAAATATCGTAAATATTGTCCAACTTGAATAAAAAGGTCCAAACTAATTGTAGGAATCAAAAGTTAGAAAATAGTACCTAATTTCTATTAAAATGCAGTCTTATATATTGGGAAATAGTATTTATTTTAATAGAGCAATTAATTAATGTCTTTTATCATTCATCAAAGGTGCATTTAATCAAGCTAATATACAGTAATATTTTTGCCAATTTTATATTTATATATCATGCAACATATTCCTTCATTTATTTCTATTTACATCGTGTACTTTTTACATTTATTTTTATATATGGCACACTCTTTCATTTATTTACGATCTGATTCGAGAGGCTGATACGATTCCCTAATTGAAAGTAACGTCAGATTAATAAATATTTTACACGTATTAGCGATAAAAGTTAACGTATTTAGAAATGGAATCGCGACGGACGGCCGGGAGGATCACGAGCTTCCATCGTTAAAGGACGGAGAGGCAGCGCGGAATGGCCGGCAGTAAAGCAGGTCGTGCAGTAAGGTTGAAGATCCCTGGGCTACAGGATCAGCGAAGAGCTTTATTCCATAGACCGTTCACCTGTCGTACGCCATGGATACTCACTTTCCAAGGAACGGAAATACGTGTGACGCGGGAACGCGCACGCGCGCGTGTATAGCTGTTGTAAGAGACATCGTGGAGGAGGATTATACGATGAAGAGGGTTGAACACTTATTGCACACAATGCTTGACGAACGTTAAGTTCGCGGTTGAGCGTTCCTATTGTCGTCGCGCTGAATTGGACAATAAACAAATACATCAGCCGCCATTCAATGCCTGTATATAGAAGATAGTGATCACAAAGCGAGTTTACAGCAATTGCCTGTATGACTTGTGTAAGCGTGTATCGCATAGACGAACTTGAGAACAGCGAGAGAAATTCACGAAGGGAAAATACCAAATAATTTTATAATTTTGTATATGTATATACGTACATATAACTACACGGCGACCGTATTTTCTTCGAGAAAATAAAGGACAAATCAAAATTTTACGGGTTTTCTTTCTGTGGAACGTGGTTTTACATCAGTTTAAACAACTAAATTAATTAATTACTTCATAAACGGTAAAATTAGATTAGATATGAAAATAAATAAATTTAAAGGACAGCCCGAAATAAAAGCCGTATGGGCACTATATGTATAACGAGATGCGAATATCATATATTTAATACAAACATATACTATATAGGGTATCTATGAAGTCTCCGTTTCCACCCCCTACATTTATATGCGTACGTCACAATACATATATTTCTTGCATTTAATTAGTAAAGTCAATTAAGAAGTTAAGATGTGATAAAATATGCCGTGAAATAATTAATTAACTACACAGAAAAAAAATAGTATCAAATTAACAATTCATTGTTTCATATATAAACAAAAATATAAAATTTTCCTGGTAGAATTTGTAGTCTTAAACAGACATAATTTGCTTACACGAAGAAAAGAATTTGCTTTATGTAAGCAAAATTATGTTTGTTTAAGATTATAAATTCGTCCAAGAAGATTTTATATTCTTGCTTATACCTATATGTAACAATGAATTGTTGATTTAATAATAATTTTTTTCTGTGTACCGTGACTATTTTCTCACATTTCTAATTTATCTTAAAGTGCTAATTTATCGTGCCGAAATTTCCGTTTTCACCGTTTACTCAGGTGTCCTAACAGAAACCTGCATGTACATAATACATATATAGGTTACTAAATCCGTATCGCTCTCGGCTCCGTTAAAGCAACAAATAAAGCTCTTTCGGAAATCAATATCGCCATACCATTAGTATAATGCGATTGTGTGGTATTAAATTAAATATCATTTTCCATACATGTTTAACAAGTCAACATGGAATAATTGCCAATTATCACAGAAAGCGTAGTAACCAAATAATCAAGCAGGCATTTCCTAATAACAAGAAGAGATAATGAAGTAGCTTCAAATGAAGGGAACTAAGCAAAAACAAATGAGCAAACCTTTAATTTAACATAATTAATTTTCTGCAATAGTATCAAAATTCAGAAAATTTTTTGTTCAATGACGATGTAATCAGCCGTGAATACGATTTGTGGGGTAAAAAGTAATCTGTATTTGACCGCCCTCGGATATATCTTCTGTTTTAACTCGACGGGTCGACGCTCGATGTCGTCATACAACTTCGAATATCATTAAAGGAAAAAGAAAGTATTATGAAGTACGCGCGATAAAAGCTGGCGGGTTTGTTTAACGAAGCACCGAGTCCTGCTTCCTGCCGATACATCCCGCTCTCGTCCAGACAGGCAGATTGAGATTGGACGCAGTGACGCGAATTATTATAATCCCAACCTATATACAGTGACGATAGCGGCAGTAGAGCCTGGGGGCGTTTTTCGTAGCTCTTGTATCGCGAAGTATGTAATATCGAGTCCCGTCGTTCCCATCTACGAAGCTGGATTTCTCTCCCGGGCTATCGTCCCGGCTGCACGTACGTATACGTATACACGTCGAGATATATATCGACGCTTGCCCGACGTCCAGACGAGCCTTTAGGCGACGAGAAAAGGAGTCGAAATCGCCCGCGGAAATGCTCGTACGAAAATTCTATCCGTCCAAATGACACGGAAGGAACGATCGTCGAACGTATGATAGAGAAACTTAATCCTAAACCTACTTCTCTTAAGCCTACATAATCTCTTTTATTACGCGTATCTTACAAATCTAAATTCATTTCATTCTTAACCTTTGAGATTAAATGTTATATTTCAGTGAACTTTTTTTAAATTAAATACATTTAATTTAAAGTTGAGTTAGAATAAGGAGACTTTTGAATAAGAAAACAAAGATATCACTTGGGTTTTATTGTAAAAGAATTAAAGATACTACCATTTGCGTTTTATTTAAGAAAATAAACGTACCATTTGGGTTTTATTTATTAAAAGTAGTATTACTAGTTTTTTATAAATTAAAACTACAACCATTTGCGTTGGAATAGAAAGGCCCTTGAATGGAAATACAAAGATACTATTACTTTGATTTTATTTGTTAAAAGTAGTGCATTTATATATTTTAAAGAATATTATATTCTCTTTGTAATTGGCGCAATTAAAAGATGTATTTTTTTTGAAAAATACATTTCACTTGGATTGTATTACACTATTTTATGATATCATTTTTTCTGAGAATTTATATGTATACATTTGGTAGCAATAGGAAGACTTTTCAATGCGAATATACTATTACACACTGAGAAAAAACTAAAATATTTAATCCGATACGTTCATCTAAATATTGGGTTGATTCAACAATTATTCAGTTGCACAGAAAAAAGGTATAGTTTATTCATGTCAATCCTTAACATTTTTTAATAAAGAATTAACTAAACTAACTCAATATTTAATTGAATGTATTGAACTAAATATTTTAGTTTTTCAGTGCACAAACACGGAGTTTGTGTGTTGGAAGAAAATATCTCGTTATTTGCAACAAAAAACTACAGTTAAAATTATTTTCTTTCTGAAATATTATAACTTTGTTCCTTTCTTTCCTTCCACAATTTCTATCATGACTTAATTAGATTTTTTTGTAATAACTAATTTAATAGTTACTTTTATAGTTACTTTAAATATTTTAAAACTTGTTCGTCAATATATGCGTTCGGTAGAATAAAGTAATAAATCATTTTCGAGAGTAGCTATCATATAAACATTAAAGTTGAGATTACTTTAACTTAAAATAAGTCCCTGTTTACGATAATTTTTCACGAAATTATGACAGTTTGAATTTGGCGAAACTTTCAGCTAAAAAGTATTGATCTCATAACTTTGATTTCAAGCGCATATATTAAATTTATTGTATATAAAAGTATATATAAATTATGTACATATATAATTATTTAATCAATAATTTATTAAATCAAAGTATTAGAAATATTTAATATATTTTGATTTAAATTTTTTTAAATAACTGTGTGATTTATTACATATAAAAAATAATATTGCATGTAATCGAGTGATTAGTTACTTTTAAGGGAAACAATATTGTAATTGTATTTAACTATTTCTGAAAAATAGTTTTTCCAATCCTTCACATTATTCAATATTCTGAGTTTCAGTACCTATATTAAATTTCTCAATTTAAGTAGAAAGTATTTATTGGTTCTTCGTGTTGATTTAAAGAATTAGCTCAACGTAACTGTACTAGCCATGCATTTTTTTCGTTTCTATTCCCCCTCCCTCTCTGCCGCAATCTTAGATTGTCGAATCGTATACCGCGTACGGAAATATAAATCTGACAGTCGTAGGAATCTATGAACAAAAGTGGAGCCACTTACATGCGCGTAAAGCAAAATTTATGAGAGGCGCGGGAATATAAATGCACGACGTGTCATAAATTTCCGTCTTGGATGCCGGGATATGTATGAGTAAAAGGAGTTGGAGGAGAGAGAGAGAGAGAGGTGAAAAGGAAAGAGAGCGCGTAAGGGTGGCTACGTACAAGAGCGTGTAGGGACATGCAAGAAAACCTTTCTCTCCCGATATGTAGCTCCCGAAGGATACTAACGATACCGTTCAGCTTTTATAGACTCCAGGGACATTTTAAGTATACGAACCAAGAGCCCATTGCTTTCCCGTCGTTGCCACACAAATGTTAAATAATATTCCCTTTTCAACAACAATAAGTAATTTTTTAATAATAATCTATTAGTAATAATTTTAATCCTTAAATTGTAATGTCGGTCTGTCAGACCACCATTTACCAATAGTGTGATTTTTTTCGAATGTTATAGTTTAAGGGTTGATATGGAATTCTCTCCCTCCCCCCACCTCTCTTTCTTTCTCTACATATATATACATTCATCCACGTTTTTCCATTTTTTTTTCTTTACTCGTATTCTTCAAACTTCCGAGTCTTTAGGTACTTTAGAGATCGAATCAAATTTAAGATCGATTACAAATTTCCTCGGCGTGCCGTTACGTGACGCAATTTTGTCCTGACGGCTTTCCGTGGACCGTATAGAAAATCGAAAGCGCGCACCCGGAGGGTGAGAGGGTGCATGAACTTAATCGCGACGGCGGGCCCACCCTCATCTTCGACCCCGTTCGATATCTTAACTACTTCGCCCGGCACGACCCGGCCCCGATTTAGCCGACCGCGCGCGACACATCGTACCTCCTCCTCTCTCTCTCTTTCTTCCGTTCCGTCCGTCTAACTTACGAGCCCCATCCCCTATCATCCCAACGCCATTTGGATCGGCAACTTCGCGATGAGATGCATGGAAATCGAGTCGAGGCTTTAATAACATCGATAGCTGATAGCAGTCGCAGCATCCCCGATCGAACCTGAAAAAAACCGCCGACTCTTCGACGTCTTGAAAAAGGAGTCCTCCCTATCTGTCCCATCCCTCATCGTATCGGCTCTCCCATCCCCTTTGCCACGGAGTAAACGACTCGCCGCGATGGAATCTTCGAAAGAGAGTTGGTCATATGTCGACGTTCGTGACACAGGACGTCACCTTTCACTGTCAGATTTCTCTACGGGTATCATATTTCCTAATTTTACTCGTGACAATATTAGGCTCGAATCTCGGTTCCAATTATCATTGTAACTGAATTATTTACGCATATTGCAATTTACTTTTATATCTGGATTACAGCCGTCTTGTCTAATTTGAATAAGGCAAATGTACAACGCACATTTTTGTTAAAATTTTCCGAACTGATTAGCGTTGATTAATATCAATAAAATTAATGCTGTCAACACAATCGAGAGTTGCTCCTTTATCAGTACGGGAGTGTGTAATAACGAATCGCAGAACCACAATAATCGCGATGGGAATCAGAATTCTCATTTCGCGGTCGCTTCGCTGCGCATTCGATTTAATTGTTCGATATACGCGAGAAACGATTAAAACACCATAAAACCGCCAAGCTGAAATATCGAATTCACAGAAATACACGCACACAAGCGTACGCGTCTACTCGCTTTTCCATAAGGTCGCTGGATCGGCCGAGAACGGAATTGCATCACGTAACCGCTCCCTTGATATTGCACCGCACACTCGCGGATTCGATTAATTTTTTACGATCGTCCAATCAGTGGGACGGATGAAACCGCTTGAATTAACCGTTCTATTAGAAGCTTTTTGGTCCGGACCGATCGTGGAATGTGATAACGTCTTACGATAAGTCATTCTATCGAAACTACCTGCTTATTACACGATTCAAATGCTTTATTCTTACGAAACATGTGAGGAAAAATTGAATTAAAAATGAAAAAAAAATTATTAATTTAATGATAAATAATAATTAGTATTTAAATTAGCTATAGAATTTTTTTAGAAAATTTATATGATGACATCATCCACGCAGAACATTTCAGGAATATTGCAGCAACATTGCAATATTTCTGCAATATTACTGAAATATTTTGTGTATAAGCAAAAAATTAGTTCTCCATTTAAGTTTTATCTAATAGAAGAACATTATTGCCTAGTTTTACATTATTGCCAACGTTAAACGCATAAAGAGAAAATAATTTAAATTAAAACTAAACACGCAAAAGAATTGTACGAATACGCGTTTAAATAAGTGTGTGGTTCGCTATTGCAATATTATTACGTAACGATATAGTCCTGCTGGTGCCATCTAGTATAAATTTACTGTAAAAAGTAGCAGCAGAGAAAAGTTAGCGACCATAGGCCGGTATTCATAGTCGATTCTTATTTCAAGATCGTCTTAAGTAACGTCTTAAGATGCTAATACGGCTCTCTGATTGGTTGATGGCATCTTAGGGTGATACTTAAGACAATCTTAAATATAAGAATCGACTATGAATACCGGCCATAGTAAAGCTATAATTCTCTCTTCATCGTAGCAGCATTGCAAGATAACTCCGCTGTTGCACATCGGTCGGTAAGTGATAAGCAAATTTTTATAATTGAGTTAATAGAAAATTCTCAGACGAGAACGAAAATTTAGTAAAGATTTTGCTTTTGATTAATTTATCCATTCTCCACTCCTGAGAGTCCTGAGTTTAGCTCAGAAGAGAACATAAAATTATGTCTATTACCTACAGGATGATAGACTTTAGCTACGTAGTTCAATATCGATGTTTCGTGAGCATAGGGGCGCTTCAAAATCGCCTGCTTTTGTAACTCGGAAATTTGCGACTTCTGCGAGTGAATAAATGGAACAAAGAAACCAAAGAAGTTTTGATGGTTAATTGGTGGAGTGTTGCACGTGTTATTCTATAATTTTGTCTTCTTTTTGTTACCTTTCGCAGCAACTCTTTTTTTACTTGTTACAATAACGTTTCACAGCAATCTTTTGTGATATTAAAATCGCATATTACTTGCATAGAAAAATTGAGTGAAGTTAAGAAAAAATAAAATATGTTAATCAGTTTTAGGCCGGTATTAATACTCGATTATTATATTTAAGATTAAATACTGACTTAAAATGACAACCAAACACAGAGCTGTATTAACATCTTAAAACATTTATTCAAAACGGTCTTGAAATAATATTCAATTTTGAATATTGGTGTTAAAATACGTTTTGATTATTTTTAACGGACGATTTGTATAAATCATGACGTTATCCAGTAAGTCTGCAATGAATTATTATAATAATATAGTGTACAGCATAAAAAATAATGTAAACATTTAAACTAATTTATATTGAGATGTAACATTGTAGTACGTCTTTGCCTTTTCAGAGTTTGCAAATCAAAGTAAGGAGGAACGTATGGTAATAGCAATTGGAGAAATTATACAGGAGTTATTGAAAGCCCATAATGAAAATCGAGATGTTAATTTAAATAAATTAAAAACACGAATTTCTTCCAAATATGGCTTGGACTCCTCTCCAAGATTGGTTGATATTATCGCAGCAGTACCTAGTTCTGCTAGAAATATACTTGTACCGAAATTGAAAGCTAAACCTATCAGGACTGCTAGTGGGGTTAGTTTAGATGTATCACTCTATACCACAGACTTCTATATATTACATTAAACTGCTAACTTGAGATTTATTCCTTTTCCACATTCTAAAACTTGCATCGTTTATCTTTTTTCTTTTTTTCCACACTTAAAAAAAGGAATAAAATAAACCATGCAAGAAGTTCAGTTTTGGAATGAAAAACAATAAATCTTTAGAACTTTTATATTGATGCCATATGTAGTATAGAATATATTTAAAACAATTATATTTTGAGTACAGTGTCAAATCTTGAAATGATATATTTTGTTTTTTATAAACTTTGATGTCAATTATGACTTAATTATGTAAAACATTAAAAATATATAGAAGAAAAGTCAGTAGAAGATATTATATTTTACGATAAAAATTAGCTTTTACATTGCACCTTACTACACAGTTTTAATAAGAATTAGCAGTCTGTTGTAGTAAAAGTTTATTACATACAAATAATCTTTGTGTGAACAAAAAAAATAATAGTGCTATTGCAGATTGCTGTTGTAGCAGTAATGTGCAAACCACACAGATGTCCACATATTAATATGACAGGAAATATCTGTGTTTATTGTCCTGGAGGTCCAGATTCCGATTTTGAATATTCAACGCAATCATATACAGGATATGAACCTACATCTATGAGAGCTATACGTGCAAGATACAATCCTTTCTTACAAACTAGGCATCGTATTGAACAGGTAGATCAAGTGTTATGGTTATATTCAATCATTTTTAAGTTTATAGAAATATGATTATGTATAAATATATGTTGCGCTTTTAGTTAAAACAATTGGGCCATAATGTTGACAAAATCGAATTTATTGTTATGGGCGGTACTTTTATGTCTTTACCGGAAGACTATAGAGATTATTTCATACGAAATTTACATGACGCTCTGTCTGGTCATACAAGCAGCAATGTTGATGAAGCAGTGAGCTACTCTGAACGTAGTACTACAAAGTGCATTGGCATTACTATTGAAACTCGCCCTGATTATTGTCTCAAGAAGCATCTTTCAGATATGTTACGTTATGGGTATATATCTGCTTTTAATACAATATTTAAGATTGTGTAAATATTGTAGCTTATGGAGCTACCACTTAAGTGATAAAATAAAAATAAAATTTTTAGTTGCACACGTTTAGAAATTGGTGTACAATCAATATATGAAGATGTAGCGCGCGATACTAACAGAGGGCATACTGTACGTGCTGTGTGTGAAAGTTTTGAATTAGCTAAAGATGCTGGATTCAAGGTGATAGCTCATATGATGCCAAATTTACCAAATGTTGATTTAGAACGAGATATCACCCAGTTTAAAGTAATGTTACTACATATACATAACAATGCACATAACTTATAAGTTATAAATTATTTTTTATTAATGTTTATACTTTTGTATGAAATTTTAGGAATTTTTCAAGAGTCCTGCGTTTCGAGCAGATGGATTAAAGATTTATCCAACACTGGTTATACGTGGCACTGGCTTATATGAATTATGGAAAACTGGGAGATATCAGAGCTATCCGCCCAGTGTATTAGTTGATTTTATAGCTCATATTCTAGCTTTAATACCACCATGGACTCGCGTTTATCGTGTACAACGTGATATACCTATGCCACTAGTGACGTAAGTATAAATAATCAGATTATTCAAGCGAGACACATATAAATTACGATATACATCTTTGTTGTTTGTATAAAAATAGTTCTGGTGTAGAACATGGAAATTTGCGTGAATTAGCTTTAGCAAGAATGAAGGATTTAGGCACAGAATGTCGTGATGTTAGAACACGTGAAGTAGGAATTCAAGAAATACATCATAAAGTTCAACCCTACGAAGTTGAACTTATACGACGTGATTACACAAGCAATGGTGCATGGGAAACATTTTTGGCATACGAAGATCCCCAGCAAGATATTCTCATAGGCCTACTCCGATTGAGAAAATGTTCTTCTAACACTTTCAGGTTTGATTTTCACATTTTGAGTAGCATGATTTTTATATCATACCATTATATCATACTGTTATTATTTAGATTAGATATTTAGATATGATTTTTACATCTTGAAGCTTAGAAGATAAATTCTTTTATAATATAAATTATAAATATAAAATGGACACCTCCAAAAAATTATCATTTGTAATCTTTAATTTTCCAACTAATCTCTTGTAAAAGGCACACATACCTGTAAGCTGAAGGTCGAGATAAAACTCGATTTCTTAAGAAATTTGAGGACTATGAATTGACTGCTTATATATTCATTCAGAGCTATACATCATCTCACATATTATTACATAAAGAATATATACTAACACTCTGCTTCTTGTAGGCCGGAATTAAAAGAAAAAACTTCTATAATAAGGGAACTTCATGTTTATGGCAGTGTAGTACCTGTTAGCGCTCGTGATCCTACAAAATTTCAACACCAGGGCTTTGGTATTCTGTTAATGGAAGAAGCTGAACGAATTGCAAAAGAGGAACATCATTCTCATAAAATTGCCATAATTTCAGGTATATTGTATAATGCTTTTACATTTTTCATACAATGTTTATATTAATCATTATTATTAGATCATAAATTGATCAGAAGTTTAGAAATTTATACTAACAATTTTTTTTTGTAGGCGTTGGTACACGTAATTATTACAGAAAACTGGGTTACGAACTTGACGGTCCATACATGTCTAAAATGCTTATAATATAAAGACTATGTTTCAACGTGCACTATTGAAAATTTATAATACATGTAGATTTTTCAGTACTGAAAGTGTACATCGGAACACAGCCTAGATGTGATGTTACAAAATATATGAAAAATCATAGATATAATGAATATAACTTCATCTACAAAAAAACTCTTAGACTTATTGTTAGTATTTTTGTAGAAAAACTACAATGAAGGCTTCTAATATTACATTGTTAAAAATAAATGAAACAGAAGATCCAGAATACACATCACAAATCTCAAAACTTCAGAAATATATTTATTTGAAAATTTAATAAATTTTTAAAGAAAAAAATACTTAAATATAAATAAATAATAAAACTAATATCTAGAATAAAACAAAATATAAGCATGTGATTATTACAGAAAATTAGGTTACATACATGATGGTTCGCACGAGTTTAAAATACTATAAATAACTAATAAAGTAAATTTTTATTTAAGTTTATTAAGGTAAAGAGAGAAAAGAGAGCAAACAAATATAAATAAATAATAGAACTAAAGTATTCAAAATAACCAATTGTAAATATTTAAAAATATAGTTTTACTTATAAAATTTTATTATTTTTCTAAATTAAATAAAATGAACTTTTCTAGACTATGTATCTATATGATATTTTAATTAATAAAATATTAATAATTTAAAAATAGAAAATTTTATATTGCCATAGCAAATAATTCAATTTAATTATTATTACATTTTGTTATTTTTTAAAGTAGGTGACAAATAAAAGAATTTTCAGAGAATTTATTTTTTATATTGAAATCATGAATTTTTTGGAATTTATTGATATTCAAAGAAATTTTTATAATTTTTATTTTTAAATTTAAATTCTAGCTTTTTTTTGAAAAAACTATTTCTTTGATCATTTTTTTCATAATGCAAAATGGATTAAATGTGGTATACACGTCCACGTTAATCTCGCAACTCTTAAATTTTTATTAAAAAAATATATTAAACAATTGGCAAATTTAAAGACTGTATACAAATTATCGTAAAAATTTAAATCAGAGTTTAACAAAGTTCAACCAATAAGAGTCAGCACGAGGTATTTATGTGCACATAGTAATTTATTAAATTATCGAAAATAATAGACGTTTGATATTCAATTCATACACCTTAAGTGAAAAACCACCAAAAAATGAGAATATTCAATACGCGTCCAATTCTGTAGATCAATATGTATACGTAGAGTACTACTGTGTCCAAAAAGTAAGGTGACATTGCATTTATTTCGAAAATTCTTTATTTATTCTTGCAAATCAATTTCGTCCCCTTCAAAGTAATCCCCCCCTGATATAATACACATATTCCAACGGATTTTCCAATCTTCGAAACAGTTGTAATAATCGATTTCAGGAATGGCCTTTAGCTCCTTCTTCGCAGCGGCTTGAATCTCTTCTATCGACTCGAAACGGTGATTCGTGATTTTTTAACCAAAAACTCGACTAATATCGTTCCACAACCACCGTATTCACCTGATTTGGCTCCATGCGACTTCTGGCTATTCAGCAAACTCAAGCGGCCGCTCCGGGGACACCGTTTCGCTGCGAAGAAGGAGCTAAAGGCCATTCCTGAAATCGATTATTACAACTGTTTCGAAGATTGGAAAATCCGTTGGAATAAGTGTATTATATCAGGGGGGGATTACTTTGAAGGGGACGAAATTGATTTGCAAGAATAAATAAAGAATTTTCGAAATAAATGCAATGTCACCTTACTTTTTGGACACAGTAGTATATCCAACACTTATACTATACCTAATGATTCTAATGTTGATCCACACATAAGGATAGTGCACTGAAGAGGACTCGAAACGTGAGTTTGCGAAACGTTTGCGTATTAATGTAAATTTACGTTAATTAGCGTATGAACGCCATTTACCAATGTGTTTAATTATTAATAAATTACTATGTGCACATAAACATCTCGTGCTGACTCTTATTAGTTAAACTTTGTCAAACTTTGTTTTGAATTTCTACGATAAAAAATATATTATTTTAAATTAAGATGATTGTGGATTTAATTACTTTCAAATTCTATACTTTTGAAGAACTGAATACCTATATTGCGAACAGATCATTTTATTTCAAATTATATCTTTATAGTACTTCTTTTAAATATTTTCCAGTAATTCTTCAAAATTTCACATTTTTAATATGTAAAACTCAAGTGGCTCTTCTTTACGATTGTATGATATTACAGAAGATTAAAAGATAAATTTATTTGAAAACTGCATTTAAAAATTTAATTTTGAATAAAATTCCTGGAAAATCCGAGAATTCTCAGTCAATTCTTTTATAAAATTTAAATAAACACCTCGTAATAATCGGTAGATGTTACGTAAATATGAAACTTAAAATTGACTTATTTCATTATCACACTCATTATTTTTAAATATTTAGTTATAGCCAAAAGAAATATTTCAAAACTTTAGTTATAATAAATGATTTAATGTGGAAATAAAATTTAAAACGGATTTTTATTATTGTGTGGTCAGTATCTTATTTAAGTATTTTCGATTAATCACACACATTCGAAATATTTAAAGCGATTTCATAATCTAAAATAAAGAAATGTACATAGATGTATATGAGAACAGGTTTGCAAAATAATTTAAATATACGCTTAAAATATAACGTATTTTATTTACGATTTTTATAATTATATAACTATTTATTGTAGATATCAGTGAATTATATTTGTCAGTAAATAACACTGCCACTAAAAAGAAAATGCAAGTGATACAAATTAATAAAGGAGTCATTCTGTCGTTGCTTGATATTCAATAAGAGATGAAGACAAAAGACATACATTTGTCTCTTTCGCTGGAAAAAACTAATGATTTTATACATATATTCAAAGTATTCAAACAGTGCGCAATAAGTATGATTTGATCATCTGCCGCAAGATGGCGCAACGTGACGCATTCGCGAGATTTGATTTTATTTTTAATCTATTCATTGCGTATATATTTTTAGCTAATTATGCTATTTACAATTTTTATAATGCCTGCTAATCTTAAACCATAATTTAAAACTTCAGAAATATGTAGCACATACATAATAATTCTTTTATACTGTTTCTTATTGCTATTAAATAAATTATTTGTATGCATGTAACAGTTACTAATATCTAGCTGATATTTATATTCTCTCACTACAATTAATTATCGACAAAGTATTGCGATAAAATCGTTATTGTATCATAATGACAGTAATTATAGTGTTTCATAATGACAGTAATTGTAAGAAAAACTTTTTAGAAAAAATGAAACTGAATCAAGTGCAAATTAAATGCTCGTCGAGAATCTTGTAACGCAAAAACTCAATGATCTTTTTTAATTTTTTTCGCTTATTATGAGCAGTAGATATCATTTAGCACTTCAAAACTCTCTCGATTCTAAACTTTCAACGATGTTTTAAAAGACAAAATGATTCTTTTATTGCCACGCCTTTCTCAATTATGAGCTGCGCGAAACGGCTATGCAAATTAACCACACGAATTAACTTGTCCCTCATAGTTCGACTCGAAATTATCGTCGGCGCATACGAGAGATCGAGCGCGAGATACTCGGTAAGCGTCAAGCAGTCTTCACTTCCCGTAATCTGTGGCGAGATTAAGGTGGTTTTACAATCTTGGAGGATCACCTCTGATCACTTCGGCCCTCGGCTTTTCGCGAGGATCAAGCCACCGTAATCCGTCACTGGCCTAAAAACCGCGAAGAATCGAGCCTTCTACCTGTTGTGAATCAAAGATCTCTCTCGCGGGAGGGACGTCCCCTCCCCCCTCCACTCACCCTTCCTTTCTCCGTCTCTCGCTCTTTCTCTCCCTCGCCTCCGGTGACAGACCGATAGAGGCCGTCGAGAGTAAACAAAAGCGAGACAGCCGCGGTAGTGGTCGTCATTCGTCATCAAAGTGAGCCTCGTCCCGCGTCCGTGGAACGGTGTCGCACGTCGCACCGCAGGTGGTGCGTATTGCATGTATTGCACGTCCGCATCGAGCGCGGTGCACTCGTTTTCGTTCGCGCCGCGGGTTCTCGGTTCTCGTGTCCTTTGACTGATCGAAAGGTGGTGCGGTGGCACCGCGCCGTTGCACGGCCGACGGGATGCGGTGGCCGACGCGGAGTCTGGCGGGATCATCGACGACGAGCCGACAGAGGGAATAGGGAGAAGGATCAAGAAGGATTGCTTCGGCATCCAGCGGATTTTCACGGGACTCCCGCGATTGCTCTGATCGTCTCGTCGTGGAGAACTGTTCGAGGGAGCGAAGGGAGTCGCGAGTAAGAAGGTAACGACACGCCGAAACCCATTCGACCGTGAGCGCGAGAGCCTCGGACGAGAGCTTACGTGCACACGCGTAATAGTAATAATAATAATAATAATAATATGCGGAACTCCGTGACAGTTGGCGAATCTCCCCCCCGAATTAGGTTATGTTTTTGCGCGAGCGTTTTTTCCTAATCGAGGTAGAACCACGCGCCGCTGCTTCATAATTGCGGCTCTATCTGCGTAGCGTGTAAACAGGAAGAGTTTCCACAACTTCGCGATCATTATCGTTTTTGATTGCGCCGCAATTGTGATTGACGAGGCGCGCTTAATTGCTGGTAACATCTAAGTATCCACTCGTTGCCGCGACGTTGCGAGAAATTTCGGAGTAAATGTGAGAGAATCTCTCACGAAAGCAAGTCTCTCACGAACGTAGAAGAGTACACAGAGAAGAAATCATTTTGTATTTATGTTAAAAAAAAATGGTACTTGTTAAATTTTTTTTTTGTTGAAATTTTAATACATTCGAGTGTTGATTTAACATGATGTGATTTTGTTATTTCAATATTTTACGTTAAATTGATATTCAATATTTCTTAGTATCAAAATATTACAATTTATAGATAAAAAGAAGGACAAATATTACGAAAATAATGATGTACTTTTTGAAACATTAATTCTAAGATAAATGAATAGAACGTACGTGCCAACATACTGTAAATGTTAATTTTACTGAAGAAATATAAACTTCCATAATTTTACCAAATAAACTTCGATAATTTTGCATCAGTGTCACATTCTTGTGCTAAATTAATACAAAAAGTTTAATGGACCGTTTTACACATGCAATATGTGTTAAATTTAACACGAATTTTCTTTCTAACTGTGTAACAAAAAAGCGCAAAGAAAAGTAGATGAACTCGTGTTCATCTTGAGCATTTGGTATTAAAATATGTTTAAAGCATGAAAAAAAATTTTACGAGAGCTCGCGCATTAATATTCTTACTAAAGCTACGTTGTTTTTTATAATTGTTACATAGTATACGTGCCCGCTATATAATGATATCTTAAGCGATAGCTTATCTTTATAGAGAATATAATGCGCGAATTTCTCCTGAGGAATTTTTTTCAGTTTATTCTTGTAAGTTTTTATTGTACGATAAAGAATTGTTATTGATCCCAAAATTCAAACATTGCATTATTACAAAATAATATGTAACGATTTTCTAACAATAAGCTATCACAAATCATTGTCTTCGATTTTCTTGGATACTTCTTGTATCTTTGTTCTTAGATTCAATATTTAAATCTAACGTTCCGATCTTTTCTCTGGCGGTCTTTCAACTTCAAGTTTCAAAATACGCGTTATCAAACGTGTATCGAAATTTTTAAATTCAGTTTCGTATCAAATGCTAATCGAATTATGTCACCTTATCATCTCATTCGTTATTACGGTCTTATTTTCGTGTTTGCGCTTAATTCCAATGTTCCAATCGCTTTTGGTGCCTTATCGATTTCAAATTTCAAAACACATTTTCAAACAAATATCAAAATTTCTAAACTTAATTGCATACCAACGGCTACTTGAATAAATCCAATGATGTCATCTTGCCATTTTATTTGTTACAATTGTCTTGATTTCGCGTTAAAAAATTCACCGTTCTAATCACTTCTGATGCACTATCTACTCCAAATTTCAAAACATGTGTTTTTAAACGAATATCGAAATTTTCAAACTTACAAAATCTACATAAGGCCAATGAATAATTATAACAAAATTTTAGTGATTTTCTTTTCCGAAAGTACTGTAAAAAATTTATTGCTTGCAAAAAATATTATCTCAGTCAGGATATAAATTTGGATCTTCCTACATTCCGTAACGAACGTTTTAAGTCAATTTGATCCGAGGTACATAGTAATATTTATCATAACATTAATAACCGATGGTATTAAGGAAACATGTTGAAAGACTAATGTATAAACAGTAATTAATATAAATAGCAATAATAGTAAACGGTAGTTAATATAAATAATTAATATAAACGCCACGTGATGCAACACAATTAAAATCTAGATAAGGCCAACGAATGCTCACGATTTCTAAACTTAATTTCGTGCGAAACTCTAACCGAGTTATGTCATCTTATTTGCCGTTATAATCGTCTTTCTCTCATTCTCGCGTACAAACGCCAGCGTTCCAGTCACTTCCGATGGTCCATTGACTCCAAATTTCAAAACGCGCGTCTCCAAACGAACATCGAGATTTCTAAACCTAATTTCGCGTGAAATGCTAATCGAGTTACGCCATCTTATTTGCCATCACAATCATCTTTCTCTCATTCTCACGTACAAAATCTAACGTTCCAGACACTTCTAATCGTCTATTGACTCTAAATTTCAAAATATTCGTCTCCTCCATATGTCGAAATCTTTCAACTTTTCGTATTAAATGCAAATGTCATCTTATTTGCTATTGCCCTCATCTTGTTCTCGTACTCGCTGCTCGCACTTCAATTTAGCATTCTAATCGCTTGTGGTGCACGCGTTTCCTACATATGGCTGATCGTCGCTGATACATGCGAGTAGCCAATCGCCGAGAAATCGCTGCCCGCACCAGGCAGCCAATCGTGCTTCGCGCGCGTCATATGTCAGTTTACTATTATTAAGTTTGTCCTTAACAATCGTCAGGACTATCGCTCGCGGATTGCCAGCTCGTCTCGCGGAGTTGATTCGCGTGTTTTGTTGAGTGCCGCGTAACACGGCCGACGAGACATTTAAATCAAATATCTCGCTAGTTTCGCTTCGTCTCAGCTCGCCTCGCCTCGTTTCGCCTCGAGAGATTGACGCCGCGGTGAAAGTCGACCGGGAGCGGCTTGTGGCTTTAAAGCTGGCGCTGATTTTCGAATGGGCAAGCTGAAGAGAGGGGGCGAAAAAGCGCAGCACCTTCGGTAAGTCGCCGTCTCTCGCGATCGCCACATTCGCCACGTACCCGAAAAACGATCCATGAATCACCGGCAAAATTTCCCACGTCTGCAGATGAAACGCACGAAATTTTGCGTTCGAATCCCGGCACGAGATTTACATATGCGATTTCCGTGCACGCGGCCAAACCGAAGTAAAATCACATTTTAGCCACGTGTCACAAGCGTTCGAGTTATTATTGCTTACAAAAATAGCTTGTTGTTGTGATTTCACGGCAAAATAATAAATAATTGAAATCTGTTGAATTGTGGACCTCTGACATTTGCTCGCAAAAATGTTTTCTAAATTTCGAAATTTTTAAAC
Organism: Solenopsis invicta; assembly: GCF_016802725.1. NCBI lineage: Eukaryota > Metazoa > Arthropoda > Insecta > Hymenoptera > Formicidae > Solenopsis > Solenopsis invicta. The sequence goes on from NC_052664.1 coordinate 17,711,754, forward strand.
TTATTGCGTATCAATTATTACATTGCACTGCCGTCTTATTTGTTCTACTTATTTGTTCTACGGTTTGCACTTTTATTTCTTGTCAAATTGGACTATTATTGATACGCAGTTATCTGCAACTTTATTAGGTTACACCGTTTAGCCGTGATAAACATTTAGCTGGGCGTTATATAACTCAACTAGTTGTTATTATGTTTATTTTACCTTTTGGCGCTGTTACTTGTTGCCAGATCAGCCGAAATGCGAAGATAAACGCATGCTAAATCAGTACTAGGCTCTCACGTGTAAACAACGTTGGTTTACGCTATCTGAATAACGATCTATAAACGGTTCAAATAAGCGAATAATAAAAAAACAGCCGCTAGTTTTGCTCGTTTTTTTTTTTATCGAAATCGCCAATAAAATGCAGCTCACACAGGTATAACATGCTCCTTACTTGAGTGTGTTACGTCACGCGGCTGTAAAACGAATTTTAAAACTCCTCTTCGAATGTTCTTCAAATGTGACTTTAAATACTTTAAAAATAATATTCTTTTCCAGACTCCATATTGTGACACCGTGCGAATTTAACGCTGTGCGCTATTGATTACGAGAAAACGAGAATCGTGATGAATAGATAGATACTGTATAAGACGAAAACGCATGTGTAAATTTAATTAATAGCAGTATATTTCAATGAGAAGAGATAACAGAGATAACCGGTGCACTTGTATTATTTCCGGCAAGAGTGCAATTCAAGCTTATCTTTTTTGAGAAAACAATTAGGATATATCAGTCAAATGACAGATTATCATCACAAAGAGACATAGAAACGCCAGTCGATGCCTCATTATGAAGAAACTTCGATAAGATAATGCAAAGGTGTCTCAATTACAATCAAAGAATTCAGACAGAAAGGTTCTTTCAGTTTTCGATTCTGATTACATCTTGAAGGGGCACAAGTATCATTAGACGTGTCAAAACGAAACCTGCCTTTGTGAATTTTTTGTGGAAAAGCGGAAAGAGATGGAGGAGTCGGGTTTGCGTCATTGTAAAGATTGCATTTTTGTCTTTTTGTTATTTAAATTTCATTAAAAAATAATTATGGCGTTGTTATTAACATTCGTGTGAAGCTTGTTTTGAAAAAAACACGATTTGCGGTGATCACTGTCGCTCCCACGAAATCCATTTGAGCAAAATGACACGAGCTTTATAAAGCTGAGATATAAATCTAGTATTTGACGTAGCTGTTTTTCGAAATATCACATTTGAACAAAATAATAACTAATTATAGTTAAATGTCGATTTTTTATTAAAAATTTTGCTCGGTTGATGGTTTTGTTTAACTGCGAAAAGAAACGAAGTATCGTAAAAAGTTCTATGTCAAAGGCTAGTTTTTAGTGTCTAGAAAAAGTGTGTAAAATTGCAAGTCATCTTCAGAATGTAATAGTGACGTTTTTTTCGAAAAAAAAGCTTCACAAGAATGTTAATAACGACGCCATTTTTAATTGTATTTTGATAAAATTTAAATGAAGAAGAGAAAAACAAATCTGCCATTTCTTTATTTTTCTACAAAAAAAATCACCAAGACAGGTTTGTTTTAACGCGTCTAGCTTGTGTTTCTTTAATAAAACATCGAATAATTGTTGCGATTTTTTGATCAGTGAAGAAAACTATATTAAATCTATAAATTTACGGTTTTTTAACGATTATAATTACACGCGCGGTAAGGGAGGAGTTAAATATTTAAAAAGTAACTTTATTCATAAAAATAAATAGCGATTTCTTTCGAGACTTATTTGAAAGACGAAGGATAGGATTCTTCAGTTAAAAAATCGAGATTCCTATAAGTTTCACACTTTGATTTACATATCTCATCAAACACTTGTAAAATATTATAGGATAAAAATGAAAAATGCATGTATCTTCTACGAAAGACAACAAATTCTTTCTAAGCTTATTTTGAAGACTGTGTGAAAAAAATCGCTATACTTAATTTCAAAATGACAGATTTAATGTGGCGGGTCAAAATACTAAATTTATTGTCACAAATAAGTTAGTGTATATAAGTTTCACTTAAATTCAGTAAAGTTTAACATTTGGCTCGCTATATCTGCTATTTTAAATTTTGGAATTTTTACTGTAAATTCGTTGTAGCGGCTTTTCAAGTTGCTTATGATGGATTATGTTTATGAAATTAAAAATAGTGGATATAACGGGTCAAATGCTAAACTTTATAAGATGGATAAGACTTTAAATGAAATTCATTTTGATCCGCTATTTTAAGTTTTAAAATTTTAACTATAAATTTATAACAATACACAACGATCTTAAAACCTTTAGTAAGATGTGAATTCGGTACTAATTATTCTTAGAAGAAAATTAGGACACGAAAGGGTTAAAAAAGCGCCGATCGTCAATGTCTATCAAAGCGCGATTGCAAAGTCAAGTGGTCATGGATGATTACCATCGTAATCAATGTGTTAAAGTGATTAATTTATTTTATTTGTTTTTTGCTTCTTTATACAGTTTTTGCGAACAGCGCATTTAATTATTTCAGAATAAACACAACATTTTGCATAATAATGTTGCATATATAAATATTTATTATACATTTATAAACTTTAGTGATTAAAATAGATTTTATGAATCTATCAAATCAATAATCTTGAAATATACTTATCACAAATTAAAAAAGAAACTTATTATGTATTCAAAAAGAACATTTATATTCTTTCTGAATAATAAATAGAATATTATAAATAGAATAATACTGAAATATTGTATAATAATGAAATCTATTGTATAATACTGAAATCTACAAAGATAACTCAGTCAAATTTTTATATAACTATTTTTTCAATTTATTTACTATTTACGTAATATAATAACTAAACCATAATTTAAATGGGTAATCACACAAAAAAATATTTAATCTAATACGTTCAATTGAACATTGCGTTATCTAGAATTTAACAATTATTATTTGTACAAAAAAAAGATAAAGAAAATTCTTTCAACTAAATTAACTTTATATTTAGTTGAACGTATTGGACTGAATATTATAGTTTTTTTAACAAATTTTTTTTTTTAATGTACAATTAAGTAGTTGACATCGAAAATGACTATAAATTGTAGTTTAATTATGATAATTGCAATCATCTTTGTTTTCTCAGTGTGAAGTATGTTTCCAATTATGCAAAAGACGTATACAGACAATTATAATAGAGAAGTAGTCAATAAACAAACAAATTAAAGAATAAAAAAAAAGGAAATAATTTATTATTAATTCGTTGAAAAACTTAAGAATATTCAAATGACGTAAATTTTTCGAACTTTATTTGTTCTTTACGTCAGCATAAGTAACATTAAAAATTAATAATTAGATGGATCATCGATCGAATAAAATGCACCTAAAAATCGTATATATTAAAGATAACACTGAAACATAATAATAATTTTAAAAATAAATGACAAATGTGCGTATCTTGGACGCAAAGACATCGAACACTCTGACATTTTTATTATAAAATAAAATAAAATAAATAATTACGTCGGTACAATCGTCTAAGCTAATCTTAATTAGAAATACTTAAAACGACACAGGAAGAGCCTTGAAAATGTTTTTAGATCTCTTTAGCGTTATTTGCAATCTCGAAATGTTTCGTATCTTATATTTGCACGTTTGCCTATTACACTTTTCAACAGTGGCTGCATGAACGATTAAAAATGACGCTTTATACGTCCTTCACGAGCGCAGCAGTAACGTACCACATATTATAGAAGTGCGACTTACGCAATTACAAGAAAAAGAAACGAAAGGACCTTTCATGGTTCACTGGCACACGCATTGGTATTCTTATTTCATTTCCAACAGAAATCGCTCCATTCCGTACATGTGTACAATACGTGAGTCGTTTGGTGGAACAAACTGATTATCATCGCTGACACTAAATGCACGCCATCGTCTCGTCGTTTCATCTCCGTTTACGAAAGACATATCGTATAGGCTTGCGATAATACGAGTATGTAAATTGTGACGAGTTGCTGCATAAAAGCGAGAACATATGATAACACACAGTTGTCTATCGTGCTAGAAACAGGCACGTATCTAGGACTGTAAGCATTTCAACTAATTAATATTACCCGCAATATGTTTCAAAATTGCTTTCTTTGTCTTTATTTCAGTTTGTAATTATTATAATTTTATTAAAGTCACAAAAGATTTATTAATTTCAGATTATGACATAAATGTTTAAAATGTATTTCTAGACTGCGGCATCAATGTTTTTATTAGCATTTGTTTCTCTTAAAATGTTTTGTAAATTAATATTCTTTTGCACATTTCAAGCATTTCAATCATTACATGCTCTATGAGCGCTGCAATATTATTTAATAATAATATTTTAAAAACATTATTAAATAATGTTTCTGAAATATTAATTAATATTAATTAAAAGTGGTTATATATGTACTCCTGATAATATTATATGAAGTATATATTATATAAGAAGTATATAGAATTATTTACTTCGATATTTTAAATTGTTGGCATAATTATAACTTTTAAATATAATAATTATAAAGTTTATGAATATTTTATGTATAATAATTCACCTTGATTTTTTACTAAAATAATATTTGTAAAATATTTTTATAAATATTTCACGGATATTGAAATAATATATCACGAATATTATATAAAAATTAGACATATAACATTTATACAATATTCCCATAATATTAAAATAATTTTTTTTAAATATTGATCAATATTCTTGGAACATAAATATTATTTTAATTTTTAATAATATTTGTATAATATTCTAGGAATATTATAGAGCTTATAGGGCGATAATAATCATTAAATTATTTTTTTGTAATTTCCAAATATATATTCCTCCAAATAATAAAAATCCTTTGCTCCATATTAAACTTATTAGATGAAATCGAGGACAAAATACTTAATCTTTGCTTATTTGCGGAAAATAATTTAAATCCTTCTTCCTCTGAAGTTACATTAAAATGTCAGTCGTGCGGAAATATCGTCGCCTGAAAGGCAAGTAATCCGCTCCGAAAATCACGATTGCCAACCCTTTCTAATGTCAGACCGTGGTAAATGCGGCGCTATTTTCACATTTGAGAAATATTGGGCATGCTAAACAGGGACCGTGCATTACCTGACAGCGCGCAACCACCAGTCGAATGGTTCATTCGTCCCGTGGCGTCGCCGTGCTCCAGTACGTCAGTCTGTGTTTGCTCGGCCGTCAGTGAAGACGACGAGCGACGCAACGCGAACTGCGAAAACACGTTTTGCAAGTGCCGCGGATAAACAAGATCGGCTCTCGGATCACGAAGGAACCCACGCGGAATTTAACTCGACGATGCACCGACGTGGTGACGCTGAAAAAGTATTGCAGTGATGTAGACCAGATTTTATCGTAGGTTTAAATTGACGCTGAGAAGTCTTGTTACCCAGATTGGCACTATTGCGTTTCGGTTATGTTAAATATTTACGAGCTAAAAATAATTGTGGCAGGGCCAAGTCGCATTATTTTGCATTTAATTTGTCTTTGAGTTTAGTTCTGTCACGCGCATTCACGTGAAAAACGCGTTGGTAGCTTGATGAAATTTTGAAAGTTCTCTACTAGTTTCATTACCATTACCTTCACGGCTATACATTTGCATATTTTCGCACAGATTGATTAACACATTCGCAAGAGAGTTTCTACTTGTATTCTTCGCGATACTTGTCGTCACACCGCTTCACTTCTGAAAAAATACACTCAGAGTCAATTGACATTTGGCCTCGCGAAGAAACATTTTCAATGGTAGGATTTTGCGCGATCGTGTTCCATTAAATGAGCCTCAGTAGAAAAAAAATTGATAATTTAAAAGATAAATGAAAGAAACGATTTTTTCCGATCGCGGTCAACGACGTTTCGAACAGCTGAAAACTGTGTTGCTTTGCTTGTTGGACAAACAGGTACCAGATAACCGAGTGTAATAAGGTGTGCAAATTTATTCCGCATGAGACCGATAGAATAACGCTAGAAGTTTATTGCGCGAAGGATCAGAAGTCAGGATGATAACGGTACCGTTATCAGCCTCTAGTCCCTACAGATCTTACAGCGACGGCAGTAAGGTCTTTAAAGAGCCCTTGGTGAGGTCATCGGAGGATCATCCTTCGCCAAATGAGCAAGTATGTGTACTTTGTCTATTGACATAATTGCGAAGTTAGTTAGGAATTGTCGTTTTTTTTTCCTCGAAATTTGTGTTGAAATCACATTTGATATTATCACATTTGATACTCAGTATTTCTGAGTTACGTAAATTTCGTAATTACATAAGCGTAACCTGTGATGGGTAATGATATAGCGTGTCTGTTCACTTCTCATTGATAGTTTTAGTGAAACTGCATGCTTCGGCGAATCATTTGGTCATACATGACCACTAAAGTCGTTTACGTAATTTTATTTTCTACTGTCGCATCTCTGAAGCTAGCCTTCCGGAAGACAAAGTAACGAGCTTTCCCAGCTTATTTTCTTTGTCATTTTATTATTATCAAACATTATCGAGAGAGTGTAATAAATAAATATTTTCAATGATGTCATTTAAGAGAATTTGAGGAATTTTTTATTACACTTGTTCTATATCGCTCTTTAAGTGCGTGCTGAATAATCTTGAGATAATCTCTTACATTATTGGAATCTTTATAATTTTCCTGAAATTGAATAAACGTCGCATAAATGAGCTGTAACCGTGCACGGAAAAAACAATTTTGCTAAAATACAGATCTGAAAATAATTGAGTCATTTAAAAAATCGTATCGGCTGTTTAACTCGATCGCTAGAATATCAAAACCGTTCGCAGCAACCTGATCGTACTTGGACGTCCTACATAATTATTTTGCCAGCTCAACATAAAATTGTTTTCTGATCTGTATCTAGCTAAATTTTTAGATGCTGCAGTAAAATTGTTTTTTTCTATGTGGAAAATTTTGTTCACTTGTATCCTTCGTCCAGGATTCCAAGAAATTTCGCCGTAATTGCTGACGACCCGCGCGGCAAAGGGTTAATTAAAGCTAACCCGTTGCCACCGAGTGGAACGTGTTCGCTTCGGTACGTCACGACGAATGACGGCGTTATTAATTTTCTTCATTGTATATTCATCACCTAGATTTCTTATCGAGGAATCTGCCAGCGATCATTATCGCACGCTTCATTGCTCTATCCTTGCCAAAGATAGGTAATCACTTTTCAAGTGACACCGAAAGCTCATCCACTTTTCTCGGTTAGTTTACGTTGCTCACTGCAATTCTTATGTCCGCCAACACGTAGCGATTGAAGATCAGAAGATTACAAAAATATTACGTGCATACACTGAAGAACAAGAGTTTAGTAATGAGAATCAAGCTTTGAAATAAATTTAAATTAAAATGTTTGATTAATATATATATTTAATTACATTAATACTAACTCCGAACATAGTAGTAACCAATCGGTTACTAAATGGTTACTAAATATTTAGTTATATTAATTGAATACTTAATTGAAATTATTTCACTGAAGCTTAGTACATCTAGACTTAATTTCTTTTTTTTCTTCGTTTTAAGTGTTGTAAATTTCGTAAATTTCCATCTAAAGATTCGAAAAAGAAAAATATTTGCTTTATCGCTGTTAAAAATACACAGCAAAATTTAATGTAATGTAACAGAAGCAAATTTCAAGCAGGTCAACATTTAAAAAATTTAATGTTGCCAAAAGTGCGCTAAATTTCATACACATACTTTTCAGTAAATACATTAAATTTAATGTACTTGTGTAACTTTAAAATACATTGTATTTCATGACATTTCTAACACTGTAATTATATATGAGTTAGTTCTTTTAATATTAGTTTAATTATATGACAAAATGTTAAGTCCTGACAATTCCATTTAAAAAAAAATTACTAATTCTTACATGTAGATGCTTGTTAGCATCAATTAAATTATTATTAAATTTATTTTTAATTTGATATCACGACATTATTTTTTTTTAAGACCGGTTTTTTTTTTAAGACGGTTTTAAGACCGAAAAATTATTTGGCGCACAGCTTTGTTTTATATATATTTGAAAAAATATATAAAATTAATAAATATTAGTAAGATCTAGCTTTGACCTATTAGGCTTTTCGTTTAATATTTGTGTTTTCACATATGAGTCGATGTTCTCTATTTAATATAATCCACTGAAAAAGTACTCTCGATTAAGTGCTTTCGTTTATAAATCACTCTATGCCCCATCATCCCTTTTTTTTCCTTTTTTCCGTTAGCGGAAAGGCGTATTTTCGCGAAACCGAACGTACAGCAATCTAAATTTACTTCGCCGGACAAGCGACGTGAAATCCCAAGTCAGCCTGCCAGCAACCGTTGACTGACCGTGTTTCAATTCCTTCGCAAGAAACACGAAGTGTCTCCACGAACCATCTCTCCACGAACAGTCAACAGTCCTGTCAAGAAATCACCCATACCTCGTTGCATTTGTGCATCCTCTGTCGCTGCGAGATAATGCTCATTTTCAAAACTCTCAAGTCTCCCATTCCGATTTTCGTTTTATTCATAGACGAAATTCCCGGAAGGTCTGACCAAAGTCTGGGTCGAAGTCCCACTAACTCTGGCCAACGTTCCAGTAACACTGAGGATGAGATAATTTTACGTGGACACGTAACCACGAAAATACGAAAATTGGCAACGAATTCGCATACGCAAGCGCATATAGAACGCAATCGTGCATGCGAGTTTTGTAGAACCTGCTGTGTAACTTGGCAATGAATTTCAACGCGATTTACATGGAGCCTGATTGTAATGTAGCGCCCTTATACGATCATATCTCTTTGCGACGTTCGATACACGCTTACACGTGCGACAAACTGATACGCGTTTCGATAACCGCTGCATTTGATGAGTATTACTTTCTTTCGCCCAAGACCTTGCATTAACTTTGCATACGTCAATTATTGGAAGTAACTGAAGTTGCACCTTCTACGTAATTGTATATTCAGGATTAAAATTTAAGTGATGATTTTCGCATGCCACTTAGAAAAGCACTTAATAGCTGCGATGATCTGACGGTAAAATGATCCGATAATTGATTGATCGACGTATTTTTTTTTTTTTATCGCGTTCTCGAGCCAGATGGCCTCTCAAAACCATATTTCTATTAATACGTTTGTAAACAAAGGCGCGTAAGATTAAAAGGTAGTATAGAATACTATAGTCACCCATTTAAATTTTATACATTAACTTTGTTAAAAATCAGTATTTTAAATTGAAAACTTATAATTAACGATTATATTTATCGAACTGTTCTTCAATACATTCTAGACTCAAAGTTATGACATAATTATTATATAAATATTATTATTTATAAAAATGCAGCGACACTGCATAATCGGTCGAAGAAAAACAGAGGTGGCAAATATGGCCCACCACAAGAATGAATTAAAAAAAATTGGTTTTAATTGAAAAAACACAGTGTATTAGGTATAAAATTATATTTATTCAAAATAAAGAGAAAATATTGTAGAATGTGTGCAAGTATATAGACTACAGTATACTGAAAATCTATAATACAATCTAAACTATAAATTAGCAATAAAACTACTATCAACTTATCGATTAACTACTTTTATATGAAAATTTTGAAAAAGAGGCCATATTGAACCTATCGAGACGTCAAACGCACAAAGACTCATATTAGCAATAGTTTATGTTAGGTTATTGTTTAACTTTCCGTAACTCGAAATGTGTACAACCGAATAGAAATTTAAATAAGAAAGGAAAACACTCGAGTGTATGTACATTCGTGTGATAATACGCTCAAGTTTAGAAACATGAAAAAGTACGTGTAATAAAATGTTAAATTGTATCTTGAAGAAGTTTTGAAGTGCTCGAAAGTAAAATGCCTTATAATAAATCGGCTATTGTATACTGGCATATTAACATTACCACATAATGGCAGGTTACTAAACAAATACTTTAATAAGTAATTACTAGAACTCGTCATCTAATAACGTAGATAATATGAGTGACCATAATATTTATACCCCATAATACTACCTTCTCCTTTGTTAAATGAGATGCGTAAAGTTTCTAAGTAGATTATCCAATCAGCCACGATCGGTATAGGTACTTATTTGCATCCGTGAAGGAAGATAGGAGTGGAAAAGATGTCGAGGAAAAACGACAAAAGAAAGATAAAATATAAGATTGATCGACTGACTACGAACTGAAAGAACGTTGAGAAACACTGCTTTATAAGCTAATACCTCTTTTTCTTCTCGTTTCGTCAACCTCGTGTTTATCGCTTATGCAGATGACAGTGGGCGATGGTAGCTAACAGGTTTTTTCCGAGATCGCTTGTACTTCATTGCCACTGTCGGTCACGTACAGCGATATATCGTACGTTACTTGGAAAAATTTCTAGGAAATCCGATTATTTATGTCTATGCATCAGGAAAAATACTAATAGACACTACACGTGATTTCAGTGTATATTTATTTCGTACATTTCTGCACGTCTCAATAAACTGCTATCGTCCCGATAAAATTGACTTCCGAAGTCCATTCGAATATTTATTGCTCCACTCTCTTCACAGCAGAAATTATACGTAACATTGATATTCGTTGATATACGCAGAATTAAAATTTACAAAACCTTTCAAATCTAGTCTTATTAAGTCCAATCATAATTAATGTGTATAAATTATATCGTTTTTTAATAGACGAAGCTATTTTATATAATAATTGTACATACGTGTATTTTCTTAATATTGACAGTTGTAAATTATACAATTTAGAAATGCACATAAATTAATTCCTTTGTCGCATGTGCGTACGTATATGCATGCATAACGGTGTCATATTGACACTTTTTAAAAGTTTCGATTACGTAAAAGCAAATACACATCAAACATGAATAATTTTACATAGAATTTATCGAGTGCTACGGACAGATTCATTGCGTTATCATAAGATATATCGTTATCGGTCACATTTATAGCGCTTAAATAAAACTATCAATTTGCAGGTGAAAGTTTGGCCGTTTTGATAAGAAAAATTTTTTTACACATAATTATATACAGTGAATTATAATTTACTCTATAATTTATACAAAATGTTCTAGTACTGTCAACTTGGATTATATTCAGATATCTCGAGTATATCGATATACTTGTATCATTATTATAATTTATTGCAAAAAAAAAACAGTTAAAAGTACGAAGTTTCTAGTTCTAATAATTATCAAGGCTCCTCGATCAAGGTAACGGCGTGTAAGGTTCTCGATAATTATTAATTGCCGCTTACCAACGTGACATAAAATTCTAATTTCGGGGTTCCCATTTTAACGATTGCTTTGCGAGTGTCAATCAAAAGTGACACGGTTATCCCATTATCGCTAATTATTAGTAATTGCTACGTTGTTATTCTTTTCATGTACGCATTTACATAATCATCGTACTTTCAGCGCGACTGCTAATGAGGCGTTATACAGCGCGAGGTCGCTCGTGGGAGAAAGAAAGACAATTTTTTTTCTTACCGTCTCGACATTTGTCGAGGGAGACTCACACGAGGAATAAATTAGCTTCTCGCATTTTGACCCTTCTTCAATGTAGCGTACGAACTCTTTAGGCGCAAAGCGTTGCTCGTGGTATACTAACTATCGTCCGCGACGACAAAATGCGAATCGCGTAACGCTTTTAAGGCGTACAGCATAATTACACGTTGCTGCAGATACCTTTTTTCCTGCACTGCTCTATGCGGTGTAACTTTGTAGAGTTACGCTTGCATAATATACTCGGTAATTTATGCTAAATCAAAATCCAGCAAAAAGTTGAATTGTTAGAGATTCAATCTTAACAGTTTATATAATCGTGATGACGTTACCTGTATAAACACGTACACATGTTGATAATGTCTACAAGTATGGCGCAGTCGAAACTACGTTGTTACGTATCACCTTCTTTATATTGGCTTAATATCTTCTAATTTATTGCACTCGCATTCTTTCTGGCTACTTTTTATGCACAACTTTGACACACCCTGTAATTTTTCATACGTATTATAACATGCGGATAAGACTAATCTTCTTTTCATTACTTATAAAAACGTTATATTAATTATTCTAACAAAGCGAAAGAAATTTTTAATTGCCGGTAACATTAGTAATATTGACATTAAAATTTGTTAAATATATTTCTACGTTATAAATATAAAATATGCTTAACGTAATTATTAATATTCCGATTTTTACAGAATTATCTTATTTATTTTAATCATTATTAAGTTATTTCAGTGTATTAAATCTGTATTATTGCTAAAGTAAAGACGTGTATCGCGATTATTAAGGTAAAATATTAATATTAAACTCTAGCTATAAGAGCTTAAATTTTAATAATATAAAATTCTTTGAACATTTTAAATTAAGTTTGATTTTTACACTCAAATTGTATCAATAAAACGTTACATGTTTTATTTATATATATAAAAATTTTTTATATTGACAGAGCAATTATGAAAATAATATTATGACTGATATTTATATTAGTCCACTCTTATTTCAAGATCATCTTAAATATTGTCTTAAGTTGTTGTCAACCAGCAGAGTTGCATTATCTTAAGACATTACTTAAGACGGTCATTAAATAACATTTGCATACTAACGTATGATTATTTTATGACATTTTAAAACTAAACTAAACTCAAGACGGTCTTAAAAATATAAGAATGCGGACTACGGCTATGTTTATCTGATTTATTATCCGGTTATGTGTCACCTTAATAACGTCGAGTGTTAATATGACCATATGTTATGAAGAATGAATTAAAGATTTATTCGACAATCTTAGGAAGAAATTGAACAAAATCCAAACGTGTTACATTAAAATAAAATTGGAATGATCAATTTGATCTCTTTCGTTATCAACTCTTCTGATATTTGATCGAGAATCGAATCGGGCAAAATGTATATATATCTCCCACAATTTCACGCAGTTTACATCACGCTCGACCTTGAGCTGAAATACATCCGTAAACGAGCGGCCGTGCATATTCTCCCGATCGGCTCAATTGAAACGAAACTCGGCTTCACGCACGCATTAAATTTGCTCTCGCACGTGAATCTAATCGCCACGCTCATGGCATCGATTCGTGCATCATCGGATGACGTACGCCAACAAAATTAATTCGATCAATCGGGATCGAGAGACAAAGTCGAATGCATGAGCCTCTACGCACGCAAAGTGCCAAGTGCCAGAAGAAAATAGCATCGGTAGAATAGTTCGAACGTCTATTTTCATCGCTCGGCGAATTGCTTTTATTGAGAAAAATAATTTTGCGCGGTTTTTGATTAGGAAAACCCGAATACCTCTGGCCTTTTAAAATTGAAGACGTAATTCTAGCTTTGTGAAAAAGTAAATAGATAGCAAAAAAACATCTCGTTTCGCTAAACAATACGTAATATCTGAACATTGACAAGTACCTATATATTATGTCATAAAACTAATTGTACTTTTATGGCCGTTTTCTTTTCCCCCCCGGTAGATTAATTATCTCACATTACTGTATTAACTGGAAAATCCCTAATGATGTACGTGTGATGTCGCGCGTAAAAGAGAAGTTGAGAAATAAGTTTTACGAGAGGGTCGTGATGCGTTTCTATCGAATGCCAATAATGCTGTACAACTTTGCGGAAGCACAGGAGGGAACATAATAAAGCACGTGCCTTAATTGGATACAGGAAGCCCCACTATCAGTTATCTTCTTTCTATGTCACTAAACGGGCGAGCTCTCTTCCTCCATATCTGGTAAAATACTCACGATAGTCAAGATAGCTTTAATTACAATAATCACATTCGCAAAAGGATCATCATTCGTCATGCGTTAAGCCCCGTACCGCTGTGCATTAGCGAATTACGAAAGAAGAATAATGAATTGGAGATTAGAATTTGATCGATTAGAACGAAACGAGTTAAAATTGTAATTATCTGAATGGTCAAATTCTAATCTCTAATTTACAATTTTCGATTTTTGATGGGTAATCTGATATACACGAACTTTGCATTTTACATCATCGGAGATTACGATGATCATTATAAAAAAAATAGTTCCAATTGTTTTCATTATTGTCGTAATAAATACAAATGCATCTCCGCATTGTCCTGCACTCTACAATTCTCATCCGCGTGCCTATCGGCCGTAAAGAACTCGTTAGGAAAATTATGTCGCTCTCAATCCCACGTCGTAAATGTGAATAATAACATCCAGTGCGAGAAAATCAAACAGACTTGGAAATCAACTGATATATGTCGAGGAAAAAAGTAAATCGTCCAAGGTTACTAAAAGAAGCAGTTATAAAAACAAACGAGGTAAAAATTACTGCAAAATGGAAGAAAAGAATAACGTACATTTAACTGTACACTGAATGCAAAACGAGAATTTTTTTATTCTGCCACATCTATTTTCGTTATATTGTTTATACTTCTAATTAATTTTTTCCCTTTTAAACAAATTCCAGATTAATCGTAAGTTGTTTTTTTCTGCGGTATCTAAATTAAATCTCCCAAAATTTCAATTTATTTCTATTTTTGATACGTTCCTCTTTTTTCTCTTTCTTTTTTTTTTGTTCTAATTTATTGTAAGTTTCTGTCGCTCCACGTGCCGAATCGTTGTTATTATGCGTTCTAGAACTAAATTAAAGCATCTTTTCGGACGAAGAGTCCGAAGTCACAAAGACGATGAGCAGCAGATGTGGAACGTGGGAAGAGATTAGAAGGCGAGAGAAAGAGAGCTCTTTCGAAACAAAGACGGAGAATGAGAGCCATGCAGTCCACGAGTGCTGCTGAAATAAGTTATTTCTGTCCACGGCCATCGGCCACGTTTGATGCACGTTTTCTTGCGAAATCTATTTAGTATATCAATGGTCCCCGTCGTAACGTTTTGTATCTTGAATTATTTCTAAATCGAATCTTCTTTTCACGGGAATATTCTCACGCGGAAAAAATTACGTTACAGATAATTAATTTTTGCAAATTTGTATTTGAAAAACGTTCCATCGATTGAAATCATTCATGTATAAACAAAATATAATGAACGATAAAAGTGGATAAAATTAAATAGAATTTTTAATTGAAAACTTAACGACAGTTAATCTATAAATGTTTTTAATTTTAATTATTATTATTATTTAAAAAAAGAAACATTCTATTATTAATCAATCTCAATTGCAATAGAAACAATTCTTGTACTTTTTGTAAATGGGATTTTTTTGCGGCAATACATGTACCTGACAATAGTGAACTGCTTCTTCTCTCTCTCTCTCTCAGTAGACGTAACTACTTTTTGAGACGACGAACACGTCATATCGGTACAATTATGTTATGTAACGCCATGATGCTCGTTTAATTTGCAGATTTGCAAAGGGTCCTTGAAAGACATGAAGGAACATTCGGCAACTCAACGAATGGAGAGAGATAAGGACTTGCCACAACGGTCGCAGAGCAGCGCGGCTAGCTTGATGTCTATAGGTGCCGATATATCTCCGAGTTCTTCCCAATTCTTCGAAGTAATTATCCTTTTTCATTTCCCTTCTTATAGTGGCAATTATCAGAGAGACGTGTCTATCTCATTAGATAAAATTTCAATACATGAAACAAATACTCTGGAAGTTCACTAAATTAAGAAAATTGTATTATTATTGGTTTTCACATAATCGCTTAAAACTTCAGAATTAACGATATCTTGACATTTTCTTGTATTTGGATCTTACAGGTATTCTATATCGGCAAAATCAAAGTATCCAAAATCAAAGTATCGCACTCGAAAGTTCCGGATTCATTCATTGATGACGCCTTGATTAAGTTTCGCGTTCATGGACTTGAAAAATCGAGATCTTCAACGAGCAATCTTCTGTTAGATTGCCAACGGTTGAAACGTCAAACTTTGATGTCTTCCATTAATAGAAGAAATAGTACGGTAAGAACGCTCTCTTAGCTATAATATAATAATTCTATTTTAAACGTTGAATTAGGGTCATCTGTGTTAAAACAATCTGTGTTAATACAAAAATTTAAATTTTAGCTCTATTAATGTCTCTTTATGATGGACAATAGTGTGAAAAATGTTTCTTGTTCATATTTTTTTTATTTTTTTCTCTTTCAAGATCGTCTTAAGTATAATCTTGAGACGCTAATATGGATCTGTGATTGATTCCTAACATCTTAAGATTGTACTTGACGATCTTAAATATAAGAATGGACTATAAAAACCGGTTATAGCTGCTACTATACAAGCAAATAAATGATTTGAATTTTTACCTGGTAGAAGAGAAAATGTACCTTTACATTTTCAGGAATCTACCGCCAGTGAATCAGGCAGTATCGAGAACGTGTCGGGAAACAGTATAATTCCAAGCGTGAATCCGCTTGGAATACCGCCAGTTTTAAGCGGGTCCGTAGAGACTTTTCCAAGAACAACCGCCAACCCCACAGAAAACGATGATCGTGATGGGAATGAGACATCTGAATCTTCTGCTAATTCTAATATCAATGTACCTGAAATTATGCGAAATCGTGCAGCCTCTACTGGCAGTGTTTTAAGCGGCAGAAGAGATTCTGCTATTAAAGGAAACGATGAGCATAATCGTACTATGGTTTTTCAGGTACGGAGTATAAAACAAAATTTTTGCATTTTTATTGTTTTATTTATATTAATATTTAGGTAAAAAAATAAGAGATTTTAAAATTTTTAACAAGAGAATTATATTTATGTAATAATAAAAAAGAACATTCAATTTTTAAATTATTTTTTATATATAAATTTTATTAATATAAAACTAATAAGTTTATTGGCTCCGGAATTAAAAATAATACGAATAAAATTGCCAATGCAAACCTGCGCTGTTGTTGGTGCGAAAATAATAAAATTACTATATAAAACTTTCCGTCATCTCAATGATAACAAATATAATTTTCCATACAAAATCGATGTTGACGTGTGCAGTTGTTACACTGCTATAACGTTCAGATGTTTCGATCCATGGTGTGGATCCTCCTCAGTAAAATATTGAATTGGAACAAATTTAACGGCTATGAACTTTCCTCCCTCGTAACTTGTTTACGTTCAAAATTTATATTAATCCAAAGTTAGAAAAAATTTTTGTCCATAATTAAATCTTGAGTTTCCAGGAAGAGAGATCAAGCTTAATGTGTATATAATGTGTGTTTACAGAGATACCTTTTATTATATTCGCACCAACAACAGTGCAGGCTCGCATTGGCAACTTTATTCGTGTTAAAAATTTTATATTTTATAGGTAGGGCGATTTGATCTGAGATTGATTAGTCCTGATAGAAAGCAGATTCTTCTGCATAAACAATTAAAAGATGTAGCCAGTTGCGCGCAAGGGATAAGAAACCCTGACCACTTTGGATTTATTTGCAAAGAATCGGAATATTTCATCGGGTATGTCTTCAAATGTCAATCCGGATCAGTCGCGGATGACCTTGTTGCAGGCAAGATTTTTTTGTTTTTCTGTGACACAGTAAGACATGCACTAGTATTCTTGTTAGAATTACAATTTGTTGTACTAATAATAATTTTCTGTTTTTCTTTGTAGCAATTAGTCAAGCTTTTCTTACAAACTACAATGTCACAAGAAAGGAGAGATATTCTATATTTTCTTGCGATCACTGTCCTATGTATTGGTATAATAAATTATGCCAGGAAATTGAAGGTAGAGTACTTAAATTATTATATTCCAAAAATAGATAAAATATGATTTTTTCAATTTTATATATGTATCGTTTTTAGGACAAAATGATAGAAGAGTGCAAAGTATTATCTTTTCCCGTATGGAATTATTACCAGAGGACGAGCAGGAAATCGTTGTGAGCAAATATAAAGGCGCCGAAGCTGCGGGTAATATTGGTGCAAGCTCCTCGAGTCTACGAGAGCAAAATCAATTCTTAATGCAACTATTGCGTGCTCATTGCGAGTCAAAACAAGCTAGACATGTACACGATACGGCTGAAAATAGGTAATGCAACATAAACTGGATATATATAAATACAAATTGTCTAATATTAGTATCAAAATTAGTATCAAAATATAGTTTGTAAATGGAACATTCTAACATAATGTTTTATGTTATAGGAGTGAATTTCTCAATCAATATTTGAGCGTTGGCGTTGGTAGCACGATATTTATGAAAGCAAAACGCTCTCTTACGAATAGTTTTGACAATCTTATGAAGAGGAAAAGTTCACGTGACGATTTTGGTTTGGGTCCGCAACTGAGGGATACAAATCATCTGAATATGGGGATACAAAAGAATGGTAGTCAGAGTCCAGATAATTCGCGACAATCATCTATCTTGGACATTTCACCAGAATCCAGTAGACCAAGATCATTGCGTGTTTCGCCTGAACAGCAAATAGTTGTAAATAATGGACCAAAGAGTTCTATGATGGACATGTTAGTACAACTTTATTGTTAGTAATTAACGGCTAGGACTCATTGTATTATAAAACGAGAATAAAGGCAATTAGAAGTCAGGGCGGTAAACGAAGCGCATAAATTGATTGGTTCAACTTAAAAACAATCTTTATCCTCTTGAGTGAGAACAATAATTATCACAAGCAATAATTATCATCTTGAATGAGATTACACAACTTTATTGTATTTTCAATTCTTTGTTGACCTTTTTCTAATTTATCATTTGTGTTTTGTATATTTATCATTATTATATCATGTTATATTTTTCACAGCTTTTTAAAAGTTGGTAACTCACCGAAAACTTCACCTACGGAAAGTGACGGAAATAGTACGATACAAGCCAATAGTTCGTGGCGACAAACAATATTAAACAGAGTTGTGACGCCGAATAAGGACCATAATGCTACAGAAATTGACAAAATTAGTATTCTCAAAAATTCGGAAATATCTGTTAAACGTAGATCAAGACAAGAATTGCGAGATTTATGGAAGAAAGCGATCAATCAACAATTAATACTTATAAGAATGGAAAAAGAAAACGCAAAACTTAGAGGTAAAAATTCCCACATTTAAAAATATGTTAAGGCTTTTGCTGACTCGATTGTTAAGTCCGCATTGATAGGCGATATAATTCAAAGTAGAAAAAAAAATGAAAAAGAATCACGTTCCATATATCCATATAAAAGAAACACATATACATATGTACATACACATTTAATGTATGTGTGATAAATAATACAGCAAGAAAAACTTGCAATGTACAACGTTATGTTTCATTTTAGTGCAGTGTTTTTATATTTAAAATAATTATTCTAGTATGCTAATATATATATATATATATATATATATATATATATATATATATATATATATATATATACCGAAGACTTTTATTTTATAATAATTTTATATATGTGAAAGCAAATATTTATTTCAATTCAATTGTTTTTGATTATACATAATTCAATTTGACATATATGAATTATTTATTTATCACCCTGAAATACTATATATTAAAATACAAGTTTTTGATATATTTTGCAAGTTTATTTTATCGATTATAAATAGTGTTTTTTATTTTAATACACGTTAGAATAATTTTCGTGATGTATTATCTCACATCTAATGTCAATAATCAAAGATGGCGGCAATGAGTGAACAGAAGCCTTAATCTTCTAATGTGTAATTGTTATCTAAATTTCTTAATAAAATGTCAGAACGTCAAGAAGAGGCAACAGTAAAAAGGATTAAACTCGAATATGACGAGCTTAGTAGTTGCGCGCGTGAAGTGATAGAAGTTTGGGATCTTCTTGTTAGCAAGGAATCACGAGTCTCTACTAAATGTGATAATCAAATGCTTTTACACGCTATTAAACAAGGTAATGAGAAGTAAAACTGTATCTCAATCAAGCTTAAATTTCTAAAATTTAGCGCAAGTTTTAAAATAAATTCTCATTGAATATAGGTGTACCGAAAGGAAAAAGAGGCGAGGTTTGGCAGTTTCTAGCCGAGCAATTTTGCTTGAAACAACCGCCTATAGACACGCAAGAGTTTCCAAATTATAATACACCCTATGAACTTCTCCTGAAGCAACTTACATCTCAGCAGCATGCTATCCTTATTGATTTAGGAAGAACTTTCCCGAGCCATCCATATTTTAGTTCACCCTTGGGACCTGGTCAATTAGCACTCTTTAATTTATTGAAGGCCTATTCTTTGCTAGATCATGAAGTCGGTTATTGTCAAGGCCTCAGTTTTGTCGCCGGAGTGCTTCTATTGCATGTGAGTGCAATTTTAAGTTTTACATTACTCTGTCTAATAATTTATCCAATAATTTATTTTACAGTTTTATATTTTGCGATAATTTTTTTTTACATGAAATATTATTTCTTGATTTTCTTATTAGATGGCGGAGGATCAAGCCTTTTTCTTATTACGGCATCTAATGTTTCGTCGAGGACTTAGAAAATTATATTTGCCAGATATGGCAGCATTGCAATTACACTTGTATCAACTCTCTAGGTTGTTACACGATCGCTTGCCAGCCATTTACAATCATTTTGACAAACATGAAGTTTCACCTACTTTGTACGCCGCTCCGTGGTTATTAACGCTGTTTTCCAGTCAATTCCCCTTAGGTTTTGTAACCAGAGTTTTTGGTAAGATATATATTCTTGCATGTAATAATAATATATCACACACGCGCACAAACACACACACACACACACACACACACACACACACACACACACACACAGTTTTGTAATATAATTGATTTTATTTCTATAGATTTGCTTTTTCTCGAAAGCTCTGAAGTTCTTTTCCGTGTATCGGTTGCATTATTAGAAGAACATCAAGATCAATTATTATGTTGCGATAGCTTTGAAGAAATTATGGAGTACCTCAAGGTAAAGTTATAATATTTTAATCCTTTATTGTTAATTACAAGAAATCAAAAGCAGAAGAGTGAATTTATATATCATTACGTTTCTATTCTTGATTCTAGACACGTGTGCCAGCAATAGACAAACAAAGCTTAGATCGCATAATGAAACGTGTATTTTATCCTGATTTGGAGATTACAAAGCAATTGAATGAATACAGAGTGGAATACCAAGTGCTTCAAGAGGAAATGATATCAGTGAAACCACAAATAGAGAATTTGGAAAAGTTCAAGTTAAGGAACAAGCAGCTCACGCAAGAAGTTGCACAGCTTAATGAGCAACTTGAGGTAAAATCCGAGAAATATTTATCAAATATCATAAAGTTAAGACTTATATGAATCTTAAAATTACAGTTTACAAATAATGTGATAACCATATTGAATATATTTATTCAGTAATTTTATATATACATACATATATATACCAATATTTTTTACAATGCCAAACAAAATAAAATAACAATTAAATATATGAGAAATTATAAATGAGTCAAATCTGATAAAATTAATTTTAAATACAATTTCCAAATTTTTAATCTTAATTTTACAATGAATTTACCTCTCATTTTTTAAATATTATGTTGTTTTTTTAATTCTCATTTTTCTATTATTACGGTTATAATATTGAAATTATATTACAGATTACTATCAGCAACTTGCAGAGGCTCGAAACGGCACGTCCAATGCAACAAGCAACTATCCACAAACTTGAGTCTCAGAATCGCAGTCTTGAAGTAACGGTGGCCACATTAGGCGCATTCATTCAGCAATTAGCGGACACACGTGCCGATATCGAAATTCCGGGCGAAGTTCGCAGGATAATTGCACAACTGAGTATGGTCGAAAAACGACGAAATGCTGGTACCAAATCATATCCTTTAAAAATCATCGAAGACAACAAGCATGGAATGATAAAAAGTAATTCGACTGGAAGAGAATCTCAAAATCTTTTAAGGAATAATAGCACGGACATGCCGTTTCCTTTGAAGTCGACTCTGAGCCAACCCAACTTGGCACTGAAATTAGAGAAAGTGTCATCGTTCTTTTCGAATTCACACAATCACATACAGAAACAACGCGCGCAGTTAGCAGCTCTCAGAAACGAGTTTTCCGAGCAAACAGTAAGAGGCAACAATGACGAGAACGATCCCAAGACGGTCAATATCGATATTCAAATTACGGATACTATGAATCTAGCGAACAATCCAGTCCCACAAAGTGAGAACAATTTAAAAGTTCCAACTACCAATTTAGAAAAATCGATATCGTTACCATTAAAGCTCAAATTGAAATCGTCGAAGTCAGCATATGAATTAAGTTCTATAAAAAAGGTTCCCACTAGCAAACTCGAAGTTACAAGTAACGATTCATTAACAAATTTGACAGGAACCATACATCCACTTGATACTTGTAGCGATGTGAATTTTCGATTTAGCGGTACCACAAAATTGAAATCCATCAAACCTGTAAAATCTAGTCAAAGTTGTCAGGAAGATAGTAGTAACAAACAAAAGCCCGATCAAATCTCCGATTCTTTAAACAGATAACAATTACTTTCAAATACATCTTCAAAGAGCATCTTATCGAAGAGAATTTTCATAAAAAATATATATTTAAAACGATACTGGTGATGAGTAATTTAAAGATTACATATTTATATTTAATTATTCATTTGTAAGTTTTTAAACGAGCAAGTTTCAAAAACTGACTAATTTATGTAATTACGAAGGGAAGGAAATAATTCTTTTTGATTCTCATTGAGATCTGATGTTTGGCAACACATTACAACTTGTGAAAATGAAATGTTCTGTTGAAACAGTATTGAACATTATATATATGGAAATCTTGATCGATTAAAAATCCATTGTTTCCAAATAAACATCTAAAACCATGTCTCAAGATGTATCGAGCATTCAGGAAATGAGATATATCAAAATAAGATACTATAAAGAGACATACGCAACCAGTTTCAAATTGCCAAAGGAAGTGCCAAACTTTCTCTATTAGAATATATTTTATAGTAAAATAAAAACGATTTTAATTACTTAGAAATAAAAATACGTATGTATGTTGCAAATAGATACGTATATTGCATACGTATGCATGCGTAGATGCGATTGTATCGTTGAAAAAATATATTGATAAAAATCATTAATGTATAGGCCTGCTATGCACCGTGTAAGATTCAAAGAATTAAGTATTACTATTTTTGCACAAAACAAGCCTTGTGATATCAGGGATAGTTAACATATACATATATATACTCTTTGTTCTTTATAGTAAAGTTTACCATCGTTGATACATGTATCGTCGATACAGTAGTATTAGCTATACTTAACATCCATATCAAACGTGTTGTAAATTAGAGGATAGCAAGTTATTCAACCCTTAAAAAGATATTCGAACGTAACATTTTGACAGATATTAATGTGAATTAGAGATTTCATGAAAATGAAATTATATTTTGTAGTGTATTCGGGTTACTGTAATATTTTATCAGCTAGTGATTATACGTAACTGTAGACATATTATTTGTAACGAAATAATGCGAGTATATAATCATATCTTATGAAATAAAGATATTCTATATGTATAATTGTTTATTATCACATAGATTGTAGAAGTTAGAATAGATTATATTTTGTATTATATATAGTCTTAGGAACTAAGAAATATTTAATTGATTTTCATTGATGTTTTGTTGACTTGCTAATCTTATTGTGATGATAGATAAAAATATTTAAAATATTCATAATAAAAATAATTTAATAATTTTATTAAATATTTTAATTTTTTCAAATAATTTTATGAAATATATAATGCATAATATATTTAAAAGGCAGGGTTGGATAGTAATTAGTTCAAAAGTTAATAACTTTTAACTTGACTTAGAATTACTTCAATAATATTCTATTCTGAAGTTTCTTCGTTGTTCACTATTCAACGATTTACGCGTTTGGAAGAAATGGGTAAGCAGTACTACTGTTGTGAATCAAATATTGCTGATGGTCTTGAAGACATTAATGTTGCGAAAAACTAAACAAGAATTGATAGCAAAAGGCGAATTAGAAAGTTTACTCGATAAATATAGTAAAATAACAGTAAAACTTAAAATATAAACAGATTCAAAGTTACACATGTATTCTTCTTCGCTTGCGCGCAGCCGTTGACAAACGTATAGCAAGCGAAGAATACGCGCGTGATTTCAAATCTGTTTATATAGTACTTGTTCCTCACGGGCAAGTTTAACTGCTATTTTTTTACTATATTTCTTTTGCATATATCCATAGATATATGGGATCTACAGTTTTAAGTCGCCGATTCTGAACGACCAATTAAAAGAGATTTTCCTAGGCAAAGTTTTTTTTTTCTCATAATGCTCTTAAAATTATTATTTTCATAAAAAGCATTAGTAAAATTTCTATACATACACACACACACACACATGTGCGCGCGCGAATTTACTTTTCAAAATCAATTTTTCATTCAACATCAAAGTCAATTTAATCTTAACATAACTTTTAAATGAATTTTTGTTTTTATAACTTTTAACGTAATTAAGCTATTAACTTTAATTAAAATTTTATTCAACCCTGTTAAAATAAAATAATTTTACATCTATATTCATTAGATCGTTAGATGAATATTTTATTTATTTTTTTTCTTTTATCATGTGAATTTTTGTTAGAAATTTTTTGTTTCTATAATTTATTTTACACACATCAATATAAAATATAATAGTAATGAACTATATATTATGGAACATGTGATTTTTAATCAAGAAATATATTCATATATCTATGAAGTATGCTTTATTGTATAAAGTAATATCTATAAAATTATTATACTTTCGCTGTTACTTCTTCAATGATACATTACACAATCAAATAAACTATCGAGGCGTAAAACGATTAATTTTGAATCATAAATTTGCTGAGTATTATTACGTGCTTTCATAATTCATTAATTGAGAAAAATACGTAGTTTTCTTTTTTTATTCCTAGTTTATAATCTTCACATTAAATTATGAATTCAATTATGAATTCAACTTTTTATTTCCAGATACTACATTATACACATGTAAGATTATATACAATTGTCATCCTCATATGCTTTTACTATTCCTTAATGTTTTGTTTTAGCTATGCTAGTCCTGCAAAAAATTCATATTGCATTTGAATTTCTATTAGAATATCTAATAAATAATCATCATAAAAAATAATTATAAGAAAATATCAGTATATATATTTAAAATATTTACTCATTAAAAATTTTCTATTTTAAAATAAATGAAGTATTCTTACGTTTGCATCTGCTTACTGCCGCTGAGCACTATATATGGTGATTGTGTTTCCTTTTGTTTAGCTTGCAATAAATTCAATGTACCTAGAGGTGTATCTGTTGAAGACATTCGTTTCATTAAAACTTCTTGTTCGGCTTTCTTCATTCTTTTCTCCACCTAAAATATTGGAAAATTACAATTTCAAATATTAAGTTTGACTAAAATGATACGAATGTTACTATTTGATAAATTCGTATATATATGTTCATATATATATAAAACATTCTAATCAATATAATCTAATTTATAAACCTTATTTTTTCCTGGACCTTTCCCATGAAACTTATGCGACAAATATCGAAAAGCTTCCTTGGCACACAAGACGTGTCCATCATCATCAATATATTCAAGTTTAACATTCGGTTTAAAACCATCCTTTTCCTTAAAATCGGACGTCGGTCCGTTAAAGCGATCTCTTCTGCCGAACTTGTCATCATCTCTAAAATAAAAATAATACATAAACGAGCAAATAAAACAAACATCTCAAATTTTAAGCTCTTTATCAATAAAATTCAGGTCAGTTTTTCTCAAAGGTCAGTTTTTATCAATTAAATAAATGCTACTATACTACATTATTTTGTCTTATATAATTATATAATTTCGATATCAGAAGAATAAAAAATAAAGCCCTTGAAATGCGGTGTTCTGAAACTTGTATCCACTACCAGTATAAATAAGACTTGTGAAGAATGATGTTCGTGGATATCTAAGATACGTTATGCGAATAAAATTAAAATAATTTTTAAGGTATGTTACATTTTTTTAAAGTTTTGCTAAGTTTGAATGTGTTTATAAATTCACACGAACAAAAATAGCACTATCTAGCTACGACCGTAGAACGCATGGTTTATTCAATTTGTATTATACATTATCGGTCAAATTCTTCACCTTATTACATTTTTTTAAATTGTTGAAATTCTATGTTAATTAACATTTAATACATTCAGTATAAACAAATCGTATTCTACATTATATACCGATATAAAAAAAAATATTAAACTCTAATTATGAAACTTAAAAATTATTAATTTTATATTTATGTATGTAAAAAAATCTATATTTTTTCTCTGCTTTTTATCATTCTTATATTTATCTAAAATTCAAGTATGCTCAAAAATATTAAACATTTTAATTTTTAATAGCATAGATTGTATCGCCACAAAAATCGACCATTATACTGATTTGTATTAAATACATGCAAGTCTTTCATAAAAAAAAATGATAACAGCCATGATGTATAGAAATAAGACAAGCAAAATCTTTTCTTAACATTTTGTTGTTGACTTATTCTGCAATCTAATCACATCTGGCACTTGACTCTTCCCACGAACGGAGACTCATTTAGAATCTTAACACGATTCGCAGCAACGGAATCGCATAACATAAACATACCTTAACAAATCCTACTCTCTTCTCAGGCCTTGTGTTCACCTCCGATTAAGCGGTAAACTCTCGTAGTGGTAGCGGATCACCCGTTCCGAGCACCGATTTCCGGGCTCTATTTAAAACTGTTAACTGACAGTTCGAAATTCACTAGAGACTTGTCTAATACAATACTTGTAGGAGCGTATTCGACATAAGAACCATTTCTTACATGTTTCCTACGCACGACACATATTTGAAACACGTAAGAGATCTCATATATCGAATCGCGGTAATATATATACTCACTTACCCGTATGTTTTGTCCTCTATTGAATAGTTCTGAGCTTGCAGATGTGCGAATCGTGACGCCGAAGGGCGATTGCTGTCCTCTTTCTGCAAGTAACCTTTACTCATAGCTAACTTTAAAGCTCCACCTACCCCTTGACCGAGTGAGGGCTCGGCGTCTAGAATTGCCGCCTCCATTACAACTGGTTCCGAAGTGTTCTCATCTATTTACAGATTTATATTTAAAAAAAAAGAACGTAATTATGTGAAATACTTCAATTACAAAAATAAATTTACAAATTGTAGGAATGCATTCATTTTTTTCTTATCTTATAAAAAGAAGTATCAATCTTTATATAAAGTTAATCTATATGTGAAATACCTAAATGCACTGTGTTCCAAGCACCACGACCATCGTCCTCTTCTTCGTTTACAGGTGGCTCATCTTTAATTCCGTCCATTTCAAAATCCTACAACATTTTATATTACATTATAAATATGTTATTCTAATACAAATTCAGTAATACAGTACGTTTAATACCATGAGTTCTTGTCCATTTTCCTCTCTATTTCCAGCGAGCCCATAAGTAGGTATATCACCCAAGGTTCTACAAAATTCTGCAGTAGAATTAAGAACGATATTTCCAGATTGATTTTCCTCGGAGTTAAGAATTTCCTGCTTTATTGTTTCAACAGTTTTTTGAATGCTAGATGAATGTTCCTCCTTCAAACGTCGAGTTTTCTTTAAAGCCAACTGTAACTCTAATTCTTTATCGTCTTCTTCAAGTTTTATCCCGGCAAGATCTTCCTGTGGAGCTATTCACAATAATTTTAATAAATCGAACAATAATAAAATAAAAGCGTTATAGGTTATTGAATAAGCAAGTTAGACGTTATTTTCTTTAATTTCTACATGAATAGTTTTAACAATCAAATGAAATGCTTCAACTTGATCAAGTCTTCATCATATGTACCAATTTGAAAAACAATTTTATTACATTAACTTTAAATTAAAAAGATTAAAAAATAAATGCTGAAGATTTCACATTTGCATCTATCGATGTTGGTAATATTATAATATTCTAAAGTGCTAAATTATGATTAGAACAGATGTATATAACAATTTAAATTTTGAATCAGCTATGTGTAAAATTTTATGATCAATTCGTCGTTACATTAGTATATAAAATTCGGAAGAATTTTCACGAAGTCAGTGTCGATAAAATCATGTCCATTCAAATAATTGTCTAACAAAATAATAAAATAAATTCGCTTATTTATTGACCTATAATTTTTTACATTATTATTATTGTTAATATGAGCAAAATAAAAATTTATTAAATCAGACAAATAGTGTAATTTATTATCTATAAAAAATTTAAGAAAAACAAAAACTATGTATATAATTTAACAAAGTGCATATATGTGTGTAGGCACATATATGTATACAATATATGCGCGCGCGCGAGCGTATTGCGTGTGTTTGAATAAATAATAGAGTAGAAAATGTTTCACTGCAAGATTAAAACTTACACTTGCAATTTACAGTTGTCTAATAAACCCTTTCTGTCTCTAATTTTTTATAAAGTTATATAAATATTATTATAAATTACCTTCTAAATCGTCGACATCTAAAGTATCATTATCCTTTGAATCTTCTGGTTTTTTTCTTCTTCTGCTTCCAAGATCTCTAAGATAATCATTATCCACAGGAACCAGATCATCAGCCTTCAGTTTCTTTTTTGTTCTAATTTTCCGAATCTACAATCATATATTTTATATTATTTTATGTTACAGAGAAAATTAGATTTTTGAAATACATTATGAATACAAAATGTATTAAATATAATTGCTCGAGACAACTGTGATTAAAGAATATTAATATACAAACACATAAAAAACAATCTTGTACCTTCTTCTTTGGTTTCTTGAATTTTGCAAGTTCCTCTTCATTATAATATTCACTTGCTAATTTTGGCTCTGCGATTTGTAGCGTTTCCAATTTTTTATTTGCTAAGCGTTGCTTCACTGTCTCTGTCTGACGTCGTTTAAATTCGACCGCATTATTAGTGCCCAGCACAAAATTGTCTTTTTTCTCACCATCAATTTCCTCGTCGTACTTTTCTAAAATCTTATTTTTAGGGAATCCATATTCGTCCAAATTTTCATCGGCATATGGATCATACGTAGGTTTCTTAAGCTTATTTATAACACTACGCTTGTAACGTTCATTGTCAATCATATTCACATTTACAAGTGAATCACCACTTTCATTTAATACTTCTTGATCTTTCAATGTTAAAATTACTGTATTGCCTTCCTCAAACGATTCCTACAAAATATTTCCTATTTAGAACTTATTGTAAGTAAAATAAAATTTTTTTTAATTATGCGTGTTATATACAAGTCTTGAGGGAGCTTATATAATTAATATCATATATTTTTACACTTACAATATTGTGTTCAACTTTAAGGCCTTTTAAATCTTTCCCTGTATATGCGGTATTACGAGTAGTATGCATGTCCTCTTTAACCAAATTACCAATTCCAAACTCTTCATCCAATTGATCCAACATTTTTGCCTTAAATTAATATAAAAAAATTGTTAACATGCAGCATAATAGATAGTATAAAATTAAAGTATTGCAATATATGAAATTGTTAAATATGTATACAAAAACTTGCTTTTACAACTTCAAATCTGAACAAAGTAAAGTAAGTAAGAACAAAGATGCTAAGAATCCTATTAAGACATTACTCTCATTTCTGCTTTCTTCTTCTCTTCTTCTAGCTGTCTAGATCTGTTGATCCATGCTTGGGTGTCATCATCCGAATCACATTCACCCAAAGTTTTCATTTTTGATAAATTTGCCTCAATCTGTCTCTTTTCCTTTTGAGTACCTATCTTTTCTCTCAGCTTCTGCGCCTTTATTTTATCACTATTATTTGGTGCAGGTTTGTGATAAAACTCGCCCAAATCATCTTTAATTTTGCTAGAATCATCTTTCGGTGTATTATCCACTTCCAATGGTTTCAACCCTAACTTTGCGCGAAGCTTGTTAGTTTCTTCAATTGATAAAGACGCTTGCGACGTTCCACCTTTGACAGGAGATGGGCTGCGCTGCTTAGAGATTTCAGGTGGCGGAGGCGTCGACGGATGTGACGACTTTGATATTTTTGGTGGTGGCGGAGCATTAACGATCTCAACTGCAAATAAGAAAATCTTATTCTTCTACAGTTATATATCAATATAATTCTCATCTATTTTAATTATATATAATTTCATAACGTATAACTAGGCTTATCCTTATTTGACATTCGGAGACTATACAAGAATAAAATGATACATCATGCGTGATACAGAGCATAGCTCTATAATATAATACAATACTGGAGTCTCTTACCATCGCTGTCGTAATCTTTGCGCTCTTTCCTTCGATGTTTCTTATGATGTCTATGCTTCTCTGATTTTTCGCGGTCGGGAGTGTAACTTCTGGAGCGACTGCGATGACGCTTCTTCTTGGCATCGCGAGACTTTTCGGTTTTGTGACGTTTGTTGGAACCCATGTCAACGCTTCCGATTTAACACCGCTGTAAAATCTATCGTCCACTCTATTTCGTGGTTACAACTTCGTCACAGTGCTACGTACTATTCTTTTGCTAGCTGAATCGTCTAATATTCTATGCTCACACAGTAAAGCGAATATACGATTGATAGGCCTTTCCTCTTGATTGTATTTCCTCGGCAGTCCTCAGGCTCTCTAATAGAGCATCAATTCGACCAGGACCTTGTTCATATTGTGGTATATCTTGGTTTTATATATTGTAGAAAGAACTGTAATAATAATTCAAAGCGTTGATTGATTGCACCCGCGATAATAGACGATAGGTAGCACACCACGAGTCGCGTCTACTTGTTTCCGCTTAGAGTTATCCTAGTATCTCCACCATTAAATTACGCATGTTTCTACGCATGCGTACGAAACCATTAAACGAATTGTAGGCCTGTTCGTGTTGCAGCTGCACTTTTTGCATTCGTCCTCCATAGCGTGGTCGCTCTTTGAGGTTTACGAACGCATTCCAAGTCGCACCCAGTCGCATCTGGTCGCATCTGCGACTGTCTCAGACTGTCTGCAACTGTACCCAACTGTACCGAGTCGCATGATAAATACGTTTTTCGTATCACTTTGTGTTCAATGTAAATTACGATTTTCTTCGTGCTGAACTTCTCACAATAATCATGATAACAATTTTACCCAACGAGGTAATAACCATCATCCTGCAGCAGAAGAGCATTAGCTTTCAGGATGTCTTAAACTTTGGCCTTACGTGCAAACGATTCCTCGGTGTGATTGACAACAACAATTTATGGCAAAGAAAACTTCATCAGAGGTAATTTTGTCTTGAAATTTCTATGCGATTTAAACTCGTGTTTAGTACTTATAAATTTAACGCTTACGAAGATGTTAGCGTATCTTTTGTTATTATATACCTTTCATTAGATGGATGTGACACAAGAGGTTTGTTTTTTATTGCTACAGTGGCTTCAGAATAGATTACCAAAAACGCACATTTTTATAAATGCGTTCTGTATAGCGAGCCTTATATCCATCAATTAATTCGATCTTGATTTAATCTATTCTTTATCTTTTTCTAACACTGGGAGCATCATAACCTAAATCCGATTAAGGAGGTTTAGGATAATTAACCGCGTCATACAACTTAATCCTCGTAGGGGAGTTTCAAGACCCTCGTTAAAAAAAAAGAATTAGGACGTTGGTTTGGATACCCAAACCAACCTTTCAAAAGAATTTCTATAATAAGAATTAGAAAAAGGTAAAGGATGAATTGAACTATCATGTAAATACATGTAGTTCTAATGTATTCTATTCCTTTCATCCATAATCCTGTATGCGCTGTTTCTGAACGGCTGAATATTGTTTAGCTATGTCCAGGTATATGCCATTAATACATAATTTTTATATCAGAAGTTCTAATTCTGTCATCTTAAAATTAATTAGGTTATTTGTGTTTATTAAGTTTAGTTTTTTAAAAATTGCTTTTTTAAATCATTGGAAAAAATTATAAACATTCTGATTTTTTGTCAAAAATTGCTAGTATATAAATTTTTAGTACTTATATAAATGCTACCTAATTTTTAATATTCATTGTATGCAAAAAATTTGTGAAAAAACCAACATTTAATACTGTTAGCATTCTAGAATTAAAGTTGACTTTAATCAAAACTAAGCAAACCACAAATCTCTATAATGTATCAAAATTTAATACACTGCTGTTGTTATTTTGTTTTACATTAAAAATGGCTTATTTCTTTGAATGTAAAATTTATGTCAACATACTAATGCTGTATATTATTTGATAGCATTAGGCACTTGAGGAAAATAATTTACTATAGTTGATCAATATTTCTTATGGCTTAAAGCTACTACCTATTGTCAGGACTTAACATTCCAGGATGAAAGTTAAGTTCTATAGAAATCAAGCAAACTAAAAGCTTCTATAATGTATTAAAATTTAATAAGCTATGGCTTCTATTTTTTTTTATGAGACAAATACAGTAGAAACAGTCTAGAAAATTTGAATTACATATTATCTTTGCTACTGCAGCATTTTGCATATAAAAAACAGTTTATTTCAATCTCTTATTGACCCTTGTCAATAACATCGACCTCCTATTGATAACATTTCTATCTTATCATACAAAATTTTTTTTTGGAATTAGAAATTTATAATTAATGTCAGATTCAATATGACAAGTATGGTAAACTTATATTAAGATGACAATTTATTGATAATTTTAAAATTCATTGTGTGATAGTGTCATGTGCAAATAAGCTAAAATCATTTTCCACTCTAATTCATAAGATAAAACAACATTCTTCTATATTCTTATCAATTGTATTCTCTAATTGATGAAACTAAATTTCTAAATTCTCTGTCTTTAATGATGAAAATGCGCGACCATCACTATTATGACAATTTTATCTTTGACGATAAGTCAAAGTGTGAAATTAGAGAATAATGTGAAAATTTTTTACATAATTCTTAATTTTTATTTATTAGTATTTTAAAATTTAGCTTTTTGTTTGATTTCTTATTCTATGTATTTTTGCTAAATATTCCTACAGTCTAGTGTAATTACAAAAAGTTTATTTTTATAAGCAACTGTAAATTTGAGTGTGGAGTATCATTATCTTCTGGAAAGCATAACGAATGATTCGGTGAATTATTTGTTAATGTCATGATTTAATGTAACTATAATAATATCCTTCACATCCTCAACATTGTTAAATTTAATGAACATTAAGCGTAAGACACAACATAATTTATTATTTATCTATAGTGTTCATTCAGGAAACCGATTCTAAAATTCTAACTTCTATTACTAATATCTGATATTCATTCATTGTGTACAAGATCTTATGCCTTCTTATCACTAACCCTTATTGCAAATAAATAAAAAACATTTTAATTTAAATTTTCACGATCTATTCACAGACTTTACACAAACATTCTAAATACTGATCCATGTATACCTATGTGTAAAAGTGAGGGAAGAAGGTCTAACATCTGCAAAACATTATATTTCAAACACACTAGAATCTGGTGTAATATATACCGGCTGGGTTCGAACGTTCATAATCTTATCTGTATCGCTCAAATCGCCGTGATTCTGCAAATTTTCAAGCAATTGCGTTTAAATGTTGGGAAATATTCTTGAATTCCCCGCAATTGCTTGAGTTATTATCTAAAACAGTAAAAGAAAATCAATTTTTTGACCCTCTAAATTGTGTGATCTTCTTAAGAAAAGTAAACATAAGTATAAATATCCTTAATAAGTAAATATAAGAAATAGATGTTTGAATCAAACATCTGTTTGAATCAAATAGAATTTGAAATTTTTAAGTCAAATCGAATCTCTTTAATTCTAGTGTAAATCAAATTTTCTTAGATTTACATCATACACTAATTTTAACATAATAAGATATTTTCAGTTACGTTTCAATAACATCTTTCTTTTAAAGGATGAAAAAATTAATCGCCACATAGGTTTGAGAAAATAATTCACTAATTATAAGGAAAATGATGTGTTTAAAAAATTAGAAAATTTATAATATTAAATAAGGAAAGTGCAGATTTTATAAACTAATAAATGCATAATAGGCGAAACCGTACGATCGATAATTTAATCCT
This sequence comes from Solenopsis invicta, assembly GCF_016802725.1. Classification (NCBI taxonomy): domain Eukaryota; kingdom Metazoa; phylum Arthropoda; class Insecta; order Hymenoptera; family Formicidae; genus Solenopsis; species Solenopsis invicta. Next base: position 17,745,918 of record NC_052664.1, read on the forward strand.
ATCAAATTATTCGAATTTGAATAATTTTCATATACTTTTAACAAGAAAGAAAAGATAAACTAATTGCTATAGCTTATCGATATATATTTTTAAAAATAATGGTTATTAGAATTTTTTACAACTATTGGTCTCATAAAATTAATGTATTTAATTTTTAAAACTGTTCTTTACAACAAGTTTATAAATATTCTTTTTACACTACATGCTAATAAAAATAACAAGTTACTACAGAACAGTGTTCAATTTATTTCATTCTATTTGTTACACAATAATAGTTATTCAGCTTTTTTTCAATTTAGCAACTACTCGATTATTACCTTATAATTTTTCTAATTTTTATTGTTGATGTACACTAGACCTGTATACTTTTACAATATAATTTTTCAGAATAACAAAATATTTTTACTTTTAATAATAGGTGGCCTCATTTGAAAAGAATACATAGCAAACGAATACAAAATAAAGAATATATAAATTTTAAAGACGATGCGAAAGAGAATATAATATGTGGAATTGAATTACGGCGTTACTTGACGCTGATGTCCGAGAAGTTCTTTTACAAAAATGAGTTGAGCGACAATGACTTACAAGATTTCGATAGCTTATTAAGTCCAAATATAGATGCGTATACTATGAATTACTATTTTGTCAAGGAGGAACTAATATATCTGATCAAAATGTTTCCATTGTAAGATTTAATAAGTTATTAATATTACATTGTGTTAAATATAGTAAATTGATTGTACGATTAATATGCACACATATTTTTCAGATCATCTAATTGTAATTTGACACATAAATATTACAGTAAAAAACTTCTTCCTTATGTACAACGGCGTAGTCTAAAAGACGTATGGCTGGAATTTATAAATTATCCTACAGAAAAGCAGCTTTTAGAACAAGCAGCTACTATCGTAGCACAATGGTACCAACCGGAAAAAAATATTTTTTATTTGGACGTAGGAGCATCGCTGGATAATATTGCACAACGAGTATTGGAGAGTCTTAAAAATACACATAGCAATCATCCAATATCTTCAATATCTGCTGAGCAGTTTTCTTTTTGGAAATATAACAACATCGACAACAAACAATGGAATAAGGAGGAACAAAAACAGATTATAGATGTACTTCGAACTGTTTTATTTAATGAATTAGGTTTTCATGCAGCTTCGGTCTCCGACCCAAACGTACTTCCTCAACCAGAAGACATTCTTATAGATTGCGTAAGTCATTACATAATATGTTGCAATATATTGCATAATATGTTATAGATATATTACAATTACATGGTGAGCATATTTTGATACTATAAGGCCCTGTACACAATAGAGGAATATTTAACATACCTAAAATATTAGAAGTAAGAATTAAAATTTAAAAATCAGTTTTCTTAATGAGCATTATAGATAGATACTAAGTTATGTTGTATCTTGTATAAGCATATTTTTGTTTTATGTTTTATTCGTATCCATTGCGCGTTATACTTAATATTGAGAAAACTGATCTAAAATTTTAATTTCTATTCCTAACATCTAATATTTTTCTATTATGCGCATAGCCTTATACAAATATTAATAATTTTATTATAATTTGTAACATTATTATAATTTGCTACATTATTATAATTTGTAGGTTTTAGAAAGCAAAGTTGGTAATGCTATATCTCTGGCAATAATATTCCAAAGTGTGGCAAGAAGACTTGGAGTGTGTTGTGACCTAATATCTTTTCCTACTCACTTTTTTTTAAGTTGGAAACCGAAGTGGTAAGCATAAATTTATCTTTAAAAGTATTATCTTGTTTTTCTATAAACTTATGTGTAATTATATTATTGCATCTGATACATCGTGAATATTTTAAAAGATATAGGATAATTCCTCACATGTCAAGTGATGAAGTGATGAAAACTTTCAATGATTATTTATCCGAAACGATTTAGTTTCAAAAATACAAGTTGTGTCAATGTTGAAGAAAAACTTTATTTTTTTCCAAAAATTTTGAAAACTATTTGGGTTATTTTGATGAAACATTAGGTATGCTTAAAAGGTTCAATACGAGGTTCAATATCATACTTTTTTTTTTTCTCCAATCAGGAGCTAATCAAGGATAAGCTTGTGCGCCGGTACTTGGTTTTTATAAGAGAGCTAATATGCAACTGATTCTTTTTAAGTTTAAAATTGATAATAAATGAGATAGCACAAATAATGTCTCTTTATTATTTTTGATAGGATAAGTCATTACGAAATTTTTTCTTTAACTTTAATACACTATCTTTGATGCTAAGCTGTTTTACATAATTATATGAAATTTCCGTTTTGAATTAATGTGAAGAATTGTTCCTAAAAATCTTTTAGAATATTTAAAAACCCTATATATATATATATATATATATATAACTTTATTGTTATACATACATATAGGCATAAATAACTTTATTGTTATACATACATATAGGCATGAAGAATGTTTCTATATTGATATCCTGCATGGTGGAGCCATTTGGAGCAAAAACGATTGTCCGAGAACTCGGGGTAAAAGATGTCCAATAGAAAATTTTAATTATCACAAAGAGATTAGTCCTACAGAGGTTGGTAATTATTTATTTATCTTGATAAAGTTTCTGAACTACTCGCACACTATTTCAGAAGCGAGAAACACAACTATAACAATAAATACAAAATAATAATTAAAATAATAATTGTCAATAAAATTTGTAATCGATAGAATAAACTCATAAAATATACTTATGATTGGATTTTCGACTTTGTGTTGTCTGGGATGTTTTGTATGAGTTTGAAAAACATAATGGTTTTTTTATTTGTTACAGTTTTAGCCCTATTTATATATGTTTAATCTTTGTTTTAAGATGGTATTACGGATGATTAATCATTTACAAATGGTTAATCCTAACTGTCAACATTATCAAGACAGGACCCAAATACGTTCATTGCTGGAATTTCGATATATAATAGAACCATACAACTTAGACACGATTGAAATGCTAGGTTACCATTATATGCAAAACCAAATAAATTTATCAAGTCTCATAACCACATTACAGTCAAGGGTATGTAAATTTAATTTATATACAAAAGTATATATATACATTTTGATTTTTTTCTAAAGTATAAATTATTTATATAATAAAATGTAATAAGAAATAAATGAAGTGCTAGTAAAGTGTTTAAACTTTTTTTTAGTCTTCTATATAAACATACTTTTTGCATAAGTAAGATTACAGTACATTTTTAACATATATGTTAATGAGATCTTAAGTTAATGAAACAACTGTTGCAAGAAATATTTTTAAGTAAACTTCATTTTTCCATACATATACAGCGTTTTGGACATGGACTTGAAGAACACATGAGAGCTAGGGAAATGAGCGTGATATTTCGAACATATAATGCAGTACGTAATAATTTATTAGGAAAAAATATACAGTTTATGTATTACATAATATTGTTGGAAAGATTTTAAAAGCTATCTTGTAAATGAGTTCTATAATTTAAAATGTAATGCGTGATAGTTAATGCTACTTGCAGATATCTTGAACAAATGTATATTGAACAGATATAACCATAATAGACTGATTTGTTTTATATTGATTACATATTCATTAATTATTAATACATAAGTATTACAACTTGAGTATGAAGAACAATTTAGAGCATTATAAAAGTTAATAAACATGAAAAAAATATTATTGTGACCTATATTTTTCAGGCTACACCAACATCTGCAGATTGTATAGTACCAAACGAAAGACCGAGAAAAATGAAATATGCGGTTGGAATGATTGTCATTTGTTACAGTAGTTATGTTATGCATCATACAGGTGTGATAATTGGATGGGATAAAATATATAACTCAAACGTGAAAATAGACCATGATTACAGAATTTTATATAGTCATTCTTGTCCCGGCGCCAATACCTTGAAACAGCCGTTTTACACTATCCTCAGTGAAAACGGTAATACGTATTACGCTGCCGAAGGTACAAATCGATTATGTTATTTTTTATGATATTATTTACATGTAAGTACGTAATATAAAAGAACTTTTGATTTTTAGATTCTTTGATAGAGGCATGTCCGCCAAGATGGATTGAGCACAAAGAAATTGGCCGATATTTTCATAAATTCGCACGGTCTCACTATGTACCTAATACGATACTAACAAAACATTATCCATATGATCTGGCTGTTCTCAATACACTTTGTCTATCAGAATCTCTTCATTATCCACATCTTTAGCCCATGGTTAAAATTCCATTGTGATCAGAAATTGTACAAGGCATTACTTATCACTGAGAAAACAAATTGTTATATTAGAAATGACTGCAGTAATTAAATAATAGCGTTTTACAATTTACTGAACACAAATTATGGCACGTGAGAAATAAAACGTGGTATGAAAGCTCAAGTTTTCATACTTATAGTATTATCTTTCATTCAGATAAATGTATTACAAATATATTGTAAATAATTATGTAGTTTATTTTAAAAATAAGAAAGTGGTGATGTATAAATGATTGTTATAAGAAATTTTTTTTTTTTTTGAAAGAAATATTTATACATATCTTTACTGTAGAAGAAAATGTGATAAATATATATTTTATATACATATATACATGACAGTGTGGTTTATTTTTGATATTTACGAAAATATATAATACCAAGGTGACGAAATTTTAATTTAATCAGCAATTGGTTCAATTAAACAACAAATTTAACCGCGATATTTTCATAAAGTTTCTAAAATATAATTCATTGATCTAGTCTGTTTTTTTCATATATTAAATGCGAAAAAATGATTAAAGCCATCGGGCTATAAACGGGGACACAGGGGGTGCCTATTTTAATCGCACCAGATCCAAGTTTATCCAGCGACAATTGCCGCTAAACAAAGCGCGCAGAGACGCAGAGTCCTTGCACACGCGAAGTCGATGCGCACGCGCACTCCACCAGGGAGATCACGGCTTCCCCTACCCATACATACCCATAGATATATCTATTCTATGGTCGTGACCGTCGTGACGTCCAGTGACGTTGTGTGCATACGTCTCCGGAAACACCGTTATGATACTTGTCAACACGTGCTATCCTCGTCACAGAAGAAAATACAAATAATTCAAACGAAAAATTTTGCTAGTTATTTCTAGAGAAAAGACGCGTGGAAAGAGGGAGAGTAGTATACAACATACATCATCTCAACGAGACTGACGTCCACACATACACGCACGCACAAATATATACATATATATATAACGGTAGAAGAAAGGCGCTCTTGTAAGTTTTTATTTATCTTCATCATTTTAACATATATAATGTGTATATAATGTGTTTAAATCTATCGAAAATAAATTTTGCGAAATTGTGTACTATAACTTTATTGACAGAATACCAACAGAAATACAATAGTCTGCTGTGCAAAATATGATGGTAGCCAGATAGCAGTTTGCATATTCTTTGCCTAAAAAGAGAAATACTAACTATACAAGCTTTACTTTTGATTACAATTATGTTATAACAAAGACGTTAATCTCTTTGTATAAGGTTACCTGAAAGCAACAGAAAGAAAACTTTCCGAGCAATTGAAGGACAATAGCATATAAAACTTAATGGTATAAAATTTCCAAAAACTTGTTATAAGTAACTATACATAACATACGTTTCTGACAATATCATGAGTAAAATTGGAAGTCGCTTTCCTAAAAAAATATAACAATTCAGGCAATGCACTTTTAGTAACATGTGGGAAACTTACTATCTGGGTAGATTAACTGCAGAAAAATCAAGAAAAATCTACCATTTTATTTAATGAATGAAAGTCTTAAAAATATTATACAAATTCATTAAGATCCTGAAAAGATCAATATAAAAATGATAAATGGTTATAAGTTTCAATCATTTGTGCTTTATAATTCCAGGATTTTATAGTTGTGATGATATCAAAAAATATTTTATTTAAATAGTTACGAAATGATAGATTCTACTGACATTTTGTTATCAAATTATGTCAGAATCTATTGATAGAACACAGATATTAATGCCGATATAAATGCTAATTTGCCAGTGTTTTGTGCTAAAATCTACAGGCAAATTGTTAGTGTGCTGTTAATATTTTGCTTGTTGAATGTATATATATAATTTCTTTATTTTACAGAAATGAATATCCAAATTTATTTTTTATGCACTTATATTTTTTAGGTAAAAATCCATATTGAATTTTATATTTTTTATTTTAGTACTATGCCGATTTTGCCTGCAAGTTCAAAGCACATATCCCACGATGCTCATCCAATAAATCCATGCAAGAATGATGACATTGTGTTGAGTTACCATGATTACCTACTCAGGGCATCGGATGTCACATTACTGGAGAGAAATGATTGGCTTAATGATATCATAATAGGATTCTATTTTGAATATCTAAATCAACAATGTAAAAAAGACAGCCAAAATCGGTTATTATTTATTGGACCTGAAGTAGCTCAGCTGTTAAAGATGCAAGATTCTTCACAGTATAATATATTTCTTGAACCTATCGAGGCTACAAGTTATGACTTCATATTCTTCCCTCTAAATGATTGTGACAGCAGTGAGGCAGGTGGCTCACATTGGAGTTTGTTGGTATACTCTCATATAGAAAAGATGTGTTATCACTTTGATTCGTCAAGCGGTATTAACAGCTTCTCCGCGAAGAAGCTTGCACGAAAAGTAACAAAATATTTTCTTGAGAAACAAGAGAAAAGGTACATTGAAATGAATTGTCCGCAACAAGATAATAACTACGATTGTGGTTTATACGTTTTGTGTTTAGCAGATGTAATATCTAGACATGCTATAAGTAGTTCTAAAATAAGCGATTGTGATTGTAATATTGTTACAGAAATGGTCGTGAAAAAACGTACTGACTTATTAAAATTAATTTACGATTTGAGAAATACATGTAACAATATTTAATAGAGTTGTAATTAATATTTATGTTAATAGTAATTCTGATTGCAAGCAATGTAGTATTATCTATTATGATTTGATGATATAATGAACTTTACTATATATTAATGTTTCTTTATTTTTCTTATTACTATTTTATGATATTTATATAATTATTTGACGTTAAATGTATCTCAAACATAAAAGAATATTTCATATTTTTTTAAAAATTCACTATTCTTTTATATAAAATAAGATTTGAAAAATTTAGATTATTGACAAAGAAATTTAACTTTTTAAAATTCTTATAAAAGGACAAAAAAATTTATTGTGTTAACTGAATATTAATGTGTAATAATATGAAGCACAACATGATTAGTTGTTCAAGTCCAAATAATGATTAACTTGGACAAACAGTACAAATATGAAAGATGACATGTAACTATATAAAAAAGATTTATAGTTAGCGGGTTTGCTCCCGAGTCTCATCCCCTGCATGTCTTGACTTATAATAGGTTGATTAGTTGAAGATTATGAATAAAAGGAATATAAGATGAATGTAGTTTCAGGGGGAATAATAAAACGGATACGTACAGTAAAAAATGTGAAAGTTTTTATACTGCAAACTTTAAAGTTATTGAAATCCTTCATTTGAGCAAGCTTAATACTAAAAATTAATTAGAATATTAGAACAAAGAGTAATGTGCATATATATATTTTTGCTCAACAGAAACTATATAAATAAAACAATAATTTTCTGTAGTACAAATCTTAATGTAAAAAGTACCATTTTTTAGTAAGACATGAAATTTTCTATAGAACAAAAGATTTGTGCTGATATCCTTCGATTAGATTATATATTATATTAGATTACATGTTATATTATATACATATTTATGATAATGCCTCATGTGAAATTGGTTTATTTTCATAAATGGCTATAATAAGTTGCGTGAATTACCATATCCCGTGTAATATCTTTCACGGACGAACAACCTAAAAAAAACACTTGTTTAAAAAAATATTTCAATAAGATGCATGTTGATATAAAAAAAAACAATGTCTTAACTTACCACTTAACGCAAATGCTAGATCAATTTCCCTTCTCATAATTTCAAGAATCTCGTTAGCACCTTTCTCGCCACTATGTACCAAGCCCCATAGTATTGGTCTGCCTAAAAATACCTGAAAAAGAACACAGTTGTTTAGATCTGTAAACAAAAATGTAAAAGAAATATTTATATAGTATTTATATAAGAAATATTTATACATGTGTATAGTATTAGAAAAATTATTTGAACGATTAATATATCTATAAAGTAAACTGTTCCAATATTTTTGTTACATATATTTAAAATAAAAAAACATATATATATATATATATATATATATATTTGTCGTTCAATGAAATCGTACCATTTTTGCACCCAGTGCCAAAGCTTTTAACACATCGATACCTTGCATCACTCCACCGTCCATGTAGATTTCAACTTTATCTCCTACGGCTTTGCTTATTTCAGGTAAAACTTCAATCTATGAATATAATTCTTTCAATAATTCTCTCTCATTTATTGTATATATTTTTTCTAGATAGTTTCCAATAATGAAAACTTATCAAACAAAAAATGGACCAACCGTTGCTGGAACGCCGTCTATTTGGCGCGCACCATGATTTGATACTATGATGCCGTCGACCCCACTTTCCACGGCTAAACGTGCATCCTCTACTGTCATTATTCCTTTAAGAATTATTGGTAGCGTTGTAATACTGCAACAATTTTACCCAAATACTCGCTTGATTTATTTGATGATAAAAGATCTAATACTCTAAAATGTCAAAAGATAAGGAAAGTTCACAAACAATGATATGCAGATACCTTTTAAGCCACTTCACGTCATCCCAGGAGAGGGACGGATCAAACAGTGCAGAAACATATTCGTTAAGACCAGAACCAGTCTTCGTGGTATTTATTCGCTTTGATAAATCACCTTGAAAATTAGCAAATCTAAAACATAGTGCGTACTGTTTACTTTTTTACTTTATCGTATGTTATTAATTTATTTAAATTTCATTTAAATTCAAAATGCATAATATATATAGGTCGGACTATTTCTTTTTTTTTATATTATTTGTTGCTTATTAAAGGTATAAAGTCTAATTTTTTGTATTTATAAATATTGAAAAATAATTTAGTTTCTCTGTGATAGATTGTGTAGTTTTGAAAAAATAAAAAATACGTTTTTTTTTTAGAATTCTAAGCACAAAACCCTCACAAATTCTTTAAAGTTAATGGCAGTTTACTAACTCGTGCTACTCATCCACATATAATATAAATTTTTTTACGTAACTTTTATATATATATATTTACATTCAATATTTTCTAGAAAAATCAAATAGAGAACGTCCACCGTCGTTTTATCGACACATCGTTTTATGTGAAAACACAATGTACTTTCTACATATTTTTGAATGCGCATACCTCAAGTGATTAGGCAATGCGAATTTATTTCTCAAATCGGCGCGTCTATCGCCAAAATATGGCGCGTCGATGGTGAGAACTAGCGCTTTGAAACCAGCACGTTCGGCGCGTCTTATCAAATTTAAGGTAACATTCCTGTCAGTATAAATATAGAGTTGGAACCACTTTATACCCTTCGGTGCAGCTTCCGCCACTTCCTCTATACTGCTCGTGGCTATCGTCGAAAGAATGAAGATCGTTCCTGCAGCCTGAGTAGCTGTGAATAACAGATAAAAGCAACAAAAACATATATAAATAAAAATAGTAAAAGAATAATTAAATAATAATCTATACATTGAAAGATATCTTGGCGGAAAAAAATTTTACAAAATTCTGCACAAATTTAAAAAATGCTATCAAAATACATGAAAATGCTAGAATTGAAGCACTTATAAATTTTTGTATTTTTGTTGTGCGATTTCTACAAATTCCTCAGTAAAACAACGTCAAACTACAACTTTCTACATATTTCTAAGTAACTTGCTCTGGTGAAAAAAAATTTCTATGGATAATTACCTACTAAAAATAGAAATTTATAGAAATTATTAGTTTTTTCGTAGAAATATTTATTTTTATATAAAAATATTTATTTTTTCTTAGATATATGTATTTAACTACTAAAAATAACAAATGTTTTAATTTTAGCATTTGGACATAAAATTTTGTAGAATTTCTTCCGCCAGGGCATTCTCGAATATTTTTAATCAATTAATTTAACCAGCAGTCATTTAAAGTAAAATCTTATGCTACAACGACATAACTCAAAAAATGAATTTGAATGTTTTGAATCATTAAAACTTTGAATCATAAAATCATAAAAATATCATTACTAGATGCGATTTTAATATTTGAATATATAAAAATAAAAACTATGATTAGCTCTTTATTAAATTCAGTGTACTAAATTCTCTCTTTAATTATAAAAATGAATTCTTGAAAGCATCCCTTTTTGACTTATGATATTCTTGATGCAATTTTTTTCTCATTTTCTCACTTTTTAATTTTAGAAGCTTAATTATGTCGTTCTACCAGTAATAAGAACTTTAAATAACTTCATATACATAATTCAAAAATTGGCATTTTTAACTTATATATCGTTGTTATAGCAAATAGAGCAATATACTTAATCTATTATTCTCAATTTAATATTCTTTCCTATGTTAAACATTTAAAAATACGAATAATGCATCAATGATTCTATCCACGTTAAAAAAAATAATATATCGACGTGTATTATTAGATGTATTATAACAAAATAGTCGATATTATTGAACGTTTCGACATACATTATTGAACACGTCAATATTTTGATGAACATAGTTTGTACGTATGATTCTAAATTGATAAAAAATTACAAGAGTTAATTAAAAAATTACACAACATTTTGAAACTACGTTTTTCTTAGCGAAAAATGACAGTATAAATGAAGGCGTGATGAAAACAATACAACGCAAAAGAAACGTATAATTATAACTTTCATATAAGTATATCTTTCAGAAAAACATCTGCTACAAGTGTTACAAATAATAATGACAGTTATATGCGTGTTGCGGAAACAGGTCGCATGATGTAATCGCGGCGCATAGGTGAAATCGAGGTTTAGTAACTAATACTAATGTTAGGAATAGTGCATTTAACGTTATAATTTCAATAACAGAAAATGTAGGGCGTAGTATAGTGTAGTAAATTATCGGAAACTAAAGTAGGCTAAAACGGATAAAATATGTTCAAACGGATCAACAAAATTTTATTGAATTAACAAATTCATAATTTTAATCAAAAATACTCTCTTTAAAATTTGATTCTAGAAACAATTTTCAAATGCAATAAATTTAATTGATTAAATTTGTTTGGATCCACCTTAAGATTTAACTTAACCGGGTATTAATTTTTTAATAAACATTATAGTTAAATGCGTTATTCGTATTTTTTAACATGAATAGAATTATCAATTTTTGTTGCTTAAGACACGGAAAAAAGATGAGATAATAGAGGAACAATGAACTATTTTAACATTTGTTAAAGCCCAGCAAACAAAAATAAATTCAAATAAAGTACAGTGAAAGTTGCACTTTATTTTAATTAATTTATCTATAGCTGTGTCGCGCTTTAGAATCTTGGAGTACTTTTGGAATCAAATGGACTCAAATAGATTGAAATTTGAAATGCGATATTCATAATTTTGAATTCGGATGTATTCATGTTCATATTATATTTGAAAATGTCGAAATAAATTAATTTTTTTATCCATTTGAATTCATTTTCATTTGGAGCTGTTGCCGCAATATAAAAATTCTTACAATTAGAAGATATTCACGTACACGTATTTCTTTCTTGACCTATAATTAAATAAAAATTCTAACTTTTCGATTTTTTAGTAAAGAAAAGCCTTGAAAGAAAAAGTAAAAAAATGAAATTGTTTTCAAAATATTACTGTTTTTGCAAAAATCAATTATTTTTTTAACTTTAACAATTTAAAAATAATCCAGATAGCAATCTGACGTAATTCTATGTCAGCTTGTTACCTAGCTAGAAATAGATTAGATAAGAATTTTTTTTAATTTTTTGTTATAATTACATATTTCTTGAGTCTTACAATTAGTAAGAGTGAACCAATACCTTTTGACACATTAATATAGATTTGTAAATAATTGCCAAAAAATCTTTCCTAATATTTAAAAAAAATTTAAGAAACATTTAAGTATAATATCAAAGAATTAAGTTTCAAGTAACAGAAAAAGAGAAAACTCTTCGTTTCTTTCCAAAAAAAAAACCTAAAAAAGGTACAAAAATAAAAACTATATAATAGCAAGATCCCTTTAAAAGCTGTGCTTTGAGCGATTCTGTTGTCTAATCGGAGTCACCTTTTAAACTGAAAGAGTTTTCCATGCGTAAATCATTCTCTTAAAAAATTCACACATTCTTATTTCTTATTTAAAATATGTTTGTAATCGATGCTGATCGATAAGGACTATTAAGTCCGCATGGAAGGCAAAATGATGAGAGGCAGGTGGGATCAGGCGGGCGGAACCGATAGAAAACGAGTTTCCTTAATGAGGTTTCTCTCGCGAAGGGTCTCCCACCTTTCCATCCTTGATATATCAGTCAAACGCAGTCAAACAGTCATCCAACATAGTATATGTTCTGTACAGTCATCACGCGGCGGGCGGCAGTCGCGCGTGTCGCATAACTCGTCGTTGCGTCAATTCTTTATCATTTGCCGAGGCGTCGAGCGGGAATCGACGAGCATATCTCGAGATCATTTCCTGACCGCCGCACAGCGGCGATGACGGACGACCGGGACGACGCGTCTGTCTATTCGTGCCGCGAAGTCCGCCTGCGTCTGCCACGTACGACGTGCGACGAGGTTAGAATTGAGGTTAAGTCGTCGTGAGGGAGGCCGGCGCGAAACATGGTCCTCTCGCGAAGATGAGGCGTAACGTGATCAGCCTGGTCAAGTTCCTCCTCCTGGCGGCATTCACCGTGTTCCTGACCGTCGTGGTGTTCCGCTACGCGCGATCGCCACCCAGCCATCGGATCTCAACGTCGCTCGACACCCTGGCGACTGTCGCCGTCGACCTTAGGGATGACGGCAATCGAGGAAACGAGGAACGTTCGCATCAGGTATGAATGGGGAATCGTACGCGAACTCGTTAAATTGAGAACTCTGCATCGAGAAATCGCGATAAAATGGACGTTACATGTCGATTAAGGGCACGAGCCCGATGAAATTTGTTGTAAACACACTGGTAAGGTGTGTCTGCTACCAATTCCGTATCGACAGACTGCCAGCAAAGATGTAACAAATTATTCTTATTTTTTTTTTTTTTTTAATTCTTACATGGCTTATCTTTCATTTCCTGTTGGAGAAAAAGAGAAAAGTTGAATTATGCAAGAATTTCAGTTAAAAAGAACAAAGATCTGTCAACAGAATATAATAGCACTTTGATTGCAGAATCAACTACTTCATAATTATTCATATTATCTTGCTGTTACGTTCGAAATTACTGTACGATTATATTATATAGTATGTTTGGGTCAATGTGATCAGTTTTAACAAATAAAAGCTAAAAAATTTCTACACAGAAAAGATCTTAATAGATGAAATTATCAAAATATGCCAGAGAGAAGTTTAAAAAAAAAAATATAATAATAAAGAAAGAACATGTGTTTTGGATCAAATAGATCTGAACAGAACAGTAGGAGGAATAAATGATACCTAGATAGCCATAGTATATCGAAAACAGATTTCGTAAAATGTCAATTATAAACAAAATGCCAACAGAAACATAAAATTTGTTAATGCACACTTCGCAAGCATTTAAATGACATTTAGATAGCCACATTGGAAACAGATTTTGCAAAGTGTCTGCAAATTTTGTTAGCAGAATACTAACAGAAATATAAACTTGTTAATAAAATGAGATGGTTGATTGATTGCCAAATTATTTTGTAACTATTTGAACAATATCCAAGTAACCAATTTTTTTTGTAAAATGTAAATAGAAACGAGAAAATTTGTCAATAGAATATAATGACTGTTTGAAAAAATCAAGCTGTAATTTTGTAATGTTTTTTAAATATTTAAAAACGTTGTAATGAAAAATGAATATTTAAAGAACGTTATCTGCTGATTAGGAAGTTAAATATAGAAAAAAGTATAAACTTGGATTTCTTTTTGTGATTTTTTTTTACATGTTTTTTTTCACACATGTTATTCGCATATTTTTTAATATAACAATGAATAAAATATTGATTTAAACAATTTTTTTTAATTAACACAATAACTCTTTTATGTGTTTATTAAATAAAATATTTTTTATATTTTAAATTAGTTTTTGTATACTTTGCATTACTTTAACACAAATTTTACACTTTGTTGCGAATTAATTTTTACACTTTTTGTATGAACATCTGCCGAGAGAACCAAGGATAAAAAAAGTATCCAAATTATAAGAGTGTTAATATATCTGACTTTTGTATTGATAAAATAAAAAAGTAATGTTAAAAATTGTAAAATAGAATGTAATTTTTACTATTTCTGATGAAATGAAAATCTTCAATGATTCACATGTTGCTGTTTACATAAACTTTACTATCATCTAGTCATTTTTACATTATTTCTGATTCGTCCATTTTTGAATATATGTACTGGTTGAATTTACCAGATTTCTAATTAATGCAACAAGGCTTTTCTTCTTGCATGTATTCTGTACTTTTAGTAAGATAGATTATTGTGGACAAATTGTTATATGCCATTTAGTTTACATTATTTCTTTTTAGTACTTTTTTTAAATTTAATATTTAAAACCCAAGTGACTTTTCTTTTTATGATTAAGAAACATTAAAAGATATAAGATAAATATATTTCAAAGCTGCATTAACAAATTCTATAATCTTATTTGAAATTTTGAATAAAATTATTGGAAAAACCGAGAATTTTCACGGAATTCTTTTATAAAATTTGAGTACACACCGTGATAACAAAATCAGTTAATAAATTATGATGGCTAATTGATTGTAAAATTTATTTTGTAATTATTTAATTAATATCCAGATAAACAAATTTTTTTATACAATGCTGTTTCATAGAAAAAAAATATGTTAATAGAATAGAATAACAGTAAACTGCAAAAATCAGAAAGAATCTGCTGTAATCAATTTAAACCATTTGTTTGTTTTATTTGGAAGGTCAAGAAATGATAGATTTTGCTCGGTTTCTGTTGTCAGATTATGTTCTGTTGATAGAACACGAGCTTAATGCAAACTCAGTTGATGCCAATTTTCCATAATATTCTACATAAATCTAATTGCGACAAACTGCTAGTGTACTGTTGACATTTTGCTTACGAAAGTATAAATAGAAATCAGTATGACATTTCAACGAGTTTTATTCGGGGAAGAAAGTCGCGGCAGGATAAATTTCGCACCAGTCGTAAATTAAGGAAGGAAAATTCCAACCCCGTTGTAACTTCATTGAGTTTAATTTCCTGCTGGCGCAGTAAAGGAAAGCTTACTTGGATAATCGCGTTTATAATAAATACGTGGATCATTGATGATGGCATCAGCACTCAAAGTATTAGTCATATCATACCGGATATTATGAATAGCTCTCTTATACCTATACATACTTAAAAACCTACTTTCCTCATATGCATACAACAGTTAGGAAACGAGTTTTAGTTGCATCTCTCTTGCATTCTTAGCGATCAGGAATGTACCACGGCGATTGAGTGCCCAAGTCAGCTGTGCGTTATCGTTTTCTATGATCACAAAGGATATTATTTGTTGATTTCCTGATTTCTCAATCATATACCAGAGATCACCGTAATAGTACTATTTAATGTGAAAAATGGACTGATTATAATTCTCAGTTACTTGGTGGAACAAAATAAAACAGTCTATTAAAGTATTTGGACACTTTAATTACTTTTTATACATAGTTTTTATAATTTATTCGACTGACAACTTTTCTGGCCAACTCAGCAAATAAGAGCCAATTTGCTTCTCTGATTACTAATTTTAATATATTTTACAGGATATGGACAAAATCGATTGGCATGATTATAAGAAGATTGAAGAAGAGGAGAGACGAACGGGGATGGGAGAACACGGCAGACCAGCTTTTCTTTCCCCATCTCTCGATGTGCGAAAAGAAAAATTGTATCAAGTAAATGGATTCAATGCAGCTCTCAGCGATGAGATCTCAGTGAATCGTTCAGTGCCTGACATTCGCCATTCAGATTGTAAGAAGAAACAATACTTGAAAAACTTGGATCCCGTTTCTGTGATAGTGTCCTTCCACAACGAGCACTTCAGCACGCTGCTGCGAACTTGCTGGAGCGTGGTTAACCGCTCGCCGCCTTCGCTTTTAGAAGAAATAATATTGGTCGACGATGCCAGCACGAAAATCGAATTAAAAAAGAAGTTAGACGATTATGTTGCCCAACACTTGCCGAAGGTGTTAATCGTGCGATTGCCAAAACGTTCGGGATTAATCAGGGGCCGACTCGCGGGCGCGAAGAAGGCGAGAGCGAAGGTTCTTGTGTTCCTGGACTCGCACAGCGAAGCTAATGTAAATTGGTTGCCACCGTTATTAGAACCCATCGCGCGAGATTACAAAACCTGTGTTTGTCCGTTCATTGATGTGATAGCTTACGAGACTTTTGAATATAGGGCGCAAGACGAAGGCGCTCGAGGGGCGTTCGACTGGGAGTTATATTACAAACGGCTTCCCTTGCTCCCGGAAGACCTGAAGAGACCTGCAGAGCCATTCAAGAGTCCCATAATGGCGGGCGGTCTATTTGCGATCAGCACCAAATTCTTCTGGGAATTGGGTGGTTACGATCCAGGCTTAGATATATGGGGTGGCGAGCAATACGAGCTGTCTTTCAAGATCTGGCAATGCGGCGGTCAAATGTACGATGCGCCATGTTCCAGAGTCGGTCATATCTATCGTAAATTTCCACCGTTTCCTAATCCTGGCCGCGGCGATTTTTTGGGGAAGAACTACAAGAGAGTCGCCGAGGTATGGATGGATGAGTACGCGGAATATATCTACAAGAGGCGACCGCATTTACGGACATTGGATCCGGGTGATTTATCGGAGCAGAAGGCCTTGCGCACGAAATTACACTGTAAATCGTTTAATTGGTTCATGAAGAATATAGCTTTCGATCTGGTGGAAGTGTATCCGCCCATTGAGCCGGACGACTTCGCTTTCGGAGAGATCAGGAACATGGGCGCGACTGAACTATGTTTGGACTCGAAGAAACGGAAGAGAGACGAGGTTGTCGTGATGGACATCTGCATGAAAGACGACCCGAAAATGTCGGGTGAGCAGGAGTTCCGGCTGACTTGGCATAAAGACATCAGACCAAAAGATCGCACAGATTGTTTGGACGTGTCCAGAGGCGAGGAGAAAGCACCGGTAAGCCTGTATCCCTGTCACGGAAAACAGGGCAATCAGTTGTGGCGTTACGATGTCGAAAAGCAATGGCTGCAGCATGGTTATTCGTCCAGGTGTCTGGACACTGATCCAGGCAGTAAGAGGGTGTTTGTGACTGCATGCGATAAATCGTCACTCACTCAGAAATGGCGGATAGAGCAAGTTAACATGAAGGCGATTAATAATTGGGAGAACATAGGACCCAAACTGAAGTGAACTCTCTTCCTTCATACTGCCATAAGCTCTTGAACAGTAGGCTCGCGCCGAATTCCTATTCGTTATAGAAATCTAGGGAGAATTCCTTTATTCCTGGTTACTAGTCATCGCAAATTCCAATCTGAGTAACATACTGCATATTGTGTTAATAATTAACGAAGAATAAGACTCGATGAACGCGCGACCCGAATAATTTTGCACGTAACGTAAGGCGAAATTTTCATTCCTTGGATATGCAAACTGGATAGCAAGCCAGAATGTTTACTATTGAGAAAAATTGAGAATACCTGGAATTTTCAGGAAATTAATTTTTTGCTTTTGAAAATCACATGGATTTTTATAAGATTTTATTAATACTCATGAAAATTTTTGAAATTTTACTTTTACATTATAATTCTGTCTTTTTTTCACAAAATTATTTCTGTGATTATTTAATCCTGATAATTCAAAAATTAATTAGCAATAAATATGGCACAAAAATTAGTGATAATAGAAAATAATATATTGTTCTAAATGGTATTACGCGTTTAATTACCTTTTGAATTATGTACTTTTGATAGGCTAGATCCATGTTTTATAGCTAGATTATTATACGCCATATTTAGTTCATTATTATATGGCATATTTAGTTCATTATTATTATTTTTTTTTAGTATTTCTTTCAAATTTAATATTTAAAACTCAAGTAGCTTTTCTTTGTGTTTGTATGATTAAGGAACATTAAAAGATGCAATAAAATAAATTTATTTCAAATCTGTAATATTCTCTAATCTCATTTAGAATTGTGAATAAAATTCCTGAAAAATCTGGAATTCTTCTTTTACAAAATATGAGTAAACATTTTGTAAGCAGTCATTATATCAGCGGATGTATTTATACATATCGTATAAGCCGAAGCGCTCTATCGTGCCTTACATCACATAGCCATACGTAGGAGTACGGTACGATAATGATCTTAGCATTTAAGTTTCATCTTTCGCTCAAATTAATATTACGATAAATATAACTTTTTAAAATACTGCTTATACGGAGCAGGACTGATATATTTTATTTGTATTATTATAATATCAATTTATTTCTTATTAAAGCGGAACTGTTTTTTAATAGAAGATATTCTACCGAGAATACGATTTACACAGTGTACCTAAAGTATTACAGATTATTATTTTTTAACTATTAGAAATTATAAAAATTTTTTTTCTTATCTTTTTATATGTCGCATAAAAGTTTCTTTTATAAATATTAAAAAGATTTTCTTTACATTCTTTAATATCTAAAAAAATAGTTTATAATAATTTATGTGACATATAATAGTTTTAATTATTCATTCCATTATCACTAATCTATATATGTATAAATAAGTATTATAAATTACTCTTTCCCTCTTTATGAAATTAAATTATTAGAAAGAAAACCAGTGACGAAAAAAAGATGTATGAAATCACTTTCCATTTTCAATTCATTATGAGTAAATTATAAAATAACTTTAAATATACAATATATATTTTTTTCTTATAATACGCAGATATTATATAATATACCAAACTATAAAATGAATCATGCATTTTTTAAATATATAGTAGTTCTTTCAACATAATATACAGTAGTATCTTTCAACATAATATAACTTTTGTTTTTGAAATATATTTTTAATTATAAGTAAAGAAAAACTAAAGATATAGTTATTGTGATTTCTTTTAAAAAAATCTGTTATACCCCACAATTAGATATGTATAAATTGCTTCTTATTGAAAGTTATTCTGCGATATACTTGAAAGATCAAAATTTATAGTAGAGCAATCGTTAGTAGTTATTGCAACAACAAATGAATACATTTGAAGTTGACGTTTATTTTTTACGTTTGTTAGTATATTCGTTTGTGTTTGAATGCAGATCTTTGATAATTATGGAATGGTAAATGAATGTTAGAAAAAGTATTATTAACTGTCTGTGATCGTTGGTGTGTCTGGGCTAATCTTTGATTATTACTATTTTTATAGCATATTTATATGATTTAATACATGTTTGTATTAAAAAAATCCTTATATATATATTTTACAATAAACGTAAGTATCAGTCTAATAATAAAAGTACAGTATGCAATAGAGTTGTAGTTCTGATCGATCAACAATCCCAGACGTCAATCTTTCACTATGGTATCTCAGAAATATTTTGCGAAGCGTATACTCACCTTTTGCACTGGCGCACTCGCCATCGGGATGTGCCATACGTTGCATTGCTGTAGGCGCGACTCCTAAGGGCATTGAAATTTTATGACCCAACACTGGCGTGCTTAAATCTCTTTTAGACACGTTTCGCAAGAATCTAGGGCGTATTCTGTAACTACAAAAATATTAAAAATAATTAAGAACTGAATCGCATTTTTAATTGTCAACCGATATGAAAAGTATACATATATTCCATCTTTCAGCTACATAAATTTTTTAAAGAAATTATATTTATACAATATAAGGATTTAGAAAAATCATGACACCCTTCTAACTCAAATATTTCATATTGAACGTATAACCATATTTCTTATTTCCCATGTTTTCTCTTTCTCAGACATACACATACAATTCTACTTCTTTACTTTTAAAATAGATTTACTTTTTGAAAGCCTCCCTGTTCCATTTTACACTATATTCTCCTCCTGCTCCGCTTTTGTAATAATCTTTCACAGATGCAGGTAAATGTTCCAAAGCATATTTCTCATAGTCCTCGACACAAACGTATGCTGTCATCTTATTGCGTTAAAAATTATTGCAATCTGTAACAAAAATATTCTAATTTATTTTGAAAATTAAGCTCAAAAAAATGTGTAATAAAACTAATGAAAAGATTTCTATCCAGGTAAACACTAATTAACAATAACTTTATAACATCAATATTATAATGTCACATTCTACATATCCGAGATCAATATATCAAGTTATTAAAAAAGATGAAAATATATTTTTTTTATAAATGTGAACACGAAATTATGTAGTTTTTACTGATTTACACATATACGGAATAACTTCTTTATTACTTTTTTATGAATATGACATTATAAATGTATATATTAATAAAATAAAGCTAGAGTTCTCTACCTTTAATTATGTATAAAAAAACTATAAAGTATGATATAATTTTAATTATACAAATTACATTACTACATATTTGAACGGTGTATAAAACGTAATAATGGAGCGTAATCAAAACAACATTAAAATGAAAAAAAAATGTATATTGTGAGTCACTTAATGTCAATGGTCATAAAAATATTTTTGACGTCATATTTGTTAGATAGCTACGACTTTAAAATTGAAAGTCAGATCCGTAATTTTTGTTAAAAGACAATAGAGAAATTTATTTTTAAGTTTGATTAATTCAATTATACATAATATTCCGCTTCGTGAACGCTCTACGGTAACAGCTCTCACTACAAAATTTTATTATATACTGCGAGTATAAACGATTTTAATAAAAACAGATTGAGAAAAATTCACGGATACATAGTTCGATAAAATAATAAAGTCAACAATTGCTTTTTTTTATTTAAATCATAATACAGTGGCACGGATAGTGTCATCGTGGCACGGATAGTGTCATCGCCGTCTTACAAAAAAAATAGATAAAATGTTGGAAAAAATTGCATATTTGAATAAGAAAATCAGCTTACCTTACGAATGACTAGTCGTGCACTTCTGCTCGTCTCGATCGTTAACAAACGACTGACTGTTTCTTGAATAAATCCTCGATGATAACACGGTGATAGTTAGAAATTTAATGTAACAGATAAAACAGTTTGCTCTTAATAACACAATTTTTATCTTTCTCCGCGACGATGCGATGAATATATCGACTGTCTTCTTATGAAGGATGAATTGATAACGTTCAACAAACATTTACAATTTATGATATTCTAAGGAACATTTTTGGCAGTTTCAACGAATTCCACATTTTTCCGTGCCATTATACATTTTTTAGATTTATTAGATTATTCTATAATGTATAATGTAATCGTATAATTGAAGTCGATAAAAACTATATACTTGATATTACATGTTTCTGAAATGCGATGTACTATTTTAAGTATAAAATAAATAAACTATTTTTTCGACCGGTATTTGTCGTTATGATAATACAAACATTTATTCAATGGATTCCATTTTTCAACTTATCTCACTGATAAAAACTCGCCCAAATAGATTAGTTAAAAACAGATTTTACAAAGTGCCTGTTATAAATTTTGTCAACAGAATGCTAACAGAAATATAATGCACGGAAAGACCGGTTTTGATAAAATATTTAAAGATTTAGCTGGATATAGATTTGAAAATAATTTCATTAGATTAATAATTATCTTCCAAATCGCTTTTAAGATGATTATTAATCACAAAAACGAAATCTCTTACAATTAATTTACTTTACTATTAGACATTACAATTATATCTCTTTAATTTTGTTTATAATTAAAGACATTTTTTCACTTTTAGAAATTCTTGACCATGTGAGTGCAATTTTAGCAAAAGTTGACAGTATTGAAAATCGTTATCCTCTGTTGCAACACACATAATAAACAAATGACAATAATCATAACAAGAAACGTGTAAGTGGCCCTTATTTAATAAGTACATTATTTATAAAAAAAGTAAGTATACTTATTTTAAAAAATCTATACACACACACACACACACACACAGGGTGTTCCAAAAAGCTCGCATCCCCTCTTAAGAGCGGATTCTTTGGGACATTCTAAGAAAAAAATCCTAGTACAAAAATGTCAAGGGTATAATGGTTTTCAAATTATTTGCGATTAAAGTTTACGAGTCATAGTGTTGACATTTCGCGCGCTCAGGCATGATGACATGACAAGATACCACAAGGGTACTTCTTGACATTGAAGTTGTCATATAAATACATATAAGTGACATTTTTATTAAGAAATTATTGCTATAGAAAACATATTTGTACATTACATGTTCGTAATTAATGTTTTCAACAACATATTAATTCAATAACAAGATGGTACGATAGTCGTTGGGTCAGCTGTCAAAATAAATTCATTAATTATCGATATTATCGGTATGTTACCATAAAAGTTCTTATCAAACATTGCGCAGCAAATTTTTATAAAAGCCATATCATCATAAGTTTTTATGGCATTAAATAAATATGTTGCTGCTGGTTTTCATTTCTCAGTTTTCCCTCTTTATCTACTTCTTGTTTCTTATGACACACCTTTTAAGCATATATTCTAAACATAAAGCGCGCTTTAAAGTGGTAAATTAAAAACTGACCCTTGTACAGTGCTGAGTCTTCAGCTCTACTTCTTTATATTAATTTTTAGGAAAGGGAGAAAAGAGAAAACTATCGTCTGTTTAAACTTTACTTTATTACATTCTGTTAGAAATAATACACAAAAGATTCCGGAGGCGGCAGAGGTCTCCTTACTGCGGAACACGCAGGACGCGCGGGTGTCGCCCGTTCGTAAGAGAAAGCCCCCCGCGAAAATTGGCAAACCGTCGCCCGCAACCCCCCCGTACGTACCTATATTTTTATGTTTATTTTTGTGTCTGTCTATATGTTTGTGTCTGTATACGTGTCTACAGGTGTTACGTGTGTGTGTGTGTGTGTGTGCAGTTTTCTTTTTATCTCAAATCACCTCAGCAACCGCGCGTGCGCGCGCGCGCACGTCAGCACGTTGCATCTATATAATTAAGAATATACAATCTTATAAGTAATTATACTTATATTTATATATTTATATATATAATATGTATATCGAAAGAGAGTCTGCGAGGGACCATAAATAATCGCGCGGGTCGGCGGCATGGGAAGGGTCGCAGGATCGGTTGGCGAGTCGGTTTACGAGTTTTAAATGAAAAATGCCTGCATAAATGCGCCATTTCAACGGATATGTAGCGCGTGGGGCGACCTGAGCGCTTCTGTTTTGTATATTCTCATTTTTGCTCATAGAATTCCAGCACGTCGACGGCAAATCTGTATCTCGCTATCCTCGCCTCTCTCTCTCTCTCTCTCTCTCTCTCTCTCTCTCTCCTCTCTCCTCTCTGCTAGAGATCTCTCCTCTCTGACAATACAATAGTTAGATCGGTATGACGGCCGAAGGACTGAAAGATTCCAATCTTTCCTAGCACATCCCCAGTCTCTTAATTCCTACTTTAGGATTATTTAAATTCTAATATTTCGCATATTTCAGAATCTTTCGAATCGTTCGCGTATATCCATGAATAATCCGGGAAGGACACGAGGACGAAATCAAGAAGGACTTTACGCGAGCATTGCGATTTTAATATTCGAAAACACTCGTCCTTACGTCTCATCGTGTGATGATTCGTGAGACGAGAAATGAGGAGGCTCCAGCAAAAACGTTCGCAAGCGCAAACACATTTGATTGTCGAGACAGTCGCAAAATATTAAAAATTATGAGAGCTATCATTAAAGCAAAATAAATATAAAGACATAATTAAAAGCAATTGCAGCTTCATTAATGTTCATTTTCATCAATGTAGATTAACTTCATTTTTGGTTTAACTTACTCTTTATTCTTCTAATTCTTAGAATTAGAATAGATAAAGTTAATCTACATTGAAAACGGATGTAAGAGATCCTAATTGATCAAATAGGATATGATAATAGTACGATTTAAAAATCTTTACACGCTTACGCCAACGTTTTTTTCCCCTGATTCTCTTTCGAAGTTCGCTGCGAAAAATTCACTTCGGAAAGTCCCCTGTAATATTTCATATTACAATATTAACAGCGGAAGATAGTACCAAAGTACGTAAGTGTTTCCCATTCTATCCGCGATATTTTGTAGCGATTGGGTAAAAAAAAAATTAACAGATCTTTCCGAAAATTTTTTCAGACCACATTGATAAGAAAAATGGATTACTTGATTCAAATAAATATGTTATTAATACTGTTCAAATAATTTATTTATAAAATTGAATATTACTTGTTTAAAGTATATATTACTAATAACATAATTTTTATTTAAATCGAGTAATTTTTTCTGTCGATGGACTTTTTCCTCTACCCTGTTACAAATGACTCGTACGGAGGGTAAGAGTAGCTTCGGACACCAGAATTTATTCTCCGATTGTTTTTGTATTCCAAGTATCATTATAGAGATTTAAATGTCATTTAAAATTATTCGCAAAACTGTCTAAGAACGAAAACACCTTTCGGCATTTTTGTTACATCTCCCAGACATTTGTGTCGTTTACGTTAATTTCGTATTTATCTCTTTCTCATGGTGATTTCTATCTCGTTTCTCGATACTATTTTTTTTCTCGTTATCGCATGCAGTGCATTCCTTGACGCATTTGTTGTCTACTCATTTCAGCTCTCCATATCTTGATATTAATTTTTTCCGTTTGAATACATTTCGATTAGATATGCTACTTTGATTTTTGTATTGGCAATTCTTTTTTTTTCGAAGATCATGTATCTATGGCTAATGGACGTATAGAATAACGCTATTACCAATAAATTCACGTTATTCCATGAATCATATTCTCATATGACGAATACACAAGGATGCTCACGCACGCATGTCGCATTCGTCTTATGCACAATATGTTAGTCCTGCATAAATTCTTTATGGATACATTTACAGATACTCTATCTTGTACCTCGGATAAAATTGCTCTCTCGTTAATTGTTGTCAATTCGGTTTTATACTGCAATATCCAATCATCCGAGGAGATTTCGAATTGAGCCTTTCTTGCTGCTGGACGAAGCAAATATTGTATATAGCTATGTAAAATTCAGACGTTCCTTGACATACACAGCGCATAAATAAATATTCCTCCTAACTATTTAATAGCAATTATTAGCATACTTTAATTGCAATTAATATAATGCGCTCGCTCCTAAATGATGTGTCCTAAATTTCATCCTTTCGCCGCAATCCGGTGTAGGATCTTCGAATTCTGGTATGTTCCTACATTTTTGTTCCGTTTTCTTCTATCGCTCTCCCTCGCCTTCTCTTTTGCGAAGTACTAGTATTTGGTTTCGTGCGAAGAAAGCATAGAAACTAAGTACATGCAACAGGACAAGCCTGTTTACGTACATATACGCGCAAACGCAACTTACACATCTCTTCCACATGGAACGTAATCCTCCCTAGAGATCGGAGGTCGCGTGTTGCAAAACATATTAGAAGCTGAAAAAAGATTTTAAACGGCAGGATATACTTCATTATACATGTGTATTACGCGAAGCAGTTAGCTCCTGCTCCGAGGAAACTCTCTTTTCACTTTCTGAAAAGAATTGTGTACACGTCTCTCGATCAAGCTCTTTCTCTTCTCCTCGATACAACTCTCTTGTTCTTGCAGACTACTCCATCCTTAAAGATATGCGCATTCTTTCGATGTGAACTACCTAGCGTATTTAGATTAATGTAAAAAGGAATACGTCGTGGTATCCGAACATCGAAGATATCACCATCGTGAGATCGTTCTTTGATCGACGTTCGCATCCCAAAGAAAACCAGTCACGTACAAAAGATACACAAATGTAAATGTACAGCGGACATGACCAGCGAGTAAGGGGTTATTAGAAAAAATATACTTCTGGTATCTGACTTTGGTAAGGATTACATCTGCCGAGCACATTCCGGTCTGAGGCTCGTGGTATCAAGGTCGACGACAAATTATGAAGTTCCGAAATCAGTGGAGCCGAGTCCTCGACCCAAATACCAACTCATGACCTGCTGTCGCGTTCTTTACAGCACCCGATCCCCAATTGTGAGTTCGATACAGTCAAATCGTAATCTGTCTGACAAATCTCGTTCGTTTCTTAGATCCTAACTAACGAAATAAAGCGATATCGAACGGTCGCGCTGATGCACAAAATAGGTCGAAAGCGGAAGCGATGACCTTATCCTCCATTCTGTTCAAGGAGCATTCTCAACCTCCGCGGAGGTAGGATGAGGAAATTTTCTCCTGAAAAGATACGAATGCCAATATTTTACCAGTGCATAATACTAATGTTTTCTCATTTCTTAATGACAGGACAATCGAGCATGGGTAGAGCACCAGCACGCCATCGCGTCCTACTTCAGGACGGGATTTTGTTCGAGGATCAAAACGAAAGTACGAAGTAGACACCCTGACTGCCTGTCGAGGTAGTTACAAGCGACGAGCTCTTCGCACGTCAAAGGCAAATGAGAATATGCGGAGTACGCGTCCGCAAAAATATTCGTAGCCTATTTGATACAAAGTAGCGACGACGACAATAATGATAATGATGATAATGATAATGATGATAACAATGACGATGACAATGACAACAACAACGACGACGATCCACAGTTGTTGGTCTAGTTGCGCGCAAATGCGTCGTCGTGCCGGCGCTTCAAGAACGTCACGCAGATCGTATTAAATGAACGAAAGCTGTTAATCTCCTTTCGTTTATTCGTAATTTTACTGACTAGAGCATCATTCGCGCTGAATACAATTAAAATTCTTTAGAATTAGAACTAAAAAGACGTCGATGATAAATCCTTTTCTCTTTCCCTTCTTCCTCTTCTTCTTCTCTCTTTGCTACGTTTACAAGAGTTACAACTGCATACGATCTCGAGAACGATATGACATTCTGGTCTCACGCGCGGCTCCGCATGCAGACTACGCGCAAGCGACACGTGCGTTATAGTTCATGCATTTGCCTTTGAGCCTTTTGCTTTTTTCCCTTTTTTTTGTCCGATGATCCTCGTACTCTGAAATGAACGTAAACTCGCGATGGCTACTTCCGCCGACATGTACGCAACGTATTAAACAGCGTATAAGTTCAGCGGTTCCTTCCACAGAATGGGGGAACACGCATACGTGCCGTATAAAAACGTTGCTGCACGGAACACCTTTCTCTTACCTCACGCTCCTCTCCGCTACATACAAATGTTGTGCAAATCGGTATAATTTCGATGGGTTCTCGCGTGCGCGAGGAAAGGCCTCGACGCCAATCATCTCGCCCTTCGAGTCTCGCAAACGAATTCACACAGGCGATTTTCGCGTGCCTCCGTAATTAGAAATTATACATTGATCTTAATCCCTGACGTGACCCTTTGTTTCGCATAGAAAAATGACATCCCGTCGCAATCTCCACCGCCCCTTGCATATCACCTTTCTTTCGTTCTTGTGCGACAATACCGAGCGCTACCTTGCATTCGATGGCAAAAAAAAAGAAACGATATTCCGGCGACATATTTGTCATCGATTAGAATAACACGCTCGGCTATACGTCTCCCTTATTTCTACCACGCATAAGATAAATGACACTAGTATTCATGACACTTCCAGTTTTGTAAACCCATATCTCTCGAAGAAGTAATTTAAAAAAGAACAGAAAGAAAATCAAGTATTGTACATTATACGCTTATTTAGTGATACAATTAAATATTAAATAATTATAGATTACAGTTCATGTTAACAAAAGTGAACTTAGCATACAGTCTGTGTACAAAAACCAGGATTTACAATAGCATTTCTCTAAATCTCAATGTATAATAGGAATATAATAATTTTTTTATCACATATAAAAAGCGGTTGTCTATATGTACATATCTGAGTAAGATTAGGTACCATTATCATTTAACCAATAGAAGCTATCATATAATTTGGTACACTGTTTAACTCGATATTCGATAAATACGAACAATAATAATCGATACGTCATTATTTCCTGGTGTCTTGACATAGTCGTTGGTTTTTCGTACGAAATCTTATTTATGTATACACACGGCTCTCGCTTATTCCATGTTACACATGTGACTCTTGTTTATTTCCCTTTTCCTTTTTAAAGATTTTTTTTAATATAATATCTATATATAACACACGTTATTCAATAAGTCAGAGCTATGGCCAGTTCATTAAATTCGAGGGTCGTTCGTCGCATAGTCCGCGTTCTCTCCTGTAGAATGCACCTCCATTACATAATATGCCG
Source organism: Solenopsis invicta (assembly GCF_016802725.1). Taxonomy (NCBI): domain Eukaryota; kingdom Metazoa; phylum Arthropoda; class Insecta; order Hymenoptera; family Formicidae; genus Solenopsis; species Solenopsis invicta. The sequence continues at coordinate 17,774,496 of NC_052664.1, forward strand.
GGCATAATTGCCGATGTGCGCCATGATCGCTTTCACAACTTTTGTGAAAAGACCACAGCTCTATCAACGATGAATCGTATCATACAACGATACAAACTAATATTTGTTTGCTCCATATCCTCTTTGTGTCTCACTATCGTTCTTTTCAATTCCTTTTCTTCGTAAAAATTTAGACTCCAAATGAGGACAGTGTCCCAGTATTTTTAAGCAGCTGTCCGTATATCCGACAACTCGATGTTATATTAAACGTGCGTACATGCGTCATGATAAACTAATAAAGTGGCCTCGTTTTTGGGCTTCGAGATTACGTTCCGATCGATCTCTCTCGTCGACGAAATGATCTCTCGTCATCTCTCACGCGTTTTCAATGATATAATCCTCTAAATTTCTTTTCTCTTTTCCTTTCCCTTAATCAACTCAACAAGCGAAGCAATCAAATTTGAAGCAACAACTTGATTCTTAAATATCTACCTAAAAGTACAATGGGAGTCGCACAATGTCGAAGGCACAACTCTTTCAAATCGGTCGAACTGAAAGAAAGCACAACAGGAGGCATCATTGGCGTATGTTGAAATTTAGCAGCGCGGCAGGCCGCCGATAAGTGTCTTTCTTCCAGAATGCTCGAGATTATTAAGTACAAGAAGGATTCTTTTTATTGTTGTTAAAAGATTAAATAGCAAAAGCTATGATACATATATAGCATAGCTATATAATTTTATAAATATGTTAGAACATAGCTTTTTTCGCGATAACTGTGCTTTCTCTGAATGAAATGAGAACTAGCTCATTTACCTTTTTTTTTTAAGTTTTTAGTCGTATCTTTCAATCGTCAGAAAGTTCCATTTGACAACTTCCCTTCGGTTTTTTTTATTAGTAACAAATTTACATAGGCATACGGAAAATTATGATTTATATTTTTGTCTTCTAATCGGCAGAGAACGGGATTCCGTAACACACTACTCGCTATACATTTATACAATCTTACGATATTCCTAAGCTTGAATCCACATGCATTAATCGAGGCAAATGAAATTTCTAGCTGTACTATAATATAACTTTATCGATCGTTCGAGAAGAGACAGCATATTTTTATTTTTATTTTTTTGTCAAATTGTTATTTCTAGAATTGGAAGCCAAACAGTCGTCGGAGGATACAAACAGATGTCAAGATTAAGGAGAAAGAAACTATCGTTGAGAATTGATTGCCTCAACCAGCATGCGTTAATTCACTTCTCAGTCGGAATCGTTTCCCATTTTCACATTGCAGTTCGAACATTTATAGCACGTCATATTATCAAAGTAACTACCCACAGTGAAACTAAGAGATTAGCATGAGTTCGTTAAAGAATGATCACTAAAAAAACAAATCCTCACTTGTTATATCTGTACATATGCTGCTACCGCTCGCCACCAAGCTGCTGGCGCAGTAATATCTAAGTATCTCGAAATCGTTTCACTGAGGCAGCAACTTGGTAAAACGTCAGTATTCAGCGTTCATTATGGATCCTGGCTGGTATTTTGTGACGACTCACAGTTTTGTGGATTATGCATTTGAAGCGCTAAGTGGGGTGTGTGTACTGGAGAAGGTCCTGGTTGAGGCTGTTGCTCTTCTTGCATTTGTTGGATCACGGTAAAATCTGGATAACTGTGTGAAAAAGAGAAAGAGCAATTGTTAAAAATTAGTTTATTTAAAAAAAAATTGTTTCTACTATTTACAATTGATGTACGATTATTATTATTAAATTCTCTTGTGCAAATAAATATCCTATATCTATAAAAAAACTTATCTATAAATTTTAAGTTGTAATTAAAATTTGAAAGTTGTATGTATTTGTAACGCCATTATCATTACATTACTTTTTTGTAACAATTGTCACTTTTTTGTCTGTAATAGCGACAGTAATTTTATTGTTACTTTATAAATATACATATAGACCATGCATATGGACCATGTTGCAATTAACTAAATCACTAGAGAATCACTACTAAATTGATCAAATAATTGGCCATTCTAAAAAATTTATAAAAATTTTGTAAAAAAAAAAATAACGAATTGTTTTTTCTTAACGAAATGCGTTATTTTATATATTTGTATATTTTAACGTTCTTAACTCTGATTGTATACGTCTTTCATTTCCAAAAGATTTAGATAAGCATTTTTGATATGATCAAAGGTGCGTAAGTGTATTCATACAGACAAGATATATTATACTTATAACTTACTCCATAGATGCCCATGCTAAGCTTCTATTATTACGCCTCTTAATTCTTGAAGAAACTTGAAATGATTTGGTTGGATTGATATTGGTAGATTGATATTTAAATGTATGTTGATACTTTTCTGCTTCTTCCGCGCAATCTTCACTCGTATCTTCAACTTCCGGTTCTTCATCAGGACACAACTCGCATGCTCGCTCTAGTGTCTTTCTTGCGCTATTGCTACGTTCCAAAACATAGCCGTTTGCGGAATCATTGGACTGTGTTGGTGGTGACCAATTGTTATACGCGTGTGTATAAGGCGCCGTAGAAGCATATGGTCTCTGCGAAAACGATTTATTGAATATTTCTAATCGTTCTAATATTGAATGGCTTAACGCTCAATTTTTATTACATACTTTGTCAAGTTCGTCATGGAGCCAATCTATAGCGTGACTCCATTTTCTTTTCAACTCTGGACTGTGATGCAAAAGCTGATGCGCCGGTCTGCATTTACTAAAGAGCTGCACCATGCATTTGATACACTGATAAGCCCTTTTCTGATAATGGTTTTTACTTCTTTGTATCGTTTCAAATAAACCTTCTCTTTCATCAGGAACTCCTATAGTTGTAATCATATATTATATATTATACAATACGAATGATTAATGTGAAAGAGTACGTTGTTGCACAACTTACCCTTAAGTGCATTATGCACGCGATGTGTCTGCCATGAATCCTCCATCAGTAGTATCGCAAGCAGCAAATCTGTATGATGCCTCAACTCATGGGTGTAAGCAAATCCTATTTGCCACAACAGCTCACTAAGTACTGTTCGCGACAAATGTGGATTTTCCCAACAACAGTATTGCAATAGTTTAACCGTATCTTCAGTCACATTAGCGTCCTCGATCAATTTTTTAATATAACTATTCCAACAAACAAAATAAATATTAAACATTATATGAGAATTTCATGTTACATCTCCGAGATTTAAAACTTGTGCTAATTCTTACCTAGTACGGATAAATAATATTTCCGCTGCTGAAGATTGAATGGGCATAAGATAATCTGGTTGACACGCGGGATCTCCATACGGATTTGGTAAGGGTTCCGCACGAGGCGTCTGACTCGAGTGTACTTTCGATGATACATCGCAACATCGTATTAACATGCTAACTACCTGGTGAAGCTTAGTCAGTTCCGGATACTGATATTTGATGGTAGGACCTGGGCCTTCATCGATGGCGACTAACATAAACGTAACTGGTACATTTAGCTACAAATAATATTTATAAATTGTTAAAATCGGACATGTTTTATTTCTAGCGTGAAATGTGATAATATTAATATTTAATTATTTATTACCTTAAGCAGTTGCGCCTTTTCGGCAAGACCAAGCGAAGCATATGCATGAAAGAGAGAAAAGTAATGGGGAAGATGACGCCCGTGATCCGAAATTTCTCGGTGCAGCAGCGACAGTACAGCGTGTAACAGGTGATCGCTAAGAGTCGCTACTGGATCTAAGAGTATACCTAAAAATATTCACAAATTAAAAAAAAACAAAGATTATTAAATGTATATTATTTTAATTGCGTATCATTGAATTCTTGCAAGTATCTTAGTACTCACTTGGTGCATTTAAACTGGGCGGAGCGCATGGACCATCTTGCAAAGAAACATGTGCAAGAAATACCAAAATTTTAAGAAAAGCAGTGCGCACCTCCGTACTAGGGCAACTTAAGAGGTATTCGCAAAATCTACGGATAACAAATTATTATTATTTAATATAAATTATTACTCAATATTAAAACGCAAGTATTTCTTAACACATTACACATTTAGAAAATTTTAATACCTATGTGGATGATTGAATAAAACTTCATTTGCGAACCAAGATCGCACTGCTTTACTGCTACGCAAATGATGACAGACAATGTCATACCAGTCCGTTGCCGTGCCACGCAATGTTTTCTTGGTGTGAAAACCGGTGTAAAAAAGAAATCTTGATGCCAACTGAACCGAGAGCATCGCAAGTTCTTCCGCTTCCGGGCTCTAAAATATAATTGCGATCATTAAGCAAAGCTCTGTTGAAAATATGTATCTTACACGTATGGCGGACTTACGAGTTTCTCATTGAGATTTTGACGGTTAACATTATGAGGATTACAGGACACCAATTTCTTAATGAATTGGAAGTATTCGGCACTAAATTGATTTCGGTTGTGCATAAATTTTATATTTTGTTTTCGTACACTGTACTCAATCGCTGATGGCATTTTCATAACTCCTAGTTTCGTATCTAAAGAATACGACCGATAATGAGACGATACATTCGAAAATTGAGATTGATCTCGTGCAAAATTATATAGCGATACTTACACAATGACAGTTCATTTACACTCTTCATTAGAGAATTTTCTTCTACATCTAGTCTTGTATAAAATAACATATATGCATTCCACCATCGCTTCTGTTTGCGGTAACTCATCCGCTTGAGCATATGATCGAATACTTCCCCTAAATAATCACCACCAAAGCATTGAGACTTCATCTCTTCCTCCTCCTCCATTTTGCATTCCGTTACATCACCGTCATCGAACTTATACCACTTTGCCGTACCATCATTCAGCCTACAAAATTTAATAAATATTAATAAAAGCAATTTAATTTGTCAGTTAAAAGTATTTCATACGTTTAAAATACCTGTGCAGGATGTAGGAATAGTAATGACCACCGCTAGCCTGGCCACTATGAACGACAATACCAGTTAATTGATATTTCGTGCATGTTCCTTTTACAGATTCCTCATAATCACAGTCTATAACTTCTCCTTCCAATTTCGCTAAACCGGAGACAGTGTAAGGTTCCATATCAAGATCTCGTGGAAATTCAAAGTAGTCGTTGAACTTTATAGCACATACACGCTCGAAGTCATACTCAAATCTTTTCAATTGAATTGCTAAAATAGGCGGCAGCTTTTTTACGCACAATCTCTTTACTGTTACGACCTGAACATAAAAGAGACATATAAAAACTTTGATCAGACGAAATTCTGCTTAATTTATGTAAAATATATAAAGGCAAAATAAAATTGCTAACAAATTACGTTGTTCAACAAATTTAAACTTTTTCTTAAATCACAAACCAGACAAAAAAATAAATTATTTGGAAAATTGCATATTTTTTGAGCTATTTTAGCTCAAAAGTATAAAAAAAATACCATTTTCAGCACTTATAAATTCAATTTTCTCAAAACTTGTAACGTGATAAAGCAATTTCATTAATGGATTCATTTTCAGCAACAAAAAATCTATAAAACATCTGAATATATCTGATTCATAATCTAAAATCTGTGCCGGACAATGTTATTTTCATTATCTCGTTTGAAACAATTATTTTCATTATAATAAAAATTTCTTATACATTTAAAAGATATATTATTGTAATCGCACCTTTTTGTTGCATTTATCACAATGATAGGCATCTGCACCCTCCAGCAGTTCTCCCTTCACGTATTGCTCAAGAGAATCCAATAAATTACTGTGATTCCGTATGTCCACACTTATCACGCTGAATGGCTCCTCTTTGGAATATCTGAAAGTAATGTAACGTGATATTACAGTCTACCGAAAAAAGTAGAACATAAGAACTAAAAAGGTACCTATGAGGGCAACCTTTGCAGATTTTTTGGTCGCTATATGAGCCACCAAGAATCTTGCCCATTATCTGCTCATGTCCTAAGGCTTTTAATGCCTCGTCTAAGCTCTCTACCAGACTCATGAAGAATTCTACTGCATCTTGTTGCTCTCTAAGATTTACAGGTTCTCCTTGAAGCCTATGAAAATCGAAATTTTTCATTAATGATATAAAACGCAGAATATAATACAGTTTTATTAACAAGATTGTAAAATTTCTGTCATAAACAAATCATTACTTTAAATAAAATTATATTTATTCTTACTTAAAATGCTTCCATAGTCCTCTAGGTATGTAATATTGTAATTTACTGTAAGCCAGATGACCAAATATTGCTTGTACTTGTTTCAGAATGCCGATGTTGTATTCTTTCCTGGATTCATCGGCACCGCACTTTTCTTCGTTTGTGTCATTGTCATTCGTTTCGATTGTCTGCTCTCCTTCTATCCTCTCTTCGCCCGAAAAATCCTCATTCAGATCCGTCGCCGCGCCTTCTGCCGCCAAAAGCCCGACTCTAATGCTTTCCACCATGTATAATTGCTGTAATACTGAATTCATATAGCAGGTTGCCCCTGCATTCTTCAAGCCTACGAAGCCTTTAAGTGGCCTAAGCCCCACAGGCGGTAAATAATCCCACTCTACTAATGGTTCGTCCTTTTCAGAGTAGAACATGTCGGTGAGCATTGTGACTAGAAGTTTCATGTTGGATACACAGCCTACGCAAAGACCTACGAGCAAGTCGAACGCAGCGCTGGTCGATTGAGGAGTGGTACACACCGGGCATGCTTGCGAAGCGCTGAGTTCGCCGGTACTACGAAGCTGCAGCATGAGGCGAGATGCGGGGAATACAAAGTCTTCAACCATTTCCTTGATCAAGTTAACCCCATGCTTCTCATCGGAACCGATTTCGTATTTCTCATTTGGTGGCAGAAAGGCCAACAGCTCCTTTGTTAGACCAAGATGACCTTCGAGCAAGGCTTCGTCCACTTGACTCTCTCCAGTCTCCTTCACGTTATCGCGAACTTTCTTTAACCAGGCTATTTCGACGTTTAACAGTGTCTCTGCGGTCGTAAGAGGGCAACCTGACATATGCGCGAAATTCAACAGTCGGCACAAAAGCTGAAAGTATTCGTGACTCTGTTTCGCATTCTCCATAACTGTACTGTTTAAAACGGTGAAGAGAAGCGTTATGGTGACTAATAGCGTTTGGTGTCCACCACTGCACCATGTCGATATGAGAAAAAATTGTTCACCAGCGGCAACTCTAATAGCTCTTGACGTACTAAGCAGCACAAGGTCTATTAAGAAAGTATGCCATATTTTGTCCCTCGACAATGTTTCTAGTGCCGATGGATTCAAAACAAGGGCGATTGTCAATACTTCGAGTGCTTCCTTGCATACAAGGACATCGTTATTATCGGGATTTCTTTGTTCTTTTTGGTTAGTCTCATGCATCGAGTGAAGAGCCTCATTCGATGCATTAATGTTGTTCAGGTTACCCGTGGATGCGGCCCACGCTAATCTAATTATGGCACGTATAGTAGCCACATCCGGTAATTCCCATGAAAGGGCCTGCACAAAAAGTTGCCGACATCGATCAGCCTCGGGCCCGCCGGATAGCATTCGATGCGCCAGATGCTGTGCCAGTTTGGCTGCCACACTTCTCAGCATGTATTCGGTACTTTGATTCGGTACACTTTGAAGAGCCTGTTTCAACACCGTCACTCGACCGCGATTATTAATGTGGTTGTCGTGATTTTCCGAAGTTCCAGTTTGTTGAACTTCGTCCATCACGCATGCCATTACGTTACCCATCACTGTCAAGAGAAGTTTACATAGTCTCAATACAGTTAGATACGCAGACCGCTTCGTAGTTTCGTCCGCATTTGGTAAAAACTTATTTTTGGTTAGCATATCGAGGATAACACCCGCTTCGCCACTTTTTATGAAATTATATTGAAATTCAAATGCTCTCTCCGACATAGGGTCGAGAGCCGGCATTAACAAAGTGTATAATACCTAAAAAATAAGAAGGCCATTAGCGATAGCGCACAAGGATAAAACTTATTAAAAACGGCTAAAATCTATTTAATATGCATTCACCTCTAAATTGTATAAAACTTGGCTAGGACTTGCAGTAAAAAATAGAGAATCTACTGACGTATTTTGCTCGTTACAATGATATTGAGAAGGGTTCTGTAAAGCTTCCTCGTCTTTGTAATGGCCAAATAGCCACTGTAATCTTGTTACAGTGAAGGTATCTGGCGGCACTAATTGCAAGAGATTTCGTGCACCATCACGCAATTGCGAATGCTGAAGAGTACAGCCAAGATCTGCTAATTGAAAGAAAAATGTCGCATACTGCGATCTTTGCGACATCACCTAAAACGAAGTCACATGGTTAAAATAAACAAACACAAGACACAATACAATTAACTTAAATAAACTATAAAATATAAAACCAAATAAAAATTTTATATTAAGTTTTATATTTACACAAATTTTATAAAAATATTCACTGAGAATCCCCGGATTTTCCAAACTTTATTTAAAATCCCACATAACATTAGAGAATTTTTTAAGTGTAGCTTTGAACTAAATTCATTTTATTATAACTTTTTATATTTCTTAATCATACAATCACAAAGTCATTTAACTTTTAAATATTAAATTTCAGAAAGTACTAAAAGAAGAGAAAGTACTAAAAAGAAATAATATGAATTAAATATAAAACATTAAATACGTTCCCAAAATAAGAATCTAGCTTATCGGAAGTACAAAAATCAAAAGACTATACAATGCCAATTTAGAATAATATATTGTTTTCTTTTTCATCACTGATTTTTAAGTTTTTAAAAATAATATTATTATATGTATATAACATTAAATTAAAAATAAATTTAATAAAAAGAATCACGAGCCATACAGTAATGTATATGAATATTTATTGTTAATTGATTGTTAACATTTTGCATTAAAAAAAAATGATCAAAAAGATACAATTTTGTCAGAAAAAATTTAAATTAAAAATTCCAAGAATTTCTCTGGGTAACAATAAAATTCCATGAAAATCCATAATTTTCAAACATAAAAAAGAAAATCGAAAGAAAAAAAGAATTCCGTAAAAATTCCAGGTTTTCCCAGTTTTTCCTCGCCTTCAAACATCCTGATTAAACTTACCACGCCAGGTAAACTATTCTCTGCCTCTACATTCGGCCCATCATATGGATGATGCGGAGAACTAGTGGAGCTATCAGAGCTACTGTCCGGTGAGCTTGGCATATTGCTATTTACTTGGCTGAGCTTAGCAGACAATAACTAAACAAATAATATTCGTTGATTTTTTACATTCTTAGATATCTTTTGCTTACAATGTTTTGCTTCTATTAACACTCACCATTTTGTCTCTCAGTGGAATCTGAGAAAGGAGTTTCCTATCGTCGGATTGTTCTAGCGATTCTCCATTAATAAATAAATCAAGTTTCACATTTGTTCCGCTTGCCTTAATCCTGCGTAGTATTTGACGTCTCAATGAAGCTAAAGTGTCATTACTGTGTGTAAAGATATCTATGTCGTCAACGTTTCTACCGGGACTCGCAAAACGAATAACAAGTGATAGGTGCTTGCCACGAGCTGCTCTGTAATCAGAATAAATATTACGTTACCTCTGTACATAAGAAAAAGGTATTGTCATCTTTACGCGCAACTGTAAGTTTACCTATGTAACGGTAATATCTTTCGTTCTCCTGGAAAAGCTGTATCGCACTCGTTTATATATTCCTGTAAAACTTTCATAACGCGGCACATTTTTATGGCTTCCATTTTAATCTTATTTGTCATTTGTTCTTCACGCTCCTCTTTTCCATCCAGATACACTCTGCTCAAAACGGTCACAGTATCATAATGAGCCTTCAATCTGTCCATACATTCCGCTATATACGTTTCGTGAAATGCCAAAACGGATGACTGCAACCGCGGTCCTAAATTAGTGTTCACCTCTTTTAAAAGTTCTATGCCTCTGTTGGCAATTTCTTCCGGACTGTTAGTCACTACCTAGACAGATAAGATTACCACTGTTACAAACATGTGCATACAAAAAAAAAATGGCAAATCCTATAAAATTGTATAATTGAAGAAATTAACAAATGTAGTACTACGTACTCTCCACAAATAATCGGTTCCAATTAAATCCACATCATCCATAAGATATGTTCTGCGTTTCAGTTTCAATTTTCCTTCCTTAGAATTGACAGCTTTAAAAAATCTTTCATAACATTTAATACCGCTTTCTGTAAGTAATGTTGGGTCTAATTGCAGTATATTATTTTGAAAAAAATCCTTGTTTATTGCTGGATCCAAATCCGGTTCATCTCCCATAAGTTTAGAAAACCATTTGAAACATGCCTCACGATCCGAAACAAATACACCTTGCTCAGCTAAACATTGCCAAATTTGTTCCGCTTGATCAGCGCAAAGCCATAATTGCCCATCCTAAAAACAAAAATTATGTGTGGTTTTCATAGAAATTTATGCTTATGCATATTCCAAGATCTGAAATATACCTTTAATAAGAAACGCAAAAAATTCAATCTTTCTTGCACTTGTACAATATGATTATATCGACCATCAGGCATAAAAGTATTTGCGTCGATGTCAGGATTTTCTTTCACCAATTGCCGCACCTTATCCATATAATTTGTTAAACTATTTGTTACAAGAATTACTACTGAATGTTCGCTCTGTAGACGCTCTATTACTTCTTGCCTATATAATAACAATAAAGATCAAAATTAATATTAAAAATGTATTGTATTTGTTTATAAATATAAAGTACGATTGATCTGTCATAGTACCTGTAATGTAAATGATGGCTACGTTGACTATGACCTAGGTTGGGATTTGGTTCATAAAGGCAACATATTTCCCGAATTTGTTTCAATGCAGGGAGGGCCCACTTGTCACCATTTTTCAATTCTTCAACACATTTGTCTACCCAAATTGCTTTTTGCGCATCTCTCTCTTGTGAGCACGAGTAATCAAGAATTTTTACATGAGCATTTAATGCCTGATCCATGATCTCTGTAGGGACTTCGTCAGAATGTGCCAAAGTCCAAAAGAGTGTTAACACCTAGCAATAGAATTAATAGAACCAATAAAATAATTTGCAAGCTTAAAGTATGTTTATGTACAAGTCTGTATATTTAAGACAATCTAACCTTATGTGCCATAACACCATCTTTATCATCTTCCGCGAGTCTCCTGATCAATTCTAACAGCTTTTCTCGTTGTTTCTTGTTGGCAGTCCTCCAACTTGTCTGAAATAGCAGTGTATCTCATTGTAAGCTTTCTATTCAGTGTAAATTTGATATCAATAAACTATTGCAATAGCTACCTGAAAACACTCAAATAGGTGATCAAGTTGTTCAGGACTAAAATCCCAAGCTAATTTGGCTAACAAGTCATGAACATTCTTCACAATTGCTTCATGTTTGCCAGCTTGTGCAGCCCAAACAGCATCTAAGTCTTCTAGTGTAAGTGCACGTTCTTTTATAATAAAGCGTAAAATTTTCTCCAGCTTCTCTACATATTGCGGTTGATGCAATGAATCCCTTAGTACAATTTCCAATACACCATTGTCTTTAATCCATTTCTGTATCACAAATAAGTATTCCTTACTTTACAAAATTTATCATATAATTATCAAATTTACAATATTTGCAAAATACTCAAGCAATTACTCAACCCAAATTTTTGTTTTCTGGACTTTTACTACACACTATGATTTGTTCATGTCTATCAATAAATTCAACCATTTTTACAAGTACATAAAAATTATTGATCTTATATATATTTTTATTTTCTTTAAAAAATATTCGTATAGTTGAATATTTAAAAAATGTTTTTTTTTTAATTATAAGATATGTACTATATTTCAAAGAAAAATGTAGTATACAAATATCTCAAGGTACATTAAGTATTAATACATTTAAACTGTTAACATATGATTTAAAAAGTTATTATATTAAAAACGTTATTAGTGTTATATACATTTTTTAGACGAGACACTTACTGCCATACGCTCTGCTGTAAGCCACTCCTCCTCCTCTGCTATAGTATTACGGTGTTGGTGATAACTAACGCTAGATATTACTTTATTAACTTCATTTAAAGCATTCATCTTTCCATTAAACGAAGAAATTTGCAAGAGTCTCAATATCATTTTCAGTCTCAGTATTTCCAAGTTCTTTATCATTTCTTCCTGATGAGGTACGCGTGACACCAAGCATTTAGCAGCTTTGATTATGGCTGATATTGCATCATTTTTTGATTCATTTTTTGCCTCTTTCTTTAATTCATCATCAGTTAAGTTATTCAAAATAAGAGGTACCATTTCCTGTATATAACATATAACGATGCTTTATAAAATGTTTTTAAATAATAAGTAAATAATTAGTGACGATAACTTGAGAATATACTTACAACAATAGGCATCAGATATTTAACTATTGTGTGAACAGTTAACAGTTCATAACACAAGCCAAAGGGTCTGATTAAAGCATAAATAACTGGCACTGTTAAATTACGTCCACTCTGAAATCTCGAAAGCAAAATTTCAAATCCATTAAGACTCCCGAATCTGAAATAAAGATTTACGTTAATTTATATCGAAGTAAAACGTTTTAAATGTATGCGTAAAATCTGATAAGACACCTGTTTATGAGATCTACTAGCCAACCACGAGGAGCTCGCGAGTCAGATGGTGGGCGAGCATAAAGTTCCTCATCAGGAATATCACTACCAGGAGGAACAGTTTCTGAAACTCTTATTGCATTTACTGTGTGAAACCTGGAACAAATTTAGATAATTTAGAATAATCACATAGAAAACTTGCATTTACATAAACAATGCATTTGCTATATAATATCCACTTACTTATTACTAGGATTAAAAACCATGGCCAGCAAATCAAGAAGAGGAAACCAATCCTCATCTAATTTCAGGACACATAGTTCCACCAAACGTGCACAATTAGTATTGATACAATTGTGAATATTCAATTTCCAACTGTTTACTGCATCATCTGTTAATATCTTAGTAAATGAGATTGTGAGACCTTCTCGAAAAAAGCGTTGACACGCTTCACTTTGTACATCAATTCCTGCAACAATAAAAGCAAAATTAGCACATCTTAAAAACAAAAATCAAACACTTCTATAGAAAGACATTGCAACACTTTGTCACAAAGATAAAAATATTTTCCTAATGCCACGTGCAACAAAATGAGTGATTATCTCAAAAATTCATAAATGATACATAACCTTTTTTACAAAGTTCGATACTGGCTTGTAACAGGCACTCTAATTCTTGTTCGGGTAGAACTGGTACAACCCATCGTGGACTAGATATCTTCTCATGAAGCATATTAAGTTTGAAAATAGGAAACTCAGGCTCTTCATGAAGCTGGTTGCTATCTTCTACCGTTGTGATAGCATCATTGTTGCACTCCGTTTGTACCACATTCTCGGTGAGTTGGAGTCCCGACATTGTGTCAGCCAATTGTTGTGGACCTGGTGGACTGTGCATCTACACAAACATTTTTTTTTTTATTTTTACTATAATGCCAAAATAAGTTTTCCTCTGTTCTTCAATTGACTCTAAAATCTATAATACCTGTGTATTTTGCTGGCTGTCGGGAGGGTCTATGCCAACTCCCTGGCCCCTAGTGGCAATCGTCATTTTACACCTTCTTTGCTATACCTTAATTGTCTCAATATTTCTTGGTCCAATGATTACACCACCAATAACAAGCATTCAGCTTATATACTGACATTAAATATAATTATATCCTAAAGGCCTTGTTTTAATAAACTATACCTACATTATCTGTAACAAAAAGGAAAGAAGTTTTAGCATCGCGTTCCTTAGACATTGATCGAGAAACATAACTAAGCTGACGCGTCAACATCCTCAGTAGCATAGCCAAATTAACAATGATAGTAAAGTTCAATTTACAATCCGAACACATGGAAATTTAAGTTTATCACAGCGATGGCACAGTTATGTAAGCGTTTACTTTCTCGAAAAAGTCACAACGAGTGACAACTCGCGAGTCAATGTGAAACAGGCAGAAAAATGTACTCTGAGACTAATATGGTCATCATCGTCCTCGAAGTCTCGAGTAACGCACAAATCAGCGCGGTTCGAACTCCACAGCCGCGAGTGGAGATTCTCCACCCGACACAGTCGGCCTTGTGTTCGGCATCAAAAGTGCGGCGCGCGTACGGAATTCCGTCGACTCGGAGCGACGCATAATCACGGGCGTTTAAATCACGGACATTTAACAAAACTGCGTAAGCCGTGACGGCATGGCACGCGGCCGAGATGGACAATCGAAAAGCGGATAGAATCGGAGTTGCGGACAATTGCTTTCTTAGGATCGCGCGACCGTCCATGCCGTCGGCGACGCGGCGAGCTGTCAACGTCGTCGGGAAGTCGACGACGAGGGAGCGGCCGTGCCGCCGGTCGGCGGAGGTCCCGTCCGAGGAATGGTACGCGCGTCCTCGCCAGGGAACTCCGAACGCTGCGGGTATCGAACCGTCTACGTCGCGACAAGACAGTCTCCGTGCAACTGCCGAAAATGAGGGAGAAATCGGCGTAGCGCTGGCCGACAACTGGCGGACAACGAGCGACTCTGTTGGGAGGCTCGACCGTGGTCTTCCGAGTCGCTGCCGCTGCCGCCGCCGCCGCCAAGACGCGCTGGTCTCCTCGGCTCGAATGATCAACGACGAGCGATGGAGACGGTGACGGCGCGCGGCTCGCTACCTAGAATCCGACGATCCTCGCGGTCGAGGCAGCGCCTATTTTCGCTTCGTTCGCTCGGACCGGGCTACCTCTCCGGACAAAATGGCGACTATCCTAACGATTGGCACTGCCGTGTATTAACAAAAGCGCCGATATTCCGGCCCGATAGCCAGCTACGGTCACGCGAGCTTCGTCATGCCACGCGGACGGTCACCCGGGACCATGGACGATCGACGCGTCGCATCTCCGACGCCGGGGAACGCACCTTTACATAGTAAACGTGGTAGAAATTCGTGTGTTGCACTTTTTTGACGTGACGTTACGGAACTCAACTGGCAAAATCTGTAAACACGACTGCCGCGGCGCTGCGGTGCTCGCTCGAGACGACGTGCGTGCACGACGGGGTGACGAGCGACGCGCGCGATTGGTCCGGTTTCTTGTCGCGCCGTCTCGTCGCTAGTTGTCGCTGATTGTCGTCGACGTCTGACGCGGGAACGTTCAATCAAGGTTGCATTGTAAATTTCAAAATTACATCTAAATGGATCATTTGTACTCTGTTTGCGTTATGTTTTACACGAATCTTTCATGTAAAATTCAAGCAGTGTAAATTAGGACAAAATTGATAAAATTATAAAATGATTATTATTATTGGATAACTTAATACAAAAAATAATTAAGTTATAAGATATTAATATATCTGACTCTGCTATTCATGAAATTATATAATAAAAATAAATAATTTCTGATGAAATCTAAATATTCTACAATACATTGATTATTATTTACATAGATAACACGTAAAACGTAGTTTACATAGTTTCTACTGGTATACACATAATGTAGATCATTTATATTACATTTTACACTTAAACGCTAATTCTGCGTTCAATCGACAAAGGAACGCAGAACATTGAATACCTTTATTGTTGTTGCACCATTCTTTCTGCACTTGAAAGGAAATAAGTATACGATTTTCAAGGTAAAGATGGAAAGAGGGAAAATGAGATATAAGGTAAGCTAACTGCAGCAATTTTGATCAAACTTTGATTAACTTAATCAATGATTAATTCAATCGGAAAAATTGCTTATAAAATATCAAGCTGTACATTCTGTTCTTAATTTAATCTTTTTTCACGTATTGGACAACAGAAAATTTATTATTCTCTTTATATTAAAATAATAGTATCTATAAGCATTAATTGTTTTTAAGTTAATTTAATTGATTGTAAACTTATTATGACAGGTCTAAAACAATTTCACCAACAAAGTTCCGGTTAACGTAATCGGTATTAATTTAAGAGAATTATTTTTTAAACAAAATTTTTAAGCAAAATGTTTAAATTCTATAATTCGTGATTTCTAATCTATCTTTCCTGATATAAAGAAAAATTAATAATTTTATTCATGTACAAAGCATTACTCGACAAGTTAATTGTTAATCAAGTTGATCAGAATCTTAACCTAAATATTTATTAAGTTGTCCTGCAGTATTTTTTAAATGTAGATGTAGAATTACTAATTTTTTGTAATTTGACAGATAAACACAGATTCGATTAAATATGACAAATTATTATTTGAAATTTTACTTTCAAACATCTGTATCATCATAATTATAAGTTAATCAATCTTTGAAGGATCATCTTACAAAAAAAAACAAATTGTCTATTACCTGTTTCTTCTTAACTTATTATGCACTTTGCTCACTTTGTTAGAATTGTATAGAATAATACAAAAATAACATATTCTTTATTCAATACACTTATTCACTTGAAATAAAATATTTCATACGAAAGAAAGAGATGTAAAAAATCAAGAAACATTTCTAATATATGCGATATGCAAATTCTCCGTGCTTTAATTATAATCATTTTTTTCACACAAATTTCGAGCTACTTTTTTATACCAGAACCAGGGTAAAAATCATAGTAAAAATCATGTTCAAATGTGTTTTAAATACATGTTTAAAACTTGATTTTTATCAACCCTGACCAGAATTAATTTTTAACAAATATAAACAATATCAGTTTTGAATATATTATTCTTTAAGAAATCAAATTTTAAGATATAAAATTTATTCTAGTGAGTAGGTTCTAGCGTGTATTGTTTCATTGATATACAATTTCTTTAAGAATTTATTTTCATAAATCCCATCTAACTGTACATAACATTCGTAATTACCTTCCTGTATACATCATAATTTTATCAATATTTTTCGTCGTTCTTATATATTCGTTAAATGCAGTTCATTCATCTTAACAGATCTTGTCATTTTGAAAAAATCTTCTAATGCTTTATTTATTCTTAATAATATGTTACATTAATTATATCTATATCCATAGATGTATTGAAAATTACAAGAAAAATTTATACCCCAATCTTTTGATATAATACAAAAAGATTGTAATTTGAATTATCTAAAAATATTGTGAGAAAAACAAATAGAAGGCGTAGAACATAATCAAAACAATAACATGTCCAAACAAATTTTAAATGTATAAATTTTAAATATACAAAAAGTTTCTTTTTTTTAATTTCTAATTGATCTAATCAATACAATTTTCGATTGCAAAAGATAACATTGTATTAGATAATGTTATTGTGAATGCACAGAATAACAAGATATTTAAATGTAAATTCTACTACTGCACTATAAATACACGTTGGATAAGATTTCGAAAATTCTAAATTTCTCGTAGAAAAAGATAAAACAGAGAACAAATTATAAGAATAGTAAAATATTCTCATACTGTCAGAAACACATTTCTGTTAGAAAAGAATCTGATAAATTTTCAATCAGAGTTGTTCAACTAGTTAATAAGGAGCTTTCATTAATTTGATAATGATTATTTCAAATGCAATAATTTAGATTTGATTAACATTGGTAGTAAACACTGCAACTATCTCTATCATCATCTCTCAATTTGTATTAGTAAAATCAACAAATACATAAGTAATCTTTTAATAATACTAAGTATATTATAGTATTATACAGTGTTATCTGCTGATTAAAACTAATATAATTATATATTCTTATTTATTGATAAGAACACAATTCTTGGATTAATTATCAGTTGATAACTGACGAAAGAGATACGGTCTTGATGTTATCTTAAATTTCTCATAATACAATCTTACTGCTTTTTCAAGTTGTAAAGATGAAGAATTTGATTTTCGTCTGTAAATATTTCTTGCAATCGTTTTCTCTTTTTTTTAAAAAAAAGCTATTTTAGCTTTGTAGATAGTCAATTCCATTTAACATCTGGATGATTTATCATAAAGTAAGCTCTTCAAGTTCTTTCAGCAATTCATCTTCCTTTTTAATCTTGTCTAATTGATTGATTTCTAACTGTTTTCCCGCTTTCAACTGCTCTTTCAATTTAGAAATTTGATCTAATTTCTGTGACACAAATCGAAATTATTAATGTAAATCTAATAATAATGTAAGAAATAGAAACAAGAAACATCACTATTTAGATGCTACTTACGCTTGTTACTTTCTTTATTTTTTTATTTTTTTCAGGATCGTCAGTTAATTCTATTTTGGTGCTTGTTGTAATATTTGTAACATGTTCAGTAACAGTAGGATTGTTAGACTCCAGTTCTTTTTTAGCTTTCTTTGCTTCCCGATTTTTCTTCATTTTCAATGCAGCTTTGGATGGATTTGCTATAAACAAATTTAATAAAATTAAGAGATACTTTTTCATATACATATATATTTATATATATATAAATTTTATTTATATATATACGTTTACATACATTCAGTTGACTTAGAAGGCATTTCAATATCATCATGCAATTTAAATGTAATATTTTGTCCTCTGGCACACGGTGGTCTATATGCTTCTTTTGGTTCTTGAAATAAAGTATAAGTATTGCTATATTTATTTTAAAATTGTATTTAGAAACATTTAAAATAATTTAAAAAATGACCATTACTTTGTGACTCTTTAAGATTAGTGATAATACCCTCAACCGCTTTGTAACTAATAGGTTTCTGTGAAAAAACATTCAAAGGGAAACTTTGCCACAACACTTCCCAAAGTTCTTCTTGGTTATTCCATGGTCGTTGATAAATTAGCGACCCGGTATAATGCCAAATTTTAAAGCTAAAAATTAATATGCATATTAATTTCACAACAAATAAAAATGTCTTAAATTTAACATAATTTCTATTATATATTAATTTACCCATTGGTAATTCGTAATCTAGGTGCTGTAGTTGCAGTCATGAAATGTTCACCATCTGGTGACCACTGCAGCAGTGTAGTATCTGGTGCGTCAGCTTTAGCAATAAGTTTTCTGTTAATGACATCCCATAATTCAATACCGCTTCTAAGATTACCAAATCCAGCCAAAAGCAATAGTACACAGTAGTCAAGGAAATTAATGCATAATTAAGTAACTTACAATTCTCAAGATTTAGGCCTTGTTTTTCATTATCTATTAAATTATGGTTAAACTTAACTTGAAGTTTTAGCTAATAAGCTTCACCTATGGCATCATCATAGATAAAGCCCATTGGATAAATCGGGTAAAATTTAACCATCAGTTAATCAGATAATGAAAAACCTAGTCATACTGTTATTTTCTATTACAAGTATATCTATTATAAATTATTATAGTTAAAAACTTAGTTATAATGAGCACTAGATAATATAAATTCATTAACTTATATTAATAAGTTATTGTATTATAACAAGATGTAATTGTAGTAAAAGGATATTGTTGCCATGTGGATTATAATATATACTGTTTCTATACAACATGCCAAATTCAAAAACAGCTTCGCATTTGCAATTAAACAATGTTGTTTTAGATGGCATAAAGCCATATATCACACAGAATTCTGTATTCCTAGGAGACCATTCTACTGCATGTATTGGACCTTCTTTACCTAATCAGAAGAATTTCTGTTACAATATAGTTTTAGAATTAGTCTTGTCTGTTCTAAACTTTCAAGGCCTGGGCACAATAGAGGAATATTAGTTATAAGGAATAGAAATAAAAATTTTCAAATCTATTTTTTCAATGTTTCCTCATGTAATGAATGAACACAACAAATAAATAATAAGTTATGTTGTATCTTGAACGCCACATTTGTGTCTTATCGTGTTTTATTTGTATACATTGTGCATTACATTTAATATTTATTAAAAAAACTGATTCTCAAATTTCAATTCCTATTTCTGTATCTAATATTCCTCTATTGTGCACAGAATCTAATGTTAATCGAAAACGATAGTTTAACTTGGACTTACTGAGCATAACCATAGCAGTTTCGCCCTTTGTGTTGAGATGATGCAATGTTTGTTTCCCATAATATGATGCACCAGTTTTGTCAACTTCTGTATTTGTCATCAATAAGACATTTGTTCCACATTGATTCCAATACATATCAACCTTGTCTGCCTAGAAAACGATAGTGTATAGAAACAGAAACAACACACTATTTAATATTTAATATTAAAATTTGTTCAAAACTTACTTGGAAAAAACTTTTGCTTGCAATCGCTTCTGCAATCTCAAACTTTGGATATTTAAATAATCTTCCAAAAGAAGGTTGACCAGAGCTTCCTAAATTACATATAAACATTTTATTTAAAAAATATTTATATAGTTCATATAATACACGTAACACATATAGTGTATATAATATACATATACATATATGTATATGTATACATATACATATATGTATATGTATATAAATCATTATTATGAAAGATATTAAATGTGGAGAGTGTTAAAATAATAACATGCAAAATTTGAATTTGAGTTTAAAATTAAATAATATTACACTATCATACTTTAAATGTAATTCTATTGTACAAAATCTTTAAAATGTACAATAATCTCCACATTTCAGTATTTCACCATATTACAATTCATAATTCTTATGATTGTATATTTTAATGTTACACTATAGTATAAAGACATAATTACCTGGCATATGACAGAGGATATGATATGGAGCACTACCAGGTGCTATACTAAATTTGGCAATGTTGCCTTTACTTATTTTGTGTACATATCTATCAAAGTTATTATTTTCATATAAAAGAACATTTCCTCCCTTTAATATTCCATAGAATGTTTCGTCACTTGACCACTGTGGCTCCCTATTTTTAAATAGACAATTATTTTGATGTATTGCACATAGTTAATAATAAAAATATAAACTGCAATATGAAATTTACTGTTTAATTATAGTTTATTATACTAGTTATTTAGAGATTTTAAGATTGATTAAAAAGATCAACTTTTTAAATCAGTTGAGCAGAAAGTGAGTCAAGATAAGCATGTGATACAATACCAATCCATCATTCTCTTTTGAATGAGATGTTGAACTGGTTCACCATTTTCGGTCTTCCATATGTGGAAATTTTGTGATCCCTGAGGTTCCTCTTTTGTTACTAAAATTATATCAATGTTTCTAATTATAAATACAACAAAATTAATGTAATTTTATTTATGCTCAATATAATTTTGTATTAATTACCAAAGGATGGTTCCCAAGTTGCAAGATAAGTGCTATAACTGGAAAATTTAAGAGCACAGATTTTGGGTCGTTGAATTTCCACAACAGTCTGCCATGTTTTGCAAAGCACAATTTTAACCTTTGATGAATTAGACCATGCAAAGTATTGGCCATCCTGACTGAAGAGCATAGTCTTGCAGTTTTTGCTATCATCTTTAGGAAATGTTTTGACTGATTCATAAGATGGTGGGCCAAAAGCCAGATTAATACCATTAGACCCTCTCACTGTAAAATATATTAGTACCTCTCTTACATATGACAAAAAATTTTAAGTTCAATTATATTAGACAATTTATTAAATGTATGTT
Source organism: Solenopsis invicta (assembly GCF_016802725.1). Classification (NCBI taxonomy): domain Eukaryota; kingdom Metazoa; phylum Arthropoda; class Insecta; order Hymenoptera; family Formicidae; genus Solenopsis; species Solenopsis invicta. The sequence continues at coordinate 17,796,042 of NC_052664.1, forward strand.
AGACATAATATATTTTATGAATATTTGTCTGCTAAATTAAATTTAAAAATCACTGCTCAAACAATTGGAAAATCTCTGTTTCTAAAGAATGTATCAATACAAATATGTAAACATCGCTTTTTTTCCCCAGCATTATTGCTCTCGCGAATTTTGCGTCAGCAGTGACGTTTGAGAGAGCACACGTTAGCAATTGGAGGTTAGAAATCTCGCGGTGAATTCGTTTTATAGCATGCCTGTAACTCGCGATGTGACAAACGCCGGTGTTATAATCCGTGACGATTAATCTCGAGCTGTTCGGGTGCCACGAAATATACACACCCATACATGTTAAGCACGATCACAATCAGACACACACGGCGAGTACGGTATGCAGCGGATACTCGGAATGCCATCGGACGTTCGTCTGTGCAGCGGCGCGCATTCTCCAAAAGCGAGTCTCTTCAGCGACCGAGTCACGACTCCGGTAGTCAATAATCACGTTCGCGAGAAGTCTAGGAAAAATGCTTACCAGCTATGCAGGGCACAGACGAAGCCATTCTATCACCATCACCATGTGCCGCACGACAAGCACGAGCGAAGAGCGGATGGAGCGGAGCGAGCCACGAGCCACGAGCACGAGTCACGATCTATACCGTTCCGTCTGAAGTCAGGCACCGACTTGCGACTAATCTCCACGCACCGCGTAACGCGCCTGGCATCGCTGCGACTGCCAGGAGACCGGTCGAGCTGATCTAACTTCAGACGTATGAGTATTTACAACGTCGAGTATACAGTATACTTTCAGAGTTCTTCAGTAAATTATAAATTACATTTGTTTTACATGTACCTAATGAATTTTTACTTATAGGGTGATTGGTAAAACTATGGCTGATAAACTGGCGTTAGAATAGTATCATGTTAATATTTACCGAAATAATTATTCTCAAAAAAACAAAATGGTATTCTGCAATCTCTTCCTTTCTTCTATTTTCATATTCTAAATTATATTTTGTTCAATCTTAAAATCATCTAGAAAAGATGGTGTATAATTTTATCTTTCATCTAAATAAATTTAAAATTAAATCATCTTTATCTTATCTAAAATACGTTTATTTAATTACTTAACGTTTATCTTATCTTTAGCACTTTTACGTTATCCAACGTTATCTAAGCGCATAATTTATTCCAAATATTTATAATATGACCACACTCTACATCACTACATTAGATGCGTGAAAGCGTTTACGATGCCGAATGTACCGATAATCGCGCGCGCATTGAGTTTCGAGACAAGCGTAATCGATCGTCGATCAATCGCGTTTTTTGAATCGCCCCGGGAGATTTCAAAACGTGATGCGACCTGACCAATACAAATCGTCCATAATTTATAAAGAGGTGAACGGTTGGGTCTATATTTGGAGACGTCTACAATTGCGGGATGCTCCACGCTTGTTTCTCGGACGAGACAATCTTGCACAATCGTCTCTTTCGCAAGTGTACTCTTTCTATACGAACTCTATTCCGTTGCTCGAGCGCCTCTCGAACAGAGAGGCACTCGCGACGAGAGGCGCGCGCCTTTCTATTCCACGCAACTCCACGCCGAGCTCCTGTCCACTCCTGGCTGTGTTCCGATATTAACTGCCAGCACTGAAAATGTATAGTATATGTGACGTGAACTATAAATTTTCAGTACTGCCAGTAAAAACGGAACACAGCCCCTGTCTCCGCGCGTTGCGAGTTATTTCCGCGAACGCGATCAGGTGTCATCGGCGCTGATAAGCGAAACTCGCGTGGGCGTTTCGTACATGAAACACCTATGGACGCAACTGCACACGATCGTAGATCTCTCCGACATTCACAGAGTTGCGTAGGGCATGGCAAGTTCATGCTTCAGGTGATTGTTACCTGTTGTTTTCCTTCCCTTCTTTCCCCTACGGAATGATTGTGTTTTCGCGAACCTCATTCCGGATGCGATTGTGATTCTTGACGGAATCATCGATTTAAAAATATCGTATTTGTTTTGTACTTTTGTTTTTGTCTTGTCGAGGTTATGTTTCCGCCCCTCGAATCCACTTTAATAATCAAAAATCCGCCTTCTCTATTACTTGTCAAAACTTTTCCTCCTTTTATTTTCATTTTGGTTACATATATTAATTCATAAATTCATTCATGCTGCAATAAAAGTAAATGAAAATATGTAGCATAATGTTCACTTGACAACAATATCAATAAATTGTAATTTTTATTATAAAATACAAATTGTTTATATTATACATTTATTACATAATAAATGTATAATATAGACAATTTGTATTTTTTAAAATTAATAAATATGTAATATATTATATGCCTACTTATAAATCTGTTTCCGCAGTGATGTGGACGAATATGGTTTCGAACGACCGCACGACTTCGATTATGAAACGTACGAAGATTTTATGTCCGAGTACCTCAAGGTGCTCGCAAAGATGGCCAAAAAGTGGGCGAAAATTATCGGCGAGGGAAAATCCCTACAGCGAAGCATTACGCTCAAAAGATACGTTCGTAAAGGCATTCCAGGAGAATATAGAGGATTGGTAATATACAAAGTTAAATTATACAGCTTGTTTGTCAATTTTTTGAATATTTAATACAAAAAGAATTGAATCAGGTTTGGCTTGCTGTGAGTGGTGGAGAAGACATGAAAAATGCATCGCCGGACCTTTATCAAAAATTACTGCTATCTCCCCACAATGCAGAAACCGTTGAGATTATTAAAACTGATCTCCCAAGAACATTTCCAGACAATATATTCTTTAATAACACGGAGAATCAGCAGCATCAATTATACAATGTTTTATTGGCTTTTGCTCATCAAAACAAATCTATTGGATACTGCCAGGTAACATTAGCACATTCTTAAATATATGAATAAAATAATATAATTTTGTTAAAAGATTTAACGAATGATAAATGATGATTTTATGAGAAAGTTTTTCAAGCATTTATTTAATTTTATTCACTTTTTATTTTTTTCAGGGTTTAAATTACATAGCAGGTTTACTTTTGCTGGTAACAAAAAACGAAGAGACAGCATTTTGGTTACTAAAAGTGTTGATTGATAAAATCCTACCAGATTATTATACATGCACTATGGATGGCCTACTCACTGACATCGACGTACTCGCAGAATTAGTAAGGTAAAGCAGAATTTATACAATAATAATTTGATTTGTCAGCAATATTTGTGCACATGCTTATACATTATATTTACAGAATAAAGATGCCTGATGTGTATCAGCATGTAACAAACGTGGGATTGCCTTGGCCAGTAATTACGACTAAGTGGTTTGTGTGTTTATTTGCTGAAGTTTTACCTATAGAGGTATGTAAATAATCATACATTATATACATGTCGATTAGGTGCTTTCCACTTAGTAACACAAATCGATACAATCGTTGTTCTATCTTTGACTGTTTTTCAACAAGGTAACAGATAGCAGTGTAACACTGCTTGACACTGTAAAAAGTTAAATCGAGTGTCAATCGTAAAATATGTCAGTGTCATCAACTTTTCAAAATATTTTATTTAACATACGCTAATTATGTTCATTTGTAATATGAATATAATCTAAGTATAGAAAAAGAAGATTAGTTATTAATGTATCAGAAATTAAATTTAGAGATCTAATTGTGTTTCAACAAAAATTTTATACAGTATATCAGTGTATTCTAGCTAGAAAACAGCTTTTGTTAGTTATTAAATACCAAAAAAGTTAGAACAATGTTTGTGTCACTAAATGGAAAGCATTCTATAAATTATTAAGACATTGAATAATTTTTCATATAATAACATTTGAATATATGCAAACATGCCAATTATTTTGAATATAAAATATCCAAATATTTTGGCTGCAAAAAAGGTAAGAGTAGTACATGTCCTCAAATTCACAGACTACTCTGCGTATTTGGGATTGTCTTTTTTACGAAGGCACCAAGATTATCTTCCGTGTTGCATTGACACTCATAAAAAGGAATAAATCTAATCTATTAGCTTGTCAAGATTTTGCAACATTAGCCGAATGTTTTAAAGAAATTACAAAAGACAGTATTGTTTTGCGATGTCATGAGTTTATGCAGGTATGTAGCTGGCACATTACATATAGTCCAGACATCTAGATTAGGGAAGGAAATTTAATATTTACGGAGATGAACGTTTTTGATGTTTCGTAGAGTATTTTTAAAGTACCTGGATCACTGCCTGGGAATACAATAACAAAACTAAGAGCAAAGATCATGCAACAACATATAAAACGAAAGCAAGATAAGCTGGAACGATAGTATTAATGGCCAACTTTTTCCATATATACACCGAAATATTCTAGTCTGTTATGTTATTCATTTGCATTTTTTTTGCAAAATGAATGCATATAAAGCTGTATTATATTGTTATTGCATAATGATTCTATTGCTGTACATATTGGGGAGGGTGAGGCAATAAGGTAGTTAAAATTTAATGACGAATAAAAGCTATGTTTTCATAATTAACGAATCATTTTTACTTGTAAAATATTTTTGGGATAATCATCTTTGAACATAACTATAATTTTAAAAAATCTTTAGAAAATTATAAACTTTATTTAAGAAAAATAAAAAGGGAGCATTTCTCCACATCTATCCTATGGTAAGACAAGATATTCCTGAAGACGAGATAGCATACATTTTAAAAACATAAATACAAAGTAGAAAGTGAATCATTTTATCCTTGTTTTATCGTTGTCAATATTAAATAAGAATGAAATTATGCACTTTGTTGCATTGTAGCCTTCTGTGTCTCTTGCTGGAAAATAGCTTCATTTAGCAGACAATAAATATTCTCAATTCATTCATCAGCGCGTAATGTCATACTTTTTACAAATGAAGTTAACAGACATGAGTCTATTTGAGTACCATTCGATTGTTCATATTGTTAACATAGACATAGGATCTATAGACCGAGCATTCGAGGAGTGGGGGTAAAGTTCTCGCGTGAAAAACTAGAAAGAGATAGCCTGCTTTGGACCACTATTTTGTCTTTGTCTAATGACGCGCGTGAGGGTACAGTAAAGGTAACGAAACTCTCGGTAAGGTTAGGGAAAAAGAAAAGGGAAATGTAAGTGAATGTGAAAAAAGAATGAAGGGGAATTGAAAAGCATTGGAAAAAGTGCCAAAATTATATATAATGTAAAATTGTGTATTAAAATTTAAACAATAAAGTATTGAATAAACATTTAAAGCACCTGGCATAATAGTAATAAAAAAATTAACTCTGCTGATCTTTATATATATCTATATATATAATATATGTTATTGATTTTTAAATAAAATGAGTTTTGTGAATTTAGATCTTATTTGTCTAATTTTGTTATTCTTAGAAGCAGCATAATGATGTATACAAAGAGTGAAAAACTTTTCTAAGAAAATACAAATCAATTGATTTCTATGATCCATCAATGGAGCTTGATTAAAAGCATGTTTCTTTTCAGTAAATAAATCATTTATTCTTAGTTTTATTAATGTTAAATTTATCAGTTTCTTTATTACGTTTGTAGACGTCAAAATATAAAAAAAAAAAACAAGTGAAGATTCCCCACGCGCGTCATTAGACAAAGACAGAATAGTGGTCCAAAGCTTGCTATCTCTTTCTAGTTTTTCACGTCCCCACTCCTCGAATGCTCGGTCTATAGATCCTATGTCTATGATTGTTAATTGGCTGTCCGAAGAGAAAAATTGCGCTATAAGTAGCTGTGGTCATTAAACAGACAGGATGCGCAATCTATTTTCTTCTACCTCCTTTTTGCCTCTTTTCATCTAATCGAAATAATATCAATAATTTTTCAAACACTATAAAAGTAGAAAATTAACATTCTTACTTTATAGCCTATTAAATTTGGTCTCAGAAACACATGCATTCACAAGGAAACTACTATAATTTAATATTAATATCACGAGTGAAAAAAATGAGATATGATCATGAGAAAATCGCCAAAAAAAATTATATATATATATATATATATATATATATATATATAAATTATGGTCTAACTCAATAATGCAGCTACCTACTTCGCTGGCTCGTGAATAACTTTCAACGACAGATCGTATGTAACTCGTATGCTCGATTGTGATTCAAGCATTGAAATCGCGCGATACAGGAGATACCTTGTCTTACCTTGCTACCCTTTCTTGCCCTACCTTCTCCTAATATGTTTATTTAGCAATATAAGTATGATACAGTTACTCAATTATTCTAAGTTAAGTTTATCTTAGTTTATTACTGTATATACAATGTAATAAAAAAAACAAGTTATAAATATTTTACTGAGAATATTAATAATGCAAAGTATTATAAGCTATAATGAAAGTTACGTAATTGTGATATTGTGTGGGAATAATATGAAAATGTTAACTAGATAACTGTGAGAAACAGCATCCTTGTAATATTTTATTAGAATTGACTCTGAATTTATATACATATGCACAGTGTCTATTTATGCACAAACTTTCTTGAAAACTGACTGCTTAAGTAAAAGTATTAAAAAAAGTTAATTTTTCTAAACGTACAGTTCCAAAAATAATTATATTTATTATAGAGAAAATAATACCATATATGATTGAATTATAACTATGTATATTAAAATTTTGTCCCTAAATACATTACAAATGTATATTACAAACTACGATGCGTTTTTCGATTGTTTCATGAGCAAATCTTTTGCCTCGTTAATTTTTGTAGCGATATATAGAGAACCGCCCCGATCTGGATGATTCACAGACATTATTTTATTAAATTGGTCCTTTACTTTGCCCTTACTGGCCGTGGGTGACACATTCAAGATCAAACTGGCTTCCCGCTTGGTCATCTTCGGCTCGAAACCACCCTTGTAATACTTGTTGTTCGCTAGCGACTACGAATGTTAACAAAATATCTTTTATGTGAGCGATGCGATTACGAGAAACCTGCTCAAGAAAAATCAGGATTGGAAAGTAATACGCGTTACTTGCAATGCCGTTATTGTTATACTTTTTTTAGTAACGCTTGTTATTTTTTCTATCTGTAATGGTAACATCGTTACATTTTTACAGTAACGGTAACGAATTCAATCATGACTTTTATCGTTACTTTAGTTTTCTTTATTTTAAATTTATACCTATTCAATAGATTCACATATCTCTTCATACAATAATCAGTGTGCCAAATCAAAGATTAAACGCGCTATAAATGCAATTATAAGTTTAATTTATTTTCATATTTTATAATGTATTTTAAATGTTGAAGAATATTTTGTATTTTATATTGTATTTTAGGTTGTATTCTTATAGTTATTGTACGTCATTACATATATATAACAAATATGTAATGTGATAGATTTCCAGTATCGACAATAAATAGTGAAATGCATTTTAATAACTATATTAATATGTTTAAAAACAATAAACATTTTTTACAAAATTCACGTTTGAATTATAATCTAAATTTCTATAAAGTAATATTAAAAAATATAAAAATATTAATATAAAAAGATTAGAGTTATTAGATAAGTTTAATATAAAAAAAGTTTACTACAGAGACCAATTTAGAATTGTAAGTTTTAATATTATTACATTTAATATTATTATATTTAATATTAATTATTAAATAATATAATTTAAACATTTAATGTTTTACTTTTTTGCATTACAAGTAACGAAAAAAGTAACAAATTGTTATTTTTAATTTATTATTTTAGTCTAAATAACGGTAATGCATAACTTTTTACAAAAAGTAATAATAAGTAACGTATTACTTTTATGAAGTAATATTCCCAATCCTGAAAAAAATGAACATTTCTACCTGGGAATCTAGCCTTTTTATTGTTTCTGCCATTCTCTGCGATAAATTTGGTACTCTCCTGAGCAAATAACGACCTGCAAACCCAACAGCTGCCAGACCAATGCCTGCTGCTACAACTGTGCTTGCCTGGAGAACAATTTTTTTTGTTTTCATTGAACATTTTAAACTCATTATGAAATATAATAAAATTGCTCCTCCAGAACCAAAAGAATGTCATAAAAAAACTGAGAGATACTCAAGACATATAAGATAGACAATACAAATAATTTTAATATGATTGAGAAATGCAACAACAAACTAACTAGAAATGACAATATCGATTGAAAACAGTTCTTAGGACCTCTTTTATCAATCTTCAGTTAATTAATCGGCTGATTAGTCCATTGGAATCGACCAGTCGCTTTGCTTTAAGTGAAATGACAAATGTGATTGATCAATTCCAATAGATTAATCTGTCGATTAGCTAACTAAAGATTGGTGAAAAAGGTCCTTCGTGCTCAACAACTTTCAAGTAAATTTTCAAACATTTACAAAATTCTTCAAACTGTGCACATCAAATTGTTTTTTCAGACTTGAAACAGATTTTTAAAAACCCTGAATGCAATATCATGAAATTAAATTAATGCTAATTTATTTATTTTTTTATACTTGCATGCATTTATATATAAAATAGACTCCATATGTTATATATTTTTTAGCACTTCGAGTGAGTATGATAGAATCAAACATTAGAAGTCTCTTCTTGTGCAGGCGGTTGCTTAACAACTTGTTGAATTATGATTGATATCAGAGTTGATACCATTAATAGTAAAAGACAGTAAAGAACAGATTTCTCCACGTTTTGATTATTCTGCCAAGAATAGCTAATGCTGAGTTTCTCATACTTCTATGGACTCAACATCATTGAACTTAACCTTCTATTTAAATCTTGAACTTGTACTATTCTTGAAATGCCATTTTATTTACATTGCATTCATGGTGTCCATAATTCTCATTAAAATACTCGTCATTTTGTGATAATAATGTTATATATTTAAAAGGTCAAAAAAAATGACGAAATCTTTTTATATATATATATATATGACGGACTACTTTGGTACTGCATTTATTCACTCGCACACTTCTCAGGTTTGACATTAATATAAGTAGTTTCCTGTTATTTCAACAGGAAAAATGCAATTTTTACCATTAGTTCTTTCTTGTAAATTCTTCTCAATATTCTTACCATTTTATTCAAAGTTTGAAACAGCAGACGCAATTTTGTGTATATGCTGGGAAGAAATAACTTTAGCGTGACAGCGTGACCGGGTGACCAGCTAACTATGATTACTCCATCTATATGCTATTTTCGAGGGCATCATTGCTCTCGCGATAAAATCGCGATTCTACATTATCATTTGTATATGCCGTACACGTGCACACGCACGCACACAAATAGTCACATTTGCAAAGCTTGGATTAAATATATAAATCTTTTTAATCACATTTTTTATGCCTTTTGTCGGTTTCCTAATTATCAGAGCTTGTGAAAAGTACAGTTTATTGCACCTTAAATACGGAAGGTCCAATTAAAAGCAAGACTCCATTTTCACTTTATTTTTTACATTTTTTTTACATAAAACAAGAAGAAATGTGACGTAATTAAGATATCTTATACTTTGATTTGAGTGGTTGGGAGGGAGGGGAGAGAAAAAATAAGTAAAGAGACGATTAGAACGGTATCAGATATCCTCGGAAATAAGTCTTCGAAATGTTTTGCATACATGCGTGTATAAACGTGGATGGTAATGCAAGTTTTGCCATAAAGACGCATAGCCGTCGAGCGACTGCTGCTTTCAGCTTCTAGTTGATGACGGCGAATGCGGAAGGTTTGGTTCTTTGCAACTGAGCTTCCCGCACCTCTCGTCTTTCTCTCCTCCCTCCCTTCACCCCTTCCTCACAACGCTAACTTGTTTATCCTATTCCATTTTAATCTTTAGAGATCCGCGAGATGTTATAATGTAAGAGTATCATATTTTGCATGTCGATTATATATATATAAATATATTTATATAAATATAATATTTAATAATTAATATTAAAACTTATACAACTTTAAACTACAATTGACTTCTGCGACTTCTGCGAACTGATCCCTAATAATGATCTGTGAACACTTGTTAATATCTAATAATATTGGGTTGGCAACTGAGTTTCCGCCGTTTTTTTTTTTTTTTTAATTTTAACATTCTGCATTAAATGTTTTTGGCATGTTTTAAATCATTCGAAAAGGGATGTTTTGTTCTACCAGAATCTGTTTTTGTTTTTGTTTGAGTTAATTTATGTTAATTTTGAGATTATTAAAATGGAATGTCAAGTTGAGAAAAATAAGCATTTTCGACACCTCCTTCTTTAATCAAGTTTCTAAGGCTGTAAAAGCTGCTCGCGACATTTGTGTATGGAGAGGGTGCCATAGCTGAAAGAACCGCTCGTGATTAGTATGCCAAGTTCAAAAATGGAAATTTTGATCTCAAAGACGCACCTCGTTCTGGCCGTTCAGTTAAGTTCAATGAAGAGCGATTAAACCAACTTTTGCGTAAACAAAAATTCGCGTCAAATGACAAGGAAACTGGTAAAGAAAATGGAATGCTCCCACACTGCTATAGAGAAGCATCTTTAAATAAAAATTAAAAAAAAAACGGCGGAAACTTGGTTGCCAATCCAATATATCACCTGATGGATCAGGTCAATATGTTATCAAAAAGATGAAACATAATTAAAGCACATTATTTATATAAATATATATATAAAATTATAATTTTTTTACTGCTTTTTACAAATGCAGAATAGCACCTGGAATAACTTTTCTGTTATTCGTTTAAACAAGCATACAACTAAAAAAAAGTCAGTATGATATAATAATTAAATAAAATATGAAAAAATTTGTATTAAAAAATAAGTATAAGTAACGAAGTGTATTTATAATATTTTTAGCATATAAAATATTTATAAATAAAAAAAATGAACAGTAATAAATATTTATAAACATTGTGTGCAATCTTGGGTAGTCCGGGGTGTAGCACAATCGCGAGGAACAACTCGTGGTCTCGGCGTTGTACGATCGTTCCGATCATCTTCCGTTTCCGATTGCGAGTCTTCAAGCGAGCTGCAGGAGTGATCACGCACGGTCGTTACATCCGCATGCGTAACGAAATCGGCGTGCGCGAATGTAACGCACGCAACGTACGGGAGCCATGCGTTTCTCTGTGCGCGCGTATAAATATTTGTATATTGTCGCGAGGCCATGACCGCCGTCGCGTCGGATCGAACTTTCGAACGAGCCTCCTAGGCCGCGCGCATCACCAGGGACTTCTTCCAGGCGCTGCGCAACGCGTGTATCCCATCGCACGTCCATCGATTCGTGCCTGGAGAATTCTCCGTCGAGGTTTTGTCATGACTGCGAGAGCTGTGGGAAGCGTCGGACTCGCGTCGTAACGTGATGTGGTTATGCGCCGAGAGGACGACGAGACGACGCGATTGTCGATTAATCCTCTCACAAGCCCCCGGGAACTTTCGATGATACGATCATCAATACCGAAATACTCGACTCGACTTGACTAGGTCGTAGCGTTGATCAACGCTAGTCCTGGTTAACTCAATCTCCCTACCTTCCCCTCCTTTCCGCAGCTGCTTTCCCTGTCTATTACATATCGCGAGGCGAGACCGATATAACTTTGATAGAAGTTGAGACTTCGATGCGACAGGCATGAATGCAGGAGAGCGATCAGTCTACAACAATTCGCACGAGACATAATTTATTAATGCTGGCCTGATTGAAGTTATACATCGATATCAATCTCTCTCTGGCCAAGAACTAATCCAGAAATGAGCGCGCGGAATCCAGCACACGCGAAATTTCAGATCTGCCTCTCGTCGAGGAAAGTTGCAGTAAGGTGGTTCGATTCCCTCCGTGACTCTTTCGCAGATCCCTCTTCTCGCCAAATAAGACGCACAAATGTGACCTGTAGACCAACACTGTCGTTCGCACTCGCATGCGCAACCGTCGACGCGGTGCCTGCATGTAAGTGTATCCCATTTGCGCCGTGACAAGCAACACACACAAACGCAAAATACTTCACATGTATATACATTATACAAGCACACATATATTATACATGCATACACACATTCATATGCACACATGTACGCACGCACACATCAAGAGAGCGAAAAGTAGGTTCCGAGTGAAGATAGCGCATAGAACAGGCGCACGCAGATGAACGGGCGTAAATGTGTGCGAATCATATGCGGCGAAGGATGACGACTTCCATAGGCCATAGCACATGCGAATTGACACGGGAGACATAGCGCACGTACGCGCGGGGTCGTTAATACCTTAACACGTGAATTTAGGTGTTTATTGGGGCGCATATGTGAGAGATGTATACGGTATGCCCTGACAGGCGCATAAATTTTCGTGTTAAGTCATTAACGACCTCGTGTATACGCAACCGATAACGTGGACGCAACCGATAATGGAGCATCCATGGGATATCTGAAATAATAATCCTAATTCACGCCGTTTCTTTCATCCGGGATGAAACGCACTTACGCGCGCTATACTTGATACTACGCGCGTAAATCTACGCACAGCGCTCCCAACAAGCGTGCGTGAACGTTAGTTACGCAGCGTTGCAAGCAGACCTGTCTGAAGAATCGTCGATGTAAATTACAATCGTGTTTTCGCGTACGCTGAAGGGGATTCTCCTTCTCATCGAGAGACTTTGTATGCTACCATTACACACCTACCGCTGAATCTGTGTGCGGCGGCCTTTAAGGTCACGCCGTAACGCATATGGATGACTCGACACGCGGGAGGGAGAGAGAGAAAGCACGCGACTCTCCGGACTCACGTAACGTGCGAATAGTTAGGTTCCAGCGAGTGAGCTAGTTTTTTTTTTTCGTTAAAGCCGAATGTTTTATCAGTCGAAACTCTAGCTTACGCATCACGAGATGCTTAAATGTACAAATTGAATCGCACGGCATATGATGGGAAAAGGACAGGGTCTTTGTTTCTTAAAGTACCCGCGAGCGTTTCTCCGCATCTTGAGCATCTTTCATTCTTTTGTTTGTCCCTTTCGCGGCGTCGGTGATAGCGCGTGCGCGCGCGCGCACGCGCGAGTGAGAGTGAAGTTTGTTAAATACTCACTCGTGTCGTTCTCCCCTCCTCACCCTTTTCTCCCGCCTATTCTCGCTGCCCCCTCCTTTCTCCTTTGCCCTACCTCCCCCCTTCCTCCCTGCTGCTCCGCGCGAGGAATGGCATCCGCGCATTTAGAGACGAAAGAACGAAAACAAAAGAAAAAAAGAGCTAAGAGAAAAAGGAATAAGGAAACAAAAGAGAACGAGCTGTAAGGATAGAACTCCCCCATATAGCGGACTCCCTATATTTATAGTCCTCCACGCGTTCACGTACGTTGCACCCATGGCAGATTGCACATCAGCGATGCATAAGGTGCCTGCGTATGTGTGCGCGCGTGAGCTCGTGAATCGTGTAACGGGTGTACGTAATACTCACACGCATCGTTACGCACATATGCTAAATAAACGAATATATGTACCTACGACGAGAAGATGACAGCGAGGAAGAACGAGGAGAGGGCTGGTGAAGGGAAGAACGAGGAAGAGAGAAAAAGAGGTTGCTGCATGCAATCGTCGCGGGGACCACAACATCACTCTTACTCCTCTCTCCTGCTGCGGCCTGACGAGACTCTTGTAATTTGGCTTTCTTATCTCTTCTCCGAGGATTATTCGAACTTTGCTTTTTTCTCTCTCCTCCTTCCCTCCTACCAGTTCGTGGCCAACAATCCTCCATTATCCCGGCTCTGACATCGTATTAGCAATATTTGTGTTTGCTTTTAATTAAGCAACATCGTTCGGCGATAGCAACGGCGACAAATCGATGTCGCGTCGCTCAATTGGACAAGGTAATGTCGGGTTTGTTATGGTCGTTTCGAGAGAGAGCAGCGTGTCCTCGCGCTGCAATTTGCAGCTGTTATTCTCGACAAGCGATTTCATTTTTTTTTTTTTTTTCTTTTAAGAGGCGTAGATCTCGTTGATCTACGGAGAATAGCGAGTGCAACGACCTCCGGCGTGAAATTGCATTTTGTAATGAAGGATGTGTATACTCGCTCTGGCATATTGCAAAAGTCCGTTTTCCTCCCGCGATGATTCGATCGCGATCACAATGCGATCAAGTATGGAGAGTTCATAGCCACGCACACTTCTGTTTGACGAACGATTTTATTTGCACGAATAAACGTTCTTTTTACTCTCAATCGCCAATTAATGGCTCACGGAACCATCAAGTACGATGGCAATTCAAGCGCGCGAAAGACGAAGACGTCTGCGCACGAATTATTGTTTAGCTGTCTTATATAATAGCAATACGTAATTTTGTAAACCGTACATTTCCGCTTGCACAATTATGAAATATTCGCTGAGTACTTTAATCTTTTACCTCCTCCTTGTTTTCCTCTCTCTTGTATATTTTACTTTAACTTTTGTATTACTTTCTCGTTTTTATATTGTTTTTCTTATTGTTGTTTTTTGTACTATTTTTTTTAATCTTTACCATAATTTGTTGCTTTTCTTGTTTTTTTTTAATTAGTATTTTTTGAACGTTCGTATAAAAGATTTACCCTGGAACAAAAATAAAACTCTTTGTTTCTCACTTTTATTTTCTATTTTCTTTTTTCTAACCGAAGAATTTAATCATTGTATCACATTATTCATAAACTCATAATTATACAATTATTAACGATGATACGTTAAATAATTATTGCACCGTGATATTAAATTACGAAGTTCGTATTTATTTAATTAGTTGTAAATAATACGTATAATTTTATTAAATAATCTAAAATCATTTTTCCACTCATTGTGCTACTCCCAATCTCTTCGTTAATCTTTCCTATACATATGCAGGAAATGATTGAATATTATCATGGTAATTATTCCAACGCCTGAATTATGTATTCTCTCATCCTTTTAAAATGCAAAAGATACAAATACACATTAAAACAGACCAATTGTTTACATTGTCATACGCGAGGGAATTAATTTTTTCACGATCATGAATAATAATCGGAGATCGTCGTCGTATAAAAACCTTTCCGCGTTTGTGCGTGCAAGGACGATGAGGCAATGCGCACTTACACCTTTCTCGATCACAGTATGCGGACGGTGCTGTATACATAATAAGATTCTAGCAAGCACGCGGATTGAGAAAACAGATCGTTGTGCCTACTTATAAAGATACACTTTCCCAAGCAACAATTTGGCGTCGTATAGACGTCGAAAGTCCCGACTTTGTACACGGACATCTATTTAACGTACCGAACATG
Source organism: Solenopsis invicta (assembly GCF_016802725.1). Classification (NCBI taxonomy): domain Eukaryota; kingdom Metazoa; phylum Arthropoda; class Insecta; order Hymenoptera; family Formicidae; genus Solenopsis; species Solenopsis invicta. The sequence continues at coordinate 17,811,255 of NC_052664.1, forward strand.
ACTCACTCGAAGACGTTCTCAAGATATAAATCTCAAGATCTTTTCTATGTACGATGCGCCGCGTAAAGATGTCCCGCAGACATTCCAGCGAGAAATGATAATGGAATTGAAATGATTAAAATGTAAAAGAGGAGTATAAAGCCCATATTTGGGTACACATATTGTGTAAAGACGTTTTTACGATGTCTTTAAAAAATATACATATTGTCGTTAATGCATTAAAAAGAATTAAAATAATTGCATTATAATTATACACACACAAACACATATATAAATATCCTAGAAATATCAATTTCTGAATTAATTTTTAAGTAAAACTAAGGAAAAGAACACCTCGCACATTTAATATACAAAAAACTGCTTCTGTCAAATTGGCTAAATTTTTTATATGTAATTACTTTTAGAGGATATTGGTTAAAAATTTCAATGAGTATGACCTCGGAAAGGCTCAACTTTTTGGTTACAAAGTCTTATATTGCTCAAAATTATGTTTACAGAAATCATGTTTTTTCTACAAAACATTATTCATACTCACACATACAACACATATTGTGTGTGCGTGTAAAAATATACAATGTTTAATATTAAGTATAATATCGTTTATGGGTAGATAGAGCAGACTAAATTGAATCAAAAAGTTCTTTATCAGAAATGAGCGTAGCACTTACAAATTTATGTAAAAATATTTTTTTTTACTTTTTTAGAATCTTCCTACAATCTTCTAGCCTTCTTCCGGACCTTCTTAACAAAGCAAAATTTAAAAAAGCCTATTCTTAAAAAGATAGAGTGTTTAATGGTGCCTATTATTATATTCAAGTAATTATTTAATAACAATAAAAGTAGAGCTTTCTGAGGTCATGCTCACTGAAATTTTTAATCAGCATCCTAAAAGCAATCATGTATAAAAAATTTAGCCAGTTTGACAGAAACCGGTTTTTTTCGCATACAATGTGCGGGGTCCTTTTACAGGTACTTTGGCATCTGCCTACGTTGCTAATTGGCTAATTTAATGTCAAATATTTAATTGACTGTTTCCAAGAAAAAAATTGCACTGTGAATGGTTGTGGTCAATTGCAACGTAGTCAAATGGAAGGCTTTCCGGAAAATGTTATCAAAATATGTGTTATTTATACTTTCACCTTTCCAAGTCTCCAAGTTTGAGGACTTGACTTTAAGAAATCTTCTCTTTTCAAAATATATTCTTGTCAAAAATAAGAATAAAAAAATTTCATTTAATGTGCTGTGCCTTTTATTTGATTGCATGTGGATTTTATTTACAAGAGATGCAACTTTGTTGCTGTCTTGAAGCGATGCAACATACATGCTATGTACAAGACGTTCTTTAGACGTCGTTGAACATCTTATTTATAACAATAACAACATATTTTAGAATTAATAATAAAAGTCATCCGTGTAGTCTAAATATGTAAAATAAGCTCATGCAATTAGTAAAATTAAAATTTTAAAAAATTTAATTTTAATTAGTTAAAAAATCGAACATTTCTAAAATGTCTGCTCAAATGTCCTTATTGTAAAATGTCCAAATGATGTCCTTAGGATGTATTTTAAATGTCCAATCTTTCAACGAACGATATAAACTGAGGATTTTTCATGGCATACTTTGAACGTCCTGGGACGTCGAATTGTTGTTCGGGTTTTAAATTAAAATCGATTGCATAATTGCTCGTTAATGTTGTCGATTCGCTTGGACCTCGGCGATGCAGATACCCGAAAACGGTAGTCAGTTAAAAACAGATTTTGCAAGATCTCTGCTGCAAATTTCGACAGAACGCCAGCATAAATTATAACACAATCTTGTTAACGAAATATGATGGTAATCCAACTGTAGAAACCGAGCTGAATTTGCCGTTTCGTAACCAAACCATTTAAATAATTACAAAATAGACGGATTCTGTACGGTTTCTGCACTGATAATCTGCTGTCTGATTATGTCGGCAGGCTTTGCTTGTAGCACACAGAGCTTTGACGTGGACGCGATCAACGTTCTGATTGATTTGCCGCAACATTTTATTCGAATACTATTGAACTTTATTTATTATTAGCTACTAAATTTTATTTATTATTTTACTTGACATTACATTTATTTAATATTGATTTCACTTACCGGGAAAGGCGGAGGGGGATGAAGGAAATTGTTACTTTCTGGTATCGTAATGCGATTTCTTCTTTCATTATAGAAATACGAAATACGAATACTGGTAAAATATATCCTTGGAAGAAATGTAAGGACAAGCCTGATAAATCAAAAGATCGACACGAGGAACTGAAAGACCGTTAGCGACCTGTAGAAAAATACAATAGAGTATTGCAGTAAAATTTATGGGTCGTATAGGATCCGCGGTGAAATCGTCCAACGTTGCTATTATCAGACCGCGATTATTGATAATTACAGAAGTTGACGTACGAATTACATGTATTATATATTTGTGTACAACATCGCGATCGAATTGCGGGTTGCATTCGCAGTACAGAGAGATCCTCTTTGCAGCGTAGCGCAGCGCGATCCAGCGAGATCGAAGCAACATGCGCGAGAGAAGGCGCTGACGCGATACGCGATTCGGAAGAACGGAACAGCCGTGTGCGGCGCGATGGCGCAAGGAGAGGGCCGCGCGAGCCGCGGCAGCGGTCGCGATAGTCGGGGTAGGGACGGTACGTCAGCATGTCGCCGCTCGCTATCGTCCGTAGAATCACGGGCAAATCAAACATGGCGATTCGGTCGCTGTTTACGGTGCGAGCATACGGTTACTAGTGCCGGGGCGGGTGGTATCAGTACGCGAGAGTGACTCTTCGGCGGCGGTGCGTGATCGTGCCATCGTGTATTAACGGATTCCGGTACGTATCGTGGACATGGAGCCGCGTAGGACGGAAACGGCAATGAGAAAAGTGTCGGGCGGTGCTGATGATGATGGAGTACACGACGCAAAGGGCGTAGAAGCTGGGCCAACGCCTGCGACGTCATCGCCTCCAGTCGCGGAGCGGGTGTCGCAACCTGTCGGCGAGAACGCGGAGCGGAAAGTCGAATGCGCCAATGGAAAGAATGTAAGACCCGGTCGATCAATAAGCAATGATAATATTTTTAAAATGCCTCGCTTATTCACTGACAAGGTACTATTTTACGTTTTTATATATAAGTTTGTATGACATTGAAAAATTTAAACGATTAAAAATTCGCTGATTTACATACTTAATTCGTAAATAATAATAAATTTTATCGTTTATTATCGAGGTTGATAAAAATTAATTTTAAACACATAATTTAACATGAAACATGTTTAAAATGTGATTTTAAAACATATATGTTTTTAAAACACGTTTAAAACATGATTTTTTATTGACCCTGTTTATTATTACCCTAATGTTTACATATACATATATTTACATCTCGATATTCGACTTTTATCTTAAATTGTTTGTATGTCAAATTTACTTAACTAATCGTATGTTTTGCAGTGTCCAAAGTCGCTTATAAACACTTGTGGAAGATTGGAGAGTGGTAGCGGCAGTGGCGATCAGGATGGTGGTCAGCATGACGATGGAACGGACATTGCAGCGAAGAAGAGAAAAACTCGAAGAGGCAAACCCAAGCATAGGAAATTAAAGCCTTATTCAAAGCAAGTATCCTATCAGCAGCAATTAAGGAGCAGATGTATTGGTAGGATCGCTAAAACCAGCAGGCAACCACCGGCCTTGTACAATACCACACAATTTCTCATGGCCGATCACAGTGATCTACCAGATCTTGAGCAAAAATTATCGGAAGCTGCGTCATTGGAAGTAACTGCTTTGTTTCCAAAGCCATCAGCGCCATCGCGCACTCGCGATTCCAGTTTCAGCGTAGATTCCGATGAGGATTACTTTTACTCATCTCCAGAGGATGAGGAGGAATTTTTAACGAAGGAATTTTCAACCGCATACGAAGCCGTTCATGAGGAGCGACTGAGCACACTGACAAAAACGGAATTGATACAGGAATATAGGCTCTTAGAAGCCAGAATGGATTCGTTAACAAAAAGACGTAATAAGAGCAGTCATCAAACGGGGGAGGAAAGAGATTCGGAAAATAAAAATGTATCTACTACAGATTCTGAGATTGCGAAGAAATTGAAGTTGTGTCAACAACGGATCGACGATCTGTTACAGCAGAATGAGCAGTTGAGGCGGGAAAATGAAATGTTACGTACTGAAAAGAGATTACGCGCGAGCAGCTCCGAATCTAGTGTCGACAGTGAAAACGACAGCGACAGTTCTAGTAATAGCAACCAAAGTGGATGCAGTTGCTCTCTTTCGAGTTCAGTAACATCTCCTAAGCATACTTATAAATCTAGATTAGATAATAATATAAGAACGGATAACAAAAACGATAGCTGCGATACTAGCCAAAGTGGAAGTCCTAGAACATCTGTAACACCCACTAATTTCTCCAATGGTCATATAATTCTAAATGAAACCAGTAGTTTACCCACGTAGATTCCGAAATTGCTTCTTAGTATGTACTGATATTATGTTCGATATTTGAAATCCCCATTGATAAGATAGGCTGCATTCATTCGATATATATTGATACAACGTATAAGGCTTTTGAGTAGTCGGCCGAGAATTCCGTTAATAGTGACGACGTAGTATTGCGGAAAAAATTAGAAACCAATAGATGAAACATGACATGCTAACGATGAAATTTTGTCTTGCACATCATTTTGTTATATATTTCAGTGTGAAAATGTGACTTGTTTCGTATTTACCAGATTCGTAAAAAAAAAAAATAATAAATGGGTCGCAAATAAAATTTATTTTTGAATTTTATACATAGAATATTTTTCACTCCTTTTAACAGTTGTCCATGTATTTTTTTGCCTGAATAGGCTTTACTTCATGTACTTTTTACAAACATTTACTGTCTGGGGAAAAGGACATAAAGCCCATTTTTATAAGTGTATTGAAGTGATTTTGTTTCACCTAAATTCTCTTTATTTACTAATGTAGGAAAAATTCATGAAGTTGATTGGGAGATTTAATCCCTGATTCTCATTCCTGACACTTAGCATGCTACATCACGACTGCTTCATTGGTCTCATAAAAATTTTGATTGTTTATAGTTTGCTCTATGGTTCTATTTTCCTATACAAATGACACGCAAGAAATTTTTACGTGTGATTTCTCGTTTATGACGTCACTTCAATATGGCCGCAGCGACTCAGGAGCCTTAAAAGAAGCAAATTCTTCATTCAATTTTGTTGTAATCCAGCAATTTCATCTTTCTTCTAATACCTTCTAAATCTCGTTAGGCTATTGTTTAACATCCTGTTACTATGCTGGTCCATTCTTTCTCTTAAGACTGTATATACATACAGTGACGTGGATGCATATATGTATAACAATATAAATATAGGATTAAAGTTCTTTAGGAGAACTCTACGCATCTGTTTGTGCTATTTTTGTTATTTGCTTAGCAAAATATTTACCAAACCTATTGTATTTGCTTCTATTTCTTGTTTACTCTGATACCATACACAATGGAATTTGTTTTCCAGCCTGATTTTTTTTCTCCTTTCGCATACTGCCAATTATAAGAGTTACATTTGCAAATAGACGGTCTACAGACCATCAACTAACGCAGACCTCTATATATATATATGTATAATATATATACATATGCATGAGTAAAGTGCGAAGCGTGATTCTTTTAGACTCATCAGAAGTATTATATAATATGTATAAAATATGTAATATTGTCAATTGTGATGACCTATATTGTAAGAGGTTAAAAATCTTTGTACAATTGTATAGTTTTAGTCAGTAAGACGAAAGGTTAGTTTATGGTCTGAAAATGTAAGATACGCAAAAGTGTTTTTCGCATTTCCAATTTTTAATAAATTTTATGTTTTGCTCCAACATGTATGTTTTAATTATAAACAATGATGTTTGGGACTATATGGTCTTCTTTCAAGATTTATATACATTCATTCTTCCTGATTCCTAAAATACATTTTTCTTTATAGATTTTTTTACTTTCTTTATTTTGAAGAACTTTAAATAATTTCTTAACAAAAAATAACAGAATTAAACTTTTTGCATTAAGGATTAGAAACCCTTATTCTAGTAATCATATTGTGATTAAAAGCTTTTATGAATCTTCTCTTATCACTTTTTTTACTTAATATATAATAAAATCTTTTTTAATCTAAAAATGAAAACAATTAAAAAAGTCTTTAATTCTGGAAATAAAGTCTTTGTTCTTTATAGTCCAATAGAATTAGACTTTTGGAACATAAAAAAATTTGTAAGTGGATATGTCTTTCAACAAATGCTCTGCCACATCGCCACAATCGATAGTAGAGAAATTTTAGTTAATGCTTCTTATGTAAATTATTCTATTTCTCGTTGTACCTTCGTTTTTTTCCTTTGATTTCTAAGAGTTATATCAGTTCTGTTAAAATTTTCTTTATTATCTTTTGATTTCTGTAAAATAATAATAAATTTATTTTAATCACACACTATACATCATAATTAGCACAAATTTTTTTTTATTAAAAATAAAATTGTTTAAAATAATGATTTCTGTTTTATTTGTCTTTAACAAAAAAAAAGAACATATGAGAAATAGACTTTTAAACTACACTTTGTTGGGTCGCTCTTAGGTTCTTCCTTGGTATGCTATTTCATCAATTTCATATAATAGACAAATGCGATTGATTAATTCCAATGAACTAATCAGTTGATAAGGCTAATCAGAATTTCGTTGAAATGGCCCAAAGTTTCTTTCACCAATCTTCGTTTAGCTAACTGGTTAGTCCATTGGACCAATCACATTTGTCATTTCACATAACAGGCAATACGTTTGATCAATTGCAAAATGGACTAGGAATGGACGATACAATAGAGAAAATCGATTTTTCCACTGCATCGTTAATTTCTCCTAAATGCGAAAAAAAGCGCCGTCTAATCAGATGGATAATACAGCAGAAAAATCGATTTTCTCTACTGTATAGCTTAGAGACTCTATACTCTAGTATAGCCCATCTCCTTACAATGGACTAATCGGTTGATCATCTAAACGAAGATTGGTGAAAGAGGCCCTTAGCTATTGTAAACGAGCCTTATGTCTGAAGTGTGACCAACTTTATGGCGCGATAAATTGAAAAACACGGAGTAGTCGAGCACTCAGAGCCAAAATTCGTGATTATTGAAGAGTGTTTATCAGGTGCCAGGCAATATATTATGAAAGCAATGACCCATCATTACGTGGTGACGGCACATAAACCAACGGCTGTCACCGCCTGCGTGACTGGTAAGCTAATTACATTCACAAAATCGCAACAGCGGGAATTGCGTCGCTATATAATCCCTTTGTGTTACACTTCCCTGTGTTACACTTCCCCCAAGGTAATTTTACTTCACCTACGGATTTGAATCTGATATTGGCCAAAAATGTACGTTTGGAGATATATCTCGTGACACCAGAAGGTCTGCGGCCTCTGAAAGAAGTCGGGATCTACGGCAAAATAGCTATTATAAAATTTTTCAGACCGCCGGTAAGGTTAACTCCATGCTAATGTCTGTTTTTTCAGAGCGTTTACAATTATTGTCTGGTATTCATGTTTACCTTTCTCTAATAAATCATATCGGAAAACAGTGTCTAGCAACTTTCATGTATTAAACTTTTGAGATATATATGAAAGTTTTTAATATAATAAATAGATCTGTTCTCTCTTTCTTTTTTCAGCTGTCCAGAGCTAGCATAGAACTTTTCAGCAATGTGGCAGTATTGCTGGAATGTGTCATGCTACTTGGACGAATTTGTATAATTTGTTTTTTTCCAATGTGAAAAGAAAAAGAGGAAAGATGAATCATGCAAATTAGCTAAAAAAATAATAGAACTATATATAAGACGACACTGTAAATATTGTATTTCTTTAAAAGAAGCGAACGTTAAAATGTTAATGTAAATTATTATTATTATAGTATTATATAAAGATAAATAAAATGTGTGAAAATTTATATTAATATTACATGACTAAGGCATCATATTAATTAAGAATTACATCATATGTTGTTTTAACTAACATCAAATTGCACATTGACACTTACAAAATGTTTATTTTGCAACAGCATGAAAAGAAGGATCTCCTGTTTCTATTAACAACACGTTACAATGCCATGATTTTGGAATGTATTGGTGAAGGAGAAGATATAGAAATTATAACAAAAGCCCATGGGAACGTTGCAGATCGTATTGGAAAAGCTTCAGAGACAGGGATTAAAGCTGTTATTGATCCAAAAGCACGAGTAATCGGTCTTAGGTTGTATGATGGTCTCTTTAAAATTATACCCTTGGACAAAGATAATCCAGAATTGAAAGCGTCTTCAATCCGCATGGATGAGCAGCAAGTGCAGGATGTCAATTTTCTTCATGGATGTGCTAATCCCACCTTAATTCTTATTCATCAAGATATTAATGGAAGACATGTAAAAACACACGAGATTAACTTGAGAGACAAAGAATTTTCTAAGATACCATGGAGACAAGATAATGTAGAACGAGAGGCTATGATGGTTATTCCTGTACCTTCTCCCATGTGCGGTGCAATCATAATAGGACAGGAGAGTATTTTGTATCACGATGGTAATTCGTACGTTGCGGTGGTGCCGCCAATTATAAAACAAAGCACTATTACTTGCTACGCTAAAGTAGATAATCAAGGATTAAGGTATTTATTGGGAGATATGGCTGGCCATTTATTCATGCTATTTTTAGAACAAGAAAAGAAGCCCGATGGAACGCTAAGCGTAAAAGACTTGAAAGTCGAGTTGTTAGGCGAGATTAGTATACCAGAATGTATAACTTATTTGGACAATGGCGTAATATATGTCGGTAGTCGCCTAGGTGATTCCCAATTGATTAAATTAATTACAAAGGCAGATGAGAATGGTTCCTATTGTGTACCTATGGAAACGTTCACTAATCTAGCGCCTATTGTCGACATGGCTGTTGTAGATCTAGAAAGACAGGGCCAAGGGCAAATGGTCACGTGTTCGGGTGCCTTCAAAGAAGGTTCCCTCAGGATCATTAGAAACGGCATAGGTATACAAGAACATGCGAGTATCGATCTACCTGGGATTAAAGGCATGTGGGCTTTGAAGGTCGGCGGATCGCATTTCGACAATACACTGGTATTGTCGTTCGTCGGACAAACTAGGATCCTAACTTTGAACGGCGAAGAAGTCGAGGAAACAGATATTCCGGGTTTTGTTGCGGACGAACAAACGTTCCATACAGGTAATGTCACCAATGATTTATTCATCCAAATAACTCCAACCTCTGTTCGATTGATCTCGTACGAAAGCAAAATGGTCATCTCTGAATGGGAGCCACAAAATAAGAGAACCATCAGCGTAGTAGCCTGTAATGGCACCCAAGTCCTTTGCGCAACGGGAAATGATCTGTTTTACATAGAGATCTCATGTAATCAGATTGTATCCAAAGGATTCGTTACTCTGCAACACGAAGTGGCATGTCTGGACATTTCCCCCCTGGATGGCAACGAGGCCAAGATCGTCGCCGTTGGGCTTTGGACGGACATATCTGTTCGTATCTTAATTCTGCCCAATCTAGAGGAAATCAATAAAGAACTTCTTGGGGGCGAGATTATACCGAGGTCCATCTTAATGACCTGCTTCGAGGGTAACACATACTTACTTTGCGCATTAGGCGACGGTAGCATGTACTATTTTATTCTACATAAGCAGACTGGTATACTCTCAGACAAAAAGAAGGTCACCTTAGGCACACAGCCTACTGTTCTCAGGACTTTCCGATCACTCTCCACGACAAATGTGTTTGCGTGCTCGGATAGACCAACTGTCATTTATTCTTCGAATCACAAGCTCGTTTTCAGCAATGTCAATTTGAAAGAGGTGAATCACATGTGCTCTCTGAACGCGGAATCTTACCCCGACAGTCTGGCACTGGCGACCGACAGCACCGTTACTATCGGGACGATTGACGAGATTCAGAAGCTTCACATAAGAACGGTTCCGCTTGGCGAGTCTCCAAGAAGAATCGCTTATCAGGAGAGTTCGCAGACTTTTGGTGTTATCACAATGCGCGTCGACGTACAAGAAAGCAGCGGGGTGAGCATTGTTAGGCATTCCGCATCTACCCAGGCGACGTCCACATCCAGCAGCAGTCACATCGCCTCGCACAACAAACCTAGTGGACACACGGCCAGTGAGATTGGCCAAGAGATTGAGGTTCACAATCTTCTCATCATCGATCAACACACGTTCGAGGTTCTACATGCACATACTCTGATGGCTACCGAGTACGCGTTATCGTTGATCTCAACAAGACTGGGCGAGGATCCGACTTCTTACTTCGTAGTCGGGACCGCGTTTATAAATCCCGATGAGACTGAGCCCAAGATGGGCAGGATCTTGTTATACCACTGGAGCGAGGGCAAGTTCACGCAGGTCGCGGAAAAGGAGATCAAGGGTTCGTGTTATTCTCTGGTCGAATTTAATGGAAAGCTCCTAGCGAGCATCAATAGTACCGTGCGACTGTTCGAATGGACTGCGGAAAAGGAGCTCAGATTGGAGTGCAGTCACTTTAATAACATTATAGCGCTGTATTTAAAGACTAAAGGCGATTTTGTCCTAGTGGGAGATCTAATGAGATCCCTTACGTTGCTTCAATATAAGACAATGGAAGGCAGCTTTGAGGAAATAGCTAGGGATTACAATCCCAATTGGATGACTTCTATCGAGATATTAGACGACGATACTTTTCTGGGTGCTGAAAATTGCTTCAATCTCTTCGTATGTCAAAAGGACAGGTATATTTGCAGTACAAATTTATAAGTTTTTATCTTATTAAAATTGGTTTTTCGAAACGTGATACTATCATCATCTTACACTGCTCCAAATGCAAACTTCAATTTTTCGATTTAAAAATCTTTTTTTTTTTCAATCTTTAAATCGAAGCATATATGGAATGAGAATTGTTAATCGAATTCAGGATCAAGAACTCGGAATTCGTTAATTACGAGTCAAACACTTTCACACGAAGCCACGTATCATCCAACTTCGTATGAATCGATTTTAATAAGACAATAGTAAATATCAATAACCATTTTTTTCTAGCGCTGCAACATCCGAAGATGAGAGGCAACAAATGCAGGAGGTAGGCCAATTTCATTTGGGCGACATGGTCAATGTTTTCCGGCATGGTTCGTTGGTGATGCAGAATCTAGGAGAATCAAGCACGCCGACTTTGGGCTGCGTATTATTCGGCACTGTAAGCGGCGCGATCGGTCTGGTGACGCAAATACCATATTCATTTTACGAATTTCTGCATAATATGGAGGAAAAATTAAACAACGTGATAAAGAGCGTGGGCAAAATAGAACACAACTTCTGGCGAAGTTTCAATACAGATTTGAAGATTGAGCAGTGCGAGGGATTCATAGATGGTGATCTGATAGAAAGTTTCCTCGATTTGAACCACGAAAAAATGACAGAAGTTGCAACGGGACTTCAAGTAATTCGTTCACGTATCTCTTCCCTTAATTGTGATGTACGCCATGAAAATAGAAACACTGAGAAAGGAAAACAATCATCAATAAAAATACTAAAGTTTAAATTTGTATTAAATTTATTTTATCATGTTATTTATTTCTAACATAAGAGATTGAAAATAATTTTTATTTTATTATAACTTATATTAAAATAAATGATAAATTAATATAAATGCATTAATGTTTATATAGATAGCTCTATTTTCATAATCATCACAGTATTTAAATATACTAAATTAATATCCTAAATCTCTTAATCAAATCTCTATATTTTTCCGTAGATCGACGACGGCAGCGGTATGAAGAAGGAAGCGACGGTAGACGATCTTGTAAAAATAGTGGAGGATCTTACAAGGATACATTAAATGTTATATAAGTAAACAATATTTTAAATTCACGAAATGTTTCTGTAAGGATATTAGAAGTTATATATATATATATACATATACATACATATATATATATATATATATATATATATATATATATGTATATGTATATATACATATATATACATACGTATATATACATATGTATATATACATATATATACATACATACATACATATGTATATATGTATACATATATGTATATGTATGTATATAAAATATTCTTAAGCGATGATTTAGTGAAAGCGCGAATGTTTATACAATTATTTTATTGTTACTGCTGATATATGCACAAAAAGACGCAAATTTTCCCTTACTTTTCGACTGCTTTCTTCTATCTACAAAATTGTTTCTTTAACATTTGTAAGTATTGTGTGAAGATTCATATCAATGTTCAGTTGTGCGTTAGCATCCGTCGCAGTATTTTTTTAGACTCGATCGTAGAAGTAATATACAATAATATTCGTTAATGAATTATTTTCAAGGATGCTCGAGGATTTGTAGAATAATGTCTTTGTATCTTTGTAAGTTCGAGTGTGTAAATAAAAAGGATGATACATTTTAAGTTTTGTTCTTTCTCGTGCAATGACAATCGTTGCCTATCTATTAGCCTTGAGCGTAGCCTGCAGCGTTTCAGGATCGAATAACCAGCTGCGTAAACTCTCTATTCCTTGGCCTGTCATACCGCTGGTCTCCAGCACAGTGATCTTCTGAGTTATTTCTTTCTGTAAACGCGCGTATTGTAGCATCAGCAAAGCTTCGTTTCTCATCTGACGATATGAAACATCCATTTTGTTTAAAATAAGCGCGATTTTCACGTTTTGTAGTCTCGGTTCCACGAGGAACGAATAAAGCAGAACACCTGCTGCACTTATTTGGCATAGATTACTCGTATCCACCACGTAGATTATTTTATGAATCTAAATAATCAAAGAGAAAGCGCAGCGCGTGCTTTAAGTATATCGTGTTCATTAAGATACGATTTTTAACATTTTGCACAGTACCTTATCAAAATAGTGTTTCCATATTGGTGCCATATTGCCGCCAATTTCTTTAATCACCATATCGAATTCGCCAGTATCATTTTTTACAGTGTATATATTTATTCCGTTGGTAGGCACAGTATGAGTTGCGTCATCGATCTCGTCTCCTTGGAGACTTTTCATTAGGAGAGTTTTGCCCGATTTGAATGGTCCAAGGCAGAGACACATTTTCTATATTTCAAATTCTATTAACTATTATTAACTTGATGTTAAGACGCGTCTATAAATTGTCTGCTTAATAAACGACTGCAGTTTCGACACGTACAGGGCGCACAATAGACGAATATTGATTTAACAGATTTGTTGTTAGAATAAAAAGCATCTACCGATGATTGAATTAAAATACGTAATTATGGTATGTAATTGCAAAACTCGTTAACTTCATAACAATTATTCACAAAAATGTCTTAATCATCATTTATTTGAATTTTTTATTTAAATGGGAATGCTAAACATATCTTGAAACTTTTAATTATCTATACAAATTATGTTTTTATATTTCAGATGTTCTTTTTCTATTTTTTATGATTGCATTCAAATACCTTAATTGAAAATGGTTCTAGCATATACAATAGTTTATGACTTTATACAAAACTATTCATGTATGTATATATAGATGCGTAAATGAATGTGTATGCATGTGTAAATTTGTTATTAAATTAATTATATTTACATTTACAATGTGATATATATATATATATATATATATATATATATATATATATATACACATACATACATACACCCACACACACATATACTTTTCTAAAAAATTATGTAATGATTACATTTGCTCTTACAACTTCATGTTTTTATTATAATTGTTTTATTTAACAAAATTAAAAATTTAACTTTCTTATTTATCTTGAAAAAGGAAAACTGTAAAATTTTTTCAATTATTCCATTCAAGAATTCTGCATAGAGAATTAATGTTGTCAAATCATTATTTAAATATTGGCAGTAATTTCCTAACATTGTATCATTTTTGTAGACAAATAACACATGTATGATTTTTTATAACTAGCATATAGTAAATATCAATATTGCATACATAATAAATGTACAATAAGACTTACATATGTAATAATAAATACAGTAATCATGTGTTTATTATAGTAGTAAATTGTAAACGTATCAGCCTACAAGTTTAGAATTTATTAAATGTAACGTTCTCTTATTTGCCCCCCCCCCATCCCTTTTTACATAACACAAACATATACATTATCTATTCTTTAATTTCACATTGATTTTCTGATTAGATTATAAATGGCTCATTACATATATTTTGGTACAATTTCTTATTTACATTAGCTAACGTCTATTGCAATAAAATAGAAATTAAAGGATGATAAAGTGTATTTGTTTCTATTAAAACGCAAAGTAAATTGTAAATGAAGCGTGATTGTCATTAATATAAACAAGATCTTTTTAAGGACATATAGGCTTTTTAGGAACAGGCAACAGAGCAACAAATCTTCGCGAAACGCCAACAAGGAACAAAGTATTGTTTAACCAAGAGTTTTATATAAACTGTTGAATGGCATGTATTCTGCATGAATTCTCAATGATGAGTATACCAGTCTCAATTCTTAAACAGCTCATTAATTTGTTGACGTGTGTTGACATAAAATTTGTTTTCACGCGTGTATTAATGTTACATTTTCGATTGATTACAAAGTTACGAAAATTTTCTTAATCATTTCATGTGTGCAAAGCATGCATAAAATAATTTCCATTATTGCATTATTTCAGTTTAAAATCTTTACAAATATACACTTTACACATATTACAGATATGTAATCTTTCATATAATCAATAACGAATAATTTTGGTGTCGATGCTTTCTCACTATAAATAGTTTTTACATACTGTTGCACAATATGTAGCTGTAATTATAATTATTTTACTTAGCATCTTGTTGCTTTATAATAAGCAATTATTATATATATATATGATATAAATAAAGATGATTTGCACTCACAGAAAATGTAATGATGACTTGATGCTATTTATAGTGAAAAAGTTAGAAAATATGCAAGCATATATTTTTAAGTTATAATTTCGGTTTATAAGTTTCTTGCTTCACACATTTATATAATATTATTCAATCGCTGTGTCATTAATTTATCAGCTGCTTTTCCAATTATTTTTGAAATAGAGAATTTCCTGAGCGTGCTACGACATTGTTTAAAGTAAGGCACGCACTTGGGTCGGCATTTGCCACATAAGCAAAGGCTTGTCTTTACTTCCTGCTATAATCTGAAAGAAAAAATTGAAAAAAATGATCAAAATGGTAAAAATCATATTTCTTTCAAAAAAACATGTTTTTTGTTTAATACATATTTTTAATGTTTTAAACATATTTTAAGCACAAAATATAACATATATGTTTAAAACATGATTTATATTAATCCTCAAAATTTATTTATTAACATCAGTGTGTCTTTTTAAGACATACTTTTAACTAAAAACTCAATAAACAAATAAATCAATAGAAAAAATATTTACTGATATTTTATTTAAAATATATAATTTAAAGAAAAATAATATAAAAATTTAAAATTGTTGAAAAAATATAAAAATGCATATAAAATACATACCTTATTATTTACAACCTCTATACTTAATACCATTTTATTCCCTGGACCATGTATGCTACACACTAATTTTTGAGTCTGTAAAAAGATTTAATTGAATATTAATGATGCAAATATGTTGTAATGACTGATTACACAACTTGTGATACAATAACGTTTGTATCAAACTCACCTTTGTATCAAAAACATAAATAAACCCGTTGTAACAGCCTGCAAAGAGTAGTTGCTTATAAAGCCGCATACATACAGTACCCTGACCAGCATGATATTTAACTACTTGTTCACCC
The DNA here is from genome assembly GCF_016802725.1 of Solenopsis invicta. NCBI lineage: Eukaryota > Metazoa > Arthropoda > Insecta > Hymenoptera > Formicidae > Solenopsis > Solenopsis invicta. The sequence continues at coordinate 17,827,163 of NC_052664.1, forward strand.
GTCTACAATTATATTGTAAAAATTGATTATTTAATTTCTATTTCAAAATAATTTATGTATAAAAATCATTACTACTTACCGTAAAATCGAAAACGTTTATGGATGTGCTCTTTGTACCACAATAGAGTAAATTATTATGAAGTAATAAACTGTAAACCGTAAGATCCGTCTGACCACTAATCGTACGAAGAAACAAACCAGTGTGTGCATCGCGTATAGATATCGGCTGATTTCGACTTGCTACAATAAGGATTTTTCGAGGGCCTTCATTCGTTGCTTTAAGCGCAAATACAGATTTATCCGAAACCTGAGTATTCTCTCCTTTAATTGCACTAGCCTGTCAATAAATTTGCATTTGTTAGAGTGTATTCAAATTTTCTAAAAGATTTTCCTGATAATTTTTAGATTTTACAGGAATTTTATTCAAAATTTCAAATATAATTAGAGATTTTTCTAATATAGCTTTAAAACAAATTTATTTTATAAAGTTGGAAGAAAAATTTGTAGTTTTATTTGTTAGCTTGATGAGAAAAAGTTCATAGAAGTTGTTAAACTAAAATTCAAAGACAATGTTTAAATATTTCTGCATAAATTTATTTAACCACATGCCACTATAAATTTTTGTTCCAACTTAATATTTTTTATTGTTTCTTTATGTAATTATAGAATCACAAAGAAAAACCACGTGGTTTTAAATATTACATTTAAGAAAGTATTAAAAAAAAATATTAACTAAATATTAACTAAATATAGCATATATCAGTCTTAAGCTCATCCAAAGCTTAAGACTGATATAGTCTTAAGCTTTGGATGAGCTTGTGTACTATGGACACAATTCAAAAGTTTAAATAAAAGATTAAATACAAAACGTTAATTTACAACACATTGCCACTAATTTTTTAATAAAAATGAATCAAATGAGAATGTATATGTGTATGCTATATTTCTTCTTAATAATTTTTTAACCATAAAAAAATAATTTCGTTAGAAAAGAGGAAATAGAATTTAAAATTAAAAGTAAAATTTTAAAAATTTCCCCGAGTACCAATGAAATCCCATAAATACACAATTTTAAGGCAACTAAAAGCGGATTCCTTGAAAATTACAGATTTTTTTAGTAGTAAATATATTATATATATTTTGTTTATACATTGACAAATTCTATCTCTTTTACTGTATAAATTACTGTATCCATATTTAGGAATATGTAGATCAATGTAATAAAAAAAATATCTTACCTTGATATGGAAACGCGAGATAAGGCCAGATTTAGTTCCCATAAAAACCAACCCCCATGATTGATCCATGCACAGTATCGGACTGTTTATTGTTACCGGATCAATTATCACTGCTCCAGTCTACAAAGAGGCAGTTTTTTTTAAATTATTTTTTATAATTTGCAATAAATTTAATATAATTATAAAGTTTTACCATTATATCATAACAACGTAAGGTGCCATCCAAGGAACCAGAAAACATAAGATCTTTGTTAATTCCCGCAATATCCGACTTGTAAATATACAGACACGTAACTGCAGCTTTGTGACCTTTATAGATATTCAATATTCCATTAGACATCTGACTATATCTGTATATTTTACCGTCTTCGCTTGCTGCTAGGAAAGAGTTCCCAAAAACCTAAAAAAAAAAAAAAGAAAAAAAACACAAAGAATAATTTAGCTAGATGTGTGTGTGTGTATATGTATAAAATATAATTATCAGATTACTACCTTGATGTCTAAAATAGGGCCTTTGTGAACCGTGTACCGCATCTCCGTCAATTTGTCAATTTCTGCTACATGTGAAGCAGATTCTTGAGCGAGATCTTTGTTGCTACTTTCCTTGAACACCTTCTCTTCTAGAACTTTAACCTCGGGTTGTTTTTCATCAAAGGACATATCTACTAGAAAACTTTTATTCAAATGTGCATTAGGAATTATTGCCACATTTTGATTATATGTGGCACGCATGTCATCACTCGGTGCACAAGGATTGTTGGCAACTACTCCAAGGCTGCTCACAACCTTGGATCCAATATATTTAAAAACAACAGATTTACAATCGACTAATCTCACTTTGCAGTTTTTCATTTGCCATTGTGTGTGTCGTTTTCTCTTTCTTGTAATCTTATTCGACATTGTGGAGTCTACAGTCTTTTCGAGGCGTTTAACTACATCTTCGATCTTTGTTTCAGATTCAGCATCAACCTTTTGGTTACTTGTATTTTTCGTTTTTTGTGCAACGCGAATCTTCTTAATGTTTGCAATTTCGCGTGTTGCCGGCAAAGGGGATTTGCTTCTGCTTCGCGTTATTAATTCTCTTTCGTGAACAATGCTCGCTTCTCGTGAAGAGCGTTCACTGTTGCTCGAATTAACATCGACTTCATTTATTTTACTAGACTTAACGTTTTCATTGGAGTTTCTGGTGCTTCTCCGAACCGGCGCTGAGCTGGTGTATTTAGGACGAAGTTTCTTGCTCGTTTCTCCGCCCTTCGCAGTTGTCTTATCAAACGAGAAGGTAGAAGCGCCTTCCAGACTGGGCTGTTCGATAAACGCTTCGTTGGATTCTTCCGATCTTTCGTTCTCTAGATTAGCCGGAGCGGAACTACTGGTGCTTTGCTCATTATCCAGGATTTTCTCAAATGTATGTGACTTGTTTTCGATATCACTTTTATCTTCTGTGACGACCACGTTATTTACGCTTTGACTATCTTGTTTCAAATCAATCGCGTCATTCGAGGGCTGCTCGGATTCAGCATTCGATTTTTTCTGTATCAGATCCGTCTTTTCTAAAGTAGAATCGGAATCATGCGCTATATTTTTTACTATTGCCTTAGCAGACTGGTTGGATACAATGCTGTCACCTGATTCCTCGTTCTCAGTAACAGCGGAAGATCCGGACTTGGCAATGGTAGATTGCGGCGCAGATGGTGCATTACTTGCGCTATCGATCGTCTCCTCTCCTTCGTTTGCGTCCATCGCGTCTTTATCTTTAATTTCGTCTTTCTCATCCTTCTCGACTTCCTCCACGACTTGTGAAGTATTTTGCGAACTCTTATCCTTATCCTCCAATCTCTCAGAATTAACTGAAAATGCATTAGTCGTAGAATCAACCAGACCAGTGCCCACGACACCACCCTCTGTATCATTCGATTTCTGCAACAGACTCGGGCTAAGATCATCTTTTGTTAAAACTTTAGGCACAGATACTTTAATATCAAAGTGTGACGTGACATTGTTGGAATCCTTCGAATGGTCGTGCTCAGGGTCTAAAGAATGGCTCTCCAATAGAGTTTCTTCAGGGGTGATGCTACTATCAGGTTCCACGTTACGTTCCTCGTAGAAGGGTACTTTGTCCTGAGTCACAGCTTTAAAAACGTGATTCGATCCATCGGCAGATACGTCGTTACTGTTCTGCTGCACCGTTATCTCTTCTGGGTTTTCCTTTTCTCGACATGGCCAATCCGAATTGGCGTTTGCTTCAGCGTCAACGTAAAATTGATGCTTGTCGGATTGAAGTATAGGAGAGGCACCGGACGTTGCTGGAGCGTTATCGGGAGCTCGCGTTTCCAATTGCGGTTCGTAAGGATCGTCCACCTTGTCCTCCGTCATGGCCACGTTCTGAAGGTCGTTCGAAGTGACGACTTCTACGTTTTCCTTCTTCTGGCTGAGCGAGTCGAGCAAGTCTCGCTTTTGCTGCAGCTTCGTGATGTACAATTTCGTCAAAGGCAGCTCCTCCTCCTCCGTCGTCAGATTGTTGACCGACTTCAGGAAGTTGTCTAGCTGCTGCTTCTTTTTCTTGCGCACGATCGCTTTCATTTTCCGCGACTTGGCCTGTTCCTTCTTAAGAGACTCGTCCAGCAAGGCGAGACCCGTTGCTTTCTCCCCGTTGCTTTCTCGTGCGTCTCCGATGCGGTATTTTGCTTCGGGGAATCCCACGTGCCGTCGTCAGAATATATATTTGATGATTTCGGTGTGTCATGCACTTGCCTGTTCGACGGCTGAGAATTTGTCCTCGCCGTTTCCCTCGGCGGTTCATCGTTTTGCTCATCGAAATCAAGAGATCGTTTCGTACGGTCCGTCTCGCCTTGAGCAAAATCTCGCCATTCCGGACGATCATCCACGCCCTTGTCCGCTGCACTTTTATCCGAGCAGATCGCAGCATGGCTCGAATCGATATCACGAGCAATCTCCTCGTTTGGCTTACCAATGGCTTCCTCCTCTCGCGCCTTATCGTCTATCGCAGCGGTCGACTCGGGTTGCCGAACTATATCTTCAATTACATCAGTCGAGCAGTTTTCTACCTTTTTATCGGGAGATGTTGAGGTCTGCCGTTCCGTCTTCTCGTCGAGGACCTCCCTCCCTTCGTCTTTCTCCTGTCTGACTACCTCATTCAGCCGCGGCTTCTTCTTCCACCTGATTACCGGCGTTTTCGATCTCGTATAACCTATATCTCGTACAACCTCATCGTCCTCCGAATCGCGAGGCAAGACTCTCTTTCTCGGCGACGATTTCGACGAAGGTGAGTGCTTAGCGCGGTTTACCTCATTGTTCTGCACCAATGTCGGAGACGTTAACGCCGACGGTGTTACGGACTGACCGGAAACGGTAGCGTCCTCTGTCGTTGTCGGTATCGTGCCGCTAGTCGCCATAGAATTTTCCGTCGGAAAATTATTCTGCAACATCTCGTGCAACTTGAGCTTCTCCGACGCCAGTTTGTGCATCTCGATATCGATTTCCATCATTCTAGTCAGAACGGCTTCTCGCGTGAGACCGGCGGCGAACGACCTTCGTTCGGTTCGTTTCATCTTCTTGAGTCTCTTCGTCAAACTATTTCTTCTCGACGCTCTCTTGTACTTCATACGCCGCTGATCTTTCAGCTTGTGCAAAATCGTCCCGTTACGTTTCTTTGGATCTTCGTAAACACTTTCCGTCACCTTCTCAGAAGTGTTTTGAGATGTCGACAGACCCTTCTTTTCCAGCAGTTCATCCAGCTCTTTCATCTTCCTCAGTTCCACAACTGGATTACGTTGCACACCGCCGCACAGGTTTTTGATATTGATCAAAGAAGGCACCGCTGGTGGCTTGTGCTCGCGTTCAGCAACTTTACGAGACGGCCCGTCGCACGCGTTCTTTGGCGTCGACGTGATCATGTTTACGTTCTCGACGTCCTGCGCGACGGTAGCGGGGGTCGCATTGTTTCGAGCCTCTTGAGACGGCCGTTTTTTCACACTGTTTTGTTCTACGCGGTAAGCCACGATTTGATAATTCGAATCCGCCTCGATGTGCTGCGTCTTTTCTAACACTTCGAACGATGCTTCCTTACCGATCGCCGTCGACACGTTACTCACCGATTTCAGAAAGAGACTCGTCGCAGCCTCCTTCAGGGCGGCCTTCGTCGGGATATTCAACGTTCTCGGCATGTCGGACGGCGATCGTTCCGTCGACATTCCCGCGAGCAAATCGTCGACGTCGCCGCCAGCGCCGGTTCCCGCCGAAATGTGTTGCGGCTGCTGTTTCATGTTGTATGCGCACTCCGGCGCTCTCGACGGCTCGCCACGTGATAGATCTGCGCAGGGCACGATCATCGCTGTTTCCGGTGTGATGTCGTACTGTGCGATCTGCTGTTCGACAGGGAAGTGCACGTCGGACTCGTCGTCCTTGTTATCGAACGTGGCAGTGCTTTGTAGACGATCGTCGAGATAGAATATATCGTTGTCCAGATGCTCGTCGGAATCGAAGCCTGGCAGTTTGTCGCAGGGCGCCTTTTCCGCGCATATGTTCGTTTCCAGGTCCACGAGGTGTTCTACACTCTGACTCTCCGGCAGGCGCAACGCGTCGTCCGAGTTCGCCTCCAACGCGTCGGACAGACTGGGATCGGTCGTGGTTTTGAGCTTGCTCGTCAGATCTTTCGAGCGCGCGTCACTCTGAATAATCTCTTCCTCGTTAATAAACATCGACTCTTTCATTGCCAAGCACGTGGCATAGCGTCCCTCCTTGCTTAGCAACTGCCTTTCCGTTTCGCTGCCCCCATCAATGTTAATACCGTTATCCTCATCGTGCAACGTGCTCGTTATCTCGCTAGAGGCTTTTGTTACATGACGCTCTCTACATTCATCCACGGGTATCGAGTCGGACTTATCGCTCTTCTCGCTCGTCGTGCATTCCTTATCTGAAGCAAGTAGGGTGTCACGGAAAGCGATGTTAAAATTCTCACTGACGCTGATATTCGTACCATTAGCGTAATCGGTACCGGAATCGAGCGTTTCGTAATCCTGTCGTTCTACGATCTTATCAGCGGTATTTTTGTCAGCGCTAACATAATTCACGTTACATTCGTTTAAGAATATCTTGCTCTTCTTATTGTCGTCTATCTCGTCGAGATTGAACAGATTAGATTGTTCGAAATCCATCATGCTCTCCTGAAGAAAGCCCTTGAACGGACTACCCGTGCTCTCGGGAGAACAAACGATGTTTCCCGCACCCTGCTGCTCCAGCGAATTTTCATTTGAAACCGAAGTCGGCTCGGTGGTTTTCGCAGCCGGCGAAGAGGCGTTCTCATTCGCGGATTTATCACTCGGCACATCTAATTCGACTTTATTTTCTTTAATGTTATCGGTTTCGATATTACTATTTATTAAGAGATTATCCTCCTTACTTTCTTTATCGACGCTGACTAATCGAGACGCCGTCACATCAAATTCGTTTGTATCACGCTTGAGTGAACTTTCCATTTCATTTTCAACGCTTGATTTTTCAATTTCGTCCGCATAATTCGGCGGAAGCTCCGTATTTTTCGTGTCAAATTGCCGAATCTCAGTGGATGTAGATAGATCTTCTTTATTCATTTTTTCATCTTTATCTGAAATTTCAGGAACATGCGGGACACTTTCGGAAGATGTCGGTACATCGAGCTCCGGAGCGACTTTACAAATTTCTCGCGCACTTTGACTCTTTTTATCCGTGTTCTTCGTACGTTTTATGCCATGTGTTTTTTCTTTTCGCATCGTCTTTGACGAATGCTCACGCGCATCGCCGCTTTCTACATTGCTCGTAGTTTTTTCAGCGTTTCCACGCTCATTTATTTCTAAATTCGCAAGTTTCGTCTTCTCGATATGCGTTAACTCGTTATCAGCGTTTCCTGAGGAAACTGTTGCCGATTCCGTCTTCGCGTTATTATTATTATTTACCTTATTTTCGCGAGAACTTGTCGATTGCGTCCGTTCAATTTCGATTTTGTTTGCATCGCTGATATTACTGATCTTCTTTTCTTGCGGCATTTTTTCTGTCTTTGTCACCTCTTTCGAAGGAAAATATACTTTTGTCGAAGCCAAATTAGCGGGCGTTGCCGCAGATTTCTTTTTCGCCTTCTGTTCCTTCGCCATTTCCTTCTTTAACTTCAACTCCTTGCTACCTTCCGATCGAATGTTTTTGAATCGCTTAGGATCAGATGAAACTTGACTCTGTGATTTATCTGTTGCATCATCTTTAATCGCTCTCTTGGATTTCGACGTTGTATTATCAGCTGGTTTTATAACAACGTTGGATAATATGTTGATACCTTTACTGCCGAGCGACGTTTTACTTTTTGATTTATCCTGATTAACTTTTTCAACGACGCCATCGCTCTTAACGATACGATTTGAATTTTCTTTAGGACGTTTCGGCGCTAATTCGGCGATTGTAGATTCCTTTGATTTATCCTGATTAACTTTTTCAACGACGCTATCGCTCTTGACGATGCGATTTGAATTTTCTTCAGAGCTTCTCGGCGCTACTTCAGCGATCGTAGATTCCTTCGTCATCCGCTTTTCTTTTTGCTGAACGTTCTTTCCCGTTGCTGTCTGCGTAATATCGATTTTACTACTTGTTGCGTTTTTAATATTGGCGTTCGCCAATCTTGCTGCAATTCGTGGATCTTGTATAGAACCGCTGTATGTAGGTATCAAGGATAATGCAGGTTTGCTCACTGCAATTTCTGGCTCTGTAGTTTTCGGTGCAGGTAAATTCTGCATCAATTTTGTGGGATTTTCTGCGGGCTTCTTCGATTCTAATTTCTCGCTCTTGCGACGTTCTTTCGTGCGCTCGTAGTACGTCTTTATGTCGATCTTTTTACTGGTACCCTGCTTCGGAGTTGTAGTGCTCACAGGCGGAATACTCGATGCCGACGATGCTGACGTATCAGCTGTCGCTGATACTTTCGATATATCTTTATCAGCTGAAGTTTCATTACCGTCTTTGAGAGTCGTTTCGGCAGAATTGCATGCCGGTGCGTCCGATTGTTGCGGCATTGTATTCTTATTAGTTTCGTCGCACGATACTAGCCCGGCATCCTTGTTCGTTTTAGTTTGTTGATTGGCACAATTGTCGTTTGTCGACAAAACAGCTTTATTTTGGCTACAGCCGGCGTCGAGTTTTTGACAAGGCTCGTTCAAGTTCTCCGAGCATTCAGAGATATTCGGATTAAGCTTACGACAATCTTCCGGTATGCAAGTCAATACATTCGAGGAAACTTTATCATTCATATCGGATGCTTCCGGCATCTGCTTTAGCTGCGCCTTGGTCTTTAGCTGCGTCGGAGAAGCCGTCGGCAGTCTATCTTCAACATATAGTTGCGTAGCATTGACAGTTAACAGTGGAAGTTCTTGTGTTGAAGGAGATTCTGATAGTCTACTCGATGTGGGGAGCGAATTTACCGTCTTATTTTCTTCGAATCTCGCGATCATAACATTCGAAGCATCTGCTAATTCAGCGTTTCCGATAGTCTCTTCTTGGCCAATGTCCAATTCCTCTTTGACAATCACTTCCTGTGTGATCTGATTTTCTATTTCCTTCTTAATTTCGTGTTCCATCAACAATCTATCGGTCGTTTCTTCACCATCTTCTTCATCTTCATCTCTCTCCGAGAAAGAATCAGAGGAGCTCATCGATTTCTTGCTGTGCCTCTTCTTTTTCTTATGTGCTTTTCTGTGCTTTCGACTCTTGGAGCTTTTATGATTTTTTCGCGACTTCTTTGATTTTCGCTCTCGCTCAATCTCGGCATTCACCTCGTCTCTTATCGCTTCGTTCAATGTCATCTTCTTGGCAACCTTTTCATTCTCTTTTATCACCCTCAACAGTTTTGTAACGTTTGTATTATCGCTACTGCTAGTGCTACTTGTGGTGCTACTGCTACTACTACTGCTGGTGCTACTGCTACTAGTGTTACTATCGGGATTAATATTCTGTTCTAGATATTCTGTACTATGTCTTCTATCGTCGCTATGTCGTCTAGATTTTTTATGTTTATCTTTTTCCAATGTTCTGTGTCTCGTGTTTGGCGGATGTTTCGAAGATTCAGATGAATGACGACGTCGCGGATAACATTTTTTACCACGTCCTCTTAATCTCCTGTTGTTAACATCGATTCTTTTTGTACTAACAGAAGGCGTTAGTCTTACATTAACAGATGGTGTCGGTTTTATATTAACAGAAGGTGCTACATTTGCCTGCGTTCCGTATCTTGCTTCCCATTCTTCTTTGGTAAGATTTCTGTACGCATACGGATCTTCCCGTTCCTTTCTCTTCCATCTATCGCATCTCTCGTCCCAATACGAGTAATTCTCCATCCTGTATGCTCTATCATCTTCAAAAACTGCTTCGTTCTCTACGATTCTCGAAATATCGACGTCAAATCTCTTTACGTTTTGCTGTCCCATACTGGCACGCTTACGTTCCTTTGCTATTGCAGGTTTTTGATTTTTTTTTCTCACTTCTGAAAATATATTATCTAAATCATGTTGTAGAGATACTACTAACAAGTCACGGCTAACATTTGAAGCGTCAGTTGCAACAGTATTACAATTATCATCTCTCAAACTAAAATCGTTAATGCTAGTATTATATGTTGGCACATCCTTTTTATACGCCGTTCTCGTTGTGCGACTTCTGGGTTTTACATATTCCTGACTTTGGCTTTTGCTTTCCTGACTAACTTCATTTATTATTTGATCCGCGTACTCTGTGTCAGATATGGGACTGAACAAGTGGGCCGCTTCTTCCGATGCGAAATGGGCATCTTCCAATTGACTACTACTCGAAGCTATTGCGGGCTCGGCCTGAATGTCTGGCTGCACATCTAATTGCAATACCTCGTTTAAATGATGAATAAACTCCGAAGGCAGATCTTGAACGGACACAGTAGTATTGTCCAACATCGCGTTCAATTGCTTCATAAATTCCTGTTGGTCGTACAATTTCATCTTTTCGTCCTGCGCATGCCTCATCTCCAAGGATAACGTATGTTTCTTCTCTTTGACTAGACGCTTCATTATAATATCAAATTTCCGAAGACTAGTATTATTCACCATGTTGAAAATATCGTTCTGACTCATTTTTAAGAATCGGCTGATAATCTTGTTCTTCCACATAGTCTCCATGTCAGAATTCTCGTTCTTTTCTACACGACTCCTTGACTTTTGCACGTTGACTTTCGGATGAAGTGAAATGCTAGAGTGTTGAGATTTTTCTGTATTGACGTCCCTCTGTGACTTTTTACGAGGCAATGCAGTATCTTGATTCGTAATCGGTTCAGATAATGCTACATTTTCAAAATTATTTTCATGTCTCTTCGAAGTTTTCCTTTCTTCTTTACTACGTCTCATTGTATCTTCCAAATTTTTAGTTTTCGAATATGCTGCGTGTGTTTTTTCCGATTCCACAAATTGCGTCATTCCATTCTTTTTCTCATTATTCTCGTTCCATGCTGCTTTAGTATTTACTATTTTCGTTTTGTTATTCAAATTAAATGCTACTTTAGGACGATCTTGTTCCTGCAATACGACATCCTTGGATCTCACATTTACATCCTGTATCGGTTCCTCTGTTGACAGACGGTTAACCGCACTTGGTTCCTCAGATACTGTTTTTTTCTTGCTGTCATCTTTGCTTGGTCTTTTTAGCTTGTTAGTTTTGGCTTTCGGTTTCCCTGGAGGTAAAGCTATAGACTCTACAGAACTAATAGGATTAATTGAAGTACTAGTTTCGGAAAGAGATTTGGAACTTGTCTTGGATTCCTCGTCCGACTTTCCCGTTATACTTGCCATTTCCTTTGCAAATTTCAAAGCTTCCTGCATGTCATCCAAACCATCGTCTTTGTTCTCACTGCAATGTAAATTAGAAGGCAGAGAGAGTTTCGGTAGGGAAGATGAAGATACGTAAGTATTAGGAGGCGCCGCATGCATTGGAGGCAATTCTGGTGGAACATATGCATTGATGTCGGAATGTCCGGTTGCCGGCATAGGAAATACCGGGCAAAAATTTACTGGCTCAATAGGAGGTGGCATAAAAACGTTACCTGGACTGGCTATTTCTAGTGGTAACTGTGGAGGTATAAATCCTCCGCATGTATTTAAACCCATATGAACTTCTATGTTGTTATAAGTGGGAGGTATCGGATTTTGAGCATTACTCCATGGAGGATTTGCGTCTTCATGGGATCCAAGCAAACATTGCATATTTGGCGGTGGTTCCGAAGGATTGAATAACGGTGGTAAATCAGACGGTACTGGATACAGAGGCAAGATACGTGATTGATCTTGTTTTAATAATATCGGCGGTGGAGTAGTAGGGTCGAAATCAACGGGCAATTTCTCCTGCTCGATATGCGGCGAAAGTGTTGGTGGACCGCTATGAAAAGTGTTCTCCTTCATCTGTGGCAGTTGGCTATCTAACATGATATTATTTACCGGCACATCAGCTAGGACTGGTTGTGTCGACATATAATTACTACCGTTTGAACTTTCTGCATGTAAAACATTCGAGACGTTTTCCTGTATTTCTAAATTCGTTGAAAGTATCTCTTCATTTGGCGATGCGTCTTTCCATGAAGTATCCTGATCTGTTGCATCAACTGGAAATAAGGTAACCTGCAAATTCGGTGTTTCAGATTCGTCCGGGTCTTTCGTAGCCTCTGTAGGAAGTATTTCGATTCCTTGCAAAGCATCCTGTTGCTGGTCATCTTGTAGTGTATCCTGTAAAATATTAGTTGGTGGAGTATTGTACTGAAGATCTGATTCTAACGTTTCACTCTCAACATTGTTAACTCCATGTAAATCTGACTGTATGAAATTATAGTTGTTGACTGGTTCTTGAGCCGACAGTTCCCAACTGTTCAGTTCAATATATTCATTATCATCCGATACATTTTCCAGATTTGTCACTTGATCGTTGGGTATCTCTAGTTGAGGTCCATCTTCGTTTTCACCTAATATTACATCGTTATTTATATTATTTGTAACATTAAATACATTTGTAGTGTACTGTGTGTCAAGTTCCACGTTCGCGTTATCAAGCTCCATATTCACAGTATCAAGATCCATATTCGCGTTATTAAGTTCCATATTCACGTTATCAAGTTCAATATTCGCGTCATTAGGATTTATTTTTCCAATGTCCTTTAGATCATTGTACGTCAGATTGATCTCAGATGATTTGTATCCGACTAACGGGATACGTTTATTCTCTGCATCATCCTCGACGACGCCGGTCGGCGCATCCTCCTTCCAGACATCCGTCGTCTCCTCGCTGCTAAGGGAGGAGAGCTTCTGCTTCAGTCGATCCGCCGTCTCGGTAATTTTCTGCTGTCGCTCTTCTTCGGAACCGAGTAGAGGTAGTTGCGGCGCAACTTCATCTTGTTCGTCGTTCAGCTGAGTGGCGGACGCCTCGCAGTCCACCGGGAGCAGTCTGGTAGGACTGTTAGGGTATCGCATGTTGTAGTACCCACCACCGCCTCTTCTAACATCCGGTCTGTTCCGCAACAGCGGACCACCCCGCAACTGCGGACTGCCTCGCATCTGCGGACCACCCCGCATCTGCGGACCGCCTCGCATCTGCGGACTACCCCGCGGGTGCGGCTGGAAAAACATGTTCGGTTGCCAGGAGGCACCGAACGACGTGGGTTGCCCCGGCTGCCTCGGCGGGGCCACATGATGGAAGGGCGGACGCGGGAATCTGGGTCGGCCGAAGCGACGCGCGGCTCGGGTACCCTGCGGGCCTCCTGCGTAGCCCCTTCCTCGACCGCCGAAATTGTTGTAACTCATTCCACACTGTTTATTTCCTGACACCTCGGTATCGTCTCAACGAGTTGACGCGAGCACAGGCTACCACCGCACAAGTCTTTGGTAACTCAGCATGCCGCGATAGCGCGCACACACGCACGCTTATTGCATCGAACCGTCGCGAACGACGGGTCTTCCCTCGGATACTCTCGTATTCGGGACGTCAGCAACCATCGTGCTGCTCTTCCTCCGTTTCTCCGTCTCTAGCGCTCGCTCCCGACGTCGTCGAAGTGACGCACCTCGATCGACATCACACACCACCTAACCTCTCACGTTACAGGGACCGCCCGACTGACGTTCTCACCGGCGAGGCTGTCGGCTGCAAAGGAACAACACGTGTTATTAGATTGGGAGGGAAAAGCGCCGAAGGGCGAACAGCGCCCGACGGCGACGTGTCTCGCGACACGAGCATCATCGAACATACCTGCGCTAGTACTCACGCGTTCTCGCGTCAAGCGATCAGATGTTTCGCGCTCCTCTCCTCGCGCGTTGTGTCGTCGTCTCGCGGTTCCCGATCCTTCTCGCGCTTTCTGCTGCCTTCCCCCCTTCTTTCTTTCTTTTTCTCTCTCTCTCTCTCTCTCTCTCTCTCTTCCTCTCTCTGTTGTACCGCGGAGCTCCCTGTGACGATGTTATTTCCGTCGCGTGGCGACGTCGCGGCGAATCCCGCCTTCCTCGGCGCCGCGGACGTCCGCGGACTCCGCTTGATTGATCGATTCCGCCGATCTGATGGCTCTACTCACCAAGTATGGGCACAGACGGGCACAACAGCCCACGAAACGCGTTTTTCGATCCGTCACGAGCACTGACGAAACACTCGCTCTTACACTCGCTCGGTCGTGCTATGACTACTACTGCGTGTACACATGCGCGCGTCCGATATCGCGCTCGACTCGCTGCAACTCGCTGCCGCTGCCGCCGCCGCCACTGCTGTTCATGATAGGTACGCCACGCGATTTGATTACGCATGCACGCGCGCCCGGGCGCGGGAAGGGACGGAGGAGCGCAAAGAGGAAGGGAAAAAAAGAAAAAAAGATAATCAACGGTCACCTCGATCCTAATGCGCGCGACCGGATCTTCCGCGCGCACACGTCTCCCGTGATTATGCAAACATTGTAAACGGCGCGCGGGACGGAGTATGCGACGGTCTCCACCACGTTAGCCCCAGTCCCCGAGCGTCAAATGAGCGTGGCAAGTTCCGTGCCACTTGCACCGGGAGCACCGAGCGTAACTCACACGCGCACACGGAGCACACTCTTATTCTGCCTGTCCGCGGTCCGCGAGTGGACGCCTGGTCTATGAAGGGGGGGGGGGAATAAGCACTCTCCCTTTTTTTCGCGTGTTCTCCTCTCTCTTTTTCGTGTTGCCGATAAATTCCTTATTAATGTGCGCATTTACGATTAACTTCCTTTATTTTAAGTCAGCTGTTTTTCATCAGATTAGCATTCTCGTCCCTTTCCCCGCATCGACGCCCCAATCGCATTCGTAGATGTCTCGCGAGCACGTGACCGCGGGAAAGAACGAGCGAGCGAAGCCTTTTAACTTTATCGGAGTAACGCGGCGGCGGTAAGGAAATGGGAACGCTCTAAAATAAAGGAAACGCTCGCAGGAGTGTCGATGATTGAGACTGAAAAATGATTATCTCTTTAAAATAGAGGTAATCGCGATTCCATGTGACTCTCGCTACGCGAACAGTTTGTTACGAGAATGCGGCGAAATATAAGCGCGATTAAGATTCGCTTAATCCACTCGATACACGAACGTCGCAATTTACTGAGTTTAATCCAATTCTCTCTCTCTCTCTCTCTCTTTTCTTCGCTACTACTTCAGTGATCGAGAGATAACAAGCACGTGTTTATATATTCAAACCTTCGCGATATATTGATCGAGCTCGATGATGCAACGCAAATACTCTTTATCGGACGCCTTATCAGTATAGTGCTAAATCTTTTAGAAGCTTAGCTTCTGAAATTTCAGAAGAGACATGGGACATTAACCGGAAACGACGTAAGATAAAGATGGAAAGATGAGGATAATTATCGCTGCAATTCATCACAATTTTATTGTGCAGTAAAATGTACATTCCGTTATGGAGATGTATACAATTAATTAATATAATAGCAGAGATATCTTTGGACAACAAATTTTCGCGTATGTGTGTGTGTGTGTGTGTGTGTGTGTGTGTGTATGTGTGAGAGTGGCAGAAGAATAACATCTTTTGAACACCTTTGAGCGCTGTACAGATATCGAGACATTGACTGCCTGTACCGCGTAAAATTGTTAAAGTTTGAAAATTCGACGCAAGAGAACGGGAGAGAATTTATGCCGAAAAAGCCATTCATGTTTCGTGTCCGAAATTCCGTAACATTAACGCCGTGCATAACTGAACGTACATCGAACACAAATTTCACGATTTTACATCATTCTTTCATATTGACTTATATGGGAAGTATCGAATAAAGTACATTATATTTTCTCCTTAACGCGGACCAAATTGGAGTTATTACAATATGGAGTTAATTAGATAGAAAGATAATTGGATAAATATACATTTAGCTTTGCAGCTTTCTGTAGAAAATAATAAATATATATTAATATATATACAAGTATTTCTCTGCTTACGAGGCAGGGTTACATTCAGTCATGAATTGAATAGCATTTCTGATTTATATAAATAAAACATTATTTACGCAAAAAATAAATTTGTGACTAAAAATGATTATAGATTTCTATTTGCAAAATAACATTTTTTTCAAGAATTATAATTCTTAATAAAATATTTATTACAAAATGAATATTTAGCTTATAATACATTAACTTCTACATGTGATTAAAAAACAATACTATTCTTTTTTTAAGTAGATCACCTAATGCAATATTTACTATCATAAAATTAATATTTAATTTGGGTCGTTGGTTAATGAATTATTAATCATTTTTGTTGTAATCCGTTATCTACTAATTCATTTTTTAAATCCATAGTGTGCTGATAATAAATTCTAAAATTTGGAAGTCAAGGCAGTCGTTGTAGAGAAATACTTGTATACATATCGATTCTCTTTTCTTTCATTTTATATATTAATATAGAATCATTGTAAGATATTTTATATATATATATATATATATATATTTATATATATAGTATGTCTTATTTTCTTTTAACTCTTGGAAATAACCGATTCCTTTGTAAATCTGAAGAAATGCTGTAAGATCACTATACGTTACTCCGTATGAATATTAATATATGTAAACATTTGCAATATCTTTACGCAAAGATATACGTACAATTTCATCCTTGTACAAAAAACGGTTCAGTGTAATTAAGAAGTTGCAATATTCTGTTTTTAGGTTTATCTTTGAATACTTCCTCTTTTTTGGAAGAATAAAAGAAAAATTATTCGTTCTCTCCTTGACAAAAAAATCATTTTAATATTTTCTTATTAGCCTTATGCATTCATTAATTTGTTGCTCTGCCAATTAAACGCAATACAATGAGATATTTTGCAAAAATTTTTACATTAAGAATGATTCCTCTTTTAAAATGTTAAATAATAGCAGAATAGTGGTAGCGATATTAATGGAAACATTTAATTAAGTACATTTAAATACAATCAGTAAAAGCATTTTTGCGCATAATAATATAATAAATGAATTTTATGTATATTGTGTATATAAATATATATGTATACATATATGTGTATATACACATATGCATATATAATGTATATATTTAGTTTATATATATATATATATATATATATATATATATATATATCATATTAATAATGTAGCGATATAACATGATATATATTCAGAATAATTTTAAATTATTTCAGAACCATTTTTATATGCTTAACAATTTATATACAATACATACATAGAGCTTCCCTGGTCTATCTTATAAATTAGTGGAAAAATAATGCTGCTTTGGCCATGATCTTGCGCATCAGTAATTATAAACTACATCTTTGTTGCTAATACCTACACTTTTGAATGTGTGTTTCATGGTAGTCTTCAAAATAGTCAAAAATTCTAATTATACACAGAGTTTATCATCGCGAAGTGTATACTTCTAGAAAAATTTCATCTCGAATAATGCATCGATCGTTACCATAATATAATCCTTTACTATAGTCTGCCATTCGTTAATAGTAATAGATAACGTTAATACTTTGATTATTATCACTGTATGAGGATGATTTGTGTAAAGCAAGTAGCCATCGATTATTCAATAAATGGAATAAATTACTTTCAAATTTACTTTTTTTTACGTTTTGGTTTTTACTAAATTTGTAGTAATTATTCGGCTTTGCGTCGTTATATGAAATATTCAATTTACTCATATAAAATATCAAGCATCTTTTCGACTTTAATATGGAAATAAAATGATTCGGCGATTGCGATCTCTTAATATTCTGTTGAATAAAATGAGATTTCATACTGAAAAATATATTATAAAGTATACATATAAAAAGTACAAGTCGGTCGAATTATGAATATAATATTCGAAAATGGAATGGCTCGGTAATTCATATACATATTTATATATGCATATATATGAATTCTATTACAATGTTTAAATATAAATTAAAAATATGCGTATATATGAACTACATCATAATGTGTAAATGTAACTTGAGAACGGGATGACATACGCACATGGAATGTGTAACTTAAGTGTTTTTTTTTCTCTGAAAATGGCTATTTATCACTTTGTTTCATAATTCATAGTAAGTCATAATCATCGCTTCAAATCAAACTAACGCAATTATTAAATTCTCATCAGCCCCATATCTGGAATATGACTTTAATGTACAAGCAGACAAGCGTATTGGAAGTAACGTTTAATCGTAAATCCTCTCGCATTTGTCTTGCCAATTAATAATAAAATAGTTATATCTATATTCTATATGTACTCTTCTGTGACAAATAAGATAATTACAAGGCCATATAGCAGTACCGCAGAGCATTCTTACAATGTTAATATTTCTATACTACTTTTAATATGTTTTAAGATAGAAATTTTAGTTCAGAATTATTTATTCTAGCTAGCGAACTAGGATAAATTAATCTTAAGAAAGTGCTGTACAATGTAAATAGCTGTCTCTCGACATCAATAGGTTCGTGTGAGAAGTATACCTATTATATACCTCTATAATTTAATAAATTTATCATATATTTACTTTCCAATAAATTAATATTCACGTTGCAACAAATAAACAACGATCTGTACATTCAATATAAAAATTAAACCTAAGGACGGAAAACACAAAACGCATTAATCAGATATTCCCCACTGTGAATAATGTGTTGGTTGGCAATATGTCAAGTTGCCACATTGTTATCTTGAAATCACGCTATGCGCGTAATACTAACAGTGGAATCGTATAATTACTCATTACTCTAACTTTTGTCCGAATAGTTCCATTAAAGTATAACGCTCGCCGAGTCCAATTAATTGTGCGGGGCATTTTTCTGGGTACGAATGAAAAAAATTTCATTTGTATCTCGGACTATCTGGCGGGGTCGGTTGTGTGTTAGCCTTCTGCTTTGGTCCGGTTTTAAAGGACATCTTTTTTACGGGTCTTGGTGAAATTCCGTGGAGCGCAGTACTCTCGGGGATATCATTGCTAAACCACACTCTGCTTCCGTCAGAAACTGGAAACAAATGCCGGAAATCTCACTGATTGTAACTTTGCAGATTATCGATCAACAAGCAACATAAAATTTTAGCCAGAAAGTGATGCTCGTGTGAGAAAGACAGAGATTATTAGAAAAAGTAAGCGTTCGAACAAGAAAATAACATTGGCGGAAAATATTTTATTGATATTGCAAATATTATATTCTCCTGCAAAGCGATATTAAACACATATAAACATAAGAAAAAATAATATCCAAACATGCTATCTTTTAATGTTGTTCATAAATTGGGAAGATTACCTCTGAATATATTTTGCAAGACTGCCAAACAAAAAGTTAATTAAAAAACATAGAAATGTTAAAGAAATTGATATTTTTTACTTTATTACCATACTCGGCAGATTAAATCTTGCAATTATATATGTACAACGTTATTAGATATACAACAGATATAAGATTAGAGTTGGAAACTATTTACTTTCAAACGTCATGTTGCAGATATTTCATGGATTATTGTCTACGTAGTCTATGAGATTGTGATCAGAGATAATTATAATATATATATACTTAACAGATATAGATAGAGAGACATAAGATACAATGTCAGATAAAACGCTGGAAGAACAGCACGGAAACAATAAATAACTAATAATACTACCTTGTCCGGTGGTGTTACAAGGTGGGTGGGGGTTAGTGGACTGAATTAGTCACCTCTATTCGCACGGTTGTCACTGCTAGCTGTCGAACTGCTGCGCAAGCCGGAGCGTCCCTGATGCGAATCAATAAGTGCTGCCGCGAGATTTGACGATGCTGTGGATTGCACGCTTGTTGTAGATCCTGATAGTACGATATTAGTAATAATAATAGATTTCTAAAATAATCAATATCGTAGCGATATGCGAAATTCTGCAGAGACATGTTTCATTTATTTCTGCATATCACATGTGTGAAGATGTAAATAAAATTAAATGTTGCATTACAAAATAATATATAACACTATTAATGCTTTTACTCAATCGAGATTTACGTACCAGAGACAGATGAAGCTGCGCTAAATGGGCTTGGCGGTTGCACCGGTGAATAAACATTTGCTGTAAATTCCTCAAATGTCGTAGCTTCCTTGTGATTTCTCATAACAGTATCGATGGATCGCGCCCTCTCCTCGTAACTGAAATTTTTATTTAAATGATATTCCATTTGACGATTTCATAATTTTGCAGCTTGTAAACAGACTACTTACTAATGTTGGTATAAGGTAAGCGTAGATCTCTTCGCTCTACTTGCGGCTAACGCGGTCGTCCTCACTAAACCTGGTAATACCTTATCTTCCACGATACACTCATCAAATAAAGGACCAAAAAATGGAATCTCCGATTTACGCGAGATCTGTATTCGATATAGCTTGTTTTTCAGTGGATAAATGACTATGAGGACGTCGCAGAACTCTGTGGGTATGATGTCTCTGCGATAATCTCGCCAATGTTCCGACCAAACTATGTGGATTTCATCATTGCCAAGATGCCGTGTCTGAAATCAGGTATCATTTAAATATCTTGAGAGTAAACACCAGTGTGCGATTGTATCAAAATACCTTTTGCAACAAACTCTCGGGGCTGTCCGATGGCATCCTTGTAGCAACGTGGAAGAGAA
This sequence comes from Solenopsis invicta, assembly GCF_016802725.1. NCBI lineage: Eukaryota > Metazoa > Arthropoda > Insecta > Hymenoptera > Formicidae > Solenopsis > Solenopsis invicta. The sequence goes on from NC_052664.1 coordinate 17,847,546, forward strand.
CTTCGGTGAAAGATGTGGCATAATACGGCGCGGTAACACCAGACGCCTTTCCAGGCACTAAGCCACCGAGAAAACCAGTATGCGATTCTAATTCGACTTCCCAAGCGAGTCTCGCGATGAAGCTCTCGTACTCCTTACTGGCAGTGACGTTGCTTAGTATGGAGTTCTTGTCTTCTTGTCCCTGGCTGACGTAAATCACTGCTATCTTGTGTGTCTCCCGAGACCGCTGGCCATCGAGATTACGGAGCTCGCGTAAGAGCTTCTCGTTTTTTGCCAGCAGATGCAATTTCTTACGCAACTCCCAGCCGGACAAACCGAGATGCGAAAACAGAAGGCGGCAGTGATGAAATGGCGCCGGGGGCGGGCGACATGATGGTGGACTGATTGCTGTTGCACTCATACTAAAATTAAGATTTATTAACATTAAATACAATGTAAAATTACAATAACATATGGATGTGTCATTTATCTAATCTAGCTGGACAAAAGTATTTCTACTTTATTCTATGCAAATATTCTCTTATTCTTTAATTTTATGATTATTTATGTTATGTATACTTATGTTATATGTTATATACAAATATAATACATTTTATTCTTTATTCTCCAGTTTGTTTTTAAATATAAATATATATAATTTTCTTAAATTCAAAGTTTAAATTTAAAGTTAGTATATAATAATGATATAAATAACAATAAAACTAAATAACAATGCAAAATATTTGCATGCAATCAAGTAGAAAATACTTTTGTTTCGCTAGATATGTGTTAGGTTCGAAGTAAAACAAGATCATTTTCATATTTTAAGCTTTTATAGATATAAAAATAAAAAATAATATAATAATGGTTTTTGTAAATTTTAGATTTAGAAACCCCAAGATTTTTTTAATACTATTATGAATATAGATATAATATCTTAAATCTTTATATTTTTGTTAGAAAATTTTGGAAATGTCAAAAATCAAAATAAAACTGTATTACTCAGGTATTACAACGATAATCAAAAACGTAATTGTTCAGATTCTTCTAAATAAAAATATTTTTTTAAAAAATTCTTTAAATTTGCATTTAAAAATAGTATACATAAATAATTATAAAATTAAAGCATAATGTGGAATATCTGCAAGGAAGTAAAAATACTTTTATCTAGGTAGAATAGCTTAGTGACATATTGTGCGAAACTCCGTTATGATCAATTGCAAATCGATAAAACGTATTTATATATTGAGATACACGCAACCTGATGTGTTGGTTCCAATTGTTCATGTGTTCTTGCTCTGCGTTTCTCTGATTTAAAATTGTCGCAATAGTTTCGCTTTCAAGATAATGTCCTTGAGGTGGATTAGCGGGCGCATTGAGAGCGATTTCTGGATTGGTCAAAACTTCCGGGCTGGTGTGTCCTATATATTGAAGAAGCTGAAAACACGCAATTTTTTAGAGAATCACTACTTCATAGTTATCGAAAATTACAGTATGTCCTTATAATTTTAACTTTGCTATCTTACATCATCTAAGTTGTCCATGTCGCTTGCAGCGTTCGCAAAAGTCGGCAATATGTGCGGCTCGCGATGCCGTATTGTGTGTCTGGGAGTACAGTTGTGAGGTGTGATGACACTGTTCAAATCATCCGTATGTAATTTTACGCTCCAATCAACTAAAAAAAAATCACAGAGATTTATATTATGTCTTTATTAAAAAAATTAGTATCAAGCAAGAACAAAAAATAAATTATTACCAGGTTTCACAAACGGCAGCGGTAGATCATCATCAATGAATGGTTGGCTATACAAGATCGAACTGTCCCAAGAAGCTTTTCCAGCAAGATCGCGCAACAAAACTCTAACCAGAGAAGGAGCTGTAGTCAAACCAGCCGTGACGCCTCCGCCAGGTGCGTCCAACGCCGCCAATTCTATCAGTGACATTATGATCGAATTAGAGAGCATCAAGAGTTGTATATTAGGCGCTTGAAAAACGGCGGAGGACAGCTCGTCTCCATCGATTCCAGGAACGTCATCCAATTCAACAACTAGTGATGAAAGACGCGCAGCTCCGATACCCATTGGAAAGTGTCCCAAATGATTAATTAAATGCATCAGTACCTGTGTTCAAGTATAATATTTATATAAATATTTACAAATATTTATATAAATTATGCATCTCTATATATGTATAACAGATCAGCTTACCATTTTTGCTGCCAATTGTACAGATTGAATATTTCCTTTGCGAGGGGATTTAACGGAGGATTCGTCAATTAAATTATCTAACGTAATATTAGGATCGAAATCATCGTCGTCGTCCTGATTCTTAGCGATTTTCGAAAATCCCTTTCCAATTTTATTTTGCACTATGTTATTTAACACCTACATAATAAAATTAAATGCTGTAGAAACCGAGACAAAATAAATCATGATATATCACTTCTTTGCTACAGTAACGATATAACTCAAAAAATAAAATTTTCCAGTAAATTTTGAAACGATAACTTTCAAGTTCACTCATTGCAACCAATCTTGGATTGATGACATCAGAGGCAAGAAAATATACCATGAAAATTCTTGAAACGTATATTCCAACGAGATTGCGCATTTAGTATATTAAAATAAAAATATTTTTCAATAAAATATTATTTATAATCAGTAGAGCAAAAAAAATTTGTAAAATATGCTGAAAACTTTCCTTTTGTTTGAGTATGTGATCAATAAATAACTCATATATGAATTAAATTGTGTCTTATCAAGGACGAAAATAAGGACAACTATTGAATCGAAATAAATATTTGCTTTTCAATATAATTGTAGCAACATAGTTTTCGGTATTTTATTACTACAGTTATTTTAAATATAAAAATACTTCACTAAAATGGAAGTTAATATTGTACACGTTGTAAGAATAATTTAGCTTTTTTACATGCCATTTTTCATGCATATATTGAATGTATACGTGTGTACGTTTTGAATCGATATATGGAATGTAATTTTTTATCGCTTTGAATTAAATCGCTCTTGTCAGCATGGACTTCGCAGTCAGGCCAGCACGAACTTCGCAATCAGGCCAGCAGGAGTTTTAAAAGCGATTTTGATGTTACGATTTGATTTAATGATTGCAAAGGAATAAAAATATCATTTCCTCAATGTATTCAATTCTCATTGCAATTCTCATTTTTTTGTAGACAACTCAAAAATTACAATTTTTAAGTTAAGTTATTATTGTAGCAAATGAAAAATATATAAAATATACAAAAAAATGTACTAACTGTAAATAAGGTCATCAAGAGAGGTTTTCCTTGAAACACTTGTAGTAATACTGTTGGTCCTAAGTGCATGGCCCATTCGCCCAAACAAAACAGCATTGATACTGTTAAAGGTCCGCGTCTTTCACGCGTTGTCATTCGCCCAAGTGTATCCGATAAAATCTGCATAGATATCAAAAAATCAAAATTATTATTATATTATGTTCTTCCTCATAATCTTTAAATCAATCCTATGTTCCATTTAGCATTCATAGCGTTTGTAATATATATTCGTCCTAGTTTAATATTTGATAAACAAGAATGATATAATATGATTATAGACTTAAAATGCGGTTTAATGAAATGCACATCAAATCTTACATCGTACCTGTATTATCTTAGATGGCACATTAGGATACAATTCTAGCAACACATCAGCCTTATCGCAGAGAAGTAACAGAGAATCACACGCAACCTGTGCAACAGTAGCGTGAGAAGCCTAAAATAAAAAAAAAAAAAATGATATAATCATTGATCATTAATTTCCGATATGTATAGATTAACTTCTATATATCTGAATAATCATCAACATAAAGTTAGTAACATATAGAGAATTTGGTCATTAGCGGGTATATAGAATATCAGATAAAAGGGCATCATCGCAGACTGAAACAATTTATCACTTCGGACACACATATAGCAGTAGGCCATGCAAAATCAACGATATATCCTCGTAAGGCACGCAGGTATCAATCCAAAACTGTAAACGTCACATAATAACGGCTGACATTGTTATATAATGCAGAAAAAAGGAGGACTACCTGATCCATTAGGGGAAAACAGAAACCAGCTCTGCGACGCTCTGCTCCTTGCATCCGCTGCCAATGACACTCAATGAAAGAGATATTCGCTTTCATCTTATTACTATTGCAACATACCTTATACCGCTTTATATAGCCTACATGTCGTTAAACGGATCTCTTTTTTTAAAAATACATATTCACGGATAGCAACGGTCACGCGATATATACTGTTTAACTTAAGACAATATTCCAAATGCAAACTATCAAGCAACTACAAATCAAAAAACTCATAGAGAATATTTTTCTCATGCAGTCTATGTTCTAAAGTTCTAAGGACTTCTGTTAAAATCTGTGTGTATATAGGCGTTCTAGTGATCTTATATAATCGTCTTTCAAAGACATCTAATAAAGATTTACAATTTAATTTAAGACAAAATTTCAACTTACTCTAAGTGCAAGAAGAAGAACTGTGACAGCTTCCGGAATTCTCGGATGTTGCGTTTTGTAGGACAGTTCTTTGTATACAAACATCGCGATACTTGACAGGGCCAGACATCTCGCAATACCAGTGGGTTCTCGTCGACAGCTTCGCAGAAGTATTGTTACAATATGCTCCTAAGAATGTAAAAATAAATTGAATAAACATAAAATTGTAAGGATCAATTTGGAATCATCTATCAACTGTGTTATTAAGTTATGCATAATAATTACTTTTGCTTCTGGACACGTCATAGTTACAATATCAGGTCCATTTGGTTGTAACATGGGTAGCTTGATCATTGTGACAGGTAACGTTAACAATGAGCCAATAATAGAAACAGCTTCTGTCCTTGGTGCCTGAGAAAAGAATAAAACAATAAATATACATTCGAATAAACGTTACATTATTTAACTCGCAGAAAAAAATTATATACCTCGACATCTTGACTGCTAAGTATCACATTAGCAGCATGTATATAGTCCAAAATCAAAAGACTCGATCCAGGTAGATTTAAACTAAATAATCTGGGCCCTGTATATTTTACAAGTACATGCAGTACTTTACTTTCGTTACTAGCAATTCCATTATGAACGGCGCGGTAGAAGAGCGTGAGATGTTGTTTTGGTAAACTAATATCCAGTGGTTGTACCGTTAAGAGACATATAAGACGATACGCAGCTAATTTACCACTTTCATATTGATCGGGAAGCTGAATTGCCTGCAAAGGATTACGTGGATAAGCACCGAAAGATGCAATTTTCATATTATATGTGTGTATACCTTGAAACACCAAGGTGCAATAACTGTTAGAGGTGGAATTAGATCTGGTGCTGGAGGTGTTGCTTGATTATCCCCGGATACTCCTTGATTTAAACGTATCTGTATAAAAAATTGATTATCAATTTAATATTGTAATATCATTTTTCAGGTCCAGTTTAGAACTGTTTTAAGATTGAAAATATTCAGTGCGTAGTTTGAAGGCCTAAAAAATGTATATAAATTTACATACAAGAAATATTACGTCTTAAGATCCAGCTCTAAACGTTTAAACTATTTCTTTATGTGTTGTTCACAAAATGTTAGGTGAATTTTTTAATTCATCAATTGATCAATCGGAAATACAGTTTCTTTCAGAAGGAAAAAGTTACATTACTAGTTTTATTTTTTACTGTCTATTTATACATATAAACTGTACAGCATAAGAATTAGGTAGATATAACTCTATACACATATTTTATTTTTAACTTAATTTATTTAACATACTGAAATTAATAATTATTACCTTAATTAATGTTTGTGTGAGTTGCACGAGATAATCCATGACTTGGCCATGTAAAACAGGATCTTGAATATTATTAACATCACCTAATGCCGACAGCATACGTCGCCATAAAACGACAGCCACATCTGGCAACCATCCACGGACCCCTCCACCCGCCATAACTGATCTCCTCTCAGATGCGTCATTTGTATCTACAGAACAATAAAAACTACTAAGTATATGTTAATTGTAATCCATTTTAAGTATACAATTTAAGTTTAAAACCAAAAACATATTATTGAGCAACATTGTTTATTAAGTTATTTATGCATTATGAATTTGTCATATATAATTGAGCTTTATATTTTGTAGTGTTGTGCAATAAGAAAAATTATTACAAGCTTAACATATGACTCGATAATAAATGTATAAAACCCAGAAAGCGAAAAACCATCTGAAAAGCATAAATTAAAGAAATATTTTAATTCAATATTATTCAAATTTCTTTCTGTCGCTTTAAATGTCCAAGTAATCATGTTCATCAAAACGCAATATATTGTTAATAAAAAATCATTATTCAGCTAATATGAGATGTTGTAAAGTGGTTACTGAAGCAAGACATATAACAATTTTTCGGTGATGCAGAAATATTCACACAAATGTTCACACATGATGGAAAATTATTGCACGTTGAAATAATACGTTGTATAGATAATGTACAACAACAGGCCTTACATACCAATACTGCTACCGTCAATATTTTCTATCTGTATGGGACTATCTTTGTTGCTATCAACGCCACTGCTGGGTGTTGGTGAAGGGCAGCGTGGTGACGGTGGTTCGCTATCAATTATAACAATGCTATCCAAAGATTTTGCACGTCTGTTGGACAGCATCTTCCGACCGGTCGCTGACGACGAAGTCGAGCCGTTTGACAGTAACCGCGCCATATCTTGTTCTATCGATAGGGGGAGTACTGTATGTGTGGAAATTGTTTACAGTTACTCAAGAAAGACAAACACTGCGGAGATGTATTCAATGATAAATTGTTTAGTTAAAATCGATCTAATGAACAACATGCCGATTAAAAAATTAGGATAAGCGACGATGGGCGCTGCGTTATAATTATGACAAATCTACGGGAGGAAACGATGCTAACTGTCCGTCTCTGTACGGTACGGGGCAAAGTTATTTTTAACCTGGTGTCGGCGCCAAAGCGAAAAAAAAAGAAAGGAATAGACACAGTTATAAATAAATTGCGTACACAGCAACACAAAGGCATTATTAAAGATTTCGCCATAAGTTCGAAAAATGTAAAAATAAAAAAAAAACTATGTGACTAATTGCGCTTATTCACTTACCGGGAATACCGCTGTGTACTGTGTGCGTCCGTTGCCTATGCAATTTTGCACGAGTCTTAACGTTATATATAGTGTTGTCGCTCGCACTGCGCGGCAATGGTCGCACCTTTCTCATATCACGTAGCGGGTGATCTGATCAAAATTGAAAAGTTTCTTTATTAAATCAGTATTGCAAAAAAAAAAAAAAAATTACGATCAAGTGATCTCACGTACCTACGACGCTTCTATTTAACACGGTATTATTCTCTTGATCAACGCTGCCTTTCCGAGGCGGCTGTACGCTTCCAGTTGACGCCGCGCGGCTTCCGATTCCACGTCTCTTTTTTGATTTCTGTTCGCTGAGTCTGTCTAAAGGTAGATCATTCAAATCCAAGTTATATACGTGTCTCGCCAATACTCTCGTTAGCGTGTCCAGAGTTTTCTGTATAGGCATATGTAAAAATAAACTTTATTCCATAGATATGAGTCAGAACTCGTGAGATATTTATCGTAGACTCACCGCCCACTCTCGAATTAATTCCTCCCATTGTGTTAACGATGTCAACACCTCTAGAAACTGGTCCCATAACTGGGTAGAAATAACCACGTTTAAGTTAGCCTTAATCCATGTAACAATTAGAGTCTGGAATATGGCAGGCGCAAGTTTTCCACCGATACTTTCCTGATGCTTGCGGCGAGAGGACTTCTCGCTCAGTACGAGCGATGTAATTTGCAGTAACACTCTGATGGATTCAACAAATTTAAATTAATTATTGCAAAGAAATATTAATTGCAAAAAAGTTATAAATACCTAAGTAACTGTTCCCAAGTCGCCGGTTCCAGTCTAGAGTGCATAACAACATATCGGTATACATTTAGGACTCTCTTACAACTGTCCGTTTGCTCCTCAAGTAATGTCAAAGATGCATTCGGTCCTGAATTCTCTAAGAAAAATACATTTGAAGCTTGCGTAATAAAAATTTGCAGAACATTTTGCAAGCCTGCTCTAATGAACAAATTTTCTCGGTGTATTGCGCCAAGATAAGAATCATTTCTTAATCTCGTCTGCCGGTAACTATCAGACGGACTTTTTTCCATTTCGCTTTCCTTTCTTTGACTCTCCTCAAAATCCCGTTCTTTATGGCCATCAAGCGGTTCTAACATAAATGGAGGGATTTCCTACAAAACATGTAATAAAATATATAACAATTTACATAAATGTGTTTGTATGAGGTGATATTTTTTGCAATAAATTCTTTATAGTTTTTTCGGAATGTGGGGGATCATAGAAATGCCTGTTGGCATCGGTAATATTGAATTAATTTTTAATTTCATTTTGTGATATTACAATTCAAGTTTTATTTAAAAACTGTTTGAAACTGAAAGTAATGGCATACAGTTCGAGAGAATAAGCAATTATAAACACAAGAAACGTTATTTTAGCACAAGAAACATTATTTCAGCACTAAGACCTAGTTTTCATCGTTTAAGCATGTCAGTTATTTATGTTTGTATATATAATAGAGTTACTGCACTAGTTGCTGAACAAATCATCAGTAAGTGACTGTTTAAGAAAAATTTAAAAAATAAAACTTTAAAATAATAAATTGTAAATTGATACTTTTTAAACATAAATTTTAAATATATTTAATTAAAATATTATTTTTACTTGAAAAGTAGTTATATTAAGTTTTTATTTGTTCATTGTCTAATGCAGTCACCTTAGATGATTTTCTAGCATTTGAAACTCACATTCATTTGAATCCAATCTTTATAAACGGCAATAGCCTTTCTTATGGCTCCTGCATGGTGGAAATCCAGAAGAAATGCCTGTCTGTACAATTCATGTACAAAGTTTACATTATCCCTGTTTCCATATAAAACCTCTCTAACTAACATAGCTGAAACTGCACTATCTTCCTGATTTTGACCATCTTGCTGGGACATGGTTGATTCGGGTGATAGTAAATTCGAATCAGCAGAATTTTGAGTGTATACCGATACACGGCGTAATTCCGATTCTGTGTTTTCCTCATTTGGTGTTGTGCTGTAGATCAGATAGCATTTGATAATATAATGTAATTCAATTGTAGTACAAGTAAACAGATGATAAATGAATTACCTTTGTGAAAGATGTGCGAAAAGTCCATCTTTTCTAGCAACATGCGTAAAGCTCGCAATCCATTTGATTAAAGCAACTTTACAAAGTAGATAGTTATTCTGATTTTGATTCATCGGTTTACGCATTGTGGGTAATTCTAAGTTAGGTTTGTAAAGCGAAAAGTTGTCATTAAATTCTGGACAGATGTGACGTAGATATGCTACCTTAAAACGTTCTAATAAAAATTGGAAAGTTTTATGCTGTCGTGTAGATTTATCACGCCATTCTACTTTTACCACCTAGCAAACGTAAACAAACGATTATAAATCATTTTTATCCTAATTTTAAGATTAGAAAAATATTTATAAATATGTCCACATGTAAAGAAATATATAAATTATATACCTGAGTAACCATAAATTCAAGCAATGCTTCCAAAAACCTAACAGTTTCATTGTCGAGTGGCTTTTCTCCACTTTGCGGTGGTAGGATAGGTCCACTGTCAACTTGACTGATAGGACACTGATTTGATCCATTGTCATGAAAAGTACTTTGCCCAAGTTGCGTGTCATAAAATTCTCTCTTATCCTTCTCCTCGGAATTGGCTGCTCTCGCCAGTTTATCTTTCTTACTATCCGTCTTACGATCACATTTATAAGGCGACGCTTGATGCGGTGGAAATCCTGGCACCAAGCTGGCAAACATCTGATGTATGTGTTCAGGAGCATTTTCGCCAAGGGCTTGATACCACAAAATAAAGTACCTAAAACATTAATGTTAAGTATACATTGCTTCAAATAAATATACATGAAAATATATGTCGAAATTCGCGAATCAAAATACTATAGTACAAAAGTTCTCATAAAATTAAGTAAGATATTTGTAAATTGATATTTCAAATAGTAATTTTTGAGATGTAGAGATTAAACCTGGCCAATCACAAACTACGCTTAGATAGATGTATGTCCATAAGTCATATGTTGTATTAATAATTGCATGATTGTCTAATCTTTGACAACTTTAAGACATTATATTTCACAAACTACAGCTTGAAAATTTACAAATAATTTTTTACTTAAATTTTCAAGAACTTTCTTGCTAGGATTTTGATTTATGAATTTTGGGATATCTTGTATACTTCAAACACTGCATACCTTATAGCTTGTCTTCGAAGTTTCCAACTATTACCAGGATGCAAGAGCTTCTGCAAGATTCGTGCTAAACTATGACACTGCCATCGTCTATTAAGTAACTCAGGAAGAAGAGTTAAAATTTTCTCCAGAAGTTGCAATACTTGTTCTAACTCCTCCCTGTGTGCTTTATGCACTATAAAAGAAAGTATAAATTAATTTTTATTTTTAAATCATTTTACATAAGGAATATTTGTGACAAATACCATAAGTCTGTTTTTAATAACTGAATTAATGCACTAAAAAACAGATCTTTTGATTAACTCTCACATGAAGATATTTGTAGAAACATTCATGTAATTGTAATTCGATTATAAGAAGTTAGTAATGAAAGAAGTAATCAATGCAATAAAATTAAGCTAGAGTAATATGATATATGACTTACCAATATGGAAGGAAAGCTCTGGCAGCAGAATGGGAAGAAATGAAAGAGAGATGATAATAAAATAACGAATGAATATATTATGGTTAATACAAAATTTATTACAATTTTGAATATAACGATATTATTGTCAAGTTATAAAAATAATGCGATATACATCAAAGCATGGAAATCTTCAAAGTTATGCAGCATTAGGACAGTTAGATTTATTTAGTACATTACTTTAATATCAGTCCAGTTTGCAACTTACCGCGCTGCCGAAGATTCGCTTCGGCGGACACGAAACAATCGTATAGGATGAAGTACACATGGCTGAAGTTACCCTCAAAAAAGCCCTTTGCCTCGTCAGTGTCCACGTTTTCTTCAATATAAAAACGTATGTGAATTGTTTATTTTTACATAAAATATAATCTATTCTTTTCAGGTTCTTCTCGCATCATTTATCTTTCTTCTTTTTTCTTTTTATGCTGAAGAAAAAAAGAGAAGTTGAACTGTGCAAGAAGTCCAGCTGAAAAGAGCAAATGTATATTCAAAAGCATTAATTAAATGATGAAAAAGGAAAGAAATCTTTTTCTCGCAACATCAATGCCTTATACAGAGGAATGCAATAGAAATTCTATTGCATCACTCATTCGGGATATCTGTGCTCATATGGTAGAATTCCTTTTCCTTTTTCCATATATGTATATTATCAGAAACAAACAAGGAAGGAAGAAGAAACAGAGAGGAATGCATATGTAACAATTTATACATATTATATTTTTTTAATTTAATTCACAAAGACTGCCTGAACTAATGCTATTATGTTTTGCATGAGTTATTGAGTATGTATTAATCAATACATATTACTTGGATACGCATACATTTTAACATCTTAATTCAGATTCCTCAGTGCAAATTTGGTGAAATTCTTTAAATATTCATTCCTGTTAAAGTGTGTGCCAAATGTATTATTAAAATCATCGTACTTATTTGTTATAATTTATAAAGCGTGAGTAAATGAAAGATCATATGTATAATTAACCTCATATTGATCATTTGCTATACAATGTTTCTTTAGTTACTTAGGCCAGTATTCACATTACATAAATCTGGAATTAATTGCGCTTTCAATCAAAGATTAAAAATTATTTACAACTATAAATAGCAGCCTTAGTCAAGCAAAATAATAAAACAGATAAATAAAATAAATATTTTTTATATAAAATATTTATATGAGTATGCTAGACACACATAAGCGCATATGTGAAAAGTATTTAAAGTTAGAGACAATATTTATTAATAACTTTTTGCATATGTAAAGATACATATGCAATGATAATGTAACTTTAGCTGGCGACAGAGGCCACAAGTTGGTTAATGTGGTCAGGCGGTTTGGTGATTAGATATTGACTACCTCTCTCTCACAATACTGTAAAACCACAATCCTAAAACTGATAATTTAAAATTTTTTTTCTTTTAACTAGGATTTGCAACAAACAAGTGGAACACAAATTTTATCTATATTAAACAAACAGCTGACGAATTAAATAACACAAGTAATGCTTTCTCAAATCTTTTACTAATTTTCTTACAAAACTTATTTAAATAAAAAAATAAGCTTAAACTTATTGGCTTTGTTTTTAAGATCTATTAAATATTATATTTTGCTTTATTTCATGAAGAGATATAATCATTTCCTAAAATTCAAATATAATTAATTCTAATTATTACAATGGTATATTCGTAAAATATGCTGTTACAAAAACTTTTCGCTAATGTTACTTAGAATGACCTGGATTAAAATCCAATTAACTTAGTAATTAATTTATCAAGCAATACCTGTGCTATTTTGTTAATATAAATAAAATATGATTTTTTTTTGTTATTTAACACATAAAAAGATTAGATTAAATTAGAAATAATGAATTATATAGTGAGAAATTTTGCAATAAACAATCCTGCCAATTAATCAGAGTTTGATCAGAGTTACCCATAATAATTATTCGAAGCTTTATTGTTTAACAGTATTTTCTCTCAATATCATTTTCTATTTGTAAAGAAAGTCAAAAGAATTGCATGAAATGAACTGTCTGCCTTCAGCAACTTGAAAAATATTGTAAACTTTGACATTCTCTCTATATTCAAGCTAAGAGCAAAAGCTAAAGTAAGACTCGTTGAAGAACGCGACACGAAGCTCCTAGAAACAAACGTGAAATCTAAACAAACGCCAAGAACTTCCTTGCGCTGGAAACGTCATCGCACTCCCAATTGGAGGCATTTTCGCCAGCGCGCGTAGGAGCGAATAAATACCAAGTGGTACCGCCTCGGCTCGCGCGATTACTCTTCCGCGAAATACTGACTCAGCCAACCTCTTCCGACCTAGTCGCCCGGCGCAACGTCGTCGTCATCATGGTTCTCACCTAGCACGATCTTGAGATGCTTGAATCGCGTCGCGCTATCCTTCTTGACATCCTGGATCTTAAGCGTCGACTTCTTGACGTCTACATGGAGCTTCTTGCTGAACATGATTCCACCAGCCGCCGGCGGCCACGGGGACAAGAACAACCATCGACGACGACGCCCAGGACGGTCCGCGTCGATGCCGGGTCCGGTTACCTTCGCGCGATCACCATGCCAGCGGCGCGAGGTGCATGGCCCACCCTCGTCACGTCAAATCGGCGTCAAATTACGGCACACACCTCCGATCAGATGTACGTGACGGCCATCTTGAGCGCCTCACTGGCCGCACGCACCAGCGCTGCGCCGCTCGGTGGTTCCTCGGGGCAATGACATCATCCGTCATACAATTCCCGGAGAACTGCGGATTACGGAGAACATTTGTGACGTTGCCTCAAGTTGCCTGATGGACGATGAAATTTTGAAGGTTCATACGACTGTCACAGAAATATCCATATGCCGTTTTTAAAATGGTTTTTTTTGTATGTCCCGATTTAGGATGTTTTTGACATATTTTTTAAAGTCTTTAAAACGCGCGTCTTATTTGGTATGGTGGCTCTTGATCTATAATTTCGGTCGGTAACATAGTTTAGATAGCAATAATATGCAGAATTGTTATAAATTTCAAAATTTACGTCTACAAATTATTATTTTTTTAAATATATTGTTTACGTCGTGTTTACGCGAACTTTTTCCATGTAAGTAAAATACAAGTAATGAAATTATTATAAACTGGATAACATTAGCAAATAATATAGAACAAGTATAATTAAGTTGTTAAAATAATATATGTATATCTGACTTTAATATCAATAAATAAAATAAAAATATACAATATCAAAAATAAATTGATGGAATATATTTTTCATTATTCCTCATGAAATCTGAATCTTATATGATTCATTTATTATTTTTTACAAATATCCGTAAAATATAATTTACATATTATGTCTTATATTGTACATGCATTATATTGGTAGATTATTTGTATTTTACGCGCAAACACTCAATCCTGGTAATATATAAAATACATTTTTTACTAATGTTGATTAATTTCTTGATTTAAAATTTGCTCTTTATTTTTTTCTAGTTCGACAAATTAAAAAAAAAGTTAAATCAACGTTGTGTTCTAAAATTTCCTTCCAGTATTGAAAATTTATAGTAAAAAAAAATATAACAGTGACTCGCACTAAATAATGAATACGTAAGATTGCAAAAAATGTGGAACGCTTCACGATTTTGCGTGTCATCCTTGCGCAGGGGCCATGCTAATCTTCTCTGTATCGTTCCAATTTTAGTATATGTACTGCCGAAGCAAGTACGATAACTACTCCCTACAATATTCCTTATATAGTGAATGATACATTCAAGAGTGCTAACGAGAAACTGGAATGTTTGTTCGTTCTCGCCGTCTAGCGGCGAAATTGAGCACTACACTCACGATATTATCTCAGAAATAAGAGTAGAATATCGCTAATAATAACTCTGCAATTAAAACGGATTATTTAATGATCAAACATAAATTAATTTTCGCAATTAAAAGTCGCTGATGTTTTAACGATTGCAATTTAAATCCCAGTGTGCACCTAGTTTGAAAATGTAATTGAAATAAATAAAATATATTTCTTTGGTGAACATTTTTTTTAGAATTCTTCGTATAATATTTCAGCATTTTCATATAAATTTTAAAATTTTTCAAAATTTCTATAAAATCATCATGATTGTTTAGAAAATTTATCTTAGTATTTCTAAATTTGTATACTTTTTAGAAATACTGAGAAAGATTATATGTTTTTGGATTCTTTATATACGTAAATAAATTCTGAAATATTCTAAGATTTCTCCTTCTATTATAGTTATTAAAAAAAATCCTATAAAATCTGAAAAGATATCAAAAAATTTTGTTTCTTTTAGAAATCTTCTTGAATTTTAAATATAAAAAATTCTTAAAAATATAATGAGATGTAAGAATTATTTTTAGTAGTATACGTAACGTGAATTACACCTCTACAGTACAGAATATTGTACAATATCTCTGCAATATTGCTACAATGTTGAAATGTTGCTACAATATTTTTGAAATATTTCGCAATATTCTGTGCTGTAAGAAATAAATTTTTAATATTAGCAGAATTATATCAATACCTAGAAGTTTAAATAAATGAATCTTTTTGATAGAAATTGACATTTGAGATGCGTGATATCTGTAATGATATTTGTTTATGATAATAAAACAGTCTTTATCGACCGAGCCGATTATAACTAGATTGACATTTGATTTTACTAGACGCGCAGGGTTGTCTTCAAGAGCGAAAGTGATGTCAAGAACTAGTTACATGTGCTTGCCGCGCGATTTCAAAATGAGCTCAACGGATGAGAATATTGACATGGAATTTGCATTTGTCAGAGAGAATAGCATAAGTCAGCAGGAAAAGATCAAGGCGTTCTGGAAGTTCTTGGATGCTCAGAATTGCTTGCAACCGCACGAAGGTATCATGTAACAAAAAATATGAGTAATTAGGTAATTAGGTTATCATATTTCTTAAATATCTTTATGCCATTTTTTCTGCGAAATTTGGCGTATTTTACAAAATGCGTATTAATATAAATATCTTTGATTTCGAATATTCTTTATGAATTTTTTCAACATTAGAAAAGACATTTTTGGGTTATTTACAAATCTATTATATATTACAAATCTTTTGTCAAAAAAAATACCGTCTTACTAACATAATTAATAATGTAAAAATTATCTGAAACAAAATTAAAAAATTCTTATTCTATATACTTAAAATTGAATTTTCCAAAAAGTTTTATAGAAAAGTTTTAGAAAAAATTTGATTTTTTTACTTTTTTCGAGAATTGTCATTAAAAAAACATTAAAAAAAGTAATAATAGAATTTTAAAATCTAAAAGCGAAAATATTGTATGGCATATTGTAACGCAATGAAGATAAGTTTGCAATTAAGGGAATATTCTCACTTTTAGGTTTCAAAAGTTTACTATTTTTTGGTATTTTTTAATAATTTGAACCTTGAAAGAGAGAGAGAGAGAGAGAGAGAGAGAGAGAGTGTGTGTGTGTGTATGTGTGTGTGTGTGTGTGTGTGTGTGTATGTGAGCAAATAATGGATAAGAAACTTTCAAAAGTTTCTATTAACATATAAACTGCCAAACTCTAAATGCGTTTGTCTCAAAAATATTTTTCAAAATTGTTGCCATAATAACTCATCTAGCTATATGATTAATTCAAAATTTTTAGAAAATATTTACATTTTCTTTTTTTGTTCAATATAATCAAATATAATCAAATATAATAATCAAATAAAAATTCCAACTTTCCTATTTTTCCAATAAGTCTTGAATAAAATAGCAAAAAAAAAATCAAATTTTTTTTCAAAACTATTGTTTTTGAAAAATTTAGTTTTTTAACTTGATTGTTGATCAGATGAGAGCTACTTTTACATAGATTAATTTTTTTTTTTAATTTTTTGTTCCTGATAATTCTGCATTTTTAATTATGCTACCAGTGAGACGGTATTTTTTTGACAAATTCATTCAAATTTAAATAATCCAAAAATATATTTTTTAATGTTTGAAAAAATTTGTAAAGAACATTCAATAAATTAAAGAATAAATATATCAAGTTTTGTAGCTTTTACCTATATTTTTTCCCTAAAAAATTTTTAACAAAAGAAAGTATAAAAGTGGTACTGAAAGTGATAATACCCCCCAATACCCTTTCAATTATATCAGCAATATATCCCGCTTGCCGAATTGCTGGACATCGCGTGTATAAAACAGTATTTATTCATATTTTATTTTTATTGTTAATCTTAGAATTGTAAAATAATAAATATTAAGCAAAATTCCAAATTGATTGAGACATAATATTTTGAAGGGATATCGGAGCGCGAGTCGTCGTCGGAAACGGAAATGTCAGTACCGAGTGTTGAAGAAATTATGAAAGAGAAAGATATTTGGCGCAAAGGATTGAAAGTCCTTCAACATCTCGGCTTGGATAAGACCGCTCTCGCGGCTGATAGCAGATGCAGACTCTGTGTCGCACATAAAACAATCCAGTACGATTAGAGGAATGATTCAATAGAACAATATTTAATTCAACATTTTTTTTTTTTAATTCAATTGCAGATGCAAAGATTTGGCTGATACGGTGACGCAGCCGTATGAGGAATTAAACGCTGACATGGAGGCTTTTGAGCAGCGTCAGAAAATCCGCGACTTGAACAAGAACGAAATAACTTGCACTGTCGATAAATTAAATGAAGGCAACTCCAGTCATATAAAAACAAAAAAATAATTATTACTAACGTGGCCAATGCTTTAGAGTGTTCTTTTTCTAATTCGCGTTCCGTGGAACCGCGACGTTTTCGTCAAAGTTTCAAGTTTTGCATCGATTTTTGATAACTCAACATATAACTTCAGCGGTTTAACAAAAACTATACACATTTATTTACGAATATTTTACATCAATCATTTATGGTGTCTTTATAAAAAATTACTTGTTATGTAAAAGAAAGAAATATATTATTTTACAAGAACGCGTACAATTGTATTCATTGAGAAACTCAAGTTACCAAAATTCGATAATATTAATAACAGACGATAAGGTAACTTTGATATTTATGTTCCAAAAGTCAGAAAAAATAGAAAGAGTAAAAGTAAATTGCTCGCAATCACTCTGTTACATGCCTTTAGTTAATATTGTGTTACGATTTCAGTGTTTTACTGTTAATATTAATTAACAAAATCATCGCGAGCTGAATCAATTTGACAATGTTGCGAGAAGCGCAGTGATGTGTTACAACTTACGTAAAACGATTACTTTCTATGGTGACTTTCTCTGGAGAATAAAAAGATTAGCGATTATTTCGTGATACATGAATATATAGCGATAATTAAAGATGGAGTATACTAAAATTCAAGTGCTTAGTTCTTGTATTTTTTATTCAGTTCAATTGTTCCACTTATAAATGGCCATATATTCCACTTCTTTTGATGTATACTAAAAATGCAAGAATTACTCAGTTTTTTCAAATATAAAAGGTAATTATTTAAAATAAGGGCCTCACCTCGAATCTTCATAAAAATGTACTCATTTTCACTAAAAATGAAAGAATTGGTAAGAAAAACATGACGGTCTGCTCCGCAAAGCAAGTTATTAAGCGAGTTATTAGCGAGTTAGAGCTGTTACGATATCTGCCATACTGACTAAAGGCACGGTCCGATTCATGTTCAAAGTGCTATTCGCATCTCTTTATTGTTCATTAAGCATAAACAAAAATAGAATAAAGCCAATAGCGGTTTTAGCAAATCGGACAGCGGCCTAAATGTATCGACATGGCGCAATAAATATTTACATTACCTCTATTAAGCCAGCCTCCCCCGCCCCACTAGCGTAAAATTAACTTTAAAATATTTTAAAATTGAACACTAATTTGGTGTTAAAGCCCGAAATTAGATGCTTGCATTGTTAGACAAAAAATTAAAAAAAAATAGAGGGACTTAATATTAAGCTAGTTTCCCCCTTAACAAAAAAACATTTATTATGTAAATCAATAAATAAATACAGTAGAATCAAATGCTAATTAGGTGCTTCAAGAAATAACAAAAATAAATTAAAAATATATATTACAGGATAAGAATTTACAAGAAAGAAATCTTAAAAAATTAGATGCTTGAGCAAATTTTATAAACAAAGAAATTTTATAACTCACCGGACCGATGCGCAGCAGAGGAGTTGTAACATAGCTACATTAACCTGTAAAGTGCATATAAATCCAAATTATAACAGTGTCAAAAATATTTTTTTCTATATTAACTTAAAGAAAGTCGTAATTTTTTAAAAATAAATTATTCAAAACAATTATAATATGAATTATTAAATAGATTTAATATTTTATTTGTAAATTAAATCTATAAAATAACAAAAAAATATTTTTTATATAAATGTATTTTTTCTTTTAACTGTTTTTTTTCTGCATAGATGATTTTTTAACTTGGGAAAAAAGTTTATAAATTAAAGGTTGTATTTTAGAAATAACTAATTGAAGATAAAAATAAATAATTTTTAACTAGTTAAAACTATCTATTCAATTCTGATTATTTGAAATAGCAACATCTATTAAGCTGGCACAACTATTTTAACACAATCATATACGATTCATACAAGGATTATGTGTTGTTTTCTTGCTAATTTTTTGTTCTATTTAGCATTTTTTGCCAATAGCTTAAAACCCATTAAAGCCCATAGTCAGATCAACAAAAATAGCCACAAAATAACAGTTAGAAATAGAACTGGGACATGAAAAAAATATTAAAATTAATTATAAAGTAGTTTAATTTATAAATCATGTATTCGTTTACCTTGTGCTTGCTTCGCCGTTGCCTGTTGCCTCCCAGGTCCTCCTTCTCCTCTCTTGTTTTTGCTTGTTGCTTTGTTATGGCACGAGCACTCACTTACGAAAACACTACTACTTATAACATGGGCAGCAATAATTATCTCGATATGACGATTGCGCGACATCCTGGACGACACTCCGCGGTAGACGACGAATCTCGAGCGCCAGGAGATCGCGCGGTCGTAATCTTTCGACCGATTAGCTGCGACCGTTCCTAACATAGGTGTCTCCAAATGATTATTATATCCGCTATCTGTCCCACATCGATCGATGGATCGATTTTTCGATCCGCGGCAAGGTGACGATGTAGCATGAAGGTGTATGCGCATCTGCATCATTCGAGAATCGGCCAACGTCATTGTCGGGTGCCGAGTGACGTGGATAGCGCTTGCCGTTTCGCATTATAATAAATTGCGCATCGCGCACATCAAAATTGTCGTGTAAGTGCAAGGTGCGCGATCTTCAAAGTAATTACCGCCGTATGTACATACGCACAAATGCACCGGCAACTTGTTAGCTTACAAGTTTCGTGAGACATTATACGAAGCTCCTCGCGCCAGCAACGGCGTCAGCTTGCATCTTTCAATGCGACTGTCTGTTTTCCGTCTCAATTCGAATGTTTATCAGCGTACGTGAGAACGCGAACATAATAATCATCCGGAAAAGTGCGTATTGTGTGTTAGCAACGGTCGCGACCAACTAGTTGAAAGGTTATGTTATGTTGCGCGGCGCGGCGTGAAGGTGAGCGCGCGATTCCCTGACGCTCGAGATTCGTCATCTACCGCGGAGTGTCGTCCAGGATGTCGCGCGATTGTCATATCGAGATAATTATTGTTGACCAAATTATAAGTAGTAATGTTTTGTAAGCGAGTGCTGGTGCCATAAAAAAGAAACAAGCAGGCACAAGGGAGGAGAAGGAGGAGGAGAAAGAGGAAGAGGACCTGGGAGGCAACAGGCAACGGTGGAGCAACCACGAGGTAAACGAATACATGATTTATAAATTAAACTACTTTATGATTAATTGCAATGTTTTTTTCATGTTCCAGGTTTATTTCCAACTGTTCTTTATTGGCTATTTTTGTTGATCTGACTATGGATTTTAATGGGTTAAGCTATCACAGCCATTGTCTTTAGCGAAAGAATTGCCACAAAAAATTCTAAATAAAGCAAAAAATAACACATAATGCCTGTATGAGTCGCATATAATTCTGTTAAAATAGCCGTGCCTTAATAGACGTAGCTATTTCAATTAGGGTTGAATAGATAGTTTTAACTAGTTAAAAAGTTGTTGATTTTTATCTTCAATTAGTTATTTTTAAAACACAAATTTAATTTATTAACACTTTGTAATAATTATTGAATTTAATTTATTAACTTTATTTCCAAGTTAAAAAATCATCTATGCAAAAAGGAAAACAAAAGAAAAAATAGATTTCCATGAAAAATATTTCTTTGTTATTTCATAGATTTAATTTACAAATAAAATATTCAATTTATTTAATAATACACATCATAATTGTTTTGAATAATTTATCTTTAAAAAATTACGACTTTCTTTAAGTTAACATAGAAAAAAAAATTATTTTGGATACTGTTATAATTTGGATTTATATGCACTTTACAGATTAATGTAGCTGTGTTACAACTCCGTTGCTGCGCATCGGTCCGGTGAGTTATAAAATTTCTTTGCTTATAAAATTTGCTCAAGCACCTAATTTTTTAAAATTTTTCTCTTGTGGATTTTTGTTCTGTAATATATATTTTCAATTTATTTTTATTATTTCTTGGAGCACCTAATTAGCACTTTATTTTACAGTATTTGTTTATTAGTTTACATAATAAATATTTATTTTTTTGGTGGGGAAAAGGCTAGCTTAATATTAAGTTTGCTCCACTAAATTTTTTTTAAATTTTCTGCCAAACAATTCCAGCACCTAATTTCGGACTTTAGTACCAAATTAGCACTTTATTTTTAAATATTTAAAAATTAATTTTACGCTGGTGGGGGAGAAGCTAGCTTAATAGGGTGAATACATATGTGAATACATATAATATTGGGTCATCTCGATACATTTAGGCCGCGGTCCGAGTTGCACTCAACCGCTATTGGCTTCATTCTATTCTTGTTCATGCTTAATGAACAATAAAGATAGATGCAAATAGTGCTTTGAACATGAATCGGACCGTGATCTTAGTCAGGCAAATATCTTAACAACTCTAGCTCGCTAACTTTAACGCTTTAATAACTCGCTTCGCGGAACAAACCGCCACATTTTTTTTACAGATTCTTTCATTTTGAGTGAAAATAAGTACATTTTTATTAAGATTTTAGATGAGATCCTTATTCTAAACAATTACCTTATTGTTTAAACATATATAGTAAATAATGTTTACACACAAAACTGAATGTATATAAGATATGGAAGTTTATTATATTGAAAACACGATTGGAAATGAAAACTCTTGCCAGTGATAAATTTTTATCAAAAATATACTTTTGATTTATAGCATAAAATAAATTTCCCATATTTTACATGTTCAGATAATTAATTTCATGACTGCATATAAGATTATCTTGTTTATTTAATATTATTTTGTCACAATTTTACAATGATTTTTAAAACTTAAGTAAAAACAGGTGCAGATAAAAAATCGGTTCTTAGTTGCAATTTTATTTAAATTTATCTTTTGATCTGATTTTGTTAATAACAGATCAGTGCATTTTTTTCAGGTTAAACACAAGTTTGTTTCTGATGAAAATATGTATCACTGAGAACAGTGACAGTTTTTACTTTAATCGATATTTCCCTATCAAATATTTGATAAATTCGAGCATAAAGTAATTTTCGAATATCGTGCGTCCAGACAATTAATTTCGTGACTATATATTGTATGTATACATATATATATATCGCAGTTATCTTGTAAGATGCTTCGGTGACATCAGCAATCGCGCGCTTTGAAACTACTGTTCGAAGACAAGCGATGCCAATCGACGTAATCGATGGCAGGAGAATTATAGCGTTTACAATGGCAACGCGATGCACGGGGGCCGCTCTCGGCGGAGGTTGCCGGTTGTTTAATGGAATTGGAACGGGCCGGAATATGGATGAGTAGGGTAGCGCACATCCCGAGGTACCGCGATGGTGTATCGGATTTCCTTAGTCCAGGAGGTCGACGTTGTTTCGAGCAAGGTGCGCCGCTACGGAAGCTATACCCATGAATGGACCGGTGGATCCTGCTGAATCCTTACGCGACATCTGGCCTCCTGGGCTCCGACGACGTTGTCTTCTTATTGTCAGTCGTCCGTACAAGCGGAATACTTTGCGCCAATCGAGAACATCGCTCGATTTCCCCGAAGTATTTTACGATTTAGAAGCATAATGCGGCAACCCGCCTTTCTTAGGATTTTAAGGACATTGGTTTAAATCGAGTTTGTTCGATAAGTTTTTAAAAGAAGTTAATCAGATCACCGTTGCTTTACTAAATTTTTTAAATGTCGCATATTTACATTATCTCAGCATATTTTTTAAATAATATTAATGAGCCAGAATAAATCAATGTGTAGATAGTTTAAAACTGTTTAAAACTGTTTAGAATAAAAATTAATACCTTTTCTGATTTTAAATCCAAATTTGAGTTTCTGTCGAAAAACTCTGATAAACGGGTATTGCATCTACCTATGTTAAAAGCATGATATTTTGCTTCAGCTTACTTTGTTTTTCATTACACTGAGAAAAATTATTTGATTACATCAACAAAACTTATATGATTGAGTGCGTTCTGAAACTAAGCAGAATTTCTTATTATTATAATAGGATTCAAAATTTTATAAACAGAACGTTAGATTTTACTATTATTCGGTATTTCCCACAAGATTTCTGATTCGTCCATTTTTGAATAGACACACTGATCGAATCTATCAGATTTCCAATTAACGCAACAAGCCTTTTTCTCAGTATATATATTTCATGTGCCGTGTGTATATAATTATAATTGATATCAAACATAGGGTCACTGCACCAGTCGCTGAACAATCATCAGTAAACGACTATATTTAAAAAAGTACATGTATTAAAATAATAAGATTTTGAAATAATAAATTGCGAATTAATTGTATTTTTTATGATCTAATTTTCATAAACATTTTATTAAAATATCATTTTTTATTTAAAAATGTAATTATATTAAAATTTCATTTATATGTTCATTGACTAGTTCAATTTTTTATTTGTTCATTGACTGGTGCAGTGACTCTATATAGATAAAAAATTGATCTAATTCTGTCGTTGTATCGATAGTTATATCTTTTGTTAAAAGAAGAAAGAAACAATATTTATAACACGATCATATTTGGAAATTAGATTGGAGTATATTGTATTGACCACTGGGAGCAAAATGTAACCGGAAGTCGAATTCGGTCGAGCAGTTAACGGCTCCGTCAACATTATCTTCCATGGACAATAATCACGAGCGATCGTTTGTGCGTCGCAGGGGGTTTCCGTTTCGTTTCGATCTTACGTTTTACTTTTTTTTCCTGCTCGTGCCATTACGCGCAGACCATTTGTCTCCTGTAGAACGAACGGTCCATTGTCTCGTAAGTTTCTCGATCGGGGACCACGCCGGAAATCGGCCATCGAACCGCGCCCGTACGCCCGCACGCACATACATTGTACACACGTCGCCAATATATGTATCTGTAATCGCATAAAAGCGTTCCGATAATAACTATTTCAGTCGGGCGATCCTCGAAATAGTCTATATCACCAAGGTTTGTGTAAATAACATGGTACGCTTAGGACATGATGTAGGATTTAAATTAAATAGGACAGAAAATTGGAATTGGCACATCGTCGGTTATTGGAGCAATTATTTACGAGGGCCAAATAGAGCATGTGCTTAGTCGTCAGTCGTTCAAGTTACATACAGAACGGGCGAATCTAATTCTCGATGATTCCTATATGTTGAGTTATAGAAGACATATCCAAATATAACGTCGAGAATCTCGCCGTAATTAAATTTGAAGCTATTGGAACGCTACGTCAATATTGCATGACTCGCAGATGAGCTAGTTCATTTTAAAGAGAATGTGGGGGGAGAGGGGGAAACATGACAGTAAATTCATATAATTTACGCAAATGATAAAAAATTATGATCGGAGGTATGTAAAAGATGATAGGAATACGAAAAAGAATGAACGAAAATCACGAAGGATGAACGTGTAAATAGAGTGTATCTCAACCTTTCGATTCCCATGCTAATTTTTCAGACATAAATTCCCAAGTGGAGCGAGCGGTTGACCCCGGAAAAAAATTTTCCGTATAACAGTATGTTTATGATGATGGTAAAAATTATATTAATAAAATATGCTATATATTATATAAATACGTAGAATCTTAATATATAGAATCTTAAAACTATAATTATAATAACAATAAAATTGTGACACTTCTTGTACTATTCATTTATGGGATAAACAGCTTAAACATGAAGAAATATCTTCTTTCGATATAGTTATTGCAAGAAAAAGCCTCGGCTAAGATGTTATTTTTCGCAATAAATTCTTGAGTTTTTTAAGAGCGAAAAGGTTGTCTTATTGGCATCATTATCACATTAGATGCTGCTTAGTCATCATTATTATTAAATTGTTTATTAATTTAATATCGTAGTATTAATATTTAACTTATAACTGTGTTTTAAGATTGTAAATTTATTCGGCGCGCAGTTCGATGATTTTAAAAATATGTGTAAAATCATGCTTCATTCCATTTTATTTAAATATCAACACTAAGATCCATGATTGTTAAGGTTTTTAATTAAGCTTCTCAATTAATTGTGTTAATTGCAAAAGAGTTTTTCAAGATCAATTCTTTACATCATTTTTATTCAAGATTAATACTTTTAATTCAAGATTAAGTAACCAAAACAGTTCATTTAACAAGAATACATTCATAGCGTGATACTTTGATAGTGCGCGGGTTACAACATCCATCGAGTGCTGTTCAATTGATTAGATCTTACAACCCTTGTAAGTGCTAAGCATTTTTGTGTTATATGCGTGTGTGTGTGTGCGTATTTAAATGTTGGAAAAATCATGTAAATTCTCTTGACTACTTGTTGTTGCCTGCATATCTCGCATCCCTGTCTATGATTCTTGCGTCTTACGCAAAAATTCAGTCGCATAATTTAGTAGTATTTGTACGTTCATATCTCTGCATAGTCCTGATATGAAGAGTCGTAACACGTCCTGAATCTTCTCCCGCGAATGGAGCCGCACCTGGAGCATAATGGACGCGCCGATGGAAGAAGAACAGGCAGGGCACGAAAGGGGCGAAACTTACAGAGACAAAAGCACGAGAGGTAAGAGAGCGATCGAGAGGTAGTACAAAAGGAGCAAGAGAAATGAGGCGGATGAAGACAGAGAAAGAGAGAAAGAGAGAGAAGAAGAAGAAAGACAGAAAGAAGAGGTGGGTGGAGAAAGGAAGAGAGAAGAGCGAAGAGTCCCGTTGACGGAGATTCGACGAAACAGTGTTGTTTAATCGATGTTGGCCCGCATCAGGTTGATCGAGGACCCCCCAATCGGGTGTTGGAGGACGACGGACGTGGGCCCGTGACGACGACATAGGGAGGTCCGGAGCAGCGCAAGCGGAACCGGGGAGAGGCTGCGCCGTGCCGATCAGGCGAACAATGGAGGCGGGATGCTCATTTGTCTGCGGGCATTGTTGTTCACCCGGCCGGAAACACGAGCCTCGTACTCTCCTTTTCCCCTCTCTATCAAGCTCTCTGTCTCTGTCTAACTATCTATCTCTCTCGTCCTCGCTCTTTTCCTCTCTCTCTCTCTCTCTCTCTCTCTCTCTCTTCATCTCTCTCTCTTTCTCTCCCCCTGGCGTTCGTCGTTCGTGCATCCTTCTCGTCGACGTCCCCTCTCTCCCGCCGTAGCTTTTTCCAGTACGAAAGTACCGCGATGATTCCGCCAATCGTGTCGCTCGACGTCCGCAGGTCGATGGTGCAAAAATTCGGGATAACCGTTTCCACCATGTTCAACCGCGAGTCGACGCACAATGTTGAATGTGTCGGTCTCTCGTCCGCTGACTTATCGATCGGCGGAAGCTCGCATCGGGTCCCGCGATGCGTGATTTACGAGAGATTCCTAAGAAGAAGAGGTCTTCTCTCAGCTGAAGGAACAAAAGACAGGATTAACCCGCTTGTCAAGCATCTAATTTGCGCTGTTAGCAGATTACAGCACCTAATTTTTCCTTTGGTTTGACAGGTAGATCTGTCTAAATCATCGGCTTGCCAAGGGTCGCCAAAGATTGCTCGTTGGTGATCACTGTGCTCTACTTAAGTTCTTGTCCACAACGAGTTCATTAATTCAAGTATACTAATTCAGACGCCACTTCTTACCGTCGCGTAAAGAGCGATGATACAATACTGAAAGATTTAAATTAATTTAGACCTTTCGACATTAAAGATATCCAATGGTTGCATTCGGCAAAATACATAATGATACGATTGGTAGTTCTTGCTCTTGGTTCCTGCCGGATCTGAATGTATAATAAACCAATCGTAATAAAAAATCTTATAATAGTTGCAAAGCTGTTTCTTTCAAGCTGTTTCTTTCGCTGAACGATATTCGCACACGCGATGCAATGAGGCATCGATTCGGCGATAATACTTGCTGATTGATAATATTTGCGGTATCGACGGTCAGAAGGTTGAATTTTATACGAAGAAGGTCAGCCGGTAAAATATACGGAAACAAAAAGGTGAACGGGAGCGTGTGCGGGAGGATACAAAAATAGAGGGGCAATTTCGCGGACGACCACATCCACCAGCGGTCATCGAAGGGCCCTCGTTTTACGGCCGTTTCGGATCCCTTCGACCGACAGGAGCCGGCATGAAGAAGAGCAGTCGAAGGATCGCCGGCGAGAAAAGAAAAAAAAAGGAGAGAGGGAGGGAGAGGAGGCCTGGCAGCACCGGCGATTGAATGGCTCTGCCAAATTAACAATGATTTATGGGGTCGGTGTACCCCAATACACCATTCTATTAACATCGCATTATTCGATCGACAAATTACACACCGACGATCGCGCTTACGGGCCGGATTCGACACTTTTTATTTATTTTACCGGTAACAAATGACCCCCGCGCAATTACCCAGACGCGTGCATGATAAGCAAGGATTCGCTATCTTAAGCAATAGATATTATCTCGCACATTGAGGAAAAAGTGTTTAGTGTTTGTGACTATAACTGCATAACTAATGCATAATAAAATAACTATTGTTAAGAGCTCCATTTTTATAGTTATTGCTACTATAATGTTAGTGATAATAACCTTATGTTTATAATGCTAACAACTATAAAAAATGTTATCATACGCTGAAAGAAAAAATATCTTAACAAAAAAATTATTTACCCGGTGGATTCTAATAGTTTGTTTACTTACAGTCAAGTTAAACATTTTTTAATTGAAATATTTATGTAAATAAAATGAAGATGATTTTTAATTAATTTTTTTAGTTCTAGAAAATATTTACTGTCAGATTATTTTTCTAATAATTAGATTTTTTATTATATGAAAATTTAAACAAGTTTTATGATATTATTAGTTTATTTATAAAATCATTATTTAAATGTAGAAAATGTAAAAATTATATACTTAAAGTAATGTGTCTATTTACTTCAAAGTAAATATTTTTACTTGAATAGAATAAACAAGTGCTTACATCAAAATATATGGTTGTAAGAAAATGTATTTTTTTCATTGAAAAAAGGTTTTGGTTTTCAGTAGATACATTATAATTTCAAATATTAATAAAATAAATAAAATATCAAGATATAGATGGTAAAAATAAATTTAACATTTCTATGTAGTAATACAATTATAGTGAATACAACTATTATATTTTTTCAACATTTGCTTATCATTAACATAGTAATAATAACTACAATTTACATGGTTAAAACAACCAGAAATATAGAATTGGTAGCGAAAATGACTATAAATTATAGTTAAATTGTGGTAATTGCAACCATTTCTTTTTTAGTGCCCTAAAAAATTTTAATGTTTAATAAATACAAAATTTATTAACATAAATTCATATTAATATTATAACAAATCTCTTCGTAATACAGACATATATGCATATATTGAAAAATAAAGTACGATAATAGCTCGAGAAGCGGCGGAAAACGCATCGAATAATAAATTTTCCTCATCTAGAAAACGATATTTCGACGTTGTGTATTTTTACTGAGAAACATGTTGTTGCCCGCTCTCTTAATTGGCCGCGTCCGCCGAGTTTTCATATTGCGTGCAAAAATTAATGCACACGTACGTTTTGTTAATGTTTTCTTCGCCGCGCCGGTTATTAACGTGGGGCGGCGCGGCGCGGCGCGTATATATTTTCCGATAAGTACAGATACCGCTCGCGCACGGGTGGGGTACCATCCTACCGTTATATTTGCCATGTAAATTTTCAACGATAAATATCGTATCGGTTTATATGGAAAACTGATTTATTACAAATTACATCATTAATATTTATATTAGTATTGCGGCAGCGTGCAGTTTATACGTTTGTTCGATTCTCATTAATTGCAAAGCTTCTATAATTACATATAAATATACGTGTCTGTATCGCGCCTTTCAAAAGATTCCACGCGACACGGCGAGACGCGCAATTTTCCGTATCCGCTCTCTTAATTTCGCGCGTGTAATCGCGATCGGGTCCAGCGATGATGACCACCGATGAGGACGGTAGCCATTTTGATGTAAGGGGCCCAGTTTCGCGGCTTCTTCGCCGTGACGTGGAACGACGACGACAACGATGTGGCGAACGGGCCCCGTGTGTGGAGAAGGGGGCGTATTACGGCTCATTGGACAAGCGAACAAATTCGTCGCGACGTACTCGTGGATTACGTGAGGGGGCCCTCCGCGCGCGTTGGTCCCCAAATTTCGGCTCCACGAACGCGCGGCGGGGGAGGAGCGGCGGAGAGAACCGTTGTCGTCGTACCCCGTCTTATCTTCGACATCGGGGCCCCTCGAGCTTCCTTCTTAACGGGTGATCGAACACAAGCTACGCGTACACGCGATGTGTCCTGTGTACGACGAAAGTTTGTGGACGAAAGTTTGTGTGCACCGGGGCTTTGTGTACGCGGCGTGTGTCTCGTTCTCCTCCTCTCTTTCTCTCGCGTCCCGACACTTTTTTTTGTTCGCTTGTTGCGACAACCGGTAAGCGGGCGATTTTTTTCACTCGACCGCGGTTAATCTACGATGTGCTCCGTAAATTACGCGTATACCTGTACTTAAGCGGTTGCGAGATCGTGAGCCCCTAAAAATTAACCGAGATTTATTTCATTTTCATTGAGATTTCGCTCCTCTCTCTTTGGATCATTATACTTTAGATTATTTCACACACTAGGAATAAAAATTCACTGCTTTCGGCAAAACTGTTTAGTTCAGACATTTTTTTAGATATATTTTAGACTTTATGTACAGAAGCTTGAGCATTTTGAAATAAAGGAATAAATATTAAGAAATAAGGCTATATACGTTACCAAATACTTTTTACTTCTCATAACAAAATTTATTTTGTTAATGCCTTTTAACTGCTAAAACGCAAGCAATTTAGAAACAAAATCTTAATGACGAAAAAATTTAATTCTACAAAATACATTTTTCTATTTTTTTCCTGTGGATCAAATAATTTTATTCTTAGACTTTATTTACAAAATTTAAAGTATTTTAAAATAAAAAACAATAATTATTAAGAAATTAGGCAATATGTTACCAAACACATTTTTCATAACAAAATTTATTTTGTTAATGTCTTTTAATTGCTAGAACAAAAGCAATTTAAAAACAAAATGTAAATGACGAAAAAATTTGTTTCTACTAACTAAACAGTCTTGTTCAGTACATTATTTTAATCGAATTATTTTGTTTTTACAATAAAATTTTGGTTCCTAAAACAAAATATTTTTCCTAGTGCACAAAATAAAAACAGTGTTTTGTAGAAACAATTCTGCGATGAATCCTCTACACTGAGAGCAATCGCTTGGTGAGATCAACCAAAAGTTAGTTAAATAGTGATCAAATGGATTTTGTAGTTACTGGTACCAAAAACTTACATTACATTTTATAATTAGTTACGAAACTTTTTATAATTAGTTGTATGAAAATAATTGTTTAATAAAGGCTACAAATTGTTTGGTCAAAACAACTACATATTTAGTGATTATAACTATAAAATTCATTTGATCACTATTTAACTAAATTTTGGTTGATTTCACCAAACATTTCTCTCACAATCAGTGTACATAGAGAGAATACGTTTTTTCATAATATCTTTGGTCATTAACAACGACATAAAATTGAACTAACAATCACCCACACATTTCTCTTTAGTAAGCGCTAATTTTGTAAGAGCATGTTATCCATTATCAGAGAACATTCCGTATATAGCTACGAGGACGACCGAGAAGTTCCAGGAAAATTCAGGCCGAGCTCGTAGACCTCATCCCCCTCTCTTTCTTAATTTCTAATTTCATTACGGATTCTCGGACGGCCACATAATGGTCTCGGCTCGTCCTATAGGCCATCTGGCACGATCTCCGGTAGAATCTATATCTATATGCGTATCGAAAGATCGATCAAGATCGATCAGGACGGAACGACGTCTAGCTTCGACGACCGACGGCGGCAGCGGCGGCGGTGAGTCCGGTTATAGTTTACTAAGGCGTGTAATCATGTTACGATCGAATTTACATGGCAAATTGCGCTAACGTAGAAAAAACGATTTCCTTCTGGCACCGGACAGCGAATGGAAATTTTTCTGTCGGGACGGATGCTCCCACTCACTCCAAACCCGATAGCTGCTTCCCTTGAAAATTTATATTTTGTTGACCGAGATGCACCTCCTGGCTGCGGGCTTACCTCTCGCGATGTAATCGTTCCGATATTATTGTCAATATCTGTAAATTCATTTGGCGTCGCATTATTAAATGCATTAATAATAATAAAGTATTATATCGTTACGTTATTATGTTACGAGCGATGGGATGCGCTAATATATGCATAATCGGGAATTATTTATTGAATATGCAAATTATTGAAATAAGAATAAAAATCGCAAAATAAAGCAAATTAGTTACAAATTATTTATTAATCAAAATTTTGAGGCTGTTGTTTATAATTTTTATTTTTATTTTTATTAATGTCTGTTAATCTTTTTACTTCATTCTATTATTTCATATTGTAATTTATTGTAAAACCTGATTATTATTTCATTTTAATTACTGCAAAATAATTCTGAAGTGAACATTATATACCAGAAGCTCATAGAATATCTTTCTGCATTTCGCGAAAAATTTCAATGCTTCACAGAATGACTTATAGTGTAAAGTATCTCTTTTCCGGAGAGTGGAACAAGTTACACGACATTATGGATTATTTTCAGGTAAAAAAATACGTTTACGGTGGAAGGGAGTTGGAATTAACAACAACGACGTTCTTATGCGATGCAATATAGTGACGCAGCCAGACGGAACGAATTATTCTAATTCGCTCTGTATTCGGACTGGCGCGTCTCTAGGAAACAGCTATTATGCTTTTAGACGTGCCTAACCGGACCTAGACAATGGTTCTATTAGCGAGGTAGACTTATAACAAGAATAATTATTTAAATACCGTTTTGCGTTGAATCTTGAAATTTTCCGCGTGTCTTCTAACAATTCTCGTATCTTTCATCATGTAATAAATTTTCATTCTAATTGTAATTTTCATTTATAGAAATTTTACGGATTTTTTGTTTACTTATTACAGAATTTATTTCCAGATTAAAAATCCAACGTAAAGATTTTTTTTGCCTGTAGAGAAGTATCATTCTAAAAATAGAAGAATTAGAAGTGCGGAGCGTTGAAATATACGTTTCAATTTTAGTTGCTCATTCACATTATATCTTTTATCTGTAATAAAGATTAATAGTTAATCGGCACCTACAATACGATACCTCGGTATTTTTAGCGTTCGCCTTTACGAAGTCCCCATTCATATTTCGAAAGTGGAGCATTCGCTGAAAAAGGTCCGCGACGTTCGGCCAATTGGCGAATGCAGGGCAACATTGTCCACGTTGCTTACATAATAGGCCTCCTCTGATGCGACGCGTCTGTAATACCGGGTAGCCCGGGTATTTAGATGAGTTGACTCCAATTGGCGTACGTACCGTGAGAATCCAGTATCTGGTGCGCGGACAGACCAAAGCGGGAAAAAAAATGGGTGAACTAATCATGCAAATTACTCGTTGAGTTGCGTAACGCCCCTTCCGTCTTTGCACACTCCATGATTACTGTTTTAACTATTTGTTAGCTATATACGTATATACATTTATTTGTTACAACAACGACATAACTCGAAAATGTCATTTTTCACTTGTCTGCAAAAAAAAAGAATTTTGACGAGAATTCACTAATAAATGAAGAATTAATGATACTTTTCCTCTACAATAATAGACTAAATCAGTAGATATTGCATTTAAAAAGGATATTACAAAATTTTAGTAAAATTTTGATATAAAATTTTAATAAAATTTTAAAACATTTAAACTGAAAAATTTTGTTTCTTTTTTTTTAGTTATGTTATTGTAGCAAATAAACTATAGATATAAAATCAGATAAAATTTGGATTAATTCGTATAGGAGTTGACATGATACCTTCATGGCGAACGATCGCAATTAATGATACCTCGGGCGGAACAGCGTATTTTTATCATTATTATAATTAACTGATTTTGTTTTGTGCACACTGCGTATTATTAGTTGAACATGATCGCAGTTGTTAGCCGATACTTTACACCCGTAATTATCTAGTTTATACGCCGTGTAAACCAGATAATGTTCATCGTTGTTTTTTATTCATTGTTATCACAAGTAACACGTGCACGCAAAATGTGACAAATAATGCTGTTTTAACAAAATTGAAGAGAATTAAGTTCGATTAGAATCGATAGAATTTCGTATAGAATTTCGAGGGAAGAAATTTATATGAACCTTGGCAGAAAGCATGTAAATCTATTTAAAAAATGAGGATTTTAGAATAGCAAGTATTGGGATATGTATTGTTTAAGAATTAGTAATTTCAATATGTATACATTAGTGTAAAAAAATGTTTGGTATTTGTGATTACAATTACAGGGCAAAATAATTATCGAGAGCTCCATTTTTATGACTATTACGTTATTCCTGTAATGTTAGTAATAATAAATTTATATTTATAATTCTACCAACGACAAATATAGTAGAATATTAAAATATAGATGATAAAAATAAATTATTTTTTTATGTAGTAAATGCAATCGTAATTACAGTAAATGTAACTATTTTTAGAATAATTGCTTATTATTTACAGAAGAATAACTAATAGTTATAATTTGCTGAATTAAAGCAACTATAAATACATATATAGTTGACACTGAAAATGATTATAAAGTATTTAAAAACGTCGTGAAATTCGATGTATTTTTAAGTTACACGTGTCAATAATTTAATGTATCTATAACTGAAAACTTTTGACAATTTTAAATGTTTTTTTAATGTACCTACTTGAAATTCGCTTCCGTTGCATGACATTAAATTCTACTACCGATTTTTAACACTGTAGGTAATAAATACATCTTTTTTTTTCTCGGTGCATGTGTATTAAGAGCAATTTAAAGAGAAATTATGAGATAATTAATTTCAATAAATACAGTGTTACGGTGTTGGTCACATACAAACGCGGGCCTCGAAATTCCGTTGACAGATTTCTGCGGACGACGGAAGAAACTGCCGATGAACGATTATGCAGCTGCGACGAGGAGGAGGCACGCGGCGCGCTACGAACAATGTGCGAGGCTTCGCGCGGCCGTCAATTACGATTAATTAGAGCGGAGACTGACAGCGGACGCAGCGACGGGCTACTTAATACTTTAACTTGTCGCCAACCCTCCGCGCGACTTCACTTCCTCCATCCGTCACCGTACGTCATTTACGACGTGACCGAACTTCGGTGCCGTCATCGTGCACGCACGCCGCGTCGCCGTCGCAATCGCGTCGCGAAATTATGCCGTTCGTGTGTTAGCGCAAAATTCAATCAATCATCTTATATATTTCGTCTACACATGATTCCCGATCCCCAGCTCGCGATACGAAAAGAGATTCCTCGATGATACATGTATATAAAAGCAATCCGAGCCATCAATTTCGAGAGAAGTGCATGAGAAGAACGATTTTGCTAAAGTATTTAAAAATTTAGTTAGCAGAGATTTGAAAATAGTATACCATTAAAATTATATTGGATCGTTAAAATAATTATATTGGACATTTAAGCAAGTTAATAGAATGTTAAAACTTTATGTAGCTATATACGTCTGTTCACATCACGTGTACTCTTTGCATTCAACATCGTCGCTTTCTCTATTTTCAACGTTCGAATATATATTTAAGTCTTGTTTTAAGTTAAATTTTTGCACAGAGGATTTCAAGCAACAAACTTAATTCAGATCAGAAATTAATTTTATGTTGGGCTATCAAAATAATTTATGTGAGAGATTCAAGCATGATGATACTGCTGCAAAAAGCTTTGACAATCAGTTTAAACGTCCAATATAAATCTTTTAATGGTCCAGCATAATTATTTTCAGATCTGTATTTCAGTAAAATTATCTTTTGCATGCAAGCATCTTACATGATTATTTTCATTTGTGTATCTGCACGAAAAGGACAATTTTGCTGAAATACAGATTTAAAAACAATTATGTTGAATCATTTAAAAAATTTTATCGGACGTTTAACTTGCTTGCTAGAATGTTAAAACTGTTTGTAGCAACATTAT
The DNA here is from genome assembly GCF_016802725.1 of Solenopsis invicta. Classification (NCBI taxonomy): domain Eukaryota; kingdom Metazoa; phylum Arthropoda; class Insecta; order Hymenoptera; family Formicidae; genus Solenopsis; species Solenopsis invicta. The sequence continues at coordinate 17,883,067 of NC_052664.1, forward strand.
CATGCTTGTGGGCATACTCGACATAATTATTTTAATGGCCCAACATAGAATCATTTTCTGATCTATATCTAGCTAAATTTTTAGATGCTGTAATAAAGTTGTTCTTTCCGTGTAGCTCAATTTTTACATACTTTAACAAAATTATTCTTTCCTTGATTAACATATTCTTTTGTGAATAATTCATGTGCTTCTATTTTAAAATCTCCTTTCAAGCCGCGTGAATAAGGAGTATTATAATATGATATACATATCATGCGTGTGTGTGTGTGGGGGGGGATTAAAATTCCTACATAAAAATATTTATGTGTGCAAATAAAGGCTTCCGAAGGAGCACAATCTTTTGAACGGTGATACGCCGCGTTCACACGTAATCAATTATTTTTCAATGAATAATCAAGATAGAATACATTTCATCTCATTCAATTATCGAATTATTGAATATCTCAAGTTGGGCCAGTATTTTAATCGTGTTTATACCGCAAAATGTAGCAGCCTATAGAATCTCGCATTAATGGCCCCGCAATTGAAAAGTATTTAACGAAAGTCGATCAGACCATCCTCTTCAAAATGAGTGTAAAATGATAGCTTTCTGCACCCTACGAAAACAATTTGCGAATTGAAACGCTCGAATCGCTCGCTGAAATGACACGCGGTTCTTGACAATGCAACGCCCGGCGCGCGTCTCTCGCGCGCGCGACGAAACGGAGCTTCTACGTAATGATATGGTTTTCGGTTTCTGTATTGAAACACGATTCTCAGTGGGGTAGGTCACGCCGCGTGAGTGTCGTGTGCGTGTGCACACGCGTGTAATTCCTTGTAGGAGAACAACGCTCCTTGACTTGTGAATGAACCGTACACGTCACAGTTGTTGACTTCGATCTGCGAGAGACTTTCGAAATAAGAAAAGATTTTCTTTCTTCTTCAAATCCTCTGATGTAAAATCATTGCGAAGATTCAATTTCGTATTGAAAAAAAAGTAGAATTTGCTAATTATATAAATAGATAATTCTTCACATTTTAAGTTAGCAAGCTTGTTCTCAAATAATTCACATTGTTTCGTTATTAAAAAAAAAAAAAATGCCTAACAGAAAAAATTGTCTTTTTTTTCTAGGAAAAGAAGAGGAAGAGAAAAATATTTTAAACTTGTTTTTTCACGTGAAAATGAACAGAAAACTAATGCGATATAAAAACATGTTACAACAGTAACTAAAGAATTATACAAAGTCCAAGCAATAGCTTCCTTTTTGATACTATAAATAATTAACATTTAGCAGAGCTAAATGAGCCAGGCCAGTTGGTAATGCTAAATTAAACATAAAAGTAAAAATAAAATTAAAAAATTTAATAAATAAATATAATATTTACAATGACAGACGTTTCGATTTTTTACATTAAAATTATCTTCAATGTTTGATGTTACAAATTTAAATTAGCGACATTCAATTAAGTATATTATTTCATAATTAACTATATATGCCGCCAAATTGCTCAGATACAATGTACATATCTATTGCAATTGCTGCACATCTTCTTCAGGCTTATACTTAAAAAATCTGTCCTTTTTTTATATTGTACAGTCCATTGTGTAAAAGACACAGGCAGGAAAGAGACCTAGAGACTTTTTTCGTCCATACGTTAAATAATTTTTTTTTAACCGTCAGGTCTGTATAACATATTAAAGTAAAGACAACCGAGTCTCTGATATAAAATTATACATAAACACAATAAATTTATAATAAAGAATGAAAAATAATAGAAAATAATAAATTAAAAATTAAAAAAAAAATCACCTACCCGTTATTGTCATACTCTGAATAAAAGAAAAACTAGTAAAAAACTGGAGTATTAGATACAAATAAATTACTTAAAAAGAAAAGATTATTAATCAAAGATGTTATTGTAATTATCACGTAATAATTGTCACATTTACTACATTCGCGTATCGAGTCTTAAAATATTTTCAAAATTAAAATCGATTATCCATCGCTTTGTTCTCCCGAGGTACATAACGATTCAATCTTCCACGTGATACTACCAGTCTCTATCGGTGTATTCGTTTCTGCGAGAGCTTCGTGCGGAGAGATATAATAGCGACTGGTCCCGCCAACGAAAGAGGTGGATCGGGTCGAGAGAGCGGGAGATGCAGATGGGCCGCCAGCCTCTTTTCCGCAGAGGCCCGCAATAAATTCAATGAGGGGGGCAGGGCAGGCGCGGTTCGATAAGCATCGAAGCATCGAGCGTCGTGCGAAGTGCTAAGTAACTACCGATCGTATCGGAGATATGAGGGAACCGCTCGGCTGCGGGCCCTTTCGCGCATTATACCGCGCCGTACCGTGGAGATGGATGTATTTATTGTGTCCCGGGGGTGCGGAACGATCGACAGGTCGAGTCCCGAAATTGGCAGGCGACAATGGAGGTGCGAACAGCGTAAACAGTCGCGCTTGACGTTTATGAATCGAATTCCGACACCCCCATATGCGGCGTTGTATACAGATCGTAGATAAGGACGAGGGTGCCCCATTTATTGCCGGTCATAAGGCCGGCTCACTTAGCAACCCCTACGAAAAAACGAGATCATCGATGAGCATCGAAACACTCCCCGATACACTTCTCGTTGCTTCATCGACTTCAACACGTCGGATACTGCCTTTTTCGGAACGATATCCTATTATACGGAATATTGAAAGCTTTCCGTCTGTTTTTTATACATGTAGGGATGCGCTTGACGCTCGTTATTTCACTCATTATTGTTTTAACTCGTCTAACTTTTCGAAGTGATTATTACAATACACAATATGCATTGATCATTTATTATTTAGTTTTTAAAGATATTTTTGATCACAGAATATAATAAAAATTACGACGCTGCGTGATGACTCAATTGCGTACACGGCAGGAACGATCTTGCTGAAGAGTCTAAAAATTTTAGCGAGATACAGATCTGAAAATAATTTTTATTATACCAAAATGATTAAAATAGAATGCTTGTTGCTATTATAGAAAGTCAAAATTTTTTGCATCATGGTTCATCATGCTTGAACGTCTTTCATAATTATTTTGATGAGCCAACAAAATTATTTTTACATCTGTTTTTGACACTCTTACTTTCTACCTGTGTATTAGAAAAAAACAAATAGAAATAGGGGAGAAAATTCTGTTTAAATATTCTATAATATTATTATACACGTAAAGATAAGTTTCGTAACAAATAAATTACTTTGAATTAACAATGGTAGAAATGATTTGGACAGAATTTTCTAAAATTATTTATCAATAGTTAAAATTATTTAATTTTAACAGCCTCATTAATGGTGTTAACGGTAAAAGCATTGCGGGTTCTCTGTATTCCTCCATGTTTATGCGGTGTGTCGATTTTCGTATTCTGTAAGAGCCTATTAACCCATCCGTATCGGCGTTTATCCCACAGGAGGCTCGCAATTTGTCGTAATGACGTTACGTTTGCGTCACCGCGTTACCTAATCCCATGGATTTAGCTGTCAATCCCGGAGTTGCCTACGGATGAATTCGATTGGAGGAATCGTCTGGCCAATCCCCGAGCACAAAACTTCGGGGTGTCATTGTACGGAGGGGGGTGTCATTGTACGGAGGGGGAGCTCCGAGATGTTCGACATATGTTTGGTGGGCTGGCATTCATCCTGCTGCAAGAGAAAATAAGAGGGTGGAACTGGTTCCCGAGTCGGCTGCCGATCAAGGATTGCGAAACCGGTACAACTTCTTTATGAATAATTTTTAAACTTCGAATAATATAAGAGACGGGACTTTTTATATTACATTTGTTATAACATTTTCTTCGATAAAAAAAAAAGAATTATTTCTATCGATGTCATCGAAATTTGAGCTTAAAGAAATTTAAATCCGATTTAAAATCTTGGTCTACATGGCGTTTGATACGAGGTTTCTTCTATACGCAAGATCGATAATGCAGCTATTATTTATCGTCGACCTCCGCGATTGGATGGAGGTCCAATTATTCGCGAGATTCGGTTACGGGGAGCAGTGCCAGGGCGCCAAGTCAGGACCTGATGCGAGGGCGGGAAAGGGTGTAAGGTGACACCCCTCCAGGACAGGTCTGGCTTCCCGTCAAGAGCACGTCCGAGATAATCATATTCATAATTCGCGAGTTCGCAGAACCCGCGCCCGAATTGCACGCGAGAGAAGAAGCACCGCCGGAAGATGGCGGATTATCTCTTTTGTGATACAAAAGCTTGAAATATTCGGACGATTGTTGGCGCTTCAACGAGGGTCAGAGTTCCGGTTAAGTGCGCTATAAATTATTCAGACCATATCGACACTCTGAGAAAATTCACCTAGTATTTAGAGGCTGCGGAATAGAGTGCTTCTTTTGTTACTGTTTCATTGTTTTGATTTGCACTTGTAAATTACATGAGATAAATAAAAAAATTGAAAAGATATATAAAATCACACAATAAATATCAGCACTAAGATCAAGTTTACAAAAATTATTAATTGATATCATAAAATTATAGTTACTATTATTTTATCATAAAATGAATGATGTAGCTAATAAGCCAATTGAGATTTCTAAACAAATGGGCGGGAAGAACGATTTTGCTGAAATTTCTAAAAATTTAACTGGATACAGAACTGAAAATAATTTTGTTGGATCGTCAAAATATTTATGACGGATGTTCGAGCATGATAAGCAATGCTGTAAAAAGTTTCGACATTCTAGCAACAAATTTGAACATTTCACCACAATTATTTTGACGGGTTAATAAAATTATTTCCAGATCTCTAGCTAAATTTTTAGTACTTTGGCAAAATCGTTCGTTTCGTGTGGAGTGTATTTTTTCTAATTTATTGAATACATAGCGTTAAAAAGACGAATAAATAGGTGTATCCTGGACACAAAAACGCGTCAAACTATCAGACGATGATTTTCTGACAATTTTATCCCGATAAATTATTCTGTTCCTGTATCTCGATATAATAAAAAAAAAACAAACAAAAAAACAAAAAAAATACAACTGAATCTTGTTGATATCCTCGACAATTGCGATCAGCACAATCGAGACATTTCAAAACCAGAGAGCACGAGAAAAATGCAAAAGAACAGGGGAAAGAGGAAGAAAGCGAGGAAAGTGGGGTCAATCTTTACGGAGAAAAAAAAGGTGAATCGTGTACACGCACACGTATGTTTAAAGGACCCGACACCGCGTGTGAGTCTTTACGCGGACGTGTGGATGTTCCAGACGGGGTCCGGGCCCCGACGCGGCGTAATCTGACACCAATGGCCCTCTCCCCGTCCATCTAGTCAGCCCCCCTCGGCCCATTCGTTCATTCGTTCGCTCGCATCCTCACGTCCCAAACTAAATCATAACCGTATTATGCGGCCCGACAATAGGGTCCGCTCTCTCGCCGTACAGCGAGAGAAGCTGCCTCTAATCCGCCACCGCTTAGACATTTGCTCATTATCTTTCTATCTTCGTCTCCTTTTCTCTCTCTTTCTCATCTTTGTATCGCTCGTTTTCTTTCGTTGCGCCTCTGTGTTCTTAAAGAAAAACGGTTCTTTTATCAATAAAGCAGCAGGAATATCTCTATTTCGCGGAGGAGGCTCTCCTATAATTGAGTTGTTTATGAATAAATTCTTTTATTTTTGCAATGCGTATAATGAAACTTGTATACTTCACTCAATGAATGCCCATTATTGACAAGACAAAGAGGTATGATTATTTTGGGAAAAATTGTAAATGACGTGTTTTTGTCCATCTTGTATTACTTGTTTTTACTCGTTATGCTTTGAACTTCTATTTTTAAAGAAAAACTTTTTATTAATATCATAGAAGTCTCGCTATTTCAGAGAAGTTCTATGCAAAAAGAACGGTTTTGTTGAAGTATCTAAAAATTTAGTTAAATACAGATTTAAAAATAATTTGGACATCACATTTCACTGCTCGACGTAGCTCGATTTAACCCACAATGAGGAAAGTGACATATACTCTTTATAGTTTGCACTTTTATACTTACTTTTCTCTCTTAAATTTATATATCTGACAGTTGATATGGCTTCTTACTTTACCATTAACGTTTCTCTTTATTATATTAAAAGGTTTACATTTTTTAATTTTTGTTTATTATAATATTTTAAACCAAACTTATTTTTGTATGATGGAGGATAATCAAGTAAAGATCTAAACGTTCCATTTGTTATTCTTTTATCAAGTTAAACTAATAAACATCAACTGTTTATCCCCTTAGCGCTCGATTTTTTGGCCCATTTTCACAAATCTGTTAAAATTGATTAATTAAAATTGTAAAAATAATTTAGACCATGAAAATCATTATATAGAACGTTCAAGCATAACAAGCAATGCTACAAAACATTTTGACATTGTAGCAACCACATCTTAAGTATTTTATATAATTATTTTAATATAACAAAATAATTTTCAAATTTATTCTAGTAAATTAAATTTTTATATAGATAAAATTGTTCTTTCCGTGTTTAAATAAACAATGATTAAATTTCTTTACTTTTAAAAATTAATATGAGAATTGTACTTTAACGAATAATTATTATTGACACAACATAGAAAAAAATTATTATCAAATCAACAATCATATTTTCATATGTAAGCAAGAGTATAAAATCTTCTTGAAAGAATTTGATAATCTTAAACAGACATGAAGAATTTGTTTCTTCATGTATGCAAATTGTTTAAGATTATCAAGTTTTTTCAAGAAAATTTTATTTTTGCTGACATATGAGAACATATTGATTTGATACAAATTTTATTTCTGCGAAGATAGAGATACGCTTATTTTAGTAAAGAACAATATAACACTATAAACAAGGTGCAAAGTCTTCAATAACGTAAAATTGCACTCTGTAAAGTATTTAATCAGACAATTATTCACAGAAAAAAAAATGAATACTGCGACTAGTTAAGCTAATTTTCATTTCACGCAATTATCTAGGGAATAAGATCGATCTTTTAATGAGTTTCGGGTTTCTGCTGCACTAGCTCAAATAATTCTCTAATCCCCCTTCCCCAACGAATTATTCTATTAAAGTCTAGTCCAATGTGGTAGAGTCTAGTTTCCCCCTCCGTGTCATCTTTATCAACCCGATTCTAATCTCGCCGGGAATTATTTTCGCGATATACCCGTACCATCTGCACATCTACGCCACCCGTGAAACGTTGCGACGCAAACCACCTACCCACCTACGATTTTCCAGAAAGATCTGCCGTGGACCGTCGTCCCCAACGACGAGGAAAGAGGAAGAGGGAGGGAGGGAGGAAGGTGGTCGCGATTTATCTCGCCCTCTTCTTTATTTCTCCCTCGCCTCGCCTCGCTTCGCGGCAAAACGTCGGGGACGGAATTTAAATTTCACAAATTAGTCCGTCCATTACACCCTCGGCGTAATCGGGGCCGGCTGATCTCTCTCTCTCTCTCTCTCCCTCTCTTTCAGCCGGGGACCTTAACGGTCTCCCTTCTTCGCGCCGGACACCGCGGACGCCACGCGGCGGACGGTTCCTGGAAAGCGTGGGTGCGCTCTCTGCTCCGCCAGCCAACCAACCAGCCAGCCAGGACAGGATCACGATCTGGACGCCCACAAATCATAACGCGGGTGCAACGCAGATCTCACCGCGAGATCCTCGCCCGGGCTCTTCCTCGGGACGATCCCTCTTGTTTCAGCCGCGCTGCGCGCGCGCGCGCGCGCGGGGATCCTTCCTGGATCTCTCTCTCGCCCCGATGATGGAAACGCGGCCGCGCTGTCGTGAGGATGCACACCACGTCGCGACGCGCCACATATACCGAGAACCTTGATTTTGAAAAATCCCGAAAGCCGACGCATCCGAAAATCGTGGATCTAAAACGTCTACACGTCTCTCATAGGGCTACAAGGATATAAATCTTAACGGCAAGGATATAAATACAGTTCCCCAGCTCATCTCGAAGTTGCCCGTTACGAGACGAGCCGTAAAAAATAACGAAGTCTCCGTATAGAGATTTCGTGCCGATAACGGTAATTATGATAAAGATACGGGCGATAAAATGAGAGTCAAGGTGGTACGTATATCGGAGTTTTAACGTAAATGCCTTCTGTTATCGACCAGAGAGATTGCTATCTATCGAAGCGGCATCAAGACGAAGATCTCTCACTTCCCTGTTCAGGTGGGGCATTTCGTTTTCCGAGGCATCGGCCGGCCGATCTCGCTAGAGAAAGAGAGAGAGAGAGAGAAAAAGACACAGAGAGAGTCGTGCTCGCGAAACACAACGAGCTCGATCGGGCCAGCAGCAGCACTCGGAAGAGAGCTCGAAGAGGGATCGACGCGGCGCGGCGGCCCTTCGTGCCCGTTTCTAATGGCCCGGGATTTCCTTACACACAAAAGCCCGCGAGGAGAGTGAGTGATCGTCGCGAGTCCCGCGAATAAATTACGTGGCAGCCTATGCGGCTGCATAAATTAATTTCAGCCGGTCTGCCCATAAATATTCCCCCCTTCGAAAATCGCTTCCCCGCTCGTCCGCGCTCGTCTAAGCTCGCCTAAGCGTTACCAACATCGTAATTTACATCGATCGCCCGTAAGTGGCGCGTTAATGGATTTATATACGCGCGTCGACCTATCCCTCGAATTCGCCTCCATTTCGATCGCGCTCGATCGAGATGCGCCACGCCGCGCCGCGCCGCGTCGAGAACGTTGCGAAGAAATCATTACCTGTTACGCAAGAGACTTGCGTTGAAGAGAATTCGTTTCCATTAACAATAAGTGTGAGTTAAATTAATTATGGCTATTGATTATGGGTTAAATGTTTGATTTTACTAAACGCATATGATAATAAACGCCACCTCATAACAATACGATTATTCGAAAAGTTATTCGGTTAAACGGTTATTAACAATTTACCACAATGCTGTTAGATAATTCAACTGATTCTCGATCGGTTTAACTAATTCAGTTGAAATGACTGATTGAATTAAATTTGTGGAACTTGTGAATAGTTATTCGGTCTTGAAATATTGATTGAGTTCGACATGCAAAATAGACAGCTTTGCTATTATAAGATTATCCTCTGCGATTGGAGTATTGTTTTAGATCCTTAGATAGCTTATCGTTAGTTAGATCCAGAAGAATGATACCAATTAGGAACAATCATCAATGAGGCGTTTAATGATTGTCTCTTATAGTAAATTAGACCTATCAAAGATTTAAAGGTATATTTTGATCACAGACAATTATAATTACTAAACGCTTATTAATCACCGAAATTTTGATGAATGCAGCTATTACGAATTAATATTCGTAAACTAATCATTTTTACTAATTCGTGAGCCAATTCATAAGGTTTACCAGAACATAGAGAATAAGTTGCGAACGATTTAATTATCGATTAAACAGTTGATTGGGATTGATTAGGACGTTAAACATTGTTTTTGTAAAACTGTGATGAACTTTAAAAAAAATAACCAGTACGTTTTTAGTTCGCCAACTGTTGTTCTCCAAATTTGATAACGGTTACTCAGTAACGGATAAATATAAATATGCCGATCATTACCCTGAGAAAAAATTGTTAACTAAAATTATTAACTTGACTAAATTGATCGTTGACTTAACTAAATTCATTAACTTCATTAAATTTCTTCAGTCAAAGCATTTATTTGGCTTAAATAAATAGTTGAATGAAGAAACTTAATCAAGTTGAAAGATGTAGTCAAAATAACATTTTTCCCTCAGTGTACTATTTAAGCAACATTCATGTATAAATATTTCTTTGCAAACAACAGTAAGATCGTTTTAATTGGTTTAACGTAGAAATTGATATTTCTCTCCGAGTATCATTTGTCTCCTACATAAGCAATCTCGTTGCTTTATTAAGGCATGTAATTGATATTTTCCAATGTTACGTTGCAGAATTTAGCATTGGGTTATCTATACTTTTTTTTTCTCGACCTTTTCAGCATCTGTGTATGGGAATAAAAATACCAACGACGCAATTGAGGAAAAAGATAGCTGTTGCATAAGCGCGGAATTTTTTTTTTTTTGCAATTGAAACGTCAATCCTCGGGATGTGTTATTGCGCACCGCCCGAGACTCATCCGTAGGGTGGTGCATCGCGCGTCCATTGTTGCACATCCGAGGCAGATGCGCGGGGAAGGCCGGTGGTGCGTTGCAGTTCGCCTCATGCCTGAATGCACCGTCATTACCAGCGCGTAATGATCGCATTGTAACGGTATCAAACTTATTATTCGCCACGTGACGGCGATGCGCCCCGGAATTAAGGTGAAGAGAGGTTTGGACCGTAAACTTCGCGCCCGAGCACGATCCAGTTATAACGCGCAGCTTACAAAGTATAGGCAACCACGAGTAGTTTGGAATACTTTTCAAATTATCCCTCGAGAGAGGTCTCGTTTTTTTTTCTCATCGAGGAAAAGAATAAATCAAGTGTTAATGGCCGACACGACAGTCTTCGTCTCTTTCTTTATAACGGCAATTCGCAAGAAAAAAAAAGCGGCAAAGAGAGAGCGTCATCCTTTGATCCTATGATTTATCCGAATGAAGCCGGAAAGATGGGTACTTATAGATACGAACTGGTAATTATTTCAAAACGAGACCGTCCTTCGGCACGCTATTAGGCCTATCAACGATCGCGATGACGGATAAGATCTTCGACCTCCTCTTTGTGCCGATATTTACCAGTGCAGTTCGAATAAAATCCTCTACGATCCTGAAAGAGAGCATCTGGCTTCTCCACGTGACCGGAGGCTCCTTTGTAGTCAATTCTGTTCTTATCACCGTGATGATCGCAAACTAAATTCGATCGAACGTAACAGACCTGTGTCGACGCGCTATACGCTTGAACTTTTTTTTACACAAGTGTAATTGCAACGTTCAATTCATATTCTTAACTTTTGATCATTGTAGCTTTCTATTTCTTTTATTAACAACAAACAACGATCGTCATGATGTCAATAAATATCTACAACACAAATCTTAAAAAAAAATAATTTTTAAAAATAATAAATACTAGGTGAGTGGAAAAATTTTGATAGGTTTCAATAGATGTTGTAACCAATGATTTTTTTAAACGACGAAAAAATACGGTCTATTTGAAACCTGTTGGTTCATCAACAATTTCTGCCAGATAACAAGCTGACGTTGTTTCATCATCATTTTGACGTTAAAGTGACGACGAATAACGTCAGCTTGCTGTCGGGCTGTTGAAATTGGTTTGTGTATCCACTAAGTTGTACACGTTATCATCGTCAGTATCAAAAGACCGTCCAGAGCGTGTGATTCGTTAGAAGTTGAAATCAATTTGTTTAAATTTAATGAACCATCTTTCACAGCAATTCAATACAACACATATTCTTCTTTCCGAATACACATACATTTTTTTACTCTATTTCAAACATTTTGTCTCTTTCCAAAATTCACGCATCATTATACGTAAAGAACAATTTTGCTGAAATACGGATCTGAAAATAATTACGTTGAATCATTTAAAATAATTGCATCGGCTGTTTAATTTGGTTGCTCGATATCAAAACTGTTTGCAGTGACATTATCATGTTTGGACATTCCACATAATCATTTTGGCCCAATATAAAATTATTTTCTGATTTGTATCCAGTTAAATTTTTAATTGTTGCAGCAAAATAGTCTTTCTGTGTATATACACACAGAAAAAAATTACTATTAAATCAACAATTCATTGTTTCATATATAAGCAAGAATATAAAATCTTGAAAGAATTTGTAATCTTAAACAGACACAATTTTGCTTACATAAAGAAAATTCTTTTCTTCGTGTAAGCAAATTATGTCTGTTTAAGATTATAAATTCTACCAGGAAAATTTTATATTCTTGCTTATATATGAAACAATGAATTGTTAATTTGATACTATTTTTTTTCTGTGCATAAAGCTTTCCTTCGCTCACTTTTATTTAAAAATACCTTAACTTACTCGAATTTAACCAATTTGTTTTCTAAACGATAGCTGACAATAGTATTGTTTTTTACAATGATGCATAATACATGGTGCTAATAAGAAAACGTTGATTATAACATTTATAGAAAACCTATCAAAGCTTTTATGCTCGTCCGATATATTGTACATATCAAAGGGAATCGAATTGTAAAATGATGCGAGGAAAACGTTTACCGTTTTATTAGGCCTCTCAGAAATAAAGCGAGAGGAAAATTATACGGTTGTTAACAACCCAGGCAAGTTATCGCCCAAGAGGTTCGTAAATAAGACATTCGCCGGAATGAAATTTTTCACGGTTTCTTTGCGTTGATTCTCGATTCTCTTTCCCTCACGGTTCCGCTGAATCCGTCAGCGAGGCGGAATAAGAGCAGTCGACGCATGCTCATCGGCCTGTTATAATTTCGGTTCTATTAGCTGCGAACGATGGGGCCCCGAGGGATTTTTGGAGATCGTAAAGTTAAGCACGGACCCCACAGAGGTGCGTGAGTGCGTGCGTGTGCGTACGCACGGCATACGTCCGTGCGCCGCCGGTTGTGCGGCGTGGCGGAACGGGGGCGAGTGGGCCTGAAGAGGGTCCGCCGAGAGAGAGTATACTGTCAAGTAGCATCTTGACACGGGGCTCACAATGGCTACTTGTTAGCGCGCTGCGCCAACAGCGAGGGGAAAAACGATCCAGACACTTGCCTTTTTCACATCGCGCTCTTCTGCGTTTCGTTACGGCCATCTAACTGCCTCGTTTCAATCTCGAAAATAATCTTGGAAAAGATTTTTCGCTTAGCCGCACGTGCACGCGCGATATTTTTGCGTGCCTTCTCTCGTGTCAGGAAATCGGTGCCAATCTCTCAACGAACCTCGGACGTGACAGGCGAGAAGTTCGATCGCGCCGATGGAAACGCTGTGATTGGCGTAACGCGAAGAAATAAACTTAACGAAATCGTACGAGTTGTACATACAATCTCTATTAGTGTGTCTATTTCATCCGCATTTATTTTACTCGACTTCCTACTCGGTAGAAACTTGGCAAACAAGGTGACAAGGTTAAATGACATCTTAACAATTGTTTTAAGTCTCCAACGTTTCAATAAAACGTCATTAAAACGTCATTTGACGTCATCTTGTTTGCTGGACAACTGTTACTACTTAAATAAATACACAATGTAATTGTCTACAATAATTAATACACATAAAAAGTGTGACACAATTAAAATCAAGAAAAAAAGGCCAACAACAGCTATAGCGGATCTAAATGCTCGAATAATAATTTCATAGATAATTTTATATACATTTTCTAAAAAATCGTCTTCTTAATTTTATTTGAAATTTAGTGATTAGGGTTCATAGTTGTCGCGCGTTACTTACCAGTTTCGATACTGAGCAGCATCTAAGCACGACAGAAGAACGCGGGATGCTGTAAAAGGGACGTGTATGCACGTGAACACAGATAAACACAATTGGCATCTTGTTACTTTAAATAACATCAACTTTACTCGATTACAATTCGATCGTACATCGTGATCTCTTACTTATATTTACTTGCGCATCGTCGTTTGCTTTCTATCCTCTCTTGTGCACACATACACACACACACACACATACATACATACACGTACGTACACACGCGCCCACACGTACAGTTCACTCGCTGATACACACTCATGAATAATCGCACTCACGATCACTCTCGGCAATTCGTCTCAGTTAGTTGTGCAACGTTAGATTTGTCCGCTGAAATACACGAATGAGAACTGGAGAGGACCAAACGATGGTCATTAATTATCGTCCTTGCGCGGCGCGCGCTCGGTTCTCCTTTCATTCATTCGCTTCTTCGATGCCCTTGCCCTTCTATACCTCCCTTTCGTATGCGCGAGTTGCGTGCGAGTGCGTAATTTGTGCAAGAGTCGATTACGATTAACATCCTATTCGCAAAAATTAATTCTTTAGCTTTGGTCGAATCGCAGCGTTCGTTTCGTAGAAAATTTTTTCAAGTTTTCGATCACGATTAAAGTTCCTATAAGTTTGGAAAGGAAACGTGCAATGGTATCTCGGAAATCTGTGTGATGACGGAATATATAAAGAAAAAAAAGGCAACTTCCGGAAGAGAAAGAAAACTAAAGGGAGATTCTAACAATTGTTCGGAAGCTGCGCGTTTGTGCAACACAACTTGCGTCACGTAGACGCTCTTAAACAACGCTTTGAATGTGAGAGAGTAAAATGATAAACATTCCTGTTAGTAATTAGTTCCAGTTGTTGCAGCGTTCATTAGCCGAAGCATTTTAAAACAGTTTACATAATTTTACAAATAAATTTGTCTGTTTAAGAGAGCATATAGTGCTTTTATTTCCTGTACGAAAAACTAACTAACGTAAAACGCCGTTAAAACTGTTATATAGCATTCTGTGAACAAGACTGCAGTAGTACTTATGGCTCGTTAATTTATCAACAGACGAGTTTCGACTGATCCTTATATTTAATTTAATAATTTAATAAAACGTACGACCTAACACGAGATTGGCTTTAACCTTGAGCTTTCAAAGGCTGAGTGGCGATATTAGTTTCATAAAAAAAAAAATTATTATATTAAATTCTATCACAAAAGTCTCGAAATTCAAATAGCTCTTCTGTAAAATGTAAAATTATCGCACTTAATTCTCTTAATTAATGGAAAAAAAAACGTTGCCTCGACAGTAATATTATTGTTGTATATATTCATCTGTTGTATATCGTCATTAATTAATATATTGTGTATTATTTATTGTACATTTGATTCCTTCTTTTATCATCCGTTAACATCCTCTATTGCAATACGAAATGTGGCACTTACGAATTGTCAAATAATTACTTTAATAGTAGTCTCAAATTATTTCTGTGAAAATTAAAGAATACACAGAATACGACAAATGTGAAAGATACAAAATGAAAATAACGCCGATTGGCTCTCTCTCTCTCTCTTTCTCTCTGCCGTAAATCGAAGATATTATTTTCCACGTCGCCTCTCTCTTTCTTTCTTTTCACCTCGATTCTATTCTCTACCCTGTTTCGTCCCGAGGACTCTTTCATAAGAGAAATCCTTTCTCTCCCCGACATCCTAGATAAGAATCTACAAGGCAATGTCGTAGCTAACGGAATATTTAGGACATCTGCGCGCGAGATAGCTCACGAATTGAAAGTCGACATTAGAGATGAATGTAAGCGCCCCCGAATCACTTTAAAAGCGACTTTATAAGTCTTGATAAATAATCTTCTTACATATCGCGCGTTCTTCGTAATAAAATAGAATTTTCTACTTTGTCGTTACAAAAAGATAAAAGCTTTCGTTAGAAGAAAAAAAAGGAAAGATTATCGCGACGAACAATGTAATTTTGAGCTCTTCTTTGGCAAAAATGCGGTTTAATACGTATACATACTTTTCTTGACCCAACGACTGAAGAATTCATCTCGATATCTCGACTTTTCTGTCTTTGTCACACTCTTGCGAAATCTTTTTTCATCTTTCATTGCATTCAATTTTTTTTTCGCGCACATAAACATTCTCGTTCTTCCTCTCTCTTTCTCACTGTCTTTAGATATACTTATGTACAGACTGCGAACTGCGAATAAGTGATAACTTACGCACTATCTTATCCTGCGACAGCATTCACTGTCTACTGGGGGTACCCCTAAAGCTTCTCATTTGTCCAGTTGCTTTTAGTTGATTAAATAACTACGCGATATCACATTTTTTATCAGTAATGATTGATGTGATTAATATTTTTGCGATTAACAATTTTTCATTAATAACAATTGCTTGCTTACTCATACACACAAACCATCTATGGAATGTGAGTTAAGGCTCCTGGCACCTCAGCCGAGAACTCCGCGTTAACGGTAGCGACATTCAGTCGCGGATAAAATTAGAACTAATACTCGTGAAACGTGACAGATTGACGATGAGATGTTATCGTGCATGTCATTTTGTTATTATGTGTTTCATTGTGAAAATGTATTTACGAAATTCGTAAAAATGGACCGCAAGTAAAGTTTTTTTGAAACATTTTATACATAAAAGCATATTTTTCCCTCCTTTCAATAACTATCCGAGAAGTTTTCCTGTCTGAATAGACGTCACTTTACGTGCTTTTTACGATTATTTACTGATTATTAGGCGAAAAAAGGTAGTCTTTACTCATTTGTACAAGTGTTTTAAAGAATTTAAAGTCATCTGATTAGTTTATTTTATCCAAATTGTCTTTATTTACAAATGACACATCGGACAAAATTACGTGTCATTTCACGCTTTTGACGTTACGATTTCAATATGTCCGCGGCGAGTAGACAGGAGCCTTAATAATAAAGCATCTTGTAAAATTTGACTTGTTTCAGATTATCTATGGGTGCTCTCCAATTGCTTCACACATCTTGACACATACGCACGCAGGAATACACAAAATGCAACGTTGTGCACAATTCAATTGGAACAAAGTGTGCATTAATATGTATGCTGTGCATAGTTTCGGATGAGGATACATAAAAATGGTTTTGCTGAAGTCTAAAAATAGTATTGTAAGATAATTTCTGTTGATCT
The DNA here is from genome assembly GCF_016802725.1 of Solenopsis invicta. Classification (NCBI taxonomy): domain Eukaryota; kingdom Metazoa; phylum Arthropoda; class Insecta; order Hymenoptera; family Formicidae; genus Solenopsis; species Solenopsis invicta. The sequence goes on from NC_052664.1 coordinate 17,899,605, forward strand.
GTAAAATAGTGGAAAAATAAAGGAGCTTAGATGGGTTTGAACGTGGGAACCCTCATTCCGACAACTAGTGCCCTCACTGCTAGACCAAGGCTCCACTGGCATCTTGGTGTTTGTTTCTTGTATATTAACAGTCTGATTTCAGTCCTTATGATTCGGAGTTATGCTTGGAAATCTTACAGTATTTAGCTGCGCACAGACATGATAAATAATTTTGTTGGGCCATCAAAACATTTGTGCAGGACAATCAAATTACTTGCCAGAATATGAAGACATTTTACAACCTTGCTCATTATGATTGAATGTCCTACGTAATTATTTTGATGGCCTAACAAAATTAATTTTAGATCGGTATCTAACTAAATTCTTTTACACTTTAGCAAAATCGTTCTTTCCGTGTAAGATTATTTTTCAATACCGTACCCATGCCTTAATATTTTTTAATTATTATTGTTGATAAAAACTGCGTTTTCTTCTTTTCAATCTCGTTTATAGCGGCTACGTTAATAACTATTTAATTGAAAACATTAGAAACACAAGTTTACACAGGTGAATAGTAACCCTTGAATTAGGTACGGATGTATGATGTATTTCGCCGATTACAATTGGAACACAACTTGGGTCGTCGTGCGCACAAGTGCCTAGAGATATTGCAATTGGAGAGCACTCTATTTTACTGTTATACATATAGGATATGATAAAATTTTTTTAAGGATGTAATAAAATGCTATGAAAAGTATAATATAAGCTAAGAAAAATTAAATTAAAGAAGTCGAGCTATTTTCCCGTGAAAAATATGATTAATTATTTTTTAATCGTTGTCATGAAATTGTAATCGTTGTCATGAAATCCAAATCAGTGATGGGAACACCCGGTAGGCAGCGAACAAGAACGAGATTAACTTAGTAATATGCCGAATGCCGTGTGTATTATACATATGTACATATACAGAACACAAAAGCGTATGGTGTAAGAGGAGCGTATAGTTGGCTACAGTAAATTAATTAGCTGATCGAATTTATGTATATAAAGTGAAGGAGAGGGGTGGGGGCAAGGGAGTAAGTTGCATTCGCTCATATTTCGCGTGCACTTCGCGTAAAAAAAAAAAAGAAACGTTGCTTCATCGTGCAATTTATTCCGCTCGGGCAAAAATCAGAAAAGTACGGCGCCAAGTATGGTGATGGGACAGAAAAGCTGGCGAGATTTTTCGCCCGTTGTTTACTTATGGAAATAGTGGTAAACACAAGCCGGTCTAGCCGGCTTGCCGCGAGAGTGTACGAACTGAGAAAGTAAAATGCTAATATGTCTTTTGCTATTTCGTTCGGAAACGTCATCGTCGCTTCGGCATCCTTTGATTTTTCATAGATATTCTTGGGGTAAGATTATTTTTCTACGAGAAAATATATTTGAAGAACGGGTAGATAAACAAACACATTTTTGGTCTAGAAATTAATGGGAACAATTTTAAGTAAATATGTATTTTTCTATTTTTCAAGTTTAAATTAGCGTTATTTGATAAAAAAAATAAATATAAAAAAATATAAAGTTTTTTTATGCAATGCGTTTGAGTTACTTTCTGGAATCTAATCATAAGGTAAGTGTACTCTGTATGGCCCAGTACCCAATATGGCTTACTTGCTATTTCTAAGTAGTTACACGGTGAACTGAACAAATAACGCTAGGCTGTCAACATGATTTGTTTGTAACAATTGACTGTTCAGTTTGTGTATTTTGTTGCTGACAGCGAGATCAAAATAGAATTTTTTTGATAAGAGGAGGAAAGAGTTTTCGAAATTGTCCCATATTTTAAATTAGATAACGTTTAGAAATGTTTCCTATTTTAAATCAGTTTTTGATTTTTAACTCAGCAAAAAAAATTAGAAAAAAAAATTGCGTAGCTTGGGTAGGCCATATAAGGTACAGTTTCCTGATATATTCTTACCCCGAAAAAATTTTATTCAAAGAATTAAAAAAATGTTTTAAATGCCGGAGTAGACGCGACGATTTGACATACGACTATTTGACGCTCTTCATACGCTCTAAACGTTACACCGAGAAAAGCTGAAGGAGGATGCAACAATATATCCGCAGAAGGCTTTCCTCCCCGCTTATCTGGACATTATCGGATCGCCAAGAAATTATCGTCGCGATGAAAAAGATATTTTCAACGGAAATAAAATTCGCATTATTCAATAATTAAAAGCAACTGGTAAATTTATAAAATTGTTCCAGGTTAATCTTTATTAACCAACGACGTATTAAATAAATTTTAACTGATCTTTATTTTTAGTCAGCGGTAATAATTTATTGGCAATCCGAATTTCGGCAAGCTACTCGAGTACCTTGATCGATCGTCTTGCGTCCCGCCAATGTGTATTAAGTTTTCTCTTGGCTCCTCTTGCTCTGAGTGCTTGGAGCCCAAGGTCACAACGAATGGTATTCGCCCAGCACGAGGCCGCTATGGTAACTCGCGTGCGACGTGGACATCCCCATGGAGCCCATGCTTTGATAAGCGCCCATGCCCATGCCGTTCATCGACATGGTGTTCATGGTGTTGACGCCCTGCATGGTGTTGGACAGCATCGTCGACGGTCCCATCGGGCTCAGCCCGCCCATGGAAGGAGCGATCGCACCCATCTGCATTGACGTCGCCGTGTGCGGCAAGGACTTCTGCAGATCCGCGGAGGTCGGCGTGCCGATTAAATAATCCTGCAAAAACAACGACCATTCTCTTTTTTTTTTAGCCATTTCTGCACGTTGCAATAAAATATAAATATATTTGTCACTATCAGCGCAACGATATAAAACACATTCTTGAAATTTTATATTCATAAGTTTTGAGAAAGAACCTGGAATTATTATATATTTTCGAGATAGTAAATATATCTTTAAATAGAATAGACCGGGGCAAGTTGTCACATGAGGTTGATTGTCAAAAAACTTACAACTTAGTTTTTAATACAAGAAATGTGTAATGTATTAGACAGGAGGTTTAAAAATCTCCCATTTACTTTTTTCTAAAAATCACTATTGAATAATTGTAACAACCAGCTCCGGTTTTTCCTATTTATATTCTCCTATTTTTGAATCTCTAACTTTTCATACGTGAGCAGAATAAACGATTTTCCATCTCTGTTGTAGAACAATGTTACATAATAATTTTTCTCATTCTCAAAGAAACAGGAAAGTTATTTATACATATATTAAAAAAAAAAAGAGTACACTTTTCCATCCTACGCGGTTTCGCTTTACAAAAGGTTAAAGTAACACATACGAATTAGAAATAAACATTCAAGATTATTTCATCGTCCTACCTGCGGATAGTATTGCATGTAATCTAGCTGACTTTTCTGTTGAGCGCAGCTAGGCGGTGGTGGTGGCAAGGTGACGGTAGGATGGACCAAACCATGGGCGCTGTGGGTGCCGACCTGGAGATGATGCTGCAGCTGATGTTGGAGATGCCTCTTGTCATCGCCGCTCTCGCTGCTCGTGTCGTGCTGCATGTGCGGGTGGCTCAAGGACGAGCCGTGGCCTTGATGATACGAGTGCGGGCTGGAAACTGAGACGGAAGATGGTGGCGGAAGTTGGTACATGCCGGAGGTTTGTTGATGATCCACCATTTGTTGCTGCTGCTGCTGTTGCTGCTGAACCGCGCAGGAAGACGGTTGTTGCTGCTGCTGCTGCTGCTGGCCGGATTGCCGCTTCGTCTCGTCGCCACTCTCGCTGCTGGAGTCCCCAAGACCCCCGCCGTGGGTCTTATCCTCCCTCTGACCACTGAAACCGCAAAGCGGCCTTTCAAAAAGAGACAGTTGGTCTTTTTTTTGCGAAGATATACGTTTCGCGTAACGTAAAAAAAAAAGAAAATGGTAAGTGATGAAATGGTAAGTGATAGCAAATTGGAGTCGGTTGAAACAAATTATTATGTTAATTACATCAATATTATATCATGTTTAAGTGTTGTTATGCTAATTACACCATTCTCAAATGTACTCTCACTATTTGTTTCTACTTTATTTTATTCTTATACATAATATAAATATTTTATGTATAATTTTATAATATAAATATTTTATTTTATTTTTATATATGATATAAATATTAATTCTTCATTACAAGAACTAAAATAATTAAGAGTGATACTATTAACTCCATCCAGAAATTTATGACTACTTCACAACAATTAAATTTATTGTAACAAATAACAAGTGTAAGCTGGGCTATTAAAAACGATGCAGATTGTACAGTATTACATGTTTGTCATCGATCCCTGTTAGAAACATGTTCTCCATCATTCCATTATAAAGACATCCCAGGGGCCCGATTTAATTGCGTTCGCAGGCGTGCGAGCGTCACGTTTAAAGCAGCGCCTCGCGGGTAAACCGGCGATGCCAATCGGCGAGGCTGGGGAATCGAAATAATATCGCTTAAGATAATACCGGTACCGGTGCGTAAAGTACCGAGAAGAGGGTATATCCTGCCTCTTTCGTACTTGTGAATTAAGGGCGGGCACCGAGCGTAGGGAGGCACGGTACGGTGTTAAAGAGGTGCGCAGCGGAAAGGGAAGAGAGACTGAGGGGAAAAAAGGGTATGAGAGAAGTGAAGGCGAGAGAGACGCTCTCGGCGTCTCGTAAACTCATTTTAGCGGCCTGGACCTCCTCGAAGCACGTGGGACCTACGGGCCCGGTCGAACCCCCCTTCGCCTCTTCTTCTACTTTCTCTCTTTCTGCCTTTCTCTCGCTGTCTTTTCCTCTCCCTCTTTGTCTATCTTCTCCAGGTACCAGCAATCGTTAAGCGCTTGTTTTACAAGTCGTTTAGACGTGAGACCAGTGATACTGCACTGTTCAAGGCAAGTGCTGCGACACTTGTCTACGGGGTGTTTCCGAGAACCGGTCTTTGGTACGAGAGAGAAACTACCGAAGTGATAAGGGAGCACGGAAGATACTTGAGCTCTCGTAGCCTCGAAGAGCGATGCTGATAAAAGTTCCGTTTAATCTGCGGTATTTGCCGTAAAATTTCTAAAACGTTCTCTAATTGGGTAATACTATGAAGACAAAGTAAAAAATGTAGGTATTATATAACATGTTTTAATACATTGAATCTCTTTTTTTATTCTAATTTAATACTAGAAACGTGCTTGTTAATATATAACTACAGAAGAATTTGAGCTGATACAAATTAGAATTCTGACGAGTTCAAATATTTTGTATTGTATTTAGCATATAAAAAATATTCTCTTTTCTTGGCAATAAAGTGGAAAAAAGTCACTTTTTTCCGTCATAGTTAGAGCGGATTTGTTTTGCAGTGTAGCACTGAAAATTAAAACGATTTTATAGAGGATTATATCAGTAACAATCTCTATAAAGATATTCCTAAGTGAAACGGAACTTTTGTAATAATATATACAGTAAGGTAAGATTCTATATACATGGAGACAATATGTAATCACATTCATTTTTCCATGTTAAGTATTAATTTATACATTTGGTATAATCTTAGTTTCTCTATGAGCAATATGATTTCTAATTAGCGTAAAGACGAGATTCGAACGTACCAAACAATGTAGAGCCGGGTTCATCGTAAAAATCTTTTTCGTACCACCCGTTACATGGTGGAACCTATAACCGGACGGAGGTGTCCCCAGGTATGCCTTATCCGTCCGTAGATCGCGCAGTAAATTTATCCTCGTTGCGCCGTGTGGCCACGAAAGAACGGAATCTTTCGGGTATTATTATTTTCATTAGGATTTGTGACTCATCGCGTGTAGGAGACATTTATTTCGTAGCCCCCGTCGCCATGACACTTCGCGTCTCTGGGATCGACGCTTCTCACTTGTTTTCTTTACTTTTGATGACACCACGTGGAATCGAGAGAAAGAGAAAGAGTCTCTTAAACGTTGGAAGCTTCAACGATGTAACTTCTCGACGGGAATAATTAATAATCATCTCCATGAAATTTGTCATACTATCTTTGTCTTACTATCTTCGCGATAAAATCTTTTAAATCACTTCGCTTCCGTTATTTTTGTTCAGTCAGTTTTTTTTTGTAACGTTAAGCGTTAATATTCAATTCAATCAGGCATCTTTATATCGTAGAAAGTAATCAATTACGAAAGTATGAAGATGTGCAAAACGTCAGATGCAAACAGAGCGTTCCGAATTTCAACGATGCTTACTTGGAAATATTGTATTTTTAATTAAATATATATAAATAAAATAATTAATCTGTAGAGGAAAGTGCTATTATAATGTCGCTGAAAGAGCAAATTTTGAGACAAGGATTATAGTTAATTAAAATAAATCTTATTTAAGGAAAAGCTGTATGGTTTTAAAAATAGATCACCCCGCTCTTTAAAAGTTAATGAAAATAAATTCTATAATTTTAATTATACTATTAATATTTACAACGTATATAAATATTTAATTATATGTTTACAATCATAGATTTACGTATCTTTGTTGCGCTGAACTTTATATACTCGGACTAAATATTTTTTAGAACGATATAGTTATTTTTATCTCATTCTTGACGGCACATCATCAACATATTCTCGCTTTTTAACGAGAAATAAATTAAATATTACATTTTATTGATTTGATTTATTTTTATATGTACACTACTGCGTCCGATTGTATGATTCACACAAGGCTTCTTATGTATTGGAAATGGTTCTCTGACTTCTGTTTTAAGGCTTCTTTCGTTACCTGCATTACTTTATTGTTATTCTTATGTTACTATAATTTTTTTCGGTTGATTATTGTCATAAGTTACTTGAGTTTAATGATTATAATTTATTTAATTTGTAATGTAACTTTGCTATATTATGTATTTGCTTATAATATTGTTTTATGATGAAGAAGAACTAAGTAAAGCGGAAACATGATGTACATACAATTAATTATTCTTACCGTGCTAACTGAGAAAAACATTTATTCCTTTTAAATCTTTTTAATTGGCTTGTTCTTATTGATGATTAGTCTTTCTTTAGTACTTGTGCACTTATCGAATTTAAGTCTTTCCTTTTTTTTCATACGAGAAAACGAGATCTCTTCGTTCAGTTTTTTTTTTTTTTATAAAAACTATGCGGATCAACTTTAAATTGTGTGTTTATTTTATGTGTCTTCAACAATATGTAAAATAAAAATGAGTAAAAAATGTAAATATAAAATTTGAAATCAATCCGTCACACAGCTTTTACTATTAGTCTAAGTCTTTGCATATAGAAAAAAGGGAACGCCCTTAATTTATTAGCTTTATACCATTTATATTACATTATATGATATATTTTGATTTTTAGTATATGTACTGCCTTTTAGTATACGTACGAAGATCGCGTCGACCTGTAATGGGGACGAAGCAAGCTCCATACTCCCATCTCTTTCAAAAAATCAGTTTAATGTTCTGGAATTCTTATGATGATTATACCAGATATTAAGCTGATAAGAACAGATATTACACATTTCTTAGCTTAAAGAGCCGAGAAGCAATAATTATGTATTATAATAAGTGTTCTATAAAACATTTCACAACCGTTATTCTCAACCCTTAAAACATACTTAGGTAATAATCATAGATCAGAATTTTTATTTTGGACATTCTATTCATGTTCGCGTCGTCCGTGTCGAGATCAACGTCAAGGATTATAAAAAATGCCAGGAATGCTAAGAGATTCTATCTGCGGATGGTCCTACGTGAGTCGCCGTTGTCTCACGAAAAGTGGAGACGAATCGATCTCGGCGACTGCCGCGGAATTTCGAAGTAAATCTTATTTACGGACCAACCGATTAATAAAACTAGCCGCGCCTTCGCCGTTATCTTGCACGTGTCGACCGGTGCCATAAAATTGGGATCAACGACTTTAGCTACTTTATTGAAGACACAAGCAAATCTCTCTTTTTTTTTATGCAAATTTAAATTAGATAACTTTTATTATCACTATTTGATAACTTTTTGATACGCCATCATATAATTTACCAAATTATTTTGATGTTGTACGTTGATTTCAAATAAAACAAAAAAATCATTTCTTAAATCTGAATTCCGCGAAAATTTAGGGAGCGGAATTCATGGACCATGCAATGTCGAGTCAACAAATTGCGTTGCACGCCGTATGAGAGCAGTCTCATAATCGCGGAAGGTGCCTTTAATTGGGTGGCGCAAATAACGTATAAATAACCGGGAAACGTGACGCCGCCGCTCATTCATGGCGGTCGACTTCGGTGAGGTGCAGCGATATAGGGCGATGGGGGATATTAGCATAATTCCTAATTTAATTTCTCGATAAATTCCTGATCGCACGCTCGCCTCGAAATGAGATGCTATCGCGGCATCACTAATTCGCGTCTAAGTTTATATCGCTTGGGACCGGCGTGGGGCCCGATAGCATCTGCCTCCCCCATGTCTCTCCCTGTCTTTCTCTCTCTCTCTCTCTCTCTCTCTTTCTCTCTTTCCGTACCGGGGCCTCCTCGTAAAATCGGATTATATCGGCTCTGTCGCCCCTGCGATGTCGCGCACTTTATTCTGCACTACGGTGCGATATCGTCTTCGGGTTTGCGGGGTCAGAGTGCGAGCGGAGAGACTCCTAACGAGTTCTCTCTTTTTTTTTTTGGTGTTTTTTTCTCCCTGCGCTTTTCCGCGCTGCGGAAAAATATCCTGGTAAAAAGAAAAAAAAAAAGAAAAAAAAATGAAAAAACCGCGGTAAATGGAGAATAGTACAAATAGAAGATATTGTAGCAACAATATTTTCCAGCAACTCCTCCGAGAGATCGCTAGTTTAATTTAGCGTTTCCTCTATGTAACTGTTGAATTTATTTTTCGCATTCCAAAAATCCCACGCAACCGTCTCGCCCTCGAGAGGACCGCCAGTTTCGCCTCCGGGATTACTTAACTCACTGAAGAAGGCAGAAAGGCAAACTCGGGGCCCGTAGAGCAAATTGAAAATCGGCTGACTCGTTTGTCGGCCTCGGGGGTCCCGAGGAAAAAACGGCAGATTTTTCCCGAGGCCCCGAGGCCTCTGAGGGCCTTGTCCACTGCTCCCGGCAGGTGAGCCCGTCGAGGAAGTTACTGGCAGCTGATTCCATAAACAGATAGGAAAGGAGAGTTTCCACGGCCTAAAATAATGGGAGGGCAGCGCACCGTGTACACATCGTGCCAGTCTCTCTGTTTGTAAACTACGGCTCTCGCCTCCCTTACCTGCGGGATTCTCTCGGGTCCTGTGAAACGTCCGGGCGAATTTCTCGCGCGCGTGCAACGGATACGGGGGATCATCCGCGGAAAATTCACCAGCGCGAGAAAATCCGAGAAATTATATAGTCGATGCAATTCCGGCTGGCTCGGTTTCCGCTACTATAAACGCGTAAACATTTAAGCTATATCGAATGAGTTTCCACCGTGACGTGTATACAGAGATAAAGATACTTTTTAAACAAGAATTGATTTTCAATTTGCTGAATACTACTCAAGATTCAAAATTTAAAGACTGAGTAGTTACTGTTACTAAGCAAAGAACAACGTATTCTTCGCGACAATCATTACGTAGGAAAATTACTGAATTACGTAAGACAAACAAAGTATCTCTAATTCATAGCAGTTAATAATTGCGACGTGAAGATTCTTGACACTCATGCGATTTGTAATCGTAAAGAGTAACAAAATGGTTACTCTACTTCAAAGTTCAAAGTAGATCTTCAAATGAGAAGTAAACGGAATGCGATGGAACTCACTGACATGTCGGTAATTATTCGGATAATGAATGGCGCGTCACGTTATTTTATTCGTCGCGATTTGACACAATTCGACGGCGGAATGCATCGACGATGTGCCAGAGAATCTGCGTTTTCATGCCAATTGTCGTACGCGCGAGTCCGAGGTCTACCTAAATTCGATTCAAGAATCAACACGCGTATCGAGAAACTGTGCCAGTTTTGCATGAGTATAGCGACACAGCATGTTTATCTTCTGGTAATAGATAACTCGTAAATTCTGGTAAATGACAGCAATAAGCGCTCGATTCTGGCACCGGGCACCGCTTTGTATATGCGCGGGATAACGCGACTTAACGATGTTCATAACTTACTCCTTTGATCGAAATAGAGACGTTATTTCTTTTGTATATTGTAACGTTAAAGTAATTTATATAGAAAAAGGAAAAGCATTCCGCGCTTAGATCGAACGAAGATTCACAAGAACAATAATAATTCAACGCCTAAACTTGATTTTTCCTTAACGAAAATATCAAAGAAGTTCGATCATTCTTTAAAAGAGCACTTAATTTATAACATTAAATATTTCTCTCAATTAATTCTTAAATTAGAAAATCTATTAATTTTTAAGTGGGTAGGAGTGGCCACAGCACCCAGGGCATAATTCTCTTAAGTAATTCATACTTTTAGGTTGGCAACAGAACTCATCGATTCATCACCTTTCACCTTATTTTTACATTCCTCTACTTCATAAGGATACAACTAGTGTATAAATTTACCTACAACGTACCATACTAGTAGATGTTTACAAAAATTGCTTTTTTGATACTTTTTAATAGTTTGAACCTTGGGAGAAAGAATATATTAAAGATAAGAAACTTGGAGAAATTTTGATTAATGTATAAACTGTTCGTAAAACTTTAAACACGTTTGTCTCAAAACATTTTTCAAATTGTCGCTCATGATAACTCATCTAGTTTCTATCCGATTGACTCGAAAAATTGGTAACAAATATTCGCAATAAATTCCTGTCTCGCTTGATCAAATAAAAATTCTAACTTTTTGATTTTTTCAGCAAGAAAAAGTTTTGAAAAAAAGAAGCAAAAACACAACGATTTTTTTTCGAAACTGCTGTTTTTGCGGAAAAATCAATTTTTTAATTTGATTGAAAGCCAGAACTACATTTACATATAGATTAAGAATTATATATTTTTTTTATTTTTTACTTCAAATAATTTATGCATCTTAAATCATGGTAACAGAGAACCAATATTTCTTCTTTTTTGATACATTCATACAGAATTGCCGAAAATATCTTTTCTAATGTTCAAAAACATTTTTAAAAAACATGTAAATATCAAAAAATAAATGTATCAAGTATCAAATTCATTCTTTTCATATTTTTTTCTGGAGAAAAAAGTACAAAAATGATACTGCAAGTGAAGACTCCGTTAAATGTTAAAACCCTATACGAGGAACAATTTCATCAACAATCTACACTAATAGTAAGAGAAAGTGTTTACTATTTCTAACTATAATTGCGTGGTAAAATAATTACGGTCAGGAGCTCCATTTTTATAGTTATTGCTGCTATAAAATATTATTGTAGTAATAAAAACCTTGTGTCTATAATTTTGCAAGGTATAAAATATTTTATTATAAATTATGATAATTTTAAATATTAATATAGTAAAATATCAAGATACTAATAGTAAAAATAAAATAAATGTATAATTATAGTGAATATAATTATGTTCTTAATATCGTCTTATTTATGGAGTAACTAATGACTATAATTTGAACGATTAAAATAACTAAAAATATATAGTTAGCACCGAATTATAGTCGATGAATTATAGTCGAATTATGGTAATTGCGATCATTTTTTTTTCTCTCAGTGTAATATTAACGGTTAATCCGATATAAACAAAATTAACATTCTGAATACTGCATACATTTCTCCGATTATAAATGTAAAATGTACGTTGCACGTTACATGAATTCACCATAGCACAAATTAGCATATAAATTCGCGCGTTCGCGTTCGTGTTAGAAAGAACAATCTTCGCACGGTGTGAAGACCTCGATAAAAAATGAAAGCCCGAAAGCGTGCATCGTATTTCTTTTTTCCCTATTTGGACACGCCACCGAGAAGCGATCGTGGTGGTCGCTCGGTGGCCGGTCGAGAGCTTGCTGTTTTCCATAGATCTATCAGAGGCGCGTCGTTATTTACGGCGGATCGACGCGGATCCCCGCAGGTAGGAGAGACGCGTCCTCGCGCTCGGCGGTCGCGCGCCGCGCCGCGCCGCATGGCGTTAAAACGCTTTCGGTGTTCCGGGATTTCTTTAATCCGGATTACGCCGAACCTGCCGGTAGTTTTCGGCATACCGCGGGCGTGTCACACGAGCGAACGGATTCTCCCCCTCTGTCGTCGTCTCATCAGTCGCGCGCCGCGCGCGTCCCATTACCCGGGCGCGAGAAAGGCGTGAAACGGATTTAATCCCGGAAGGAGCGTCGAAGGGACACCCAGCGCGAGTCCTTGACCTTCGAAATATATCCCCCCCCCATCCCCGAGGTTTTAGTGCGCGCGGAAGGATGCGTTTCTTGCCGATGTTTCGGGATCCCAGATAGAATTGGCGAGAGGCCGAAGACAACGTGCCATTATTAAGTATACGGAGGTGGAGTCTGAGTGAGATAAATCAGTTTTAACGGAGGATTAATTAGCAATTTAAAATCGTCAATTGCTGAAACATTAAAATGCTCATATTGAAATTCCAAAATATTCATCTGTACTCAAGTAATGATTAACAATGATGAATGGAAATGGTTAAAGATGAAAGAAAACAAAAATGAGCGAATAGAGCTTAGAATGATGTATAACGAATTCATAATTTTTATACACGAACTTCAAATTGAATATGTATCTCAAATTAGCCGATTATATGGTCGGGTATGTTCCCTTTACAGACGTTCGAGGGACGCTCGCGCGTCGATCGAAAAGGATGAACGCGCAACCGCAAGCCGCCACAAAAGACTCGTCTGAGATTGAAAGGCGCCACTGAATGCGCAATGCTCTTTCGTCGTGATGAAAAAAAAGGGGGGGGAAAAATACAGTGGGAAGGACAGAGACAGAGGGAAGGCTGGCACGGCCATGTTGGATCGTCTCAGCCATTTTTGGGGACGAAAAAAAGGCGGGATAGGGGCCCGCGCTTCGTGAAAACCGCTTTGAAGAAGACCACGTCAAATCTGACAGCTCGCGGGAAGGGTCCACATATGGGCACGTAAGGGCCGAAAGGGGCCCGCCTCGTCCCCGCTGCCGTTGAAAAAGAACGAGCCGCTCGACTCCCCTCTCCTCGGCTACCCTCTCGCGGCCCCCCCGTCTTTTCCTCTTCTTCTTGTTCGGAATCGTGGGGGACAGAGGGGCATTCATTCATGCACGCATTCCCAGAATGCAACGCGCGTGCGAGTGTGTCCGGTACACGCACGGGACTCCTGGAGGGGACCAGCGCACGAAGGGACATGGCGGAGAGGATAACGCGAGTACCACGACGTGGATATCTCCTCGGGATAGGAAAAGTGTCGAACCAAAAAATACAGAGTGTAATAATTAAAAATATATTATAGTTATAGCAGAAAATTTGCATTAAACAGAAAACACAAGATTTGTTCTTGTTTACACAGAAAGTGAAGGAATTTCTTCCAATGAGAAAAAGAAGTAAAGAAAATTGCAAGAAGCTATAGAATACGTTTCTAAACATAAAACGTATCCTACGGTACTGGACAAAAGTATTGGCACAGCGCACGGTTGCTATTATAAAACAGTAAATATTTTCAAAGAAAATAATAACAAACTTTATTCCTGTATTTTTATTTGTATATTTTTATTTATATATTTTATATTTAACAAAACAGGATCCACTTTTTCGTAACTATCGCTACTATTTAAAAGGATTCATTTTTTTCGTAGCTATCCCTATTATTTCTTGCGGCTCAGTTAAAAATTAACCTAAATGGTAAAAAGAATGAGATCATCAGATTTCCTCGAATGTCTCACCTCGTTTTAAAAGACGATAAATTGTGTAATCAATACGAATATATATATAATCCGATTGTGCCAATAGCTTTCGTTTAAAGATGAAACCTTTTGATGAAGACACTTTTAATTCTTCCTTGTAATTGTATTTATTTATATTAATTTCTATAACATATCATTATATAAATATAAAAATAAAAATTCAAAGTTGACAAAAATTTATATTATATTTCACTGTCATTTTTTAAATTGATAGACTATTTTATAATAGTGCTATGCTAATATTTTTGTCCGGCACTGTATGTACAGCTGTGGTTGGAGATTGACAATATAGACTACATTACATAAATAATAATAAATGAGAATATTTTTTTTTCAGAATTTACTTCTTATAAAAATAAACTTGAAAGTTTGTGACTAAAACTGAAACTAAAACGAAAAATTTCTTATAGCTCTTCGCTTTCATTTAAGAAAATAAGAGGATAAGAAATAAGTACGGAAAAATTTCTTCCGTCACCTTCTATCACTTGGAGACAATCCTAACAACGTAGCGAACGTGCATATATTTTTGTTCTTTCAAACGGTATTGACACAATATCAGAAAAATAAATATGCTTTAGTGAAAATTGCACAAGCCAAGAGTCGCTTCGACCTTGACGAGATTGAGCCGCGCCCAATTCCCGCATGCGAGTGCAACACGGAAGTGACGCGTCGCCGTCGGTCGTGGAAAATCGCTCGAACGTCTGAGCGATTTCCTTGAGCCTGTCTGTCCCGCCTCTCTCGCGTGATTTTTCGAGACTCGTCCGGTTGCACAACGAGATGCTGAACGCGCTCTCAATGCAGAAATATAAACGAATGCAGAACTGCGCGTAGCACTGGCGAGTTTAGGCCGAGCAGCATCGACAATTATCGCGACTAGAAAATCCCGACAAAAATACCCAGAGATTTCGAAAATATCGAACGTTGTCTTTCATTCTAATATCAATATAATAAAACATTTATTTTATGTATATTATATTAATATAATATATGAAATGATTTTTGCTATGGAAAATAGAGACATGCATATCAAAAATTGTTTTGAAAACTGAATCGAATCAAATAGAATTAAGTCAAATAATTAATTAATAACATAATTATTGTTAGATTATTATAAGAAAAAATAATATTGATTATATAAAGTTACTTTAATCATTTCATAAGATTGTTAATCCATGTGATTTGCATTCAAATCATACCTGATTCGATTCGCACATTTTTATTATAATAGAAAATAGTGAATTTTAAGAAAATGTTAACAAAACAAAGTTCGAAAATCTTTCCCTTTTCCTTTCTGTACTTTTCCGCGCTTCGGCATTCCAAATACAATTCACGGTAATCCGTCGTATAATTCGTCGCTTTAATTGCGACATAATGCGGTGTTTAGTGTGTATGCGTTGGATTAATTAACGTGAAAGATTTGACATTTAGAGTCCAGGAGTTGGAAGCGGATACGGCAGTAGCGGCTACGACACACGGCGTTGAGGCGAGTTCTCTGGTTACAGACA
This sequence comes from Solenopsis invicta, assembly GCF_016802725.1. Lineage (NCBI taxonomy): Eukaryota > Metazoa > Arthropoda > Insecta > Hymenoptera > Formicidae > Solenopsis > Solenopsis invicta. The sequence goes on from NC_052664.1 coordinate 17,914,880, forward strand.
CGGGTAGCGCGCTGCCCAGACACCGTGCCCGCTGTAACCGTAAACCGGGGAATGGTACCAGTATTCGCGGCTATTTCGGGGCCACGTCGGTCGGCGCTACGATTTGAACGAGTGTCCCCTTCCGCTTGACCCGAAAGCATCTTTATTCGCATGCGAAAATTCGCGCGACGGCTCGCGAGAAAGCGATATCGGAGAGCGCGTCTTTCCTTTTCGGACACGCACAGTGCATTAACACGCCATCAAATTCGCTATCGAGATTTTCGCGAATAATTCCGGGAATAACTGGCGGGATTTAATAATAAAAGTTCCTCGAAATCGGTACATATTTGTCAATAATTAAGCCGTAATTAAACGCGAGCAAAATCGAATATCTGTATAAATTAATTAAAGAAAAAAAAACAAACGGATTTTAATGCAATATAAAATATATTTAACGCTAGTTAAATGTTTGAAATTCTACACCGTCTTAACGTAGCATAATTAGCGTAAAATAGAAGACATTCATATTAATATAATGAATCACGTATATAGTATTCAATATTACGCGCATTATAAAATCGAATATTGAAAGATCGATTGTCTAAATTATATAACTCATGAATTTCAGAATAAGAACAGAAGCTTTAATTTAATTACTTATATTATTAATGTAAAGGAAAGATCTTGCTTAAAATAATCCGTTTTTTTCTTGAAGAAAAAAGATTAATTATTCTAGAGATTTTTCATTTGCATTAATAAATAATTAAATTAAATTAAAGCTTCTGTTTTCGTTCGCTTGTTTGATATATAGAGAAGAGTTACTGAATGCGTATTAGTCGCTTACATCATACTTCATCAATATTTTATATTTTTAATTAATATAAGTATTTGGTTGCAAAAATATGAAATGAGTAATGTAGGCAAAAATTCAATAAATTAAATTTTGTACGTGCTTTTATAACATTTTAAGTAATTAAACAAAACTGACGTTAGTTTATACTGATGATAATGTAATTGTTCAATTTTATTCTGAATTTTTGTATTTTCATAAAAGATTTATTGCAGAATATTTTACAATCACATAACATATTCGCAATTATTAAAAATTAAAACGATATTCTTGTAAAACCTATCATGTTTCCTAAATCGTTATAAGTTTTTTTTTTAGAAAAATTAATATAAAATTTATAAGTGATAATAATAGAACTAATAATTGACATGAATAAAAATATATCAAATAAATTCAAGTCTGTTTTATTTAGATATTCTTATCATTTCACAGTGTTATTTAATGATTAAATATTTGATTCTTTTTCCAATAAATTATTAATAAAATAAATATTAATTAACGACTTCTTACATTTTTATTTTAATTCATACTGTCAAATGATACGATTCAGACAACTTTTTCCAGCATGTATCAAAAAATTCGTTGCTGAATTATTGTATTATAATAGGTACTTAAAATCGCTACAATTTCCAACGTTTATTTGCGTACAAATCGGTACAAAGTAAGAAGTATCATAAAAAAATATCTTGGCTGATAATTTGGCAACTCTTCCTTACATCGATTTAGCCGATTCAAAATGAGAAATCTCCTTTGACAATATTTCGAGCCTTCGAGTGATTAAAGACGGCAGACGCGACAGTCGTCGAAGTTAGCCAGTCGGACGCCATGTCGAAAGTACCTACGTAGGGCGTACCGGGTGTACGGAAGGGCGAGGTAAAGTAGCGCCACCCTCTTTGTGTCACCGACGAGTCTCTGCTTTTCAGAAGGAGTCAATATTGGCGCAGCCACCCCTGTCTCTAACCCTTACCAAGCCACCCTTGCGTGGGCCGTTACCGCCCTCTCGACGCTGACCCCCCCCCGTCTGTCTCATTCCACATCCGGCGAAAGTACACTGTCCCTTCCAGAAAACCCACCACACTTCGATTATTTTTAACTTCCTTTTCTGAGAATCGATATTCGCGGTTAATCAACCGCCGGATAAATCGATTAAATTCCCCCGCTAAAATTTGATGTAGTATAAAAATGCAAGCGCGAACTTATTTTCCGTCTTAAAAGCCGGAAAAAAATTTAGAGATAATATAAATTATAAATGCCATATACATTTAAGCAAACTGTCATGCGATCGTAAGTAATGTTCGAAAGTTTATAATGTTAATAGATATTATTAAAACGTGAGTAAGATGGATTGATACGAGATTATTAAAGAAATATGAAACATTTTTTTTTATTAAATTTTACGCATCGTTGCGCAAGTAGTAGAACAATGATTTGTGTATGTAGATGTGCGTATGTCGAGAATTTAATATTTAATATTCATAAAAGGTTTAATGAAAGATACACATATTGTTCAATCAGGTAAAAAATATGTTAGCAATATTAAACATAAAATCGTAATTGCATATCACATTGCATTTTTATTCCATATTACTGCGAAACTTCGCAAAAAGTTCAATATATTATAGATATGTATTTTTACACCATTACGCAGTAAATGCATTGGGGTTACTGAAACTCAATCTTTTTACCCCCCAACTTTATGATTATTATTATTATAGCAACGTAAAATGCTTTTAAAAGTTTTGTGCTAAAATATCTTTTACGCGCAGAAATTTTTAATTTAATTTTCAATTTAATTTCATCTAACATTTTTTACTGCGTTAAAGCCAGTCTATAAAATTTAATAAAATAATTGTGATTCTCGTGAATACAAAATTTAAAAATTTTGTAAAGATAATTGTTTCTTATTAATAACATTTCTCTGTTTTACCTAAATATATATTCGAAATTAAGAAAAAAATATATTTATATTCATATACATATATTGCGTATTAATACAATATATTAAAATATCTTATTTTATTATCTTATTTCCATTGTATATTCTTACTGAAATTTCGGATTATAAGCGAGATTTCATGAACGATCAGAATCAAAAATGTCTCTAATGATATTCGTCTTCTGATCACTTCTGGTCAAAAAATCACTTTCCCTTCTGACACAAGATACGAAACGTCGGTCGCATTAAGCTTGAACAAACCAAGTCTTAAGCTAAATTCGTGCTGTGTCACTCTGTCCACCAAGAATTGGCGGTTCACTTATAGGAAGACAGAGAGTCTTCCTCGTTTGCATCATTCGTGGAACTTCCGAGATTTACACGCACAATATCTAATAACATATTTGTTTTATAATGTTTTATAATATACTGAAATTTTTATATTTTCATAAAAACATATAATCGAAGATATTTTTACATATATCAGAAAAATATTTAAAAAACAATAATATCTTCGTAAACATATGCCTACACTCACATCCACATGCAGTTTTATTTAAAAAAATTAAACTAAAAAACCTGATATTTTGTGTGCATTTATAAGAAGAATCTTGTTTTTTTTTTGCAAAACCCAATAAAACAATAATAAAAATTTCAGGTAATTAAATTTCTTAAAATCTTTTTCAGTACAATAAGAGAAAAAAAGATTGGAATTATCCTAGTTCAGTATAATTCATAGTCGTTTTCGATGTCAACTATATATTTATGGTTGTTTGAACCATACAATTATAGCTATTAATAATAATTATTATTATGTAAATAGTAAACGACTGCTGAAAAAATAGTAATATTGATTATAATTGTAATTGCATTTAATATAAAAATGTCTATTTCAATTTTGCCATTCATATCTTGATATTTTGCTATATTAATATTTGAAATTATAATGTATACGAACATTGCTTTATAGTTGGTAAAACTATAAACACATTATTATTAATATTATACCACTAATAATTATAAAAATAGAGCTCCTAACCATAACTATTTTACTATGCAATTATAATCATAATATCAAACATATTTACCTAATTGTCATACTTATATACGATTATCTCGATAGGTTCTTCGTATAGCTTTTGTACACGGCTCCACAATTGTCATTTCTGAAATATACAGCTTGATCCACTATGCCCCGTCCTTCTTTGTTCACGCGTAGAATTTTACGACGGTGATACGGCGGATCATCGAGTCCGGTTCGTAGAAAATGTCAGAAGAACCGCACACGTCGGCCGATAAAACGTCGCCACAAACAAACACGGTGAGCAGCCGAGCGCATGTGTTTCGCTTATGCGGCGTGAATAAAACGTCCGTCCCTAATCTAATCTAATCTAAAGTGGACAATCTCAGACGGTCGACAAATGAGAGAGACGTTAATCTTACTGCCAGTAGTTTTCAAATGACGATCATGGAACACGGGGAGAGTGTTTACAGTTTAGTCATTAATTCGGAAAATAAGCTTATAAAATCTGTATTTCATATAGATAGACCCTCTTAATAAATTTATCAGTCTTATCAATGGTAAACTTAACGAACTCGAGAAATAATTTTAAATTTAGCAAATACACGTAGTAAAAAATATACATAAATTATCAGATAATACCGGAAGAGAAGTCTTTTCTTTCCGATATTACCTGACAATTTATATATATATATATATATATATATCTTTTATAGTGCGTATTAGAGGAAGAAAGGAAAGCGATTGAAAATTTACACGATAAATTTGCACGAGCAATTGTACGAAATTAATTGCGACGATGCTAATTCCTACGGGCGGTGTGGGAACGTAAATCTAAAATGTCATGAAATTTCTATATTTTATAACACGATCGATCGATCGAATCGAGGTCAACGCCGACGAGAGCCATCGACTAGATCGGTCCGGGAGAGACGACTTAAATTTTAACAACAAATCGATCGCATGGGATAAGATTGTCGGCCGGCTGGAAATAACGTCCCTTCTATGTCCTCTCCCTCCATTTTTCTCTCCGCGCTGTCGGATAAAGGGGGCGAGCGCGAGGACGAAGGCGAGGGCGAGGGTTCGAGGGTTGGTACATTAGCAATGTTTTGTTGACACTGGAGAACAACGACGAAGCCATTACTGGCTTCTGCCAGCGTGATATAGCCCTTCGATCCATCGAGAAAGCCGGCAAACGACAAACTCGCAGTAGGAGGGACTGTGCTGTCTCTTTCTATCACCGAAACGTCGTCTAGTTCCGTTGCAACATTATTTCTTCTAAATTCTTCATTTTCAGATTCAAATACCTATACATCGCGATACAGAGGAAAGTCGCCAACTATCGACCTATACACCTCTTAAAGCGGCAACCCCGTATTTCTAGGAAACGAAACAATGCTCTGTATTGATAGTGATTAAAACATTGTCTGCTTAGATAATTAAAGAAATAAAAACCCACAGTTCGTACATTCATGGTTTTCTTCTATACAAAATCGGCTAAAAGCAAAATTTTTGTAAAACAAAATTAAAACTTGCACGATTTTTTTCTTACAAATTGCACAGGCGAAACAATAGTGAGTATAATATTAGATCATTTTACATGTTCGTACCTTCCTGAAACTGTTTGTTTTTCTCTTTTATACAATTTTGTGCTCATAAATCGGTTTGGAACATAACTACGCAGCGTAAAGCGGTACACATTTCCGTGAAAACAGACAATAACTATCTTCAGCTACAATGCTGACAGATTTCATGAAGTTTTTCATGATTATTTTCTTTAATACTTTAAGATAAGAAAAACAGTATCGAATGTAACAGATCCACCAGTAAGGTGCAAAAAGATGCATAGTGGTAGAGTTCAATTCTAGCTTTTTAATTTTATAACTTTGTTGTTTCTTAATACATAAAAAATATATTTCATTGCTTAGTTTGTCAATTTATTTTCTAGTTATCACTGCCCTACTGTCAGTTTTGGATTCTTCCTTTAGTTATAGAAATTGGAAAATAAAGATTAAGTTGATCTGACAATGAGATCAAAGTTAATCTGCATTGGTAGAAATTGGTCCATCGCTCGCGAGCGCGGTCCCTTCGCTGCGTGCGGCTCTTTCTAACTAACGCGACGATAATAAAGACGTTTTAAGCGCCATATACAAGCGCGGCTGCTCTCGCAGAGAGAAGGTGAGGGCAAAAAAAATACACATCGTGACCAGCGCGTGCGGTCGGGAGTTTATTTTTGACTGCGAAGAATGAAGGCACAATGCACTCGCGGATGCACCGGCGTCCATCTCTCTCCGTCCCGCTCCGGCCCTATTGTTTGTCGTTCTGACGATGATCGAAATCGACGCGTTTTAAGTGTCGTGTACATACAACGGCACGCATGGAAAAAGAATCGCAGTGCGAAACATGCAACATTTATTTTTTTCAAGCCGAGCGATAGAATCGATATTCGAAAAGAAAGGGCCGACTGACCAATGTTTTTTTTTTTTTTTTTTTCAAATCTTCGAAGTAACGTCAGTGCTGTCGAAAATGCTGCAACTACGTTTTTTATATCTGTGTCGTAAAAACGTGTCACTGTCACGCTGATCGATCTCTCGTCGTTCGAGAGAGGAAGATTCGTCGAAAAAGAAGCAATCTCCCTCTTTCCGCGAGACTAATCAAACTGGAGTGTTTTTTTTTACACCTCAGTATCGGAAAAATAAAGCTCAAACTCTACAGCAAATTCTTTTTCTACTGATCAAAAATACATATCTGTATTCCATTCGAAGATTTCGAGATCCAACTTGTATGTACAACTGAAACAAGTTATGACTCCATATATTCATCTATTGAAACTAACTGGGGTGTAGAAATCAGGGTTATCGTTTACATTATAAAGCCAATCAAGTATGATAAGAGTTTATATTCGAAATAATAATATGAGTTTGAATGAGGTTAAAAGGTAGTCCATTAAAAGGTAGTTACAAGCTATCAAAATCTTTATGTTTATACAATATGAAAAATTTTAATTATGTTTCTATAAATGTTTATTTTTGCTTTCGTGACTGAACAGTACTTCACATAATTTTTTTTATTTACGTGTATAACACAAAATAAATGTAATAAAAATAAACCATTTTTAATAATTTTGCAAAAGCAAACACAAGATAAATAACTTTACATGTACGTAAATTAATTTACAAATTGATGTAAAATGGAAATTAAATTCCGTTTTTCTTTTTTTCTAAGAACTATTTTTTTCACAAACTTTTAAATAGTCCCAACAAAAAACCGTAATATGAAAACGGTTTATTAAATAATTTCATTTTTTTAGAAAAACTGTTACAATAAGATGCTTAATGTGCTTCTCCAGTTTGTTTAATATTTGATATCTCCTTACTTTTTTGAGAAAATATGAATTAAATATACATGATGTCCTCAGATATTAATTATAGAACACTATGTAGTTAATAACAATGACTTTTAATTAGGATGTAAAAATTATCTCAAGTGATTATTTACGATAAAAAAAATTAGGTGACTATATTCAGGTCAAAGGAAGCGCGATACGATTCGCTTAATATTTACAAACTTGAGCATTCGCGTTATCTTGCCTCTTAAATTAGGAATTACAATAATCCAAGTTTCTACTCGCTGCCCGTGTGGCGCTCTCCATTATCAGATATTATTTATATTATTTTTAGCCTAACGGCCAAAGCGATCTAAGTAGCTCGTCTTCCTCGCTCGCTGCAACGCGACACCGCCACGCACCGTCGGAAAATTTCGAGAAGCGCGCGCGGAGTGAGGCGGATTATCCGGCGCCGTCGCCAATCATCTTAATCAGCATCACCGCGCGTTATCTCGCGTTTGGGCGATACACGCACGTTCCGTCGTCATCGGATACCGGGTACCGAGAACAGCGACAGCGGTTCCGTTATCGTCGGCGGCGATGCAACTGCAACGACGCGTGTCGCCGTTGACGTCGCGTCGTCGTCGTCGTCGTCGTCGCCGCCGCCGCCGCCGCCGCCGTCGTTGTTGTCCCTCGTGCGTTTCTCAAAGTGCAGCGGATGCACTTCGACGCGGCTGGATGCTGACGACTCCTGTATCTGCGTGCTCGCCGCGCAAATAATCTTCCGTTGATTACAGCCGGAGAAGTTCTCCCTCTTATCGGGGCCGGCCCTGATTTTTTCGGTATGCAAAACAGTCGCGTAACGGGTTTTATCTCGATCGACGTCTCATTGTTTAAGGTTCGTTACAGCAGGGAGAAAGAAAGAAAGAGAGAGATGCACACAAAGCTGAACTAAAAGCTTATATACGATTAAAGCTTTTATTATGGGCGTTTCGAGAATCTACCGTGCCATGTGTTTAGATCGGCCTTATCTTTCGCGCGATTGAGACCTTATAAACTACCGCTCGGTTACGGGCTTTGCGCGTATACTATGTGTTATAATAATTACGACCGACCGATAGCAATTAATTCAGTTACGATTTTAGAGCACACGCAATCGTTATCTTTCTACGTAAATTACAGACGTTGTAATAGCACGCGATAAACAGCTTGAAAAAAAAGAGCAATAAGAAGGGAAAATCGGATTATGACCTAATTCATTATTGTAATTATCATCACAGACATCGTTCCTGTAATTATCACCACACAGATATATCAATTTTGTTATATACTCATTATTATTCAACATTTTAATTCTTATTGTGTGAAAGAATTCACATCTAACGCTAATCGTCCTCTGTTAGTCATAGTAAACGCGTGTTAAATACCGCATACGGAAATAATTATTCGATATCTCGTAAAATTTATTTCGCCCCTTTTTTCGATGGCAGTCTGTAGTTTTGAGCGTGCGCGTTATATCGTATCGAAACGAGGTAGTTAAATCGTTCGATAACAGCTCCCGGGGGAGGACTATGGTCCTCGTATTTGGCGTTTTTTGTCTGCTGCAGACGCCCACGAGACGCCCCTGTCCCGAGGGGCTCATCGGGACGCCGCCCCAGCAGAGGCGAGACATTCACTTAATTTTCGACTGCGTGCACGTTAAACGGCTAAATGATTATGGTTTTTTGTTTTGGCTGCTCCGTGTACGCTCGATATGCTTGGGCGAGAGCGCGAGGATGCGTTCTGGTGGGTGAAGAAATAACAAAAAGAAAAATAGTTCTATTCGTTTCTGTCTCTCTACTCGAGTCTTTACAATTACAGAATTTAATAATTCAATGCGTTATATTATACGCAGACTACGACACATCGCGGAAGTTTATTTGATATATTTATATCAAGCGATATTAACGGCCTTTACCAAAATTATTGTTAACTTTCGTTATATTTCGAAAATGAAATCGCTATCCGATCAGAATGTTCCATTTATTTTTTCGTCGTTCGGAAGTCGTGGCAATACGTTCGCCACACTCTACTAATTGAACTTGAGCGTTAGAAAAAATTATTTGTTCTCTAATAAAAGGCGTAAACATTTTTGAAGTAATTAGTTTTTATGTTACTGGTATTTTATTAATAATTTTTAATTTAAAAAAAATGCTATTTGTATTACATTTTTTTACTTGATGTGTCTTGCGGCTTAGGCCGGCTCCCGGTTACAATCTTCTTTCTATTTGTATTTGTTCTATTTTACATGTTGCACGTAGTTAATAATGTAGAACTATGCACAGTCAGATTATATTTCGTTTTCTCTAATTCATAAAAGATTTAACATCAAATCAACTTAAATTAAATCAAATAAAAACAAATAAAAACAAAATAGAATTACAATCTTCGGTATCAACGTTGAATCAATAAATTTAGTTCTATTGTTTCAATATATATATATATATATATATATATATATATATATATATAAACACTATATATAAACACTACAAAATTTTCCGTCTGGATCACTAAATCACATGATAAAATTAAAAAGAATATTTCTTTACCAACCTATATTTTTAGTAAACAAATATTTTTGCACTATTCAATAATATAACTTAACTTTTTTGTTGAAAATATAAATATATAGCTAATCTATTATAAAAATAAATTCGCTTATATTCGTCGTATAATTTACACACAATTTACTACATTCGTGACTTTCTCGCAATTAAAAGGTCTCATATCCCCCCCCTCCCCCTTAATGTTATCATCATCCCTAGCAAACATGAAAATAAAATTCGTCATTGTTCATTAAACAAAATGTGTTTTCTGCTGGCTGTACGTTACTAGAAGTGGCAGCGAGGAGTGTCTTTATCAAAGGATATATGGATCCGACCGATCCATGCGAATCGTGGTCACGGCGTTTTCTCGTGAGGGAGGAAGTGGGAAGCACCACCGTGGCAGGACCAGTACACACGTCATGCCACGGGGAACGTGGGGGGGACGTATCGAATTTCTTATGGCTTCTGTGTATTCCCATGGACAGAGGCAGAAGGTCAGAGATACGTACACATCTACGAGGTGTTCGCGAATTAACGCACTCGTCCTAAAGCGATCAAGGATCAAGGCGCAGAAAGATGATCTATACATGGATATGTAACATGTGTCATCGAGTCCAATTTTCGAGAAAACGTAAAATCCACCTTCGCGCGTATATAATAAAAAGTTGAATTCAGCAAAGATTCTATCAGTTTCGAATTCTAATTCGCACTGTTCATGGAAATATAATTTGTAAAATGTGGTACACGTGTAATTCGCGAAGAGCTTATGTAAACTGAATTAATTATCTGAGATTGATACGAGAGCAAAGTTCGTATCCAAAACGGTCATCCTATAGGCACGTTGTAACGATGGATCTTACAAACCTATCCGATGGCTTTATAGGATACGCGCGTATGGCATCATTCGCCGCATATTAATTACAGGAAATCCCGCAAAGCGCCTATGCTACCGAATCACCCCAATATCGCAGAAATACCCATTCAATTGCTCGATCGTATCCGCATGTGATTTCGAGAACATTTGCTCTTCCGAATTACTAATGTTTCATTGTTGAATTAATAGATGATTTGAAATGCTCTTTAGTTTGAAAAAATTTTTGGCAATTTTAATGTTAATGCTACGATTGTCGTAGCTGAATTGTCTTGAAATGTTATACTTCAACTTAATGTGTTTAAGACCATAGCGATTAAAAAAAAAAAAATGAATATTTTTCAACTTCATTTAAAACTTTTACTTAAAAGAAATAGATGTTTTTTTTTGTTTTAAAAACATGTATAATTTATTTTAAAAAAGAGTAAGATGCAAAATTATGTTGAAAATTGTTAAATTTTGAATGCATTTTTCTTAAAATATATTTTTCAAAGTAATTACGATAACTCAAACATGATTTATCCAATTTATTTGAAATTTTAATGCAATATTTTTAATAACATTAGATATTAGTTTAAAACATTTTTAATTTTTAATTTTTTTCTTAAATTATAACAAAAAAAAAAAAAAAAAATTTTTTTTCGGGAAAATGTAATTTTCAAATTCATGCAGTGTGCAGTTTTGCGAAAAATAAAATTTTGAGAATTTCCCCGTAAACTGAAAATGACAAGTGTAAAAAAAATTGCTTAATTTTTAATTTCAAATAATTTACTGAGGCAGAATCGTAGCTATCATGACTACGATTATTATTTAGAACACTTTTTATTTATTAATTTTCCTACTTATTCTAATTTTGCATCTTATTTTTTTTTAAATAAAAATAAATTTTCAAAATAGTTTTATATGTGTGTTAGAAAATACCCTATTTTACAAATTGCTAGGACGTTGTAATCGTTTAATTCACATTATAATAAATACAAATAATTGATAATCTTTTACTGGTCATAGCTAGATCTTACTCGAACACGAACTGACATTATACCAATTATAAGTTTCTTAATATACAATTTAGTGCTTTTATCTGGAAAGGGAAGCAAAAGCTAATATTGTCGACAACAAATAAATTTTACATTCGTAGAGACGAGAATGTGGCCCGACCTACAATATTCAAAAGTTTCTCTTTGAGATGTCGTTTAATAGATGCATATCCGGTCTAATCCGTTAATCAGCCGATTGACATGGGGAAGCACGGTATACTTTCGACGATTTCGATTATCGCAATGACGACGGGCGGACGATCGTTTCGCCGCGAGTGTTGAGTTTCGCAGAAGAATTCGCGAGAAATTGTCTGTCTTGAGTCTGTCAGCGACCCAGATGGCCCAGCTGGTATTTATTTATTATTCACTCGCTCGCTTAACGAAGAAAAGGACGCGTGCACGAGCACGTATGCATGCGACACGATGCCTCTACGCTACGCGGCGGAAGGCATCGCGTTACGTACATAGTTATGGGGCCTCCGCTCGTTTCTAAAATCGGATGTAGAGCAACGACCTTCCAAACAACACCGAACTCCTACGGGCCGCGTGCTTCTGTCCGCGAGAGACGAAAATTCCACGCTAACGCCGTCCGTCAATTGTGCATCTGCGTCGGAAGCGCAGGGATGTATCGCCGGATATTTACTTGACAAAGTGCTTGATAAAACGGTGATTAGTTACACTGGACGACCTTTCCATCCGTCGCGTCGTCGCAACTATTAATATTTTACCGATTTTACTATTAATTGCGTTAGCTTCAGGTCGCTACTTCGTTTCGATTAATATCTTCCGTTGTATATGGCTCAACATGCCCTTATAAATTCACTTGATAAAATACTTTAACACGAAAATTTAATGTAATTTAGTTTTAGTAGAAAATTTAGTATAATAGAAACAAATAGAGAAACGCGACGTCTCGTTTTCTCGTTGATCCAATTTGACGCCCGCAATATTCTTAGACCACTTGTTTTCTTAACATTTTTTTTTTTTTTTAAATAAGTAGACGTAGATTGTTGCATACTTGTGTTTGTTCCAGAAAAAACTTTTCAGAATAAAACAAGATCAAATAAAATAAAATACATTTTTCTCTAGCTTTCGGTTCGCGTCTTTCCGTCAAGACGCGTGTCTGACACATCCCAATGACAATTCAATTTGCGTAATTAACTAAAGCAGGAAGTGTCTCCGGTGTCAAAGACTCACCTATGCTCGGCGGCACGATCTCTCTGTCTCCTGTTTTTGAACCAATTACTGACTTGCGTGGTGGTAAGGCCGGTGCTCTCCGCCAATTCTCGCTTTTCGCGCGGCGACGGATACGGATTGGTGGCGTACCAATCCCTCAGGACGCTCCTCGATTTCTCTTTGAAGCAGTAAGACGTCTCCTCGCCGTCCCAGATCGTGCGCGGTAGCGGAAACTTACGGCGCACCCGATACTTTCCTGCAAAGCAAAAGATGAAATCCCTCTTTGAGCGACGATATACTAATTGAACGCCCTTCCAGAGAAAACATTAAATATAGAAATGACAGTTTTAAAAGCGTCGCTGCGGCTAGTACACCGGTCTTCTCAAGATTACGGCACCGTCAGAATTCCATCGCGCGAGAGTCTACCTGTATCTTTAAATACGCACACATTTTGAGGGCCTCCAAGATAAACATTCTTCCGTACGCCGGCGAGTGAAAATTCATCCGCGAACGCGGATTCGCGACGCCGGGAAAAACGGAAGAGGAAGCACAGCGTGGCGTGTTACGCACTCCGAGTCTCTTAGCGTGCGCAGCCGAGAGGCACGCTTTGTTTCTACGCTTCTCTTTTTTGAGGACGGATTTGGTTTCTGGGCCGAGCGCAACGACGGCGACGTCGTCGCGTCGTCCGCGTTGGCTTCGCGCGCGACCCGGAGTCTCGCGTCGCTTGCGAGAGCAGAATCGAGCGGGTAAAATAGGGCCAAGTCTATACCGCTCATTAATTCATTAGTGTTCGCGCGTGCGATAGCGCAAGCTCCTCCATTTGTCTGGCCATTAATGCTGAAATCATGCGTTTCGCGCGCGTTGTTTTATGTTTATCGTCGCGCGCGTGATGCCTTAAACACAAAAATAAACGCGCGCGCGCGCGTTTTATTAAAACACGAGATTTAAACACCGCTGGCTGATACCTATTATTCGAGTTTAATTTTCCGTGGAATAATACATTCTATATCGAGAGATAAATTGTTCACGAGTTATGTATACATGGAATAAGTTATTAAAAATCGTAGAAAAGTTTTTCGTAATGTATCGACATTTTAGCAGTATTTATATATTACGTTATTTTGTAGTAACATAAATAAATATATCTTGAGAAACATAATAATAATAATAAACATAATTAAGGATCATTAATTTGAATGAGAAATGTTGCGTATATATTTTTATGCCAGATCAGATTTTCCATTATTCAATAGAAAAATTTAATCGTTAATCAGCATAGCCGAGATTTACACTTTCAATGACTTTACACCATGTGAATGTCGTACAATTAATTTATTTATCTCCAAAGTGTAGCCATTTATCGCTATTAAATGTATTATATACAAGTAATTCTCTGCAACTATCCTTTCACCGATTAACGTTCTCACCGTTCAAGTAACGATGGCATCACTGAAATTTTATCTTTTCAAAATCTACGAAGATGTTAAGGTGAATCTAATAATCACTAATAAAATAATGAAAATTATTAGAAGATAACAATTAATGATAGGGTCACTAGAGAAAAGATGTTATATTGTCGAGTTTGCAGGGAATAATTTTTATCGGAGAGAAAAAGTTCGTAAAGGAAATTCTTACTGACCAACGGCGCCAAGGGGCCTTCCGCGCAGCCTCTCGGCCTCGATGTAGTGGGCCTTGAGCCAGAGAGCCTGCAGCTTCGGATGATTGTTCGGGCTGAAGGTGTGGCTCTCCAGGATCCTGTAGAGCTCCTTGAATTGGCCCCGATGAAAGGCGACAATCGCCTTGGCCTTGAGCACACTCTCATGCCGGTGCAACCTGGTGCACGCCGGCAGAGACCATAGAAATCGGCTGAGCCTCTCCACGGAGCCTGCCTGCTGGAGAACCTGGACATTCGACACCATCGCCTTGAAGACGATAGACAGGGGGGGCACACTGTTAGTCGGCAAAACTCATCCCGGGTCTCCTCTTATTCTAGTGTATCTTGTATATGTTTCATATTCACCTCTTTTAGTTAATCGTTTCGTTTCAAGGAAGACGAGTCGGACAACTACTAGTGACTAACAGGTGAGTCAGGAGAATTTTGTGTAAAGGAAAACTGTGAGAACTGGGATGAGAATGGAAGATTACAGCGATTGACACGATAATTGACACGGCGATCTAGTTTTATGAAAATCCCAGGAAAAATCAATCTTAAAACGAGAAAATTAAATTTCAAAATCGATCTCTCTCTTACATTTAGAAATTTCAAGTTTAGAAAATTAATATAATATATTCAATTTCCTTCAATTCTACATATAGGCCATTGTCGTATTAAATAATTGATTACATGATGCAAATAAAAAAAAATTTATGAACACTGAATAACCGAAATGTTATAACGAAATAATTTAAACAAATTAAAAAAATCTTTATAAATTTAAATAATTCGAATTCTGACGCTTAAGTATGCTTCGCAAATTGAAAATGTCAATTTCAACGAAAATCAATTTGAACGGATACAAAAGTCTCTCAGTTATTAGAAACCCTCTTTAAGAAAAAGCTGATACAATCTCTAATAGGACTGGTTTGTTCGGAATTTTCGGAATTTAATCCTTTCTTGAGATATAACTGTTCGCGATGTTGAGAGATGTAACGATTATTCAAAGTATCTTGGGCATTAAAATATCACTTTTGACAAAAAAACTAACCAGTGTGGAGATCTGGGATAGATCTATGATACGCCCGGTTTTTTTTTCTCTCAACAAAACCAGTGTCTGTATTCAAAATCATCGCATCAGTAAAGAAGTTGAAAAATTGGCCTTGACTTGTAAGCATTTTCTTAACGTGGTTATCAAATCTTCCTCAAGAAGAGAGATAAATTTAGAAAAATTTTTAAATTTATGAAATCCATTTAAATTTATATAAAACCGATTGACGAGATTGAATATTAAATCGGGATAAGTCAAAAGTTAGGAAGAAATGAATCAGGATGTCTACCTTTTATGTCGATATATTAACAGTCGAATTTCAATTAATTAAATTTTTGCGAGCAAGCAGAAATGAGTCTCGTGTCTCGGAGCAATTAAAATAGTAGTCTGATACGGTAATTTCGCAAATTACTTGGAATAACTGTGTGAAATATTTTCGGACAGTCGGTGGTTCCTTATGTCAAGATATTAGAATCTATAATAATAAGCACGAAAATTCCGTATATTTAGTTTATATTTCTATTTGCATTTCTACAATTACGTATTTCTACTAGAAATATAAAAATATATCGCTCAATAACGCAAAGAAAGCATTAATAATAAAATTGTACGGAAATCCATAAAACTGTTATAGTTTTAATAAAAGAATATCATTTGATGGAGAGAAAATCTGATGATTACTAATGTGTAAAATTATACTCGACATATCTTTGACGTTTAACATTCGTATAATTTCACGTAACGACCATTAATGAACTTAAACGATCGCGTAACACGATCCTAAGTGGAACTATACATCAATTTTATTTCGTCGTATACTTCAGTTCGTTTTATCGGCACGAATCATGTTATCCCTTGCGCGCGTTCTCCCGTTGACATAATTAACCACCGAGGATTCCGTTTGAGAAATGAGTTATCTATTTGCCGGTATCCGCATATGTCTGCTCTGCGTCACTGACATTTATTCGATATCACGCGCGCCGTATACCGCCAGTCTAGGTATCACGTATCTTTAATTTACACGTAATTGATTTACTAAAAGCGCGATACTATTCGTAAAATCGATACGTTACCGATACATGCAAACTTTACTTGCAGTATAAAATTTATGTCACTTGTAAATAGGCGTTTGACCCTAACTGTCTCTTTCAGTGATACAAATAAATACAGAGAAGATCACGTTTTCTACTCATTTATAATCCTTTTAGGTTTATCGATAATCATATATATTAATTTTAACTCTAAATTAAACTTTAACTTCAATATTATTTATTAAATTGAATTCATAAATCTTTCATACGCTCGAAGAAAGTTAATCTAGCGGAGACTATCAGTCTCAAGATTTTATTCTATTGTACAAAATTAATCACTGCGAAAGTACCGACACGGAATCAAGACATCGCCGATCGTATATATACGGACGAGTGTCTGATGATCGCTCAATTAGCAATATGATCTCTGTACACCTGTCATCTTTGTCTGCTCGCTGTCGTCGCCGGATGTCGCCGAATTTTCCGCGGTACGGCCGATTAATCTCGCCGCATGGCATAATGAGGAATGAGTGTCACGTCACCCGACGGAGAGAAATGTACGACGTAAATCTCGAGATCGGATTAACTGTCGACGACGCATAGGCCGATTAGAAAGACTGCCGTTACGCGAGTTTTTATTCTCCTTTCGTTTAGAACGAAATAACGCAAGAATGTAAGGCACACGATAACAATTTTTTATATAATAATATATTAAAAATTGCATAAAAAATCGGATGATTCAAAATAAGTTTCCATTTTATTCATTAAAAAGTTAATTGATAATAAACACGCGTGTGTGTACGCATATGTATATATTTAAATCTTTTCGTTGAATTTTCAGTATGACTGTACGCATTAATAGACATATTAATAAAATTTGAATCGATAAATTTTCGTTGAACTCGATGTAGACATTAAAGATTGTTGGGATCAAAAAAGATTGGATGTGAATTAGATAATTCAATGATGTATCGAAGCTAAGCTGCTAAACTGGGATTGAAAGTCGATATTCTAGAATTAATCTATAACCAGATTGAGAAGGAAATCATCCAGTTTTATCATTTCTCTTTTTCTCGAGTGTGTAAGATCGATTCCGCGTGTAAGAACGATTCGACGAGAAACGAATCGGCCAGTACCCGGTGAAACGTCGATTTCGTTTATGCTTCGAAAAGGGAACTATATCGTGGGCACCTCGAATCATACAAGACAACTAGCGCCCACGTGTCACAGCGTATGGCAACAATTGCAATATTTTTGAACAAATAGATACGCGATAACATAGTCTCCAACATATCGGGACTCGTGCATAAACCGAAGGGTCCTTTGCATTTTTCCAAGTCCAATCGTAGAATTTGAACGCCATAATTGTCTGTGCGACGTGGGCAAGGAGTTAAAGTCTAGCCGCATAATTATAGCGCTAGTACAGGGATATGCGCGTGCAAGAACGCGTCGTGCAGCGATGCAATCTGCGGCCAATCACTTCCGCGTTTGGCAAACCCATCTTTTCGCACGCTCGTTACCTTATACGCGCCGCACGTTTCAATCGTGCGCGAGTATTTTTTTCATCTTCTATAATGCAAAGTATAGAAATTAGCTCTTAATATTCAGGTGGCGAGTACGGCATATCGCCTACGCTTGCATGTAGTAAAAAAAGGTCTAAAATTAAATAGACAACAACATACAAATTTAAAATACATGCAAGAAATATTTAAAAGTTTGAAATGCATTTTAAATATATTTGGGCGTTTCAATATCGTTTGGATTAAAAAGTATATACAATCAATATTTTTGGTGATATACCTATGGCGACCATACGCCTTTTATTATAAGGAACAGTCCTTTATTTCAAGTAGCTGTCCTTCAGATTTATTTTTTTTAAACTTTATTTTAACAATATTACGGGAAATTCTTTTCTAATATATAATGTTGTTAACTAATAAATAAATTTTTATGGAAACAATCGACAAAGTTAGTTTTATGCAATACAATTTGTTTTTTGTTGAATACATTTATTATTTTTTTAAATTAAAATTGTTCAAATTGATTTGTTTTCATTTTTTTTTATTATTTTGAATCTACTTTAGAGTTAAGCCAAGAGTGTGCTCCAACACAATTTCGAATCAATTTCAAACTAACACAAAACTACGCAATATCTCATTTTGGTGTTAAAGAAAATTTCATAATGCGTAAATTCCTGTGTTATAAACTGGTTTGGAAATATGTGAAAACAAAACGGTAAAATATTTTCAAGTTTGTCCTTTATTTTCTTTAAGAATGGTCATCGTAGATATGCCACATTTTCTTGTACTTAATTCATATTTATTTCTCATTTATAATCCAAACTATATATTAATTTAAACAATCCAAGTATTTAAGAGCTAATATATTGAATTCGTTCAAGCAAAGATTTATATTCATTTAAATTTTCAACTTTATTGATGAAGATGATAAAATGTCGAATAAATCGTTCGAGACTGCATCCTGATGTAGCTTGACGAGTGTGCAGTAAAGAATCGATGAAAATTTTGCCAAGCGCGGAAGGAATTACTTCTCTCTCTTTCTTTCTCTCTTTCTCTCGAACAGGACGAGTTAACATGTGGGACGTTCGATATGAGGGACGTAAACGTCGCGCGCAAAACAATTTACGGTTACAGTAAAATCGTGCAGATTCCATTAAGCGTGTGACATGCAAGCGAATCTTGGCGCATAACGCTGCACATTGTCGGCGACGTAACGACCGGCAACGCGGCGGCAATTTCATCATCGGAACGTAGATCCTCGCCGCTTCCACACTTTGAAAGTGATCAACACGACGGTTGAATTTGTCTATGCACCTGCATATCGAAGAAATTTCAAATTTATTTCAATTTGCAATATTTATATATAAAAAAAACAACTTGCACCGCGAACAAAAATGCTCGTGACGTTTATCGGAATTAATGATAAAATCTAACGACATCGCGTTTCGAAGAGAAAATCACAAATAGACCGGTATTATTCGCCGAGGAAAGTGCAGCGATTGCTAGCCAATTGCTCGTCATCAGCAGCCCATTGTCAACTATGCGTCGCGAACACTGCGTGCAGACTTTTGACTATTTTTTTTTTGCATTTTTATTCGTACACGATAAAATTGTAGGAGCCATGGTGTTTTCTCTTCCTTAAAGCGCGAAGAGTTCACAAATGAATCGAATTGCGTAAGACGAATCATACTGCATAATTATCATGACTTGATACACAACGTCAGCGTTCATCCCGCAACGCTACTGCGAAGAATGTTTACGTCTCGATTTTAATTGGAATGTAAATGGACTGCACGCTTTTTATGAATGCGACGCATAGCATTGGTCAGTCAAATGCAGCAGGCGCGTTATGCAGCTAGAGATTCTTCTGATAAGAGTCACGAAACAACGGCGAACTTAGACTGTACGTCAGACAAGATGAATGACATTCGGCACATGCTTAGAAGTCATCCGGATTTATCAGACGTTCTTTGGATGTATTTTTGAGGGATCGATTTATTTTCGTCGCGTAAATTTGAATCTAATTATTACCAAGTAGAAACAAATAATTAAATTGGTTCAGTCATGTAACTTTAATGCTGAAATTTCTTGGCATAGTTACAGTTATAACTCGACTTATACGCTATATTCTAAATTTACGTACTGTTTTAGAGTATTCGTTCTGAATATTCAGGCTGTACTATATTGACAATTTGAGAATCACGGGTTGTTTCATTAAGGATTCTTAGGGTCGTAAAAAATTTACAGAATTAAAAATTTTTTTATCTAAGTATATTATCTCTTAATTTAGAATTAGATATATTTTCTATATCTAATTCTCTATTAAGTCTATCTAATTCTAAATTAAGAGATTAGAATATACAATTATATATTCTAAAAAATCTCTTGAACTTTTTACGCACCTAAGAATCCCCAATAAAAATTAAAAATCCCCCAACTTTAATTAAGATAAAAATCTGCCAAAGCAACATTGTTATAAGCGCTCTCTAAATCCTAAAACTTAAAGGGTTATCAATGTCGAGGAAATCGGATCTGTGTTTCCTCTCCTCTTTCCCTCAACTTCTCTTCAATCTCCCTTTCGTCTATTGTGTACTCATTTACATAACGTTTCTCGTGGCGATCTTGTAGTAAACCCGGTTTTCAGACTTGCGTGTTACTCGGGTATGTTTTCGTGCCTCTTGTCAGTGGAGCTCCGCGAGACAGGCGATCACACACACGACTTACCTCGCAGACACACGCGACTTGCTCCTGCGTGAAGCCGAAACTCGGCAGCTGGCCGTTACCGCTGCCCCCGGCGGAACTCGCCGGGCTGTCCTGCGGGCTGTAGCTGGCCGTCCCGGTCGTGCCGGGCGTGTAAGCGTTTTCCACCGTGCCACCCGTCGTCGAGTGCCCGGTCAAGGGCGTGGGCGTGCTCTGAGGGCTGTAATCGCTGGCGGCGGTACCCAGGACGTCCGCGCCACCGCCGCCGCCGCCACCACCGCCGCCGGACGACGGGCCCATCGCGCCTCCGTTACCAGCTGTGCCCCCGTAGGCCATCATGGCTGCGTCATCTCCGGGGTCCACGACGACCCCCGCACGGCACCGCCGCCCTCCACCGTTGTGACGCGATCGTCCTACCCGCTTCGCGTTTGCGACCGCGACGGACCGCGTCGCCGCTCACGGGTTCTCCGATCCGACGCTACGCGATGAAAGTCCTTTTCACTCGCCACTCATCTTCCGCGAGGTGAGCCCTGTGCGGGGATCACTGTGGATCGTTGGGATGCCCGAACGAGATCATCTCGCGCGACGCGCCGATCAACGATTCAATGCTTGACGCGAAACGTCGTCCAGGGGAAGAATTTTGATCCGATGTAGATTATCGTCAAATTTGATCGATTAAACTCTCTTTTTCTTAATTAGAATAAAATTAACGTTCTATAACTATAGTCTAAAAAGACACGGCAATCCGTCAACTCAGACTAGATAAGTTTTGCTATAATCGCGATTCCTGCGCAATGCGTTAAAAGACGGCGAGCGATCAAGTCCGCATAATGAGGCAAATAATTAAAGTCGTCCAATCTGTGTACTGACAGTAATCCGATGGCACACTTATCGCATCATTTGTCAAAACTGATCAGTTTTACGCGTAGACTTTACCTATCTCGTCTGCATGCACTCAGTTTTTTTCAAACGCTCGTTCGTGTACCATCATCCGTCATAGTCATCAATTAAAAACTATATTCAATTAATTTAAACAATTGGACAGATAAATTCGTAGGCGTTGCACTATACTACGTGAAGCTCGAGGCGAGAAAGCACTGTGAAGAAGCCCCTTTACATTCCGTTCGACGAACTGTCGACGATTGTACCGAGATGATCGTACATCTCTCCAAAACATCACTTATCGGTCCGCAACGTTGCGCTTGGCTGTCCGTTCGACAGATCGTTCTCGTCGATTGTCTTGTCCGAGCGAGGATCGCGTAAAATTTTCGCGACCAGCGTGCGATATTTTTGGATTCCACCAGCTGATCGGCGAACGTCACAGTCGAAAGTGGAAAAATCCTACGAAACAAATGAGATCCTCTCCGGTATCAGTCTTGTGTGATTAACTTCGTGCCGACGGCCAACCGATTAGCAGATCCAAGTCACAGATCCTTACTTGTCCCTGAATCGCACTCGTTAGTCTCTGCGATCTGATGTAAATCAAATCTTCAAAAATCCAAAAAGCAAGAAGAAATCGTCGATTCTTCTCTTCGCTGAGAAAAGATATTGGAATTTCTTCGAATATCTTTTCTTGGACTTCGGATCGGTGTTCCGCTAGGATATTGTTGTTCAATGAGCAAAAGTATAATTTCCGGGTAAGAGATCACAGAGATTCCAAAAGTGGAAGATCAAATCATCCGGGCGATGATCCTCGCTTCGTCCGCAGTCGAGTCACGCTTGCAGTTTTGGCTCGATCGGCTCACGATCATTCCTGGAAATGCTCGGTGAACTCGCACAGTCGTTAGATCATTCCCGTCGTGGACACTTTCGGCAAATTGATCCGCGATAGAGGTCCGGTCCGTCCGTTTGCCAGCCACTCCCGCACAGCGACTTTTTTCCGACTCCCTGCTCTTTCTTCCTGTCTCGCTCTCACTGTCGGCACACAGGTTGCACCGTGAAATCCACGGGCTCGTGTTTCCACGGGGCCAGCGATCGTATTTATAGACCGCTTGGTACACTCGCGAGCGCGCTACTATTATTAGAGGCGCCTTAACGAGCGTCTCCCTCGCTCTCCTTGAACCCCATCGACGCCTCTCGTCGCGACGCTCTCTCCTCACCAAATGTCTTCAAACCGTTTCCACCTTCGAATTCCCACCTTCTCAAATGCCACTTGACGATTTAATAACGTTTATCTGTACGTGTGCAATAATTACAATGCCTCTCTTCACTTTTTTAAATGAAGTAACGGAGCGATAGAGATAATCCTTCCTGACTGTCGCATTTTTACATTTTCGTTTTCGAACACTGGGCGTCCCGAACAGCTGAGAATCAGCATTGATTCAAGCACTAGATGATCTCTGGTGCAAGCTGCTAATAATCTGATCTTCCAAGAGAGAACATTCGATCACTGTAGTCTTTTGAAATCACGCCTTCGCATAGAACGGGTGTAATCAGAAAATTCCACCCGGGCGATTCACTCGTCTGTTGTCCCCAGTGAGAAGCATATGTCCACGAGACTCATCACCGAAGAAACAACACCACTGACTGCTGAGGAATCGCGATTCTCCGGCACGAACGCGATTTCACTCGACGCGCACTGGATCCGTCCCCCAGAGCAAGTCCGATTCGGTGATCGTGATCTAGATCACGCTGAACGAGCGGGTCTCACGAAGCGGCGGATCAATGGACCGTTCTGTCTCTCTCGCTGCCGCGCGAGAGAGAGACACTCTCCTCACGCGCGCACCAGAAAGGACTGGCGACGCGGCGTGTCGGCGAGGCGAGCCGAGTGCGTCATGCGCGACGCGGTGCGGATTGGCAAGGGGCGTGGTCAATCTGACAGCTGCGTGACGCGCGGCGCTATTGGCCGCTGGGCATGGCCGCAGCCACCATACCGCCGCGCTATTGGTCGCGTGCGCGCCACCAAATGAGCCTCGTTACGAACGTCCGGCACGAGCGGAGAGAAAGAGAGAAAGAAAGGATGCAAGGTGGGGAAGGACGATAGAAAAGAGAGAGAGAGAGAGAGAGAAAGGAGACACGCGAGCGAATTGCATCCAGACCGCGGATCCTTCCGAGGAGCTCGTTAAATTCCAGCCTTTTCTGGATGTCTGTTCTCTCTTAATGACGCACGCACAGCGGGACAACGCGATTTTTACGTCGATGCATGGCGAACGTTATCCGCATGTAAATCTCGAAATCACGCACACGTATGTAGAACAGCTCTTCGTCAATTATTTGCTTTTTTTGTCGAACAGTCTCGAACGGATTGTAAAAATGTGTGGATCGAAGGATGAAAGAAGGATGAGAGAACGTATTGTTACCACTACAGATTGATGGTTTTTCCGCGTTATTTAAATTTATTACAGATTTACCATAGCTGAGATTAAACACTACCAACTGACGAAGTGTAGATATAGAGTAGTAACAGTACTATTTGACCTCGAGAAAAGCAGATTTACAAGTTCAGTTACAGCATGGGAGTCCGTCGCGTTCAAAATTCAAACTCGCCGTTTGGCGAATTTATGAAAGTTGCCTAATGAGATAAACAGCGTCAGGGCATAATAAAGCAATTGCTTGTGAGATTAGCATCGTGACCAGATAGTTCACACTATCAGAAGTATTAGAATCAAACGAATCACGAGCTATCCCAGCATTATTGGGTGCGTATCAATTGTAATATTTTTGGACACTACGTGCACACGGCGACACAAATTACGTTCCAATTGTTGTAATTATCGACACAACACTACACATCTGTATTCAGCCCAAGGGCTACTAATCGGCTGTGTCAGTTTGTTTTCTAGTTCGATTAAATAATTACTAACCGCGACAACTAAATGAGATTGAAATGATGAAAACGCAGTTTCTAATCATTATCAGGAATTAAAAAATGCTAAGCCATGGACATGGCATTGAAAAATAATCCTAACTCTATCCGAAACTGTAAACATTAGTATCACACTTTCATCCAATTGAGTTGTGCACAATATTACATTTCGTGCATTCTTGTGTACATATGTGTCAAGATGTGTTAATTGGGAAGCACTCATTATTCATCGAGCGTTACGAAAAAAAGTGACACATACCATAGGAAAATACCAAATGTAGGAAGCAATAAAGATTATATCGCTCATTATATAGCGTCGATTTATTAACGATGCTCACTGGATGGGAGAGGGTGGACGAAGAGAGGCGAGAGGAAAAGACGCTCGGGAACGGTAGGGAGCAACGGCTTATTCTTCCCCGGGGAAAAATCGATTTATAGCACTCGCAGAGTTTATGAACGCCCCCGCGGAAGAAAGGTAACGTCGCTTAGAAGCTACTTACAACAGAAGTTGGATAAAGTTTCACGGACAGAGCGCTCACCCGCGTTTTTGCGTTACTTAAGGCATCGCGCACTTTCTCGTCGTCGCGCGCTCGGGCTAGAATAACACACATTGCACACGGTCTGTTGCTATAGCAAAATCGCCGACACATCATCCAATTTTTTTTTTCAACAGAAGAAAGCAGCAATAGAGAAATTAATGATGTGCTCCGTCGCTCGTCGAGCATTTGCGATTTGGCGATAATAGCTTTGAGAAGAAACTAGAAAAAAGCAAAACTTGAGAGAGAGAGAGAGAGAGAGAGAGAGAGAGAGAGAGAGACTGCTATATGTTAATTCTTATATGTTAATTCCTAAGTTTTCTAAAATATAAACTAGTAAAAATATACTACGAGAATTTCGGTCGAGATAGTTCTGGTTTTCTATATTATTTTTTAGCTTAAAATTAAAGTAGTTTCTTTTATGTTTCATTAACGACAATTTTCTCATTACTTTCTTTGTAACAGGCAAATTAGTAGTTATGACATCAATTACAAAAGTAAATTAAAAAAATAAAAATAAAACGTAGAGAAATATTAAGACCAGTGCCGAATTGTTGAAATGCTCCTTGCAAAATAAGTTGAGCAGTTTTTAATGCAGGAAAAATGGGAAAATATAGAAAAAATGTCATATATAATATATAATATGGGAGAGAATTGCTGAATACGTACCGCTCTTCTAAAGTACCTTTAATATTTTACATTTTAATTTAATATAAGTAACATTTAGTTTATAACATTAAGTTTTCTGACTCATACCGCCACATTTTATAATAAAAATGATATTCATGTAAGATTGATAAATGATAATAGTAAAACACTAATAATTGATACGAATAAAAATATGTCAATTACAAAAATAAATTCAAGCCAGTTTTATTTCAGTGCCCTTGCTTTTTCCACTGTTGTTATTTATTAATTATTAAATATTCAATGGCTTTTTCGATAAGTTATTAATAAAATAAGTATTAACTAATGATTTTTATACTTTTAATTACTTTAATTCATAAATTAGATATTTTCGAAGACGATACAATTTAAGAGATCTCAGATATGCTTTAAGCAATCGGTTTTCTAAATTACATTTTTCGCAGTATATTATAAAAATGTTTATAACTAGTTAATTTGTTATTGCTGAAAAATTTAACATTATGAATATGACATGTATATTAACATGTTAAATAATAAATGTCTGAAACATCAAACTACAATTTCGAACTGTTATTTTCAAAATCAAATGAGAAGTATAATAAAAAATAACTTAAGGGGTACGTATTTAGCAACTCTCTCGTACTCGTACATTAGGTAAGATGCATAAGTTCAAATTATGATTGCACTTTATGATACTTTCACGAATGCAAATACGCCTGCATATTCATATGGTAATTTGCATTGGAAAGCAAATAATTTATGTCCCGAAATATCGACCGTAATCTGTTTCGTAATGTGAAATGTGACGACAAAATATCTGTTTGGTTACAAAAAAAAACGGAAATTTTTCTGAGAAAAAAAGAATTGTCATACAAATTTATATATATTATATTTAAAATTGACATGAACAAAAACGGGATCTACACCTCATATAAATTACTTTCTGCTTTTAAGACCGCAAGAAAATTGTCTTCTAATTTCAAAAACGCTATATCGGTAAAATTACTATTAATTTTACATTGTGTCTTTTAATATATTTATCTAATTTGTCTCACAAGAGCGTGATATTGATTGCGAGACCTCTGAAATATTTCATCTGCAAGGTTTACAAAAATTTAAAAACGCACGTACCATTTGAAATATATCCAATGACCCATTGTTGTTTATTATGGAATAATAACTATTATAATTTAAACATATTTTTGAATCAAGAGAATGTTAATCGCTATTTTCGAACTTTCAAGCTATAAAGTCAATCGAAAACATGCCCATACATTGTCAAGCTAAAAAAAATACGATGAAAACTGGGACAACCTATAGGCAATAATATAATTAAATATATCTTAAAATGTTATATGCTTTTTTAAAATTCATATAAACCACGAATATATGTGCATATACGCTCTTATGAAACAGACTGTGAATATTGAAAATGAATCGAATAACTCTTATGTGTATCTCTGAAGATACACGCTTGCAACAATAAAGAGACAAAATTGTGGGATCCGTTTCGTTCGATTCTCGATCAATGGAAAACGGTGAAAAGCGAATTCTGTTGGATAGAAGTTCGTGTACCGCGCGACCATCCAAACAGGATCCGAACCAGTCAACTTCCACCTCTCAATGCCAGGTAAACGTAAACATATACAGAGAGCAATCTTCTTTTATTTAAGGCCGCAGCACAGGCTTTTGCATAGCTGCATAACCGTATGCATAAGGAAGTTGATGGGTCCGTTAGCATATGCATAAGGAAATGGACCAATCGATTTCTTTATGCATACGGTTATGCAGCTATGCAAAAGCCTGTGTCGCGGCCTTTAGGTAGAAGAAAGTTCTCCCACAGCAACAACAACAACAACAATGATAAGAACAATACAAATTTGCGAATAAAAGTTACAAATTATAAATTATAATTAACATTAAATGTTAATAATAAAACTTAATAATAAGTTATAATAAAAATTATTTACAAATAAATTGTAATCGGGGGTTATACAGAGTAAATTTTGGAGTTCGTTGCAACAGACCACGTCCAACGATAGCGCGAGAGATGGCGATGAGCTTGCAAAGAAAGAATCTAGTGAACATCTCGAGACTTTAGAATTCACATTCCCGAAGAAGGTCAAGGCTCGTGGAAGAAGAAAAGCGAACGACAGCAAACGTAGAGTCACGTTCGCTGATCATTAAACTCGTTCGCGCGACGAGTGCTGCGTTACATTACATTAAAAACTGCAGCAAATGCGAATATTGTATTACACACATTCGACCGGCGTCCAATCAGATTTTTCTGCGTAATAAGATTTTTCGACTTCAAAGGCACGAGGACGAATGATGCGGTTTTATCGTCAGAAAATTCTGTAACCGACATTTGTTAACGATATTCTCACAGTCGATCATTAAAGAAATGATATAAATTTATCATATGCATGCATATAGTCTTTATTTACTATGATAATTTGTATCTTACTTTATTTGTATTACTTGTATTTTGCGTGTCTGATGATATCACTTAGATAGTTGATTAGAATTGCACAAATGCGATTAGCCAATTCTCTCTTCATTCGAGATATTCGGACAGATTTCTGTCGTGGATATAAGACTACACCATTATTATTTAGTTTTGATATCAGAAGCGAAAAGTGCACAACAAAAATACATTAAAATACAAATGTGTTTCAACAAAACAACCTAGTCGATCTTGTAAAATATACCGAAAACTCTTCCTCTTGTTAATTAATAAATAACCATGTGTCCAGAAATGAATTATATGTAATGAAACTAAGGTACATTCATAGCTAAGACAATTGTCAAATTAATAATATATAGAAATAAATATAATTTAATTCTTTCCCGAAAGAAAAAAATAGTTTTAGATATATTTTAAAAATTTATTTTATATGGATTGCAAATGTTGTTTTATTGAAAAACATTTCCATTTGACATTCTATTACATTGCGCAAGAATTTTTATTATGTATATTTTCTCGCTTCTGACATCACAATCTGAAATAGTAGTAGTTAATGAAAAGTCTACGACTCGATATAGATCATTATATTTCATTATTCTTTTTACACTCATATATTATTATCATTATTATTATTTTACTTTTTTATCTGTTTCATTCGAACGCCAGTTCAGCTAACATCACGTAGTCCTTGCATCATGACGTGGTCAATCGATCGTCGATTATTGAACGCAATGTCAGTTACAGCAATGTGCTGAAACTTCAGATCAATCTTGACACCTATACAAAATTTTCCGATATTTCGAAAGTTTCAAAATCCCAAGTGGCTAAAAATTTTTAGACTATTTTAATTCAATGTTACATGAATAAGAATAAGAAGCATGAATGGACTCAGAATATGGGCGTTGCAAGATTTATCACACTTGCCTGCTAAATCCTTGCAGGTATTCTACAAAACTCATCTCTCCAATTAAAAAAAAAAAAAAAAAATATTTATTATAAATAATATGGCAAAAATATTAGGTCTTGCATAATAATAATATAATATTCTAAAAAATTTTTTTTATAAATTATATATTAAAAATAATGTATAACAATGTTACATATAAATTAAGATATTAAAAGTAGATAGGAAATTATACGTAAAAACAAAAATTAAAAATATTTTAAATATAAATGCGTTCATTAATTGAATAATATTTTTCTTTACAATAAATCAGAATGAAACGCACGTGCCCAGAAATACATTTAAGCGTTGCTTTCCAAATTTTTTCAACTCCTTTTTCAAGCAAGATAATGCTCATAAGAACAGGAGAATTAATTTATCAACAATTTCCAATAATCCGGAACCTATCTATACAACATGGATGACATTACCTGAAACCACCATGACAATCTTCAGTTCTCGATCGCCCATGTATTTTTTGCCTTCCAAGGCGAATACAAATATAATGCGTCCATTGAAACCTCTTATTAAGTATGATGAATTATTGAAAGAAAATACAGTATCTAAAAGCAAGAACTACAAAATGCTTCCAGACGTTCAGGCTGGTGATTTCAAGTTTAAATATAACGATAATACTGTGATGAAATCTGACAAAGTCTATTACGACACTTCAAAAATAGTTTTCACGTTTCAAGAAAATAAAGAACCCAAAATTGATTATACGATCGGACAAGGATCGATTGGTGATTTATCGATTTGTGCCACTGCGAAAAATGTGAATTCTTCATCTCCCGCAAAATTGGAGTTAAAAACACCAGAAATTAAACGGAAGCAATCACGAGATCAGTTCAAATCACAGAATTTACAAAAACATAACAAAAATTTCGGGACTAAAGGATCTCTGAAATCCTCGACAGATCTACCTTCTGCATCGTGTCGCTTTTTTTCCTCAAAAAGTTGCACCAAGATCCAGCACTCTATCCAAAAGATTGAAAACTTGAAAAACAATCTAAGCGCGAATGCACTGACTGTTCGTTTGAGAAGCACGCAATCGTATTCAGGTATTTTGAGAATTCCTAGATAACAATCCTTAATTTTTTTTTAACTTATAGTTTAAATAATCCACAATTAGAAATTATATTATGTGCGCACAGTAATCTCTGATAAAAACACTTTATGTCTAATCAACTAATATCAATTAGTTAATGCAATAAAGATTGATTTTTAATGAGATCATCGATCGCAGGCCGCGTTTCTCTAACGAAACTGCGATCGTTCTTCTCCGGCGCTTCGAGGTCGAAAAGATTCGCCAATTGCGAGAAGGATGAAGATTCTCAAGAGATTATGAGAAGTCGCTGCCGAATCGAGAAAAATATTTGCGAAAAATCGCGACGGAAAGACACATGCGATTCGTCTCAAAATGACGCGTGTGAGGAACAATTCGAGAGAGATCCGTGCAAAAATAGCAAGTGCCCCGAATTAAAACGGCAAAAGCCGTGCAGCTGGGACGAGGAACGGTGTCCTGAAGCAAATCGGAAAACTGACGCAAAAAGACGAGTCTCGTCGAGGAATCGCGCGCGGCGATCGAGAAATAGCGATTGTTCGCAGGAGAAGGATATCGATACGACATGTAGTAAGAGTAACGCGGAGCGAGATGTAATCATCGTTTAAATAGCGCATACAGATACAATCTCGTTATCAAATATTTAAATTTAATTTAATATTCACGCGATATCTCATGGAGCATCTGAAATTGATATATCTCGTACATTCAGAATAGAAATTTCACAGAATAGTAGGCGGAAGTAATTGCTGCTGTTTCGGTTTCATCATTGGAGTAATTTAATATTAGCTATCATCATTATAATATTTTGACATATCTTGATGAAATTCTATATAACACATCGATTTGTTCATTCACCATTTCCTATTTCCTGTATTAGTTGTATTTCACCTATTGTACGCTTTTACATCTTTTCTCCATTATTTTACTGATTTATTTGGCACTTTGATTTCTTTGATTTATTTATTTTTTTACTATATGATTTTCTTTAACATCTTGATATGTCAGGGCGGCAATCGAAGTCGTACAAACTACGTAAAGATTGCAAGAAATCCAACGAATCACGTGCAGTCTGCAAGGATTCAATACAGAAATACATTACTTGTGAGTCAAAATCCAAGAAGCGATGCAAAAAACGCGACATCGGCGACAAAGAGCGAGAAAAATGCACCGGAAACAATCGAAAGCGATCCAACAGCTGTCGCAGAAGAAATTCTTCCCGAGTTAGTGATAAAAGTTGCAGCAAAGTAGAGCAAAAACGACGGTACTCGCAACAATCAATTTTCTCAGTCCCACGAGATCATAAATCTTTCTCCACTTTGATTCCCGATATCGTTTTCGGCATGAATGTAAGCAACAGACTTTATGCTAGCTGCAGCAAAGACGACAGAAATCGAAAACAAGGCCCATCATGCGAGAAACGAAAGAGAACATGCGAAACCAAAGAAAAAAATAAAATCAAGGGAAAGTGCGTGAAAAGTCCAGCTAAATGTATGTCGAGGAAAAAGACCAACGACAAGAAAACATTTTGTCAGTCCACGCAGAAAGACGCAGACAAGAAATTTTGTCAGTCTACGCAAAAAGATACAGGCACGAAATTTTGCGAAACCACGAAATCCAAAGAATCTATAAAGAAATCCAATCGCGAGGAATTTTGTATCAACAGAAAGAAACAATTTACCAAAGGTAAGTTATATATATTTCATCTTATGTATATATAATCGTATTATTAAATAATAACAATAATAACGAATATATACATATGTATATTAAAAAATCACAAAATCTCTCATTTTTTTGCATCATAGTTTATGTAGAAATTTTATTAGCTTTGCTAAATTTTTAATTAATTTCTACTTTTTCGTTGCAGACGGGGAGCTCAAAAAAGAACCAATAAAAGCGTGCACTACAGCGAAAGGTGACTGCAGAAATCCACATGCACTGAGAGAAAAAATAACTAAATTTTAATAAATATTTGTTTGAATAGTTGCAATAAAATATTTATTTATAATAGCTAAATATTTACTCAATAGAAAGAATGATAATTAAATTAAATTAGTGGTTCGTGTATTAAATATTTATTTATATATAGCAAATATTTCATTGCAACTATTCAAACAAATGGCTATTTAAAATTTAGTAATTTTTTCTCGCAGTATGGATCTCCTCTTTATATTATGGATTTATATGAGAGAAAAGTATCGCGCATTTATATTAAATTTTTAATTAATTTTTATTTTTTCGTTGCAGACAAGAAAAAAGAATCAGCAAAAGCACCTCCACGCACTACCGCGAAAGGTAAAGAGTTCTATAGGAGCACACAGATTTTTTTTCTCTATATTATGGAAGAGAAGCATCGCATTATACTAAATTTTTAATTACATTTTTTAAATTACTTAGATAAAAAGCCTGAAGATCAATCAATAAAGCAACAAATAGAACGCGAATACAAAGAGATAGAAGAATGCAAAAAGAGCTTTAAAAAAGAGAAAAAGGACGATAAAGCCAAAATGGTTTTCATAGACAACGAACCGACGGGCTTGGACCGCATAGTCAGTTCACGTGAGAAACAACAGAAGGATAGCGAAAAGTTTGCAAGTATACCTCACGAATCAATCGTTTCTACGGATACCGCATTCAAGTGGTTTAATATTCAATCTAGGATTTTCAATGGCAAGATTTCAATTAATCGCCAATTGTTCGCCAAGTTAGCATTCTCACTTGGGTTTTATTTCTGTCAACTGCGTTTTTAAAACTAAAACTTCAGTGACTCAGAAAGAATATTCTTTACAAATTTAATGTTTGCTAGTATTTTTTATTCTGAGTAAATTTTTAATGTTTATTCTAGTAATTTTTTAATATTTTTTTAAAATGTATGTTGTTTTTTTATTCACAATACCATTTATATTGTTTTTATTCACAATGCCATTTTATTGTCACTACATATTTGCGATCGATAACAATTTATTGCTGCAACGAGTTATTTCATACGACGTAATTACAGAGATGTCAGACTGTTCAATGTGATATTTGATCGATTATTCTCTACCGCAAAACTGGATTATCAGGATGATTTTGCTATCGAACGAACCATGAACCATGATAAAATCGCTCAGAACTATTCAGCGAATAGCGACGATTTTGTTCACGGTGATGAATTGCCGAATTATGTTGAAATAGAATATGAAGACGAAGAAGATGACGTTTACGATTAGACCACTAATTGAAGAGTCTCCGAAATCGATTGAATCCTACTCAAAGGTCACAATAAATAATAATTTAAGATGCGAATCGTAAAAAAAGACTTTGTTATAATTGTTTTACACTTTGTCGTAACATGATATTTTTAAAGAATGCAGTGGTGATCTAATAAAAAATGAAAATAGTCCGTAAAGCGACTGCATCCGTGCTTTGCTCTTTTTCAGAAAAAGTTTATTAAAAAGAAAAGAAATGCATTCGTTTCTTTCAAATACAGCGACGCCCGTAAGAATTCTCTTATGACAGTGTATAAACGTACTTTCCTCGCGCATGAACATATAACGACGTTAGTAAATATACATTCATACACGAACACATCTCATTTTCGTTCCAGAATATTGTGAGAGTCTTCTGGTTACACGGCAATCAATTAGTCCGCATTACTTCGCTACGAATAGTAGTCGATCATCCCCGATATTACTTAACTAAGTTTCACTTTATAGACGGTAAGATGAAATTACTCTCCGACATGACTCGAATGATCGTCGATTGCTCCCCGGGGGACGGATGCGAGTCGCCGTGCGAGTGTAACGCGAATGCGGGGCCTTACGGGGATTTCTCGCTCCTTCACGAGACGTCTTTGTAGGGCGACGGAGGCGTGAATGGCGGTGGGCCAGGAGGCCCAATTACGAGTTATTCAGTCCTCGCCACGGGGCACCGCGGTGCCGCTCTACCGTCGGTGTACGCACCTACCTGGCGCCTCCCTCTTCGTCTCGCGCGAAGAAGCGAGAAGAAGCGAGAAGAAGCGAGAAGGAGCGCGCGAGCCGGCGGGGCCGAGGGGGTTGAAACGCGGGACGTGGGGTGGTAGAGAACGTGAGGACGTCTCTGCGGGATTCCCCGCCGCCACTTATGGGAATGCGATACGAGCTTTTCGTCGGATGCTCTCTTGCGTTTTCGCATTGTTACGCAACCGTCTTTCTCGCGTCCGCGTCACCCTCGTGCACCCCGACAAAGGGAATCAATGTCAATGCGCGCTGTCGTACATACACGCCCCGGACGCGGAGAGCGAGAATGCTGAAATTATGATTGAGTGCATGTAATAAGGGACTTCGGATCAAAATCGCGTGTTACGTTATGCTTGTAACTATTGCGCCAAGTGTCGGAAGTTCCAAGCTGTCCTTTAAATTTGTTCAATGACAAAATTCACCTAAATTCTTATTGTTTTATTGTCATTATTATATTTATTATCATCTTTCTAACAATTTGAAGTGATTGACATAATTCGATGTCTTTATTTTTATTTCCCATTATTTTTTAATTAAGATTGTAACGCTAATCCGGTTATTTAATCATAAAAAGGATTGTTTAAAATATGTAAAATAATAGATCAGAGTTTGATACGTTTTCATATTTTTTTAAGTACAAATGATTTTTTAGGAGGGAAAGGGTTTTCATATTCAGATATGAGTTAGCATAATTGATTATTAAATTGATTTTCAATTTGATAAACGTGATATTATTAATTCTTATTCAACTTAGAACCGCATTATGACCGAAAATTTGTTCGGCGCGCAATTTAGTGAATTTGAAAAGATATGTAAAATCACACAATAAATATCAGCACTAAGATCTAGCCATGACCGTAAAAGCACTTTGCTTATATTGTGTTCTTACAAATATGATGACATCGTATTATATTAGTCTCGTTCCGATTTCCCAAGTTGCAACAATAATAATTAAATTACACAATTAAATTGATTTGAAAAAATCTAAAGTTACCTTTACGCCTCAATCTTCGTTTCAATCTCAATTTTAGTCATTTTAAGGAAAACTGTTTACATCGTACTCGATCAGACACGCGAAGTAAAGTGCCGGTAAGGCAACGAACGCGGATCGGCGCGAATTGTCCCATCAGCAAGATCGAGCGGTCGATTTCGCGATTCTTTAGGACGAACCGGGAGGGTTTCTTGAACGTCACATTATGGTGTCAACGACTTCATCGTGGACCACAAACCGCTGGCATCCGTGTGTCGAGGATGAATGGCGACGCCACGGGTGGCAGAGAGGCGCATACAACTCGAATAAAATGTATCAATTCCGTCCTCGTGACGCCGGGGTTCCTTTCTCCCCCCACAGGATC
The DNA here is from genome assembly GCF_016802725.1 of Solenopsis invicta. Lineage (NCBI taxonomy): Eukaryota > Metazoa > Arthropoda > Insecta > Hymenoptera > Formicidae > Solenopsis > Solenopsis invicta. The sequence continues at coordinate 17,950,416 of NC_052664.1, forward strand.
GATTGTGCGCTCCTCCCCGAAGGAAGGAAGTCCGACGCAACGAACAACGTCTGTTACTGCGCGATGTTGTTAAGTTATATAAGTCACGTGACTAAACGTACTTAATAAATATGGATTACATAAAACGCAAGAGTTTCGTTCAACACTGTCTAAATAATATAGTTTCGCTTACGTATTATAGACTCGTTTTAATTTTTTTTGTGCATTAATAATGTGAACAAACACACGCGTACACGTAACTATGGAGATTGTTCCCGCGCGGTAATCGCCCGTTTGAAGTTACGTGTTGCATCCGTCGACAGTACATCGCCGTCGGTATATCGCGATGGACGCAAAATTGTACGTTACATGGGTGTTCGACTCAGCTTTTCAATAATTCGAATTTTTTATTATTGACTGTGCATCATCCTCAGCGCATTGTCGCACATAGCAACTCGATAGAGATGAATGCAGGACAACGACTTCGTCAAAAGGTCAACGTAGGACGTAACGGAAGTCGGTGTCAGCATCAATGTCAAACGCAGTTGCAATATCGTCTGTTGCAGTAAGGACTGACAAAAGGGCGGAAGGGATATTCCAGATGAAGAGCGTCAGTCTCGCGTCAGGCAGCTCTATGCAAGCCAAATGGTATCCTTTACTCCGCTAAGATGCACATACATTGTATTTATTTATTTTAGGTCTTTGTTAAAAAAAAAAAGAAAAAAAATAGTTTTCAAAATCGTCCAAAAACAACATTGTTCAAAAATCTTTCTCAATATGGACAATTTTGGAAACTGTTTTTAAAAAGACTTAAATACAAACTGGCAAAATTTTTCTACTTTTGCAGTTGCCTGATTCTTTCGTCATCTATTCGTAGAAACGGATAGTTTTCGTGGAATTCGCACAGATAAACAGTTTCAATAGAGAAACTGCAAGCTGATACCTACTTTACTCCAGATTCGAAACTATATAAACCTTGACCCATACAACACAGAACTTTTAAGTAATATTGCAGTAACTTTAAAACATTTCAGCAATATTGCAGAAAGGTTGCAAAGTGTGGAGAGCTTCAGTTCCGTTTATAGTCTCAAACCACAGAAAATGTTTAACTTCATCAGATTTTATGCATGTGAGAGAGGTGCAATCGTCGTAATAAAAATATACGTATCTCATTTTTATGGCTTATATTATGGTTATTTACTCACTTCTTTCGCCTCTTTAAATATGTTCCCATCAGGTTCATGGAAAACTAATTGCACCACGTGAGCTTAAAAGTTATAAAAAAATTTACTTGGGGCTACCAAAATTGGCTGCTTTTACACATTCCCCTTTATTTTCTCTAGGTATCGTATGTTTTTTTTCTTTTTATCCGAAAAAAAAGAATAGAAAAGAATTTTGTATGGCATGTAATGAGGATGTTATGTCAGTAAATATAAAGTGTAAAAAGCGAGTAGAGGTCAGAACCGGATGTGATCTTAAATTTTTTAACGATTGACCGACGTCAGTCAAGTCACGTCAAGGAAACTGCCGATGGAGAGCTGATGCACACCCTTTGTTTGACAAAAATTCAGTCGTGACAACGCAACTTTTCAGCTCTCTAAATCTAATAGAGTAAAAAAAAAACACTCAAAAATTTCACGAGATAATTTTCACTCCTATAGAGTGATATTTTACTCTACGAGATTTAGAGTATACTGTAACTTGTTTTGCAATTCATTCCTACACGTTTTAATTTAATTTGACAATTGACTTAATAAACTTATGATATTTTGACGTCACATTTCACATTATGAAACAAATTACGATTCGATATTTCAAGACACAAATTATTTGTGCTTTCCAATGCAAAATACCATTATGATTATGCAGGCGTATTTGCATTCGTGAAAGTATAAAAGCGCAGTCATAATTTCTCAAGAGCAGAGAAGAAAGATTTAATATATAATTTTCTTGTAATTATTCGTGTTCTCCACTCCGCTCGTACTCGTTCTAATTAAATGTTGCGTATGCATGCATTCACGTTATTCACGCGTACACGCTCTGTCATTTATGAAGAACATACCGTCGTAATCTTCGCGTTGCACATTACCGTCCGTCCGTCCAAAGTCGAGTGCATCTACGAAGCGTTACTTAATCCGTATAAGGGTGTTGTAGAACTTGGAACTTGGTCTACGTCGTTTCCGACCGCATTAACGAGCCAAGTTCCCGTTGTTGACGGCTGATACTCGCGGGGGAGTAATTTAATCGTGCACTTTGTTGCGGACGGTGCAACATAGTTAATGAGTAGAATCGGCGAAGTAGTTCGCCAAAACATTAGAACGAAGTTCCATGGACAAGTTATGTACATCAGATGAGGGATTGGAAGAAAAAATCAGCTGTGCTCGCACATATATCTTGCAATATCTCTTGTTACCATTATATGGTCTCGAGAAGCAAATTTCTTTCAAATTGATTTCAAGATTAATCGTAAAATTAAAATGGACAACAAAATAAATATCGCACAATAAATATTAGCTAAGATCTACAAAGCTTTTCCTTTAATATTGTGTTTCCACATACGGGTTCTCTATTTTATTTGACGGACATTAAAATTTATTGCTAACGGATTTGCAATTATTAATAAAAATCGCCTTTTACTTCGTAAAATCTGGATGAATCAGTCTGAGACAAATTCACGAAGAAATTATCGACATTATGTCTGCCCTATTAAAAAGATCAGTCCAACGAAATTTATTCGATTCGATACATATATATTTCAACGGCCGACTGATTCAGCGCTCACGATACGATCGGCAATCAACCTTATTTAATGAACAGCGCCCGCGCGAAACGAGTGCATTTCTCCACGGACGCCTCGAGTTCGATTAATTCGAAACAAAGTTAAAGTCAGGTGACGTCCAGCCAGCAGCGCGAGTGAGCGCAATCGAGCGAGTGCAGGCGGGTAACGTAATACGGAGTCAGACTACCTGAGCATTCTGACAGCCGAGCTCGGAACAAAATCGGTCGACGCATCCGATCGGACGGCACAGCTGGGTTTTACGAGGCAACATTAAATTACGAATATATAAATTTCACATAACACACCGATTCGAAGCGTTACACAAATATGATTGAAGAATAATAATGTAATCTGGTACACAAGAGAGCGCCTGCACCCGCGCAATTAAACGATTGCGCCGAAGAGTATATCAATAACGAAATTACTAATTAGCGTAAATAATATGACAGTAAATTAATATTTTGTTGTTTGTATACATGTTAGGAGAAATTGTAATAAAAAAATATTACAAACACCATTAATTGTGTCAGCGTATTCCGGATTAATAAAGATATTATTATCATAATTGTTACGAAGAATTAAAATGTCGACCAATCGTGATACATAATTTCTCTTTGCGATTCAATAATTGGAATTTTAATTTATAATTTGGCCGGTTCCCGTGCTAATTTTCAAGCAATTTAATATTCAGCTTTAAGTTTTCAAAATTACTTTGTTACACATCTTGTATGATGCATATAATAATGCATTATTACGCAATGCCTCGACCGAGAAGAGCCGCAGGTTTCATTGGAGCATGCTCTGTGGAAGAGACAAACGTCAGCGAACAGATCGATTATTCGCGTCCATGGAAACCACGGTTGGACCAATGCGAAGAGGTTATTCTCCTTTTTGGACAGGCGCATCTGCCTTTTCCACCAACGCGGCTCCGACTATCGTATGATAATTTATTTATTTATTATGCATCTGCAACTTTTCAAATATATTGAATATGCTTTATTTCAAATGTATCTTTTGTGTAATATCGCGTATCTCTCATTTTATCATTTCATTGTTTTATTACTTTATTTTGGTTTAATTGTTATTTTACATCAAGTGCATTTAAATAACAGAATTTTATTTAACATACGGCTCGTCAAATATCAAAATATAATTAAGCGACAACTTTGAAAGAACAAAAATATATGTGTAATGTATTTGTAAATAAATAAATAAATAAATTTATATATTAAATATATATATATTATTTGCTTATTTAACTTACATAGTGCAATTTTTATTTTATCAATTAATATATTAGTGTACATTGAGATAGTTATTGACCAAATAATAAAATTGACATATTTTATAAATAAATAAATAAATATATATATATATGTCAAAATTATCATCATCAATCTGATCAATAGCATTCTATTAATTCTTATTAGCAGTAGCGTATTAATTAATAAAATATAATTTGCATCATGTGAGTTAAATGGCGTTGCGACGCAATAGAATGGAAACGAGAGATAAATCAGACCGCATTAAACCAGTTTACGCGTAGAAGAAAGGGAAGAGGGCGGAGCCACTCCTCGCACCCTTAGCTCCGAAGTGACTTCCTTGTTGTTTGCATAAGTCATAAATCTCAAGTCTAGGAGCATAGGCAGGATACGATGCAAAAATGCCACGTAATCTACTGCCGCTCGTGGGCGTGAATATCGGAGCAAGAGCCACACTCGGAAGCGCATAAATCTTTCGGCATGACTTCCGGCTTTCCTGTCCTCGAGGGCTCATCGAAGGAAGAAACGAGCAGTTAACCCTTGCCCCTAATTGAAAACGCGATTCTATTTCAGCGAGCCTGTCTGATTTTAAACACATTGACGACGTGCACGAGGACGTTTATATCAAGTTTACGTAAATGCGTACTTTTAACGCGAGATAATTTAACGTGACTTTATATACACAGAAACAAATTAGTATTAAATCAGCAATCATATTATATAAGAGTGTAAAAATCTTCTTGAAAGAATTTGATAAACTTCAAACAGAACTTGCTTTACACGAAGAAACAAATTTCTTCACGTAAGCAAGAATATGACTGTTGCTGTGATAATGTTTTTTTTTCCGTGTATAATAAATAAAGTAAACGTAATATGATAAAGTAAAACAGAAACATATTTTTATACTATAAATAAAGTATTATCATGGTACAGTAGAATTTGTTCGAATAATATAGATAATATTGCAACTTCTGACGTATTCCACACGTAAAATCGTAATTTTACATGACGCACATTATCCCCTCGCGTTTCAGTGTGCAATTGTAACCCGGTATATAATCATTGTCACCTCAATCATTATCCTCGTTGCGTATAATACAACGCGTTGGCCGCGCACGTGGCGCACGGAGATGAAACATCGTGTTTTTCGCGGTCGCGCGTACGGGACAAACGATGCTGCATCGTTTAGAGTTAAAATAATGGCAAAGTCGTTTGAGTTTGATCTTACGGCTAAATATGCGCGCCATGCCGTACACCGACGTGCAACGCGCGCGCGTGTGAGTGCACACGTATTTGCGTACGTACGCGCGACGCACAAACGTATCGCATTACTCGCAGAGCAACGCCCATTATCAGTTTCGGATGGCAGAGAGCGTGCACGCGAAATCGACTGGCACGCACCAGCGCAATACGACAAACGCCGCGCGTACGTGATTGACATCCGGACGACACGTCTCACGCCGCGCCGCGCCGCATTGCGTATAGTTTACGAAAATCGCATCGCCGGAAACAACGCGGTTTGCGCTAGAAAACAAAGCGCGCCGCGATCGGAAAATCACGCGGACCGATTTTCCGCGTATTCGTCACCTTTCAGGGCAAATCATTGCGCTTTCGCGCTCCCTTCTCTTTTTTCCTGTGAACGCTTCGATAAAAAACCGAATTTTTATGTACTTTTTACCGTCACATTTTACTCTCGACGGAGGAGAAAGAAGAACGAAACTGTAATTATATTATATTACAAATATCATCAATATTATTTAATATTAAAAGATGCAGGGATGTAACGCGATGCAAATTCAACCTGTTCAATTTTTCGCGTCTCTTCGGGTCTCGAAATTGCTATTATGTTTCATCTTCGCATTCTGCGTGTTTCACAGGTGAAATTTTTGGCAATCAGACGTCCAGATTTCCTTTGACTCAAGAAATACTATCAACGGTATCAAGCGTTTATCGTTCGCGATTTATCGTTTAGCAAATTGCGCGTTTGTGAAACGCAACCGGCTGAGAGGTCCAGGGGAATCCGATGAAAGGAGGAGAGAAAGAGAGGAGCGAAGGACGCACGCTTCGTGTCGATCGTATCGGGGCCCCGAATCTCGGAATTCGAATTTGTCGTCTTATCTGCGGATTCCATCGTAATTGCTTATCTACGAGGTGCCTGCACGCACCGGGACGGCCATATCCACCTATTTTATGTCTCGTCCTACGAAACACGCGCGCGTGGTGCAGCCTCACGTGTTCACCCGTCACCCGACTTCGTTTATCGTCGGTAGACACATCGTATACACGTTGGCCCTACGTGCCCCTTTTCCATTCGTCGGCGAGTTCCGGTGGCGCCTTCTCTCGCGGTCGGTTACAGGAATTGATATCTTCCATCGAAGTGCTGGAATCTAATTTAACCCGACTAAGTTCAGTTCTAAACACGACACTAAGCACCGGCCCAATAGCAGTCTTTTTCAATTCGAGATAGCCGAATAAATCATTATCTACTCTCTAAATCTGAAACAGTGGATAATCACTGATTAACCAGTGGCATACTTGGTGATTAATCAGTGATTATTTTAACCTAAACGTCAATGAACATTAAGTTACTGGTAACCATTGAAAAATTTTTATTGATTGGTGTATTAATACACTTATAAATACTAATAAATATACGATAAATTCATTGATCTTTTAGTTCAGATGATCATTGATTAACCAGTGGCATACTTGGTGATCAATCAGTGATTATTTTAACCTAAACATCAATAAAAATTAAGTTACTGGTAATCAAACTGAAAAATTTTTATTGATCAATATATTTATAAATACCCTTACGAATACTAATAAATACACGATAAATTCATTGATTTTTTAGTTCAGATAATCACTGATTATCAATTGCATACTTGGGACTGATTAAAATTATCCACTGACTCAGATTTAGAGTAACTATGCAAATAAAATTTATACCCTCGAATCGTAAAGGGAAATATGAGAACAATTTATAAACAATGATCGCAGCAAATATTTTAAAGAAACGTAAGGTTGAACGTTTCGTGGTTCTTTATACAGCTCCTGTTGAGATTAAACAACGTCGTGAAGGGTCAGAATCGAAGTTCCGCGAAGGAAAGGTGGAGTCGTAGGTAGACTTGTACGGTAACGTCTGCGAGTGTCTGGCACGAGTCAGTATGGTAAGGCTGGCTGGCTGGCTTCGTAGCATGATCGGACGTAGTTAGTTCGGGACCGAGCGGCACGCATCCCAAACTTTGATTAAACGAGTCGCAGGGTCTCGCGGCCCGACTCATTTGTCTGCCGTCCACCCTCCCCAGTCTTCTTCTACCCATCCCTTTACCTTCTCGTACCGCTCTCTCAATGTAGCTTCTGCTCGACGCTACCAAGAATCGCGAGCATTCTTGGTAAATTCAGCCCCCGACTACGCTCAAATATCGAATGCCCTCTCAAAACGGCCGCCCTGTTTTATCGCCGAGACAATCGATGACGAGCAAACGCAATTTTCTCTGTGGTACACGTGCAATACATTACTAAAAGAACATAGCTAGAGAGCGCGTAAAATTTGACAAGTTGTTTATTTTGGCTTATTAAGATACGTGTTACTAGAAATACGTTAAAAGTCTTCCTTTGAAGTCATTACGATCTTTCATTCAGACAAATGGGGTACCACTGCTGGTCCTTTTAGGGAGATAGTGGGACACTTGTCTCGTTTAAAAAAAAAAATGGTAGTTTGTTTTTTCTTACATAAATCGATTCTTCTGATCCTTCTACGTGTGAAAGTATCAAGATAAGATTTATGTAAGAAAAATATACGATTTCAAGTTAAAAAAAATTTATCTTGTTGATTGTACTTTAGAAAAGTTTGGTAGTGGTATCCATTTATAGTATTCTATAAAAAACTTTTATCTTGAAATACTGGAAAAAAACTTTGCAATAATTTCTGAAAAAATAACTATCTTACAGAAATTAATCCCATGTATAAATCTCGACATAATTGGTCTATTCTTTTTAGCTGAATTTCATACTCCTTTTTTCTTTTTTTTCCAACATAAACAAAAGAGAGAAAAAAATTGAAGTGCAAGATATTCAACTGAAGAAACAGACTTAATTAATATTTTGTGATTTCCGTAGCTATTTACTTATTAAAGTGTTCATAAATTGGAGTTTTCTATCACAAAGGAAAGACAAACAAATGTAAAGTAAAATAGTTATTTTTTTATTTGCATTTTTTGATTATGGCACTCGTTTTACAATTCGCATAATGCGATTTAAAAAGTTTGCTTTCTTATTTTCCGAATTTGGAATCAAACTGAGTTGGGTTAATGTCAACTTATGTCGCAGCCTGACGGACTCGTAAACAACCGCACGAGCGATGCGTCGAATCGTCGCCGATTCGTCGCGCGTACGGCAAAATTGATTACCGTTATCGACGACTGGGCGTCACCGCGGTTCCATAAACGGATAATGGTACACCACCTCGGTCCTATTCCCTTTGGAACATCTGTATGGAAGCCGTCTGCGGGCCGCGGATGGGGCAGATATCGTGTTACTAACGTCATCGTTGGCGAAGCGCGAAGGAGAGAGAGAGAGAGAGAGAGAGAGAGAGAGAGAGAGAGAGAGAGGGAGGGAGAGGAAAAGGGACGGCGAAGAGGGCTCGAAACGGATGGTAGGAACCCATGCAGACCACACAGACGGTTTCCACCGGTGCGAACTACCGTTCTGGATCCCTCGATCTTAACTCTATCGCTTGGCGATCGAACGCAGACGCGACAGCCATCGCGCTAACTTGAAATGGAAACTCTCCGACGAAGCACATACATCCCCCCCTTCGTAACTTAATAAAAAATTCCTCAAAAGAGAGGAGAGAGAGAGAGAGAGAGAGAGAGAGAGAGAGAGAGAGAGAAGCAATAATACGCCGTTGCTGTCTCGTCGAAAAGAAAGAGCAAAGTCGTCACTTCAAATCACTGAATGCTGATAAATATGTTCTTTTAATTACTAACAAATATCATGACTTTACATGATATTGTAATTATCAGTTTTTTTCATACAATTATAAATTAAAAAATTGCATATAAAGTTCGCAAGTGTCTTACAACTCGCAATGTTTAATGTCCTGATAAAATAAGAAATATTTAAATTTTTATTAAATAATACACGAAAAGAACGGGTTTTTCTGAAGTGTCTAAAAGTTTAGCTGATGCAGATTTGAAAATAACTTTGTTGCATTACCAAATAATGTGAGGATCAAGCATGCATAATGTAGGAGCAAGGCTGCAAAAAATTTCGACATTCTAGTAAACAATTTGTCTTATGCATACATAATTATTTTGATGGCTCAACAAAATTATTTTCAAATCTATTTAGCTAAATTTTTAGACACTTTAACAAAATCGTTCTTTCCGTATACGTATATTACAGATTAGAAATTGGGCGCCAGTCATGTGTGCAAAATTATTTTACAGCCAAGAGTGTTCTGCAATCAGAGTACGGCTGCGCGCGAAAGATCCAGTCCTCACATTATTACGTAATATATACATGACAGCACGACGAATGGGGCGAGTCAGCTTTATCTGCCTTTGCGCATCATCCGTCGTTCGTCGCGCGCGCGGGTGCACGGAATAAAGAGCGCCGAATTCTGGCGATGCACTGATGCATCGAGCGTGTGTGGGTGTCACGGGGTGGCCACCTGTCTAGCGAGGTATGCGCCGATAGCATCACCGGAGAGAAAACCGAACGAACGAGAGAACGAAGGAACGAACGCCCAGCGCTAAGCAAAGACAAGGGCGGTAACTCACCCCGACAAATTATAGAGTGGCCAGACAGCGCGTCTCTCTTTCTCTCTTTTTCTCTCTCGTTTTGCTTCTATCCTGCTTCACCTGGACCTTTCATCCTTCCTTTCTGCACCTACAGAATCTACTGAAGTCCACTGCATTTTCTCACACCTTTGGGAAAGCGGGCGTCTATTAGCATCAACGAATGATGCTGCAATTTCGCAGGTGTAACTTTTTTTTTCTTTGGTGTCAATTAAAACCTTGCTCTGATCTCATTTTGTTAGATTACATTAGCATCATAAGCATGCCATGTTTAGTTGTATGGTATCACATATGATATATTTTGTATAAAAATCTAAATTTTCATTAGCTGTGAGTAAAAGTACAATTTTATCAAGACATTTAATTTAAAAAATATGGTAAATTTTAATATGTCAACTTATTATATATTTATATCTTTTACAGAGTTACTATGTCTGTCCCTTCCATAGAAAGTATGAATAATTCTTATAATGAATATGTTGCAGTCGCGCGTGTGGTAAACTGCGTTATGATAATGCACATTATTGCACGCGTGATTTTTAAATTTGCGGTTGTTAACATACAAATTTTAAAACATCAGAAAAACGAATGGCCTGTGAAACAGGTACATGGAGGTTGACAAATTAATAAAAACGAGAAAAAATTCTAAAATGCATGCCGAGTTTCTAAAAATCGCACGACCAACGCCAATAAAAGCGAGAATTATGTAAATTTCGCACCGATCCCGTCGTGCGTGTGCACACGCGCGTGAAATTCGCTACACGCTCTAGCCCCTGACTTAGTGACTTAACGAGGCGTACCTCGCCATGTAAATTACAAATAATAAATATCCGGTCGGCGGTCTTATCGAGTCCGACAGATCGGAGATTTCGGCGGCCGAGGGAAGGGAGGGGGGGCCCCCCTTGCGCTGCGATGTGGGCGGGCCCCCCTCTCTGCGAGGACCCCCACGGCTATAAAAAAGTACACCTTGCTTCGTCCCGACGGGACACTTAACCCCCATTGCACTCGTGCGTTCCCTGCACGCAATGCACCAGAAGTCCTCTCGCGTGAATACCTCGCGAAACTCGATGATCGAGCGATTTTCTCGTTAGGCGCGTAATTTCGAACAAGGATACACGATCGAGACACATTAAGTTGAAATAATCTCGAAATTAATTAAAAGGCGAGGCTCCGATAATAATTTGTCTGTCCATAATCCAATTTACATTTCGTAACTCTTGTTCTGGAAGATAAACGTTCGTATTAATGAATAATGAGTATAGCAGCTAGACAAGAAAAAGTGTGTGTATTTATCAAAGTGACAGAAAATTAAAAACGTTCGATTTATACGTTGCTCCGATTAATTCTAATGCCTATACATTTGACCATTTTTTTCGTAACGTGTGTTCGTGTATTCGCGCGCGCAACCAGCCGCGGACCCGGTTTAGAGAAGGCTGTCCCGTTTGCGGGACACCCCGTGAAGGAAAAATGTGCCGATACAGTTCGGTAGGTTAAGTAAGAAAGTTGCCACATAGGGGCTCTCGCGGTGGTAATTTAATCCCTTTGGACGTAGGTAGGTGCGTACTTACGTGCGGGCGTGTAAGTGCGGCACGTAAGACTGGCCACACACCGGTGCAAAAGGACGAGGACAGCGAGAGGATAGAGGGAAATCTGTACGTCGTGCGGTGATCTAAAATGAAGGAGAATAAATGCCGGGGATGGAGAAGGAGCTCTTCGCGGGTGAGAAAGGGAGAAGGGGTTCGTGGAGATTGTTGATCCGGTAGCCGCCTGATGCAAATAGTACCGGTGGTTGCGGCAATAACTATTCGATTGACTAATCTATCATATATATTAATCATGCTGTCCGTTTGTTTTTGCTTTAAAGTTAAGTTGTATATAAAAGGGTTACCACTCTCGCCTTTTCGTACGATGAATTAAGAATGAGATGAATTAAGTGAGAAGATTTTGATACTTCGATGCTAAAAGATTTTATATTTTTCAATTTAATAATGTGATATTACTATTTTTTGTTTAATTTATAACTGCGTTTTAAGACTGAAAATTTATTCGGCGCGTGCAGTTTCGCGAACTTAAAAAGGTATATAAAATAAATATCAATATCAAGATCTAATTATGATCGATAAGGTTGTGTTATCACATATTGGTCGAAGTTCTCTTATATGATTTACAAGATTTTGTCAGTTTTAATTGATAACGAACACGTTCACATATTCCAGCTTTGAATTTTGGAATCAGTGTATCTCGTTAAATTGTAATCTATAAATCCACTACTGAGAAGCTGCCTCGAATAATAAAAATAGCGAAGAATCCTAAACATTGAAACTATCTCTTTTGCCATTTATCTTCTTATTTACGATAATGAATATGGAATTATTGTTTTATTGAAATATACGTTCCTAGAACGTGAAACTCAATATTTGGACTAGGTGAAGTAATATTGAATAGATCAAGAAATCACCTTGTTCTAATTACAAAAGAAAAAAACGAAGATAGGGGAAGATAGAAGAGGGGAAAGGAAAACCTGTGCGAAAAGACAAAGAGGAAGGGGGGGAGAGAGAGAGAGAGAGAGAGAGAGAGAGAGAAGAGGAATACGAAGGAAGCTCGCCTTGCATGGCGGCTTCGAGTACCGACCGACTCCCACCGGCTGGCTGCACCATCGCCATCGTCTCCACCTTCTTCGCCCCACCTCCTGCCTACCTATCCACGCCGCGTATCCTGCACCTTCAGGGTGGCGTCACGCTCAAGACGCTTCCGGTGTTAAATTACCCCGTGCCTCTCTTTCCCTCTTTCCCTTTGTCTCCCTCTCGTTCATTTTTTCCATCCTGCCCCTCGCTATATCCTTCCTACACTTCTGTAATTCTCTCTGTTCTCTATCGATAGGATTAACATCATCCCCGAAAAACGTGCAATTTATGAAATTTACGCGACTACAAGAATGACCTGTTAAATGACACTTCAAAATGTCTTTGTCTTCACGCGGTTGACCTTTTTAGGAAACGCAGAAAAGAATTTAGTTCAAGAATGAGTTAAATATATGATTTATAGAATCTATTTTAGATATAACTCCGTATCTATTATATGAAACTTATAAATTATTTTTATCTCTTATATATTCCTGAATTCTTGTAAATTTCAGTCTCTATGATGACATATCGCGGCTTCAAGTGGTTTATACTTGTCAAGACGACATCTTTAATGAATATTGTATTATATCTGACACGAGTGTATCGACAGTGAATTCATGAAAGTTAAAAGGACGAAGTTGGAAACAGCGAAATTTTAGAAAGGATATTAATTTTGAAGTGCTACCGTATTGAATTTTCACCCACGTGCTAATTCAAGTTTAGTACAATTCGTTATAAAACTGATAGAATCTAATAAGACTTTGTTTTACATTAAGGGTTCGCTAGAGTTAGCTCAGTTATTTTATAACATCTTGCAATTTATAAAGTAGAAAAAGTGTACAAAATTTCTTTTTTTTAATTTCTTAATTTTGTGGATGAATTTTCACTTAGAGCACTGAAAGAAATAAAAAAGGACATATTGAAAATAATTATGCTAAATCATTAAAATAATTATATTGCACTGAAAAAAAAGGATTTGGTAACTATTATCAAATTTGCTATTTTAATGATCCAACATAATTATTTTCATATCTGTATTTTCAACAATCTTTTCTATTCTTTCAGTGGGGTAATGTTACTGTAAGAAGAATATGAGTAGCACCCCAAAGTTAAAAATCTTAAGACAAAAGTCTTCGATCGATGTTGCTTGCCTAAGCACAATCCAAGTACATCTTTGAACCGTATCAGCCTTTGTAGGATGAAACTAGAGTTGAATGTAATCAATTACTTAAACAATTTCTGCAATCTTAATTACAGAGTAATCAATAAATTTGGCAATCATGATTATTGATAATCACACTGTCTAAATTTGGATTACTTAGTAATTACAAAGTATAATTATCCCTAATCGTGATTACCGAAGTAATTAATTAAGAATTGTTTAAATAATTTATTATCAAAAGTACATTACGTTACATTTTTACTTTTACTTTTTTTTTACACTCATGATAGCAGCTTCAATAATTGTTAGTGTAAGATCACAATCGTGGCAAATTACAATTACAATAATTACTGTAATCGGAAATCTCCTGTGATTACAGATTGCTTATAACAGTATAATCACTGTATGAACGATTGCTAATTACAAACGTAATCGTAATTTGTCAATCTTACGATCGCATTCCTTATAATTGTGTAATCGGTAGTCGATTACAAAATGCCCAACTCCGATAAATACCAAATACCGAATATTAATTCCATTGAATATTGCAGCAATGCGGTTAGATACTTGGAACACTTATCGCTAGAATTCGTCCATTTCGCGAGTGGTCTAACGCAACCTAACGAGCTACCGTCGTCGAATAGTTTCGACTTCACGGTGTTCCTGCCCTTGACTTATCGATTTCCGCACGGCCCTTTTATAATTACTTCAGAAGATAATTAAAACGGTCCCTCGGCGCTTCGCCGCGCGCGCTTCGTGCCCCTTCGCACGTTGGAGGGTGTATAATCGATACCGACATCGAGGGGTGTCCATAACGGGAAACACCCACCCTTTCCGACACAATACGCCGCGTATCGTCCCCTAAATATACATACATCTTCCTTCCGTAAACAAGCACCAGGGGCAACCTAGATGTACGTCGCGATGATTCTCATCGGAACCAAGGTACACAGACGCGTGCATCTTTGACGATTACTATTATTGAACTCGATTGTCAATTATATTTCACTACGTATCGTCAACTGTCTTTTAACTGTATTTTAGAAGACGGTATATTTTATGTGTACGTATATTCAATTATACTTTTAATCGTATGATATCCTTTATCGGTATGCTGGAAACAAATCTTAGAAAACAAATCTTAGAATTCTTAGAGTTTTTTTAGGCTGTTCTAGAATTACAGTTTCCTTTCTATCGTTTCAATCTTTCGAAATCTTTTTTCGTACACTTAAAAAATAGTGGCAGGTAGTCTTTTAGAATTTGACGCTCGTTTTCTGGAGGTCAATCACTTTCAATCATAAAACTTTTTCCCTAGGACGGAAACGTGAAAAGTGAAAATCTTTTCCATTGAAGTTAATGGAGAAATTTTTCACTTTTCACGCTTCCGCCCGAGGGAAAGAGTTTCACGATCGACCCCCAGGCAAAATCTTCAGTGTGCGCTGATTCAAGCGATTGAAGGAAATGTTTCGGTTCCTCTGGCAGTTATCTTCAAATGAGATTATTCCGCGGATCACCTGCAGTGAGTTAACGGAGGCCTGAAACTCAAGTTTCATCAGTTTTCACACAGATCCGCACTCACTCGGGGGCAAAAAGCGGAAGATGTCAGAAATCGGTGTCGAGAGCATCGAGAAGGGTAGACGCGAGGACACACGAACGAGCGGATGGACGGACGGATGGACGGACGGACGGACGGACAGGCGGACGGACGGACGGACGATGTCGATGGTGGCAAACTCGCGGAGGCACCGAGGAAGATGAGGTCGGAGGTAACCCGACACCCAGCCGCAGCGTAGGTAACGTGAGAGCCCCTTTACCCGTCCCCCCGTCTCTCTTTCTGCCATCTCCTCCGCGCTAACCGGCTCGCCCTCCCGTGGACTCATCCGCGAATCCACCGGAGTGCTCGCAGAGACAAATCTCCTTTTTCTCCGTCGCACCTCTCTCGGCGACGTAGTTGTGAGGAGCGCGTATAGCTGGTGTGAGCCACGAGACGGAGGAGGACTCAATTATGTCCGCGGGATGAGCACGGCCGCGTCGCGACGGGTCGCGTTGCGTTTGAGCGCTTTTCGCGGGTCTGTCGCGCGCCAAGTGCAGACACGACGCAGTGCACTCCTTGTGAATTACGCTCATCGTCCCCCTGCCCCTCGGAAGTAAGATGCATTATATCTTTAGTTTTCGATACCTAGATAAATTTGGTCTTTCTCCTTAAAACGAAAGCACGTAGTTTTTACGTGGCTTCACGACGATGATGTTAAAATTATATCATGAAATTAAAAATATAGAATGCGTAAAAATTAGTCGATAATTAAAATTAGACTTCGATTTAATCATAAAATTATTATTATACGTAATGCGCGCGCTGTAATGATATGATAATAAAATTTGCGCTTACTCAGTATTCGACTGGTGAGACACTTATCGATGAAGTAAAACCTTTCAAAAACACTTTCATGAATACACATATGAATGCAAACGTATACATTTACATTTATATGTAAATATTACGTATTATTTATCTTTTTAAATAAAAAAAATCGTATGCGATTTATTTTATCTCTTTCTCTCACTTCTGCAGATCGCTGTTGGCACAAGACAATCATACGGATTAACTAGTCGTTATTTATCAGACTGTCGTGCATCGGCGAGCAGAGGTGATCATGATCGACAAGCTTTCTCCAAACCTATTATCGGCCCGTCGCCTCTGGCCACGTGTTGATCCACGTGCATGTACGGACGATACGCGTGTACCGTATTTCCATAGATTATGCTGCTCTGGAGGTTGTAGAAGGGTGGTAAATAGGCGAGGGTGTCGCGTAACGAGAGATCATGACACTGAGAAAATATCTTGTATGAGAGAGGTAACCTTCTCATCCATAATTCTCCTCAGTTATCTCTCTCATTTTAGCAAATATTATGATTCCCTCTTACGGTGAGCAAAAATAAAAATTCAGACCGATAAAAGGATATGTAATACATAAACAGCAATATAATAAAATATATTATAAAATGAATACAAAGGCGATAAATCTTTCAACAAACGATTATAAAGCTCGTTAAATTCATCATTAGCACTTCCAGATTGCAACTAAAAAATATTACACAAAACCTGGCAGTTTTTGAAGTTTTGATTCTTCACTCTTTCTGTCTCTCTCTCTCTCTCTCTCTCTCTTTCTCTCTCAGCGCGAGATAATATTAATGCTAACGCGAAAATGACGGGTGAGATTGAAAGATATTTCTGTGAGAGTCTTCATGCACTCAGTGTCCGAATAACAAGACTAATTTGTTGAGACACAATAATGAGGGGGTCATTAAGACGAGCAGATTGAGCGCGTGTCGGTACCCCTACTGCGGCCTTCTCCTTTGCCGGCACCCTTTTATTCAACCGAGAGACGTATCAGTGGTATCTAAAACCGAAATCGCCCATGATGGGCCGCCGACACGTGCTACTCGCGTCGATCACGTGCTGCGAATTTCCTTTTACACCGTCCAACTTCCCCTTAAACCTTCTTCCACGATATAAATATGGGAGGAGATAACCCCCCATGTATCCTGTGTCACGTCGAAACACAGCAATCAGGATAAAGAAACTTTGGGTTTTAGTTACAAAATTAAACAAGAAGATTCATGCATGTATATTACATTAAGAGTAACAATATAAGCCACCATAAACGTACATACAAAGACTCGTCTTCAGAAAGATAAAATTATTTTCAGTGATTGTTAATTAATTCAATGATTATTTTAATTATATTAATTGTACATAAATTCTTCATATTAAAAAAAAAATTATTTTGACTACTGTTGCAAAAACAGAAAAATGCAAAATAGATACAATATGAAAAAATGGTTAAGAGAGAAAAAGTAAACTTAAAATTTTACTAAATACAAAGAAATTATTTACTCGTTGGGTCCTAATAGCTCATTTACTTTTGTTAGAGAATATTGAGACTTATTAAATGCTTGTATTTTTAATAAGGCTCGAATTAAAAATTGGAGATAAAGAAACTAAACACTAAACATCACCTTCCCAATCACTTTTAAAATAATTATTAATTACAAAATCCTTTAAAGTTTACTTTAAGAAATCTTTATGGTTAAACATTACAATTATCTTTAATTTTGTCTGTAATTAATTTTTCAATTTATGGAAATTTGTGGCCATTTTAAGTATAATTTTAATTTTTTTTCTCAAAAGTAAGCAACATTGAAAATCGTCAGCCTCTGTTGCAAGCCACAAACATACCAAATAAATAACCATAACAATAAACGTGTAAGTGAGTTTTATTTAATAAGTATATTATTTATAAAAAAATTTACTTATTCCAAAACATCGATATACATATTTGTTTTTTTTTTTATAATTAGAAAATTGAATAATATAATATATTATAATAAACTGTAAAATAATGTATACTTAATAAACTTGCATTAAATTTTTATAAAAATGACTCAATTATACATTTTGTCATAAGTTTTTGTTGCACTAAATAAACAAGTTGCAGTCCAGTTTTAATTCCCCAGCTCTTCTTTACCTATTTCCTATGATACATCTTTTAAGAGTTTTAAGCATATATTTAGGCATAAAGCGTATTTTTAAGTAGTAAATTGAAAAATGGACCTTGTTTAATGCTGGACGTTCGGCTTAATCGGTACCATATGATTTTAAAAAAATGTTTTTTCATTAAAAAAATTTTTTTCTCAATGTATGTACATATTAATTTTTAATCGCAGATTTAAATATAAGAACTTGGTTGTAATGCAAGATTTTTTGTCTCATTTGAGCGAGTATTGTACTAAATCCATGTTATATAAATATATTTTTCACAATATTTATATAGAATAGACTTTTTAGAAGAAATGATATATTATACACTCTTTACATATATTTTGCAATTTAATTGTAATAAACACAGGAGATAATTTTTCTTTTAGATACTTCTCAATTTATAAACGTTACGCGCTGCTTGCTACGATTATTTCAAATATTTGAATATCTTTTAGTATATTTTAGTATATGTTCAATAAAATTGTGTAATTGAATCGCGCTAGTTGTGAGACACGAGACATAGTCGCAAAATCTTCCCACAGAACAATTTGTAATCTAAAATCCAATTTCGCGGGTGGCGTCGCGGCGCACGTTTACGAGTCAGCGCATTATGGTCGCGTGACTTTGGGGACCAGCATGTCCATTGGCATCCGGCAATGCATCGGTAATGAAACGAGATGGGCAGGAGGCAATAGTCGTAAATAGCTGGCTACCTACTTACTCGAGGCGCGAGAAGAAGGTGTGGTTAAAGCCCTTCTTTAGCTCTTGTTGGCCCGCTGCTGTGCTGTTATTGCTGGTTATCATGAAGCTGAAGCTGAAGTCAGACTTAGCAGCCAGAAGAAGGTAGTCAGGGGCGAATAGGGTGCCGAGTGCCCCCGGAATTCAAAAATATTAAAATGCGCCTACATCGTATACACACACGCGTAGAAATTAATACCTATGTACATAGTTATCCATTATTTTATAGTTGAAAATATCTTTTTAGGAATTTATCTAGAGAGAAGGGAAATGTGACTCGTTCCAAAAGTAGTACGGTTGAAACTGTGGTTCTCGACGATAAAGAAAATGAACCCAGTTGCACGATCCAATCGCGCTCTGGAAGACGTATATCTCTTACGTGCCCAATATGCTTGCAGTCACTGTCTTGCGATTCAAGCTTAATTACTACTCGTTGCGGCGTCTGCCGATTGAAAAAAAAAACCGGACTGAACGCGTTTACGAACGCACTATTATTAAAACAAGAAGAAGACTGTTAGCTAGTCACACCACGTGCTTTTGTAAAGTTGTTAAAAGTATTAAAAAGAGTTCCTATTTTGTTAAACTTCAAAAGATCGTATTGTTTCCTTTACAAGACCCCGATAAATATATAGTTATGCTCGCACTACATCTATAAATACGACCAAAACATCTATACGGACATGTGTTTTGCACGGAATGTCTCGACACGCACTTCCGTACATCTCGTTGAGAGCCTAATTCAATGCAATAGAATCGTTTACAATTTTTTCTCATAGGTATAGATTAATAGTTAATACAGCTTTTTCCAACGTCTTCATTGACTACGTTTATTTTCAAATGTTCAACTTATTAAAAACGCATCATATTTAATATCAGAAAGTTTATAAAATAACGGAAATTTTTATAGATCACATAAATATCTCTTACCATTTCGTTCTATTTGCAATTACATGTACATTTAAATTAATTATTAATAACCAATTTTTTAATAAACACTTCTGAAGAGGAAAAATAAAAGTACTCTTTTTTCTTAAGAATTTGGCTATACAAGCTAAAAATTATCGAAATTAAAAAATTGAAAGCTTCTTAGATTTATTCTTTTTTTGTGGAGGGGAGGGCGGTTAATATTTAGATGCTAGTTAGCATCCAGTATAATGGCAAACCATTTATAATAGTTTTTGCATTACAAATAACTATTTGTGTGTGGCTGCAGAACATCCTTAATATCTTCCAAATTATTTAGTATTTTGCCAAAATTAATCAAGTATTTCTTTTATATATAAACTATACTTTTTAAATATAAATTCTTCTATGTATAAAATAAACTATACTTTTTAATTTTTAAATAAGTCCTATCATTTTTTCCTATCTATTTTAGTCACTTGGATCAACGATCACACGTTTTCCATAAAGTCACAGGTAAATTCGTTACAAACTGAAATCTTTATAACTTTTCGCTTCAATGAATCGACTTGGAATTTCTTTTATAAATGTCCGCAAACATATGTAAGAAGAATCTGAAATTTTTGTTAAATTCCTGATATCTCAAAAACATATATTAAACATCTTTAAATCTTTCGATAATAAGAACGTGAAATTACAGGTAATAAATTTTATTTACTTTCAAGTAATCGCTCCACCGATATTGTTATTGCTTAATCAGAGGAATGTAAAGTTGTATGGTAACATTTTACGCTATCGAAAAGCGAGATCAAGAGAGAAATTCCCAGAGAGCGGAGCGTAGAAATCATCGAAGCTAGACGGTGGATATCGGGGACGGAGACGGCGGAAGTGGAAGCGTCGTCATTCGAAATTGCACATTCGAGCGGGACGACCGAGACGTTCACGGTACCCTGTGTCGCGGTACCAGCGCGCTTCGCGCAGGTAACTGGATAACAGTGACCAGGTATCAGTTACGGAAAACTTCCGTGCACGCATTAACAACGTCGCACGTCCTCACGTATGCAACGATGGTCGCGGCGTCACAGATACGCGACAGGTTCGCGATGGATCTGGGTCGCGCGCTTAACCCTCATCACCGTTTTCACAGTGCCCCGGCTTAATTATTTTACCGTCCCGTCACTTGATCTATCTATCACGAAACTATGATTTCGAACTAGTTAATTTAAATATCGCGAAACGATTCGAAGATTATTCTGAAGGTCGGTCAATAGAAGAAGAAAGTAATCACGTTGAAGAATTTGGCGAAATCAATTCAGAGGCCCATGATCAAATGGTTGAATCTTTGTTTAATTATAGATAGAAGAGAGAAATATAATAAATATGTTAATGTATAAATTTTGTTGGATAAATGCCACCAATAACGATCTGTTCTTTAAATCTGAATCAGTAAATCTTACTCCGATTTGCGATGCTACACTTACACGTAAAGAACGCGGCTTTGTTAAAGTATTTGAAAATTCAGTTCAATACAGATTTGAAAATAATTTTGTTAGGTCATCGAAATAATTATGTTGAATTCTCAAACTGAATTGCTAAAATGTAAAAAAATGTTTGCAGCATTGCTCATCATGCTTGAACATCCGTCAAAATTATTTTAATGGTCCAATAAAATTCATTGAAAGATGGACACATATCGCTGATTAATATAATTATAAATATCAGACTATTCACTGTCTTTCAGCGAATGATACATTGATTTCGATTTAGAGAGCGTCATTGTTGCACGCTTCACAATTACGAGGATGCTAAAGATGCAAAGTTAGAGGGAGGAGGCGTTATAAAAGCTTATTAATGATTTCGTACAAAGAAAGTGGGTAATGGATTAAGTAAATATACGTCAGCTCTCATGAGAACGTACGGCATCGCGGCGACGAAAAGACACGCGAAAAAAAGAATGCGACGTACACTATACACCTCTGGAAGGCGTCTCTTCTGAAACACCAACAACGCGCCTGCTTATATTATTGCCTGCATACATATTTATGCGCGGAGGTGGAGGAGGGTGAGAAAGGTCGACGATGGAGGAGGAAGGACTCGCTTGAGTTAGTTATTACTGAATCAATTACCCGCTCGTATTTATAGGGTGTAGCGTGTGTTTCTTTTCTGTTTCTCTCGACACTCTCGTGCTCCTTCGCGAACTACGGAGGAAATGGGAGGCGAAGACAAAGAGAAAGAGACAGAGTGAAAGATATTACGTCGAGATACGACCGGAAATTCACGGGGCTTCTCGAAATATACGGAGTTGACGACGATCGGTAAATCGCGTGAGATCCCCTTTTTCACGCGACTTATTAAATCTTATTGAATATTAAATCGTACTTAAGGATTATGCCACGTTTAATGTGCAGTAATATGATTTACTGCATATAAATAATATTATGTTATTTTAAGAGCTTTTATTTTCGCCTAATTTAACTTTTTCATTAATATTGATTTATTTTTATATTCTATTGAATATGTTTTAAGTATTTAATATATTTTTCATTTTATTTAGATTTATTTTTTTATAAAAATTACATAATTTTCTATTATTCATATATATTATTAAGATAAAATTCAGGTAGGCAAGCTGACGTTATTTTTCGTCATTTTAACATTTAAATGCCAAAGACATTATTTTGACGTTAAAATGACGACAAATACCGTCAGCTTGCTACCTGAGAAGATCCTCTACTTTTATTTCCTCGCTCCATACATTGTTATATAAAAAAGTGTAATAAATTCTCGTACAAAAAATTATCAATACATATCGATGTTTTAACGAATATTTTGATTTCGCTGATAGAACGTAAGTTAAACGAATACTACGGATTACACATGCAGATTGGACGAGAATGACTGCGGTGGCCGCCGGATTTAACATCTTGCACCTTCATTCGATGCTTATCGGTTATCCGGCGCGAGGCGGAACCGCAAAGAGGGAGGTTTCCCTACAGCACTACGCCCTTCGTTTGCAATTAGAGAGATACGAGACACTCGGTTATTATCTGTCGAGCGTGGCGGCGGCATGGCGAACGTGGCGCATGCACCCAACATGCGACTTCTAATATATTCGAAACCCTGCCGAGGATTGTGTGTGTGTGTGTGTGTGTGTGTTGCGTGGACTGAAATATTCCACGCCATAAATTCCGCGAGTATCCGCAAAAATTCGCGACGCGAGCCGACGCGATCCGGAGAGAGTTTTCATTATCGAGGTGCACGCGCGGAATTGATGGGTGTCTACTGCAACATTTGCTATCGTTAATATTTACGTAATACTTTTACGTATGGTTTCACATGTTACACGTTTTTCTTTTCGTAATGTTAATTTGCTGAATGATGTAGCAACATGTATTAATGACTCTTATCGTATCTAATTTTTGCCTAATTGAATAGCTGGATGTACTATGGATGAAAAATTTAACGAGTTATGAATAATCCCATTACCTTTCTTTTTTATAACAGTTTAGTAACGACGATTTAGCACGACGTTATAATTTTTCATAACGCTAAGACTGGCGTTGAAATAGTCATTTTTGATATGTAACTCATGACCATTACCATTACGAAAAATGATAACGTCATCATTAAAATCGTTATTACAAAAAAAATTAAAGTAACAATGATGCGTTATTGAATACGTTTCAAATAAGTGTTAAATATATTTTTTTATTTCATTTAGGCTTATTTTATAAAAGTTATATAATTTTCGATTATCCATATGTATTATTGAGATAAAAGATTCCCCTTTATATTTATTTTCTCACTCTATACATTGTTGTATAAAAGTGTAATATTTTCTTGTTTAAAAAATTATCAATGTACATTGATATTTTAACAAATATTTTGATTTCACTGGTAGAACGTAAATTAAATAAATTCTAACGGATTATAAATGTAGAGTGGATAAGAATATGACTATGGTGGCCGTCGGATTTAACTTCTTGCATTTTCATTCGATGCGTAACGCGTTACTTTCCATCCTTGCGTTGGACTTTTACATTTTTCTTACGTTTTACTGCATCTATTGACTTGGACTCTTTTTTCATAATATTTGCTATTAAAAATTTAGATTAAGAGAATTTCAATTGAAATAATCCGAGTAATTATAACGACCCAGAGAGAATGAGACATAATAATCTTTTACATTTTCGCCTTTATATCTCTAATATGAAAAAACAAGTATACGCGACTTTATTTTTTTCTTTCTTTTTTTTATAAACATCGCCATCGTTTGCAAACAGTTTTGATTGTGAATAGTTGGAGAACATTGCAGATACAGTTGGCCGACAATATTTCATAGTTATTTTTTCCAGGCCAACCAGTTTCGTATTTCACAACGTTGAACGTAGATACTGCTGGAATTTGGGTTTTTATATTTTTTACTATTAGAAAGAATAATAGTAAATATAGACGTTAAAGAAAATTAGACAGTTACTCCTGGATAATACGAAAGATGTAAATACTGTAATAAACAAATCTTTTTAATCATTACTGCCGCTATTGTCTGTTTTTTCATGTCAATATGTTTTAGAAACAAAGAAATCAAACAAATTAATTCTGAATACCTTTATATAATACAGAACTGTAAATGTTGCATGTACGTTATTTTATTCTTCATTCTCGTTGGAAAACACAATTCACCGGATTATTGACTACAAGCAGGGCAACTGTTCGCAAACAATTGACAAGAAAAATAAATTAACAAATAGACAAAATCTTAAAATAAAAAAAATCTTAAAAATATCAAATTTTGATATGGATTATCGTAAAATATATAAGAATTTCTGATAAACTGATTATAATAACGTCCGACAGAAGTATAGTTAACGGTGGTCCAGTAAGTCGGCTTAGGGAGAAGAAAAAAGAAAAAAAAAAGTTGAAACTTGAGCTGCCATTGGGCGCGGTCGCTTCTGCGATGAGAGATTTCGCTCGCGCAGGGGCGTTGAACGTTCTTCTTGCAATCGATCGATCGCATAGAGATCAATGCGGCGGTCATAGTCAATACGTAGATGGAATATTTAGTGACAAAGAGCCGTTAATGAATACGCGAAACAATTAAATCGTGTAATATGCGACGTGATATTGCTACGCTATCAACATATGTGTAAATGGCACGTTTCGAAAAGCTATATACGTGTGTCACAACTGTATTTACAGGAAGTATCATTAATCTTGCGGAAATTTAAATCAAACGCCTAATACGTTGTCCCTTTGTCTTTACCTCTTTGGGCTTTTATTTTATTTAAATGATACACAATTCAATAATTCTTTCTATTACTTTTCCATTTTCCATAATCATTTCTGCGACAGTTAGCAGATAATGAAAAAAAAATTCTGTTAATGCAAATAAATAAATGAATATAAATATGTTATTAAAATGAGCTCAGCGTATCGACATAATTGGATAACTAAGTGTAATTAATTGTAAATTTAAAATAAATTGTAAGGCTGAAAGAGATTTTAATCAGAAATATATATATATAATTTAAAAATTCCAATATAGATAATTTTGTCGATAAGAAGATAAGATATCGAGAGTCTGCAAATGGATAAATCGACGTAAGAAAAAGAAGTAAAAAGAGACGTTAAGTCGATCAGGTAATCGTATATAAATTCTTATATATGTTGAAGGTATATATATTGCAATATTCTAGCTATATCACATACAATGAATAAGTACAATGACCGTGTTAATACTGAATAACAAAGGTTAAATACTTCTAGCAAGGGAATATCGATTACCGAAAAGGTCAGATAAGTTACGACTAAGTTTAATCACTATTCTCAGAATAATTAAAAGATTCAATTCGATCCGTTTCTATCTTTCATTTTCGTACAACTTTTTATCTGCGACACCTCATATAAAAAAAAAGTTTTCAATCAGAAGTTTTCCTAGCATTCCTTGATAATTACAACATACAATATTAATGTATATTAATGTATTAATTACATTAATGAAATTTTCACATTAACCATCCGAGATTACGCGGATTTCAAGCCCCAGACGAATTTTTAATTTTGAATTAATCGGTAAACGAAAAGGATCGGTAACCTTCCTAAAAAAGGTTATTGATAGTAAGAACTTATTGATCAAGTGACATCGTATTTGATCAGCGTTTCGTACAGCTACTGGTGATCTAAGTAGCTTAGCAAATTTTTTTTTTTCTTCTTAAAGTTAGTACATGTCTTATATTTATTTATATATTTTTTTTATTGTACCTTCAGCTTTCGCCAAGAAACGGGATAAACTCATATTTGCAGTATTTAAATTGAATTTTTTCAAAACATCAATTACATTCTACAAGTTTCGAGCAACAAAGCAAACGTATTCTCTAAATTGGAATCAGTGTATTATTCACTGAAAGACAGTAATAGTGATTTCAGTGATATAACTATATCATTCAGTGATATATGCACAGTTTTTCAGTGATTCGGTCAGTACCCCCTTCTTGATCAGAATCACTGGAAAATAGCGAATAGTCACTGATAATCACAGTTATAAGTATAGCTCTGCAAATCATTAAGATTCCACTGATTCATATGTAGAGAATAGGAGTAAATTTTTATTCTACGGAAGTGAATTTTTATTATACTATATTAGAATGACAAATCAGTAGAAAAATTGCAGTTGAACTCTTACTCTTTTAGAGTAATAATTTCACTCTATGAGATTTAGAGAGTAATGAAAAATTTTAATATAAAATTCCCAAACACTTTGCGCGTACAATAGGAGTTTAGCGAATGCGACCTGAACCTGTAGACGGCCCTGACGAGGAGGTTGCGGGAATAACCGGGAGCATAAGAGGAGAGGGAGAGACGACCAGCTCGGGGCGAACGAATGGTGTGGGGCGCTAGGTGTTAAAACACGGTAATTAACAACGAGGTACGCCGTTGAGGACGAGAGAGAGAAAAAGAGAGAGACCACCGGCTCTCTCCGGTGGCTACCAAGATTTACTGCCAAATGGTTGCGTATTTATGAACTACGCCGCTTGGTGCGGGCGCAACGCACACCCGCACGCGCTCCGCGCTCGTGAACGCGTGTGTGAGTTCGCTCGTAGCGGATGCGCTCGTGAGGGTCGGCGAGAGCGGAGTGCTAACCGGCCATCGATCATGTTTCGTGGATAGTTAGGAGTCATGAAACATTCATGCGCGATCGACCACCCATCGCAGCCGTGGTCTTCGCGTTTGAACGGAATTGCAACGGCGTGCGATCGTGTCGCGGTACGAAATCGCTTGAAGATTGCACTCGCTTACACGTCAGGTATAACGTTAGAAAGGGACCAAATCCGCGAACGAGAAGAAAACGCCAATGTTGAAAAACCATAGAATGAAGAGTTGATTTTTAATGAACATCGTTAGCTATTTTATGCTCGTTTATCAGTAATTTGATGTACAAGAACAGATTCCTAGAAGATCATTTCGAGACGAAAATCCTAATACCAAAATGTCGAGGCTACATTAGATTTTTAATGAAAAAAGTTTAAAGTTGGCCAATCAACCTAACCATCCGAAATACGTGCGCCCAGATATTGGCACATCGCATATAGTAGTGAAAGTGTTACCAAATGTGTCTCTTACTTTTCAATTTTCACATTGCTTTTACACACACTTTCACTGTGCGATGTGCCATATCTGAGCGTATGTTAATTTTAAACTTTTCTTATTTAAAAACAATTATAACTTTGACATTTTGGTATTAGGATCGTACGCTGCCGCACACAAATTTCCGTAACCGTAACCGTAAAACGTAAACTTAAACTAATAAGCTGATAATCAAGACATTGTTTTAGGTAACACGATGCTCTACATAGCGTGATGTAAATAGAAATAATAGTAAACTTATCCATAAAAGAAATTTCAACTGATTGAAGGCAGCATACACTTTTTGTAACTGTAAATGCAAGACTGTATACTATAAGAATGGGCCAATCAAAATCGAGAATTATCAAAAATTTTATATTACTTTTTAACTATTAATTCTAATTGGCTAATTCTTATGGTACATCTTATGATTACAGAAACTTGTGTACGGTAGCCCTTAGGATTTTTGCCATAAAATAATCTTACATTAAGAAAAAAATTAACTTGACTGAAATTTTTAAAGTGATAAAATTTCTTCAGTCACTATAAGTCTGGGTCATCGTGTATATTGGATAAGTGCAAAAGTTTGGGTAGATTTTCTATAGATGTAACCAAACTTTTTTTTAATTACACTATTTTGGCAGACACATTAATTATTATTAAAAAAGACAACCGTCGTTTAGACAAGAAATTATTTACATTCAAATAAGTTATCGTGCTTTTAAATTAAAGTAAAAATAAGAAAAAGAAAGACTACTCTGAGAAAAAAATTTGTTAAAAAACTAAAATATTTTTGACACGTTCACTAAATATTGAGTTGGTTTAATTAATTCTTGATTAAAAAATTTGAATGGTTGACATAAATTAATTATACTCTTTTTTGTGCGACTAAATAATTGTTGCACAAATCCTTGATCGACCCAATCTTTAGTTGATCGTATCTAAATATTTTTAACTTTCTAATAAATTTTTTTTCTTAGTGCAATAATGATGTATGAATTTTGGAAAAAAACATATATTTGAAGTAACGTAAAGAAATATTTGTGGAATATTCAGAAAGAATGCTTTGTCAGTTTCAATTTGTGAAAAATAATTTGCTAAATTCAAACAAAGTGATTTCAATCTCAAAGACAACCACATGCTTTATAGTCTTTTGATATTGACAACGTACGCAATTTAGAAAAAACAAATGCATAAATTTCAACAAAAGTTACTGATAAATTAAATGTTAGAAATAGATTGACTGCCCCAGCATTTAAAAAAAACGTTGGTTACAACACTTATTAAAAACCCGTCGAAACTTTCACACTCACGTAGTATTAATTTAATTTAATAAATAATTATCTGTGAATCATTTATATATTACAGCTCTTTAATATTTTTTTATTATCATTTGCACGATTTTTTTTAAGCCTCCTGGCACGATCCGAGAGACGCGCGAAAACAGGAGATCAGAGTATAGACGCGCGATCGCTTGATCGATCGAGGAAACGGGATCGGGCGACCGTATATCTCGACGAGCGGAGGAGGTGGTAGGTAGGTTTCCTCGTGCGCGAGGACGACGGCATTTTCCGAGGGTGGATGCTTTATTATCGGCGCGCGGCCTTAAATCTCTGAGTCTGGGGCCCCACACCCGCAACAGATCCCGCGGTGCTTCTCGTCGAAGCCTTCTCCTCTCTCTCCCCGGCGTGGCAGTCGAGTTGTTGCCGGCCGTAATACATTATGCCTACCTAAGGCTGTTAGTGGCCGACTCGTGCTGGCGCGCGTTAAGTTATTAGAGAATCAATTACTCCTCCGCTATTGTTTATGACGGGCCCCGAGGGCCCGAGACGCGCCCCTCGCTCGTTCTCCTCGGCTGTCCCTCTTGCCACTTACCTCCTTCGACGTGATACTTTGCCGACTTAACATTTATACCAGCTTCCCCTCCCATTAAATGGCGTATGTATTTTTTTCCCCCCGCTGCCGATGTACGCTGTCGTTATTACGGTATATAGCATCGCGCCCGATTAAATATTTATTAATATGTAACGCTCATGTTTTTTCTTACAATGAAATTGTACACTTTCCCCTTGTACAGGCATTTCCATCGGTATTTGTTAATGTTGTGCTAAAATAAAATTTCACTCGGCGAATAAAAATAATTGATTATATACTGTAATAAATTATTACGTTTCCTATGTTTAATATTCTATCCGCGGCGCCAAACAGCTCGGTTCGCCCCTGAACGCAATCCAATCGATCCTCGTTCATTACAAGAACATCCATTTAGAGTTGACTCTTCGAAGCAGCGACAGCGAATATAAATGAGCGCTGTTTAGCACGCCGGAGGTGCGTCGACATGAACAGAAAGTACCCTTAATTTATGTCCGCTGCCATACATAAATACCATGTACGTTACTTTGTTACGAACGATCCTTTTCTAATTTATATTGCTTTTCTGCTCCATATTAAATTTTGAAATATCGCTAAGCTCGTGTTATCATTTACATCACTGCGATTTGCGAAGACAAATTAATCGCGTCAGATTTCTTTAGAATTTTTGAAAGAATTGTGACAATCGGATGAGAGACAAAGGGGGAGGGAGAAGGGGGAAATTACTGTATAAAATAATATTCCAAATTAAAACAATTACATGTTGCTTTCCTTCATGGACGAAGTAATAATTTGGAACGTGTGGCATGCAACGAAAAGGAAAATTTCGCGGTTGGAAAGTAAAAAAAAAAACGGACGCTCTTGTGGGGCGTGGGGAATAGCCGCATGGCGCGGCGAAGCGGCCTGTCATTAGGCCCGATATATCTCACGCCGACAACAACACATCGCAAACAAGAAATGACATCGAGGTTTCTCACTCTTTCCTTCTCGCTGCCATTAACGCGTCTGCGCGTACCTGCAACTTCGAACGCCTCCCCCGGCCAGCGCGATGACCAGTTATACCTCGACAATTCGTGAGAAATCCCACGATGCCAACTTTCCTTTTCTGTTTGGCTAATAAGATTCTTGCGAGACACGCAGTGAAACAATTAGAAAACATATTAATTTTCCGTAAAACGTTGCATTCCGACGCGTATTTCATGTTAGAATGTAATACTGGTCGACAAAAATTCAATCTTTTTTTTTTTGGTTTTAAAGTAAACGAGATTGTTCGGTACATTTTGCGCTGATTACGAATGTAGCTCGTATCACGTCAAGTTTTTGAGGTATTCTAACCTACAGGTGCAAAAACTGACCCAGCGCAATTTGTAACTGCTGTATAATTTGAAAATAATACTTTATATAATAAATATTTCGTAATATTTATATCACAACTATCTATTGCTTTCTGTTATACAACAGAAATGTGCAAATGCTACATATTATTTATATAGCAAGTACGTTTCAATGTATAAAATTTAAATGTTGACACTATATAGACGTTTTACAAAATGATTATAATAAGATACAAATATACCATCATTGTTATTTTGAAAATATAATATAACTACAACATTACTGCAATTTTCGTTATATAAATGTTATATAAATTGTGAATGGGAGGTATTATATTTGATCATTTTCAACGGTTTACAAAATGTCTAACAATTTTTTTTCCACCATCCAGGTGAATGTCACATTAAAGTGTCATTCTACCAGAAACAATTTTGTTTATTTTAAGACCAAAATGGTGTCGACCAGTGTAATAGGAGCATCTCGATTATAGAAAATAAACCAAAACATATCCAGCAACTGGCCAGTAACAAAATTCCTGATCAGTTACTAGCTGTTTTGGTTTATTTCTATTCGAGATGGTATCAACCTTCCCGCTTTTAATTAACAAATTTAAATTACCAGGTGGACTCAAAGAGAATGCAAAATGCTTATGAATTCTGATTCTTAAAATTAAATATTAATTTAAAATTAATTTAACGGGTTACGTCCATTAAATTTATATTTTGTTGAGTTTTATATATTGCAATAAAATATAAAAATTATATAGATCATTAAATAGACTATATAAACTTTATAGACTAAAAATTTCGATACATTTTTCAATTTTTTGTTTTTTATTTTTTACTTGTGATGTGAAATGCATTATTTCTGCGAAACATTACTTTGACGTATGGAACAAATTATTTACTCCAAGAGCGAATGGGGAATAGGTAATTTACAATTACTCACGTAACTCCGGGCGTTTCGTGTCTGATCATTATTATACGAGCCCCATCGTTTTCGCGAAGCCAATAGTGTGCCCTTCGGGTCTTCCGTCTACCCGTTCGCGAATCAATTTTTTCCCTCCACGAATGGACGCATGTATATGAAATTAAAAAAAGAAACTCATACGCGCGAGGGGAAAAGAGGGAGAATACCCGCAAGTAATTTGATCCAAGCAGCACACGTGTGCCTTGCACTTTCCGCAAAGACCCTTAATAGAACAATGCACCTTCGATGCCGCGAGATTGCACGGCCCGTTTGATGGCTTTATGCCTTCCGCATACAGGGATGCAAATCATCCGAATTGTCACACATTACGAGCGTATTACAGTGATCCGACGGAAGGATAACCTTAATAACCGCGCAGCAAACTGCAGGTATCCAAGTAGGCGTCCCTCGATCGGTGGATCATCTTTAAACCGCTGGTAATCATCTCGCTCGTCAATCTCGTTGCTCTTAAATAGCGTCAGGCCGACTCAGTTGAAACCAGGTTTGTACCGTACATTTCAAGATTACGTCTACATGGGTTATATATATGAGCTGTTTACGTTATGTTTACACGAAACCTCTTCCACGTAGGCAGTGCAAGCAATGTAAATTAATATGAATTGGATAATATAATTCAGAAAAGTTAATTAGGTTAATAAAATTGCTACTATATCTTTAATAGTGATAAAATAACAACATATATATTACAAACTAAAAAATAAAATAATTTTTGATCAAATCTGAATCTTCTATGATTCATGGATTACTGTTTACACAGATGTCACGTAAAATATAGTTTATATTATATACGTGTAATGTAGATTATATTTATATATTACGCGTAAAGATCCAATCTTGATTGATTGTATAACTTCTACATCCTCAAAAAATCAAATTTTAGAAACGCAAGAAAGTGTATATAAGTTTAAGATTTTCAAGTGACTGTGACCATTTTTCTGAAAATACTTTTAAAAAATCTTTATATATGAACACATTATACAATTTATTTTGGCATAATATTTGGTATTTATATTCGGCATTTATGATAATATTTATATACTTAGAATATTTCATATATTATTACAAGTACTTGGATTATTGGATTTTACATTTTGATATTTTTTACAATTTTAATTAAAATTCGTGCATACACGTTTAAAGAGATTAAAGCAAACAAACATTGAACTAAATACAATGAACTACGAGTTCATCAAAATCTCACAATTTTGAATATACAAATTTAATATTAATACGTCGTTAACAATTAAATTTATATCTATATCTATTAACTAAAAACAAACTAAAAAAAATAAAGTACACGCTTCGCATAGCAAAAGGTCACAAATGATATGACTGTGACAAAAGGTCACATTCACATGTCACCATGATTGTGACCTTTCGCTATAAAGGTATAATGTAATAAAATTATTAATATAAACATATAATTATTATAGAAAGTAATTTCAATAAAATATTGCAATATATTCATATACAGAAAAATTCGTTAATATTACTAAACTTTATGAGCTTTTAGCAAGAACCTTTTACTCGCCAAAAAAGTCATTCCGACTGAATCGACCTGACGCGTATCGCAAGGGTCACGAGAGGAGGTCCCTTGGGTCCGGCGCGATGTGATCTTATTATACCGCGAAGCGATGATGACCGTGTTTAGGTGTTGGCTTGCCAGATTTAAGAATACACCTCGTGCCTGGACGATTATGGTAACGAGGCCTCTTTAGTCACGTTGACGTGCACCTTGTTCGCGAATAAGGCGCGATATCCCGTGCCCGCACGGCGACCTGCACCGGTCGGTTCGCCTCCTTATTGAAACTTTGCGGTTGCCAGCCACGATGGCGGTTGCCAGACGGAAAACTGTCAAGGATCGTTAGTGCGCCCGATATGCGGCAACACGTTCACACGTAATATCGGATTATTATTATTATTATTATCATTATTTTATTCCAATTCAGATTTATAGAGGAGAAGGTGGTATTATGGTCACTCGTAATGTCTCTTATTAGATGAGGAATTTTAACGACTACGGAAAACTAAATAAATGAGTGACTTTTCACACACTTTGATTTGCAATGTACGCAAATAAAATCAAAGTTAAAAAATATAGACAGAGTATGTACCTCAAATTACAGACTGACAAAGTTTCTTGTAAAAGTTTTTGAATATAAGTTCTAAAGCAATTTTTGTATTACACTGTTATTTTTTAATTTATGCAATCTGTTGTTATGAATTAAAAAAATTCTTAGGATAAGTGATAACTTGAAGATTGAAGAACAATACTTTATACTTGTTACTATTTACATTAACTTAGATAACTTAAAAAAGATAACGCTTCCAAAAGTAATTTTATCTAACAATAAAATAAAAATGGAGATAATAAACATTTTAATAATCTAGATAAAGCTACTTCTTAATAGATAATTTTATACATGGACAACAAAAATACTGTAGACGGGTAAAATTTTCCGAAATTGCACTTTCTGCTCTTTTTGAATTCATTTTCGTGTGCCGGCGCATATTAGACAGATTAATGACTTCATACTTGAGGAAAGTCGATTCATCGATGTCACACATTACGGGCATATTACAGTGATTCGCGCGCGAGATAGCTATAATAGCCAGGATCCCAAAAATGCAAGCATGCCGAGACCGAAGGAACGCTCGCAAAATCATCTCTTAAACTGCCGATAATTTCTTACGTCGCGCTGGGCCGGTTCTTTTTCCCGGGGGTCGAGGTAGACACAAGTGTATCGTGTGCGAAATTCATTGCAACGGCGATCCCGTATCGGACGGGCGCATCTCGTACTTTGATGCACGCGGCGCGGCCGTGTGATTTTGCGTTTAAATTTGCGGAGTCCCTGCGATTTTGTACTTTCAGCCAATATTCACAAATCAGCGAATAACGTTCGTAATATTCTATCTTGCGGGTAAATGATCATTAAAAGCAATCGTTTCATAAAATTACATCAATTATATCAATTTATATTAATTTGTAAAAATTGTATTAATTTATTTTTACCGCGTTTCAAATAAGAGAAAAGTCAATAAATGGCGGGGAGTGTCGTAAACGACACAGGTTTACAAATACAGTGTAATTTACGCGAAGAGTTGCGCGATAAATAATTTATATGTTTCAGTTTAAGCTTTCGCATTTGTTGCAAAAACATCATGAAATTGAATTGCGATTACGCGCGCGAATAATTGTTGTTATTACGCGATAAGATTATATTATGCTTTCAGTATTTATTTCAATGATCACAGATAAATAAAATGTTACAATTGCTAGTGTAAATGAAAAATTAATTTCTTTCTTTATGTTTGTATGATAAATTCCGCATCATACCTTCCGGATCGCATGTTTTTATTGACGACTTAGCATGCTTGCATGAGTACGTCGTAACATCTTAACTTTTATATTAGAATTAGTGTCAGGATGACCGAAAAATTTGTCAATGAGTCCACGGCGAGGATGTACAAGTGACATCTCGTATAAATATTTCTCTTTCGTCATCAATAAAATCAACCCCCCCCCCCTCCTGCTTTCTTTCTATACAGACGCGAGAGGGTTAACAACCTAGCGGGGACAAGGAGGACGAGCGAAGAACGGCGGAGAAAATAAGCGGACATCGAGGGAGGAAGATCGAGCAACAAGATCTCACGAGGTATCTCGATAAATCCCTTTCGCTGGACAAATAACGACAAGGCTCATTACTATAAACACGTCTCGCGCGCGGTCTCTGCGTGTGGCGCGTCGGGTTGCCGCTCTCTCTCTCCACGGCCATTTATTTTTATATCCGCGTGTCTCCCTTGTTCGTTATTATATTATCCGGCGCGTTCGTCCCAATCGCGCATCGCGCGCCCGACATTTTTGCGTCCCCCGCCCCGACGAATATGAAGAATGCAACGAGAACAACTGGAGATCCGTGCGCTCGTGTCACGAAAAAGACGTCGCAAATGAAAAAATTTTACCCGCATAGAATTCTTTTCAAATATTTTTCCGTCCGTTATCAGTTGCCTTTCCTTGGCGTAAAATCTGTGAGACATACCGAAAAAAAGAGTTTAGTAATAATCAAGTTCTTGATGAAATAATTTCAATTAAATGTTCGATTAATATAAACAAATATTTAGTAATATTTATCAATTATGTTAATTGTAATCAAATATAATAGTAATTAATCGATTATTAAATAGATACTAAACAATTAGGGCCTGCGCACAATAGAGGAATATAAAGATATTAGGAATAAATATTATAAATGAAGTATCAGTTGTTTTCTCAATAAATATTAAATGTAACGCACAATGGATACAAATAAAACGTAAGACATAAATACGCCGTACAAGATACAACATAACTTGTTATTTATCTGTAGTATTTATTGAGGAAACTAATCCTAAAATTTTAATTCCCATTCCTAATATCTAATAGTTCTCTATTGTGCGCAGGCCCTAAATATTTCCTTATATTAATTAAATATTTAATTGAAAGTATTTCACCAATGCTTAATAACTGTCAGATTTAATTATTATTACTAGACCTTTTTCCGTGCAATTAATTTCAAATATTATTGTACCTATAAACTCGTATTATGTTGTAATTAAAGCTGAGCTAACTATAATAGTCACCGTTTAATTATAATAATTACTATTTTGCAAAAATGTTTACGATCTTCTAGTGATAATATCAGCAGAAGAAATAATTACAAAGTAAATGTAATACTTGTTATAATAGGCAATAGGCTCTATCTTTTGTTGTTGATATGATAATTGTGAATAGAGAGTGATTTCCGCTTTTTCATGTATTTTGTACTTTATCTTGCTTTATCTATGCTTAAACCAGAAGCGCGACGTCATTATTCGACCTTTATTCATGCGGTAGGTAATGTAAACTGAAGCCCTGGCACCACCGACATCGATATAATGTGTCTGCAGGGCGGCCCAATCGATACGTCAATTAATTTTTGAAAGGAGGCTGCTCTCGACTAATTTAAATGGTCAGACGGGACATGGGAAACTGATGTGCACAACACACACGCGTACACGCGCGCGCAAGCACCTGGTGGTTTCCTTTCTTTCCAACCCACATTTTTACTATTATTATGACTACGTTTCGGCACAACGAGATGTGCAATCAAGTAATTCTGGTTGTTCATGTACAGAAAGAATATTTGTATAGATATAATAGATATGGCTTATAGATTGCAAAAATTGATAAAAAAAATATAAAAAGTGAATATAGAAAAACAAGTTGGTGAACATAACATATAAAAATATCAAAGATAAATTTATAAAGATACAAAAATGTCATAGACGTGCATATGCGTATATATAGATATACAGGGTGTTCGATAATGGTTGCCTTATGTTTTACCATAGGAGCACGCATTTGTAATTTCTAATATAATAATATGTTAAAAATATATATCCGTCGGTAAATCATGCTCTTATGGTAAAACGTGGGGACAACCATTATCGATCACCCTGTAGATATTTGTTATATATAGCAAATACAAATGTGCGTGCAAGTATATAAATTATTTTATATTAACAATTAAAAATGTTCGCGACACAACATGCAATACATAAAATTATGACATTTGAAATCAGTGCGATTATTGTAAACGTTGCAATTGACGCATGCAGAATAATCTGTTTTGTTTGATTTAATTTATTTCATCTATTTTATGTACAAATTTAATATTTGTAGAATTAAAAATTTTTATTATTATGAGAAAAATATTAAGTATAAAAAGTAATTAATTTTTTAATTACTTTTTAAATCTTTGCGACATTAATGTGACGATATTGAGTGAAAGTTAAAAATAACACAATTAATTATATATACATATAAATTATAGCAAAATGTGCGAAATGAAATTAAACAAAACAGATTAACAATAAAATTCAAAACTCACATTTTGCAACGTCTATTGTTGTCCACGGATGCATCCTCTGCATCCTGTGATTACGTCTCCAACATCTCTCGGAAGTGATACAGGAATCTTCTTTCGTCGGTTCACGTCGATTGTACACTTCACTTCAAAATAATACTCACAATACAAAACAATCGCGGATCAGCAGTTTAAATGAATCTAATAACTTAATAATAAAAAAGTATTTACTGAAAAATCAAGATTGCGTTTTTAATCGTTACTTTCATAAGAATTTATGTTTATTATCACTTCACACACTTAGGGCATTTGCGATAAGAAATTCACAATTAAATTTGCGAATTTAGTTAAAAAATATAAGCACTGAGAGATATGTAGAATATGTGAATTTATTTAATAATAATCTATCGCGAGATATTTATATTTAAATAATATTATTAAATTTACTCTAAAA
Organism: Solenopsis invicta; assembly: GCF_016802725.1. Taxonomy (NCBI): domain Eukaryota; kingdom Metazoa; phylum Arthropoda; class Insecta; order Hymenoptera; family Formicidae; genus Solenopsis; species Solenopsis invicta. The sequence continues at coordinate 17,988,372 of NC_052664.1, forward strand.
CGCATTTGTGAAAACGAAAATACTCTTACATTTTTTATACAATATAAATTCAATTTACAGTCACGTTGCGTTCAATTTACATTCACGCTTTGCAACATTTTTGCCTCACCTCGACAATCACCTCGCTTCGCAATATCACTGCAAAAACTGTGTGTTATTCCAATATTTCTGGGAAAAATGCTTCGCGATACTTTTACGAAGCTCAATTTCGCAATTTCTTTGCGAATATTATTTAACGGCAATCGCAAAATCGAATATAAAAATTGGAGCCTAAAAATCATAACGGTATTTAAAAGTTATATAAAATAATTTATAAATAAAACAGACAGAAAATACATTCTTAAAAAAGTCTGATCACTTTCGTATAAAATTCATGTTATCTATTATATGAAGTTCATCGCGAATATATGAAAAATAAATTAAAAATTAAACATTACAGTAATGGCAAAATCGATTCACTATTAATAATAATATAATTACTTGTACAAAATAATTAAAGATTATAATATTTATATAATTTTATATAAACTTAAATTCACAAAATTTTTATATTTATACGAAATAATTAAAATGAAAAAATAACAAAAAATAGGAAACTTAAGTAAAAACAAAATTATGATGTCAATTTGTCCAAAATAATTTTGAAAATTTTGCAATTTCTGTGAATCTGAAAAATTCGTAATATTTTTTCTCATGGACATAGTCATTACTATATAAAAAATTATAAACCAGACAAGTAAAAAAATTATATGTATTAACAATCATCAAATAATCGCGATTTTTAATTTGTAAACTTTCCTACAATTTGTACGAAATTCAGGTCTCAATTTCTACGTTGAAAAAATTCATGCTAAAAATTAAAACATTGAGAGCAGATAAGTAATATAAGTCAATATAATGTAATGAATCATATTTATATTTTTATATGAATCATATTTTGTTACAAAGGAAATTAATTCTCAACGCATAGTCAAGATTTAAAAATTTCAGTTATCTTTTTTTCAATATTTCTAGATAATAATCAAAATATAACTTTTATGTATAATGTGTAATTCAATATTAAAATATATATTAAAATATTGGTATAGAATTATATAAAATTTATAAAAATTATAAAATATCACAATATTCTTTTTACATTGTGTGAATTTGATGGTATCAGGTGAATTTATTTAATTTGTTAAAATAATTGTTTTAATTTATACTCTTCTAAAAGAAGTTTCTACAATAGCCAAACTTTAACAATGCATATTCTATTACTCGTATAATAAAACATGTTATATCATTAAAATCAAATAAAAAAAATGGAGAGTGAATGTTATAATAGTTCTATTTTGATTTAAGAAATATTTTAAGAAATGTTTTTACTTAAAACAAGAAAATTGTAACTTATATTCCTTTTCTAATCAATGTTTCTAATAGAAAAATCTGCATCTAAAAAGCCACTAGTGAATCGCACTGATTTCAAAAACAACAAATATAAAAAGAAAAAACCACTACCTTTAATCTAAATTTTACTTACCAGCTGACTCCGTCTCAGGATCGTATCTCGTATCTGCGAAATCTGTAACAAAAACACAATATTTTCAATTAAATTTATATTTAAATAAATTTAACAAATGATTATAATTTTTTTCTAATAATCAAATTATAATTGCAGTATTTGTAGAAATTTAGAAATATTGTCATAAAAAATACAAATTAGTTAATTATAAATTGTAAATAGAAAATGATTTTTAATTGAATTAAAAACTATAAAATATTATCTCTGTACAATGATTAATAAAATTAAGTTTTAAAAGGATATCAATAAGAATTGAACATAGAATACAAGATTGTTAAATAATTGGACAATTCTATTAAAAAATAATGGATAATAATAGGGAAATACTTCATTTTAATCTAAGTTTATAATTTAATTAAAAAATCTGTCCTTCAAAAATTGCTTTTTTTTGAGAAAATATTATAAAAATTATGTTCTAAAATATGGAAGCTTTAAAGAGTTAAATTATCTCTATATCGACAAAAAAAATTTAGGCGATTAAAGAAGGTTCAAAAAGAAACTCTTATTATTAGTAAAAATAAAATTTTGACATTACGTAAAATATTCAACATTTTGATTATAAAAAGTTAAAGTAAAGATATAACAAGTATTGGTTTTTAAATTGAATTTAAAAGAATAGAATTCCGATTAGTGATAAATTTCTTCGAAGAATTATCAAATATTCTTATACTCTAAAATAATAAAATAAAATTTCTGTGAGTGTAAAATTTGTAAAAAAGCATTGTAAAAAAAACTTGTAAGAATTATTAACAGTAATTCTTTTTGCAAAAAGATTGTCGTTAAGAAATCAATGAGAAGATACGATAAGAATATCAAATTAAGTTAAATTATCGGTATTTTAATACTAATTATATTATTATCGAATCATTAACGACATCATATATCATTATAACTCGTTAATATCCACTAATGAGAACTAAAAAAGAAGTAGAATCATTAATTAAATTATAATATGGTTTAGTCAAAAATTACGCATATCTCAATGCGCTAAATATTATCGTCATCCGTGAGAATGCGTATTGTTATTACTCGCTATGCTTGCATTTAACCAGTATGTAATGTTATGTATGGCGCGTTCGATTTTTCCATGGCTTTGATCAAATGTTCGATATGATTATTATTTATGATATAATAAATAAAGTAATAAAACTGTAAAAATCATTCTACACCTCATCAAATTAAAATAAATACACATTATGAGTATATAAGTTCTTTTTTTTATTTATCTGTTTAATTGTGTTACGAGAGACATAGATATGATCAATAAAATAAAAAAGTACATAAAAATTGTTTTGTAATTTCAATTGCAAATTTCTAAAAATTGTAATGGAGCAATTTGAAAACCGGATTTATATTCAGCATCCAAAAACTATGGGCAATAACTAGTCGCATTTTAATTAAAACAAAAAACTGATCAAAGAAAGCCAATTTTTTCTTGAACTGTAATTGATTTTTGTGTACAGAAAATACAAGTAAAAACAAAAAAGAGAGAGATGTTTATAGAAATGTTCATCCAATGCAACTATAAATATAAACTAATTAAAAAAAATAAAAATATTGTTTTACTTAAAAGATTCATCATAATACAAAGTGTATCTTAAAAAACCCCCACTAATTATTTCCTTTATATATTTATATTATATTAAATTTTTTCCTCTCTTTTCATTTTATTTAATAACATTATTATATTAATATAATATGATTTTAAACTCATTGCGATATTATTAAATGGAATTAGTAAATATAATTGTACTATCTATTAAGAATTATATCAATCTTTACATACACAATTTTAACACAAAACATTACTTCTCTGAAACAATGTCTAAGTTGAAAAATTTTACATAATTGAATAAAAAATAAAAAAAAAAGTCAAATAAGAATTTAGATTCATTCGATTATAGCTGTACGTATAAAATACAAATGACCAAATGTTCTCGAATTACGTTTACATAAAATTATATACATTTATCAGATAAATTACAAAGATAATTTCCCATCTGTCTCTTTCTCTCTCTCTCCCGCTCCCTCCCTCTGTATGATTATTTAATCAACTCAAACTGCAAAACCTGTTCTCAGATCTTTATCCCATTTCGTGTTTATCTTAATGCAATGTTGCAACCAACACGAATTAATACAGAGTTATGATGCATGGAACATCTGCGGCACTACCGCGACACATCGCGCGCTACAACAATACGAAGATGCCGTCCTATCTCCGCATCTGTATTCTCTAAAATTTTAATTACGGTATTCGCGCTTACCAAACAATTATCGTCGGCTGCACTATGTGCAGCATCGTTGTCCTCCCCTCGGGGCTCCGTCGCCGTTCCACCTTCGTTTCGCGGCTCGTACGTGCCCCTAAGGTGATGCCCCGCGCGGCGCGCACGTGGAGTGCCCCGGCTCGTTCGAGAGAGGGGCCCGCGCGTCTCGTGTAATTTTCATCGAGTGGGTGGATACCCATTATTTCGCATTACAGGGTCCTTACGAGAGGTACGATCGCGCCGGTCGTGCGGACCGAGCGGAACGATCGCGTATTAACGACGCGAGAACTCGCGCGAGATTTCTCGGGCTTGCGTATACAATTTTGTGCAAATCGCGACGCACGACAATCGATAAGACTCTCGTTTCTCCCTTTTTCACGTAGAAAAGATCTTATTCGAACGCGATTCAGATGTGCTCTCTCTTTCGATATTTAACATCCTCTACTGTAATAAACTGAGGCAATTGCACTTGTAAACGAACAGATTCGAGAGTTCGGTACAAGAGACAAATGAAATGAATTCATACAACTTTCTCTTTCCCTTGCAAACTCAACTTCGCATTTAAATGGAATTTACCTAGTCCTGTTCTTGTGAATCTTTAAATTGTTAGTTAAAGAAAGGTGAAGTTTAATTTAAGTCGTTAAATATAGCTAAACTGACCTGAAATTCAGATAGATTTGACGTCACCTATTAGATTCATCTATCGGATTATCGCGGAGGAAATAAAACTTGCACTTACGATGAATAGAGCCGGCGTGTGTATGCGTGTGTGTGCGTGTGTCGCACGGTTTTACAGGGATTTTGCCACAACAATGTCGGGGCGCGATCGTCTTTTTCTTTCTTAATGCCGGATCATTAGCGGCACCGTATTAGCGAACGGTTCCGAGCGCGAGTTAACGATAACAGATTGTACAGCGGGGCGCGATGTTTGCGAGCATTATTGGCGCCACTTGTACATCGTTACCGGTGTACGTGACGTATCGGCGGGCTATCAGAGAGGTCCGCACCATCCACCATATCATTATGACGCCTCGCAGGCAGAACTATCGATCCCGATCGATGATATTAATAGTCGCTAACTACAGTCCTCCGAGCCGCCCGCTTGTGCGAGTTCTACAGCAAGTTTCAGTATAAGGCTTTTCAAGCCGTCGATCGGTCGTCGATCGATCTTTTTTTCTTTTCGTTTTTCTTATATCTATGTATTCGTTGCGCTAATTGTTCATAATTGTTCCGACAAGGTCAACACACGCGTGCGCAGAATTATTTAACAACGACCAAGTCCCATAACAATACTCTTTGATTATATTTGTAATATTGTTTATAGTGTTGCACTTCGATAGCTTAAAATTATCTAGATAAAGATAAATTACATGTAAATATATCTTAGATAAAATAAAAATAATAAAAAATTTTCAAGATGAAACATAAAACTATACTGTTTCATTTTTAATTTTAAAATAATATTGCTGTTGAACAAAACAATTTAGAATATAAAAGCAATATATTTTTGTAGAATACTTGTAAGATAAAGATAGAAATAAAACATTCTAATAATCCAGATAAAGGTAAGATAATTTCTTCATCTAGATAATTTCCCAGTAAGCATAAAATCATTACTGCTATGTTATTACACGATATTTAATAAATATGTAACGTCTTCAAATATGTCGTATTTAACGTTGTATACAACATTAATATAAACAAATTTTGGCCGTGAATTTTGGAGATAACGTTTTTAAAACATTTCAGTGATGTTTTAAAAGAAAATCATATATCAAATAATCTTTTAAAATGTTTATATAATATTATTTTAAAACGTTTAAAAGTGACACATGAAATCAACATATGTATAAATGTTACATTAATGTTTCTTACTTACTGAATTGATATAAATAATAGCAAACACTGACTGTTTAGTATTCAATAAGTAATTATTGAACAATGTATTTGTTGGTCGTTTCAAATCTGTACCAAATCGCTTGATATAAGAAGCAAAAATATTAAACAATTTCATAGTGATATAGTCAGGATTAGCTAAGTTAATGTTTTTCTTTTTTAATTAAATTAATCGTTTATAAAATTAATTTAGTTACGTTAAAAATTACATGAACAAAAAACTAACTAGTTAAAAGTTACGTTAAAATTAAATAAAGTTAAATTAAAAGTTAATTTTGAAAAGTATTATTCATATTAAATCAGAAATTTGTAATTTTTTAAAGTTAGATTGCTCAAAACAAATATAAATCGTCAAACAAATTTAATAATCTGTTTAAAAAGTTGTTTTTATTTAAAAAATGTATTTTTTCTCTTATAATTTTTTTCTTAGTAGATAAATTTTTAACTCAGAAAAAATAGTTAATAAATTGTTCATGTATTTTGAAAATAACTAGTTAAAGTTAAAAATTAAATCACTTAAAATTAATTAAGTTAAATTAAAAGTTATTAACATTTAACTTTTAACTTTTAAATTAATTTTTACTCTCTAGATATAGTACGCGTATCAAGGTGCTCAGTATAAACTAATTAATTAACGCGGCATATTCAATTGCCAATATTTGGGTACTTTAAAATTTTATTTATTGTTTGAGTTAACTGCAATTTTAGCGAAAAATTTTAGCATTGACCAAAAAACAACTACAATAATTACCGTATTTGATCCATTGCTCTTATTTTATCGTGATCAATCGCGATTCACTGCGCCGGACGATGACGCTCGATGAAACGAGATTATGAAAGTTCGATATCAAAATGGACCGAAGACGTGATTTCCGGTTAGCTAACGACGCGGCGGTCTAAAATCGCGGCGGAATCGCACGCAAGATGCGCTCTAGGGAATCTGTAGGTAACTTCATAGCGGCTTTCGAGAGTAATCCCAGAGCGATCACGCTTACGATTTAGCTATGACTTTAATTTAAAGCGCCTCTATGTCCACAAAATGTAGTCATTGAACTACAAAGCCAATGTGAAACCCGTAGGTAATATCCATAATTTTGCGGTTCTCTTCCAGAGCCATAGTATAGGTAAAACATTTATACATAAAATATGAATAATCATTACGTGTATACAATGTGAACTATATAAACTAAGTTTTACGTGTTATCTATGTAAACAATAATCAATGAAATCATAGAAAATTTAGATATTAGAAATAGTAAAAATTATATTCCATTTTAAAAAATTTTTAATATTATATATTTTTATTTTATAAATACTAAAATCAAATATAATAACAATCTTATAATTAACTTAATTACTTTTTTGTACTGTCTTATCTAATTTATAATTTACACTGCTTGCTTAAAAAAAAAGATTTAAATAAACTTAAACAATACACGTAAATAATTTATTGTAATACTGAAATTTACGGTAAAATCTGATTAGGAGTGAGATGAGTTAGATAGACAAAGACGACAACAATCAATCTGTTAGACGTTTGTTTAATCCCCCCCTCCCTCCTCCTCTAGCAAAAATCAAGATATAGTTTCCCATCAATATTATTATTATATAACGAGTGTGTTGTATTACAGTTACATTGTTGAGTGGTAAGTTATAATTAACAGTTTTATAATTGTAACTTGGTGTTTCCTTACTGCTAGACTACCTATGAAAATTACCTAGAGGATTCATAGACATTAGCTACAAGAAAACATTGTGTATTTATGTTAAAACAGATTCTTTTTAAATTTTTGTGTTGAATGTTTAATGCATTCAAGTATTGATTTAACATAATAATTATGTTATTTGAATTGTGTTGAATTGATATTCAATTTTTATAACGTAAAAAGAATATATTTATGGATAAATAAACAAATAACATAAAAATAATATAAATTTAAAACATAAATTTTGAAGGAGTGTCTACAACGCAGTCGTTATAATGTTACAATGCTGCAATTTCTATTTTACTAATTAGATTAAATTTTCTAATTTCAAAAAAATCATTCCAAGATCAAGAAAAAATCTCCCCATTCGAGTGTGGATTCGACCCAATTTCAAAAAATCGCCTTCCTTTCAGAATTCAATTTTTTCTAATTAAACTAATTTTTCTAATTTTTTATATTAAAATTACTTTATTAATCTTCCTAATTTACTTATTTAAATTCTTTAATCTTCCTATAATTTTATCTTCATTTTTTATTCTACTTATACTACTCCTAGGACTTTATTTTGAATACTCAGAAAAATCTATTGATTGAAAAATTTAAATATCTCTAGAATATTAGTTAAAATTATAACATTTAAATTGCATTTAAAAATTATATTTTATATAATATATATTTTAAATCTAAATTTCCCTACCCTCCTCCTCCTTTTTTACTTAACTATCTCTATTCTAATTATTCTTTTTTCAATAATTATTATTATTTTCTTAAAGTAAAACTATTACATTTAATTTCGACTTAAAAATTGATTAAATTATAATCTAATGAATGAAATGTAATGAATAAAACCATATGTTCTTTTCTTTGATTGGTCCATCGCAGAATCGTAACAACTGCATTGTAAACGGTCCTTGAGGTAAATAAATATAAAATATTAACATATAATAAATGTTAATTTTATTAGAAATATGTTTCCACACTCTATTCCCAAATCCTGTTAAAGTATTATATTTTTATGTTAATTTTTTACATAATATGTTACTTTAAAATATATTCATCTTGTGTTAAATTAACACAAAAATTTACCCGTTTAAGGGGGACATGCGATATATGTTAAATTCAACATAAATTTTCCAACTGTGTAAGCTCAATGTTCACATTTTATGAAGAAGCACTTCGATTAAAAAGGGTAGCTTTTAGCCAAACTTGACAATTCTATGTATTTGATAATTAACAATAATAAGTAGAACGCGAATCAGAACCCAACGACAAATTGTCAATGCTGATAAAAAAAATCTATATTCGTGGTAAAGCAGGTGTAATTACCAAAAAACTGAAATTATGTTTAATCAAAATTAAAAAAAAGTTTCTCAGTAAGAGGCGCATTTTCAAGACGTTTAAAGGATTCGGAAATTAAAAAAATTACAAAAATCTTGAGTACAGTTGTTAGCATAATTCAAATTTTGATAAAACTGATAAAAAATGTGTATTCCACCAGCTCAGTAAAATTTTCTACAAAATTATATTATATTTCAAATTGAAAACATTTTCATACTTTAAGAATATATCACACATTAAAATATCACCAAAAAATATAAAAATTTCATAAATTGTTCTATTATTACGTCTGAATATCTGTATAAAATTTGAGCAAAATCCTTTTTAAAAATGGTTTAAAAATTACTTTTAATAATGGTAATAGTTTAAAAATTATTTTTTGTTACTCATAAATCATATGTAAAACTATTTTCTATAGTCCTTATTAACTTTTTAATAAAGAAATAGCATTACGAATTAAGTTAATTTTTTTTACACATACTTTAATATATAAATATTCGTGTAAAAGTAAAATTTGATTTATCTATTCGTTTAAAAATTATTCATTTAAAACTATAACAAAATAATCATTTTCATAGCATAAATCAAATCTTTTCTTATTCTGTTCTTTACAGCTGATTTAACAGCCAAGATTTGAATATTTACGATAAAAATGTTTTGTTATTAATTAGGAAAAAAACATAATTCTAAAAAACTTGTTGTTTTTAAGTTTTTGATAATTTTTAAGTTGTATTGTAATGAAAAGCTCAAAACATTCTTAAATGGATATTTCTGTTTTCTTTATATGGATATCTTCAATTTATTACACATGATAAATTTAGTCACTCTCACTACAACCAGATTAGTACACATTAAGGCTGCTTCATATAAATTATTTAAATACAGTGGCATACTATAATCAAATGTAATAATAAAAAGATACATATTTTCTGTTAAATGGGTGAGTTTTTTGACTGCGTTGTGACCACCAGCCACTCACAGTGCTTGAACAGTGGAAAAACTCTAGGCACCGACCTCTGTGAATGGCTGTAGTCAATCGCAATACGATCAAATGGAATGCTGCCCTGTTAAATAATGTGACAGTTTTATTATTAGGTATGTAATAATTTAAAATATTTATCTGCTTTTACATTTAACTTTGCTATTTCAAATTTTATTATGGTGCAAATGACTGATTTTGCTATTAAGTAAATTGTCAATTAATTCACTCACCAGTTGTCGTTGCTGCTGCATTTTCTTTCTGATTGATTCTGAAAATATAATAGATATAAATCATAAATATAAATAAAATATTGTTTATTAAACTACCATATTACTTTAGAAATATGTGATAAAATATTTTTACATACTAAATTATATTTCCTTTGTTTCTGAAAGAACACACAATAAAATATATTAAGTAATATTTTAACCATTTTCTTAATTTAAAACTTTTGTATTAAAGAAATTACTATATTAATAAAATAAATATATGAATATATTTCATGTAATCATAAGCTAATTTCATGTAATCGTAATCTCGTCATCATTCTTTTTACATATAAAATAACATTACATAAATTTTATGAAAAATAGAAAATAAAGATATATTTTTGTTTTCACGTTCACATTGTAAAAATACGAACGCCAAAATGCAGAAATGTCAATTAATAAAATAATATTAATTACTTACCAAGTTACTCCGACGTATGTCGTCTTCTCGCCGAAATTCTGCTGACAATTCTACTGCTCTCCTGAAATTGCACATTAGTGAATGCCCAAAACTGTATTCGGCTTTTTTCCGATATTGTGCGAGATAACATTCCATCATAAACGCGAGAAACGCGCGCGAAAATGCAGCTTGCGACGCAACAAGTATTAACACGTTAAGCGCCACGTCGGTTTTACGTGCCATTCCAGGCCACAGTTAGCCGTCAAATGCCCCGATAAAAAAAAAAGCGATAGAAAACGATAGAAAGCTCAAGAAACCTGATGCAAAATGATAGAATTCTAGACGAGAGGACGAAAGCTGTTTAAATAAATGCATAGATACAACGGTTACCACACCGTCCGCCACTACACACGATCCTTTCGACATCGTATCTACGCACAATTTGCACTCGAAAAACGCGAAAGGTACGGAACGCCCGATTAGCAGAACTCATTCGACATTCGCGACACTGCGAGTGCGTTTTTTTCGAACGCTCACGCGTTATAAGCAATTATAAACATCGTCTTATCCTTCTTGTTTATAGATATTAAACGAGGACAAATGATGTTTACAAGCGATGCGAGCGCGAAAAGTAAACGCAGACTACGCGGATGAAGCATCTAGTCGAATGTGGTCGAATGGATTCGCGCGAAAACAAGAGAAGTGTCACGACAAGCAGCACGAAGCCTAGAAATATCACGAATGAGTGCGATCACCGTCCATTACGTACCAAAACGATTGTCTGCTATCTCACATTCGGCATTCCTCGTCGCACAATCAAATTCGAAACATAAACACCCAACACGCAACGTTCGATCGTCGCGGTGAAGCAGAAATAAACATGGGTATGGTAGTGGCAGCACTGGTAGCGGCGGCAGCGGCGGCGGCAGCAGCAATGATGGCGACGTAGCGGCAGCGGCCAACAGTGTCGGCTTGACGACCGTTGACGAGCGGTAGCGAAGATAGCCGAATGGCGACGCAGCGCACCGACGCAGCGACGCAGCGGCGTAGTAGTGCGTATAGACTGCGTAGTACGGTAGTAGCGCTGCAGTGCGGTGGAACGTAGAGTCCCTAGAAGTACAGAGTCTGGACATCTCGGGATTCCACGTGATTGGATCACGTGATTGTGCACCTAAAATGGCAGCACCAATACGGATCCCTGTTTAATCCTCTTTAGCCAATGCGATAACAGCATATAAACACGAGGTCTGTTCGAGTTGCTTGAAATCCCTAAAAATTTTTGCACTTGAGAGGATCGATTATGAAACTTTTTCCCTAGGGCGGAAACGTGAAAAGTGAAAATCTTTACCATTGAAGTTAATGGAGAAATTTTTCATTTTTCACGTTTCCGCCTTAGGGAAAAAGTTTCATGATCGATCCCCAGATGAGATAAATATAGGGTGTTTACGATAACTAATCGGATCTCGGATTGGATTGAACAATGGTACTCAACGTAAGTATAGAAAATTTCCCTAGGCTAATCGGATTGACGATTGCTGTCTCAAATGTAATCCGATTGATGACGAAAGCGTGGAGACCGAGAAGCATGCTTGAAAAGTAAGTCTCTTTATTTTTTTAAATAATAACACAAAAAATCAAAGATTAAGTTAAAAAGAATGATTTGAATTTAGATTTATTGTAATTTTTTTTGTCTAAACACTGGATTTCGTTTAAATTTCTGTTTGTAAAAATTAATTAATCTATTCTAAAGTTTGTGGTTATATCGGAAACAAATCAAAATTAATAAAACAATTATTAATTATTAGGTACATATTAAAGCAAATAATATTTCAAGCATATCATATAGAATTCCTGTTTATTATAAACTCAGTAAAAATAACTTTGAAATTATTCAACTACATTATACATTAATCAATATTAATTTATATGTTAAAAATCAATAATGTTTTTAAAAATGTTCTTTTTATTCTTTTCCAAATCGTAAATAAACTGCAATTCCATGAATAAATAAAAATTACTGGAAAATGGATTTATATGAAGAGGGCATTATTGAACAATATCAATTTGTGCTAACTTAAAATTTGTAAAATCTACTTTTCTTTATTAGTTGTTTATTAGAGAGTAATAATATAAAAATGGAATAGACGCATCATATATGCATACAATTATTTTAATTTTATTTATGTACATTCCGTTCTTATATTATTACTCTCTAATGAACAACTAACAAAGAATAGCAGATTTTACAAATTTTAAGTTAGCACAAATTGATAATGTTCAATAATGCCCTTTTCATGTCAATCCATTTTCCAGTAATTTTTATTTATTCTTGGAGTTGAAGTTTATTTACGATCTGGAAAAGAATAAAAAAAACATTTTCAAAGACATTATTGATTTTTAACATATAAATTAATATTGATTAATGTATAATGTAGTTGAATAATTTCAAAGTTATTTTTACTGAGTTTATAATAAACAGGAATTCTATATGATATGCTTGAAATATTATATGCTTTAATATGTACCTAATAATTAATAATTGTTTTATTAATTTTGATTTGTTTCCGATATAACCACAAACTTTAGAATTAATTAATTAATTTTTACAAACAGAAATTTAAACGAAATCCAGTGTTTAGACAAAAAAATTACAATAAATCTAAATTCAAATCATTCTTTTTAACTTTATCTTTGGTTTTTTGTGTTATTATTTAAAAAAATAAAGAGACTTTTCAAGCATGCTTCTCGGTCTCCACGCTTCGTCATCAATCGGATTACATTTGAGACAGCAATCGTCAATCCGATTAGCCTAGGGAAATTTTCTATACCTACGTTAAGTACCATTGTTCAATCCAATCCGAGATCCGATTAGTTATCGTAAACACCCATCTATTCGATCGTAAAAAAGAGAGAGACGACAAAGAAATTAATTCAAAAAGGGCAGCAACACGAACAGTCCTACGTTCAAGTGCACCAACGATAAACATACACACACATAAAGCTCACGTATGTACATACACTGACATAATCATCACCGACATTTTAGGAACAGATGTCCAGACTCTCTACTTCTAGGGACTCTAGTGGAACGTTGTGGTGAATTTCGGAACGCTACCATCGTGTGCGTGGGGTCTTTAGGTTCTCTCTGCTCCTTCTGCTTCTTTCGGCGGAGGAGAGACAGGAGAGTACGTTCACGCACGCGTGCTATGTTGGGTTGAAACGAGGGGCGACGAAGGTTCGCACGGCAGCCGCGAGGAGGGCGTGAAGTGTCGCCGTGCAGTTCCCGGGAAGATAATAAACAAAAGGGACGATGGCTCGTCTTCTCCGAATGCTTTGAATCGGTGTCTCTTCCTTGGGTATGCGTCGCCGTCAGGTTAGCGACTGCTCGAGGTTGTTTTCTCGCGAGTGAAACATCGTCATCGGGGTAAGTTCCCACTGGAAAAAACGAGCGACGTGATCCGCTCGCGTGATTCTCCGCTACTTCTCCCCCGCATCTCGATGGCGCGGTAGCTGCTCCGCGGTATCGACAGGTTATGTTGACGGGGCGCGTGTAACCTTGGCCGTGTGCCGTGTCTCGGGCGACCTCGATAGTTTGGGGATCCGGCTCTCACGGATTTGTCCTTCGTCTCCCATTGTCGCGTTACATAATTACTCATAGACTTGTCTCGCCGGAGCCGTGCGGCATAGTGCTCGCGGGCATCACGGAGTTTTGTGCGGTCCGTATCTGTCATAACGTGAAGCGACTTCGACTGCTCGCCGCGCCATATTGGCAGCGAAGTGTTTTTACATTGATAACTCCGTTTTTTTTTTGGGATCTACCTTGCGCACGCGGTATCGCTTATCGCTACGCGGGACTCGTGAGACGGGAGTCCTCGATACCTAGGGTGCTTTCGACAGGGTGTGAATTCTGTACGTGTAACTGTGCTGATGTCTAAACGATTTCGAAAATCAGTCGATCATTTTTAGACTCCCGCACGTTGCTTTTAGGACCGAAACTTTGATCTACACAAATTGTATACGATTTTGAAAGGCAAGCGCCGATTGCCGTTTTCCTGTCCGTTGCAAACATCGCTAATTCCGAAGAGATTTGTATGCAAAAAGAATGCACATTTTGGTAGTACACATTGAATTACGTATGTAGAGCCTTTGCTATTGAATCGATTAATTTTCAGTTGCAAAATGACAGAGAGTAGTGTGCCCAGAATAAAGTCGCGCAATGGAGCGCGAATTTTTAAAAATCCACCACAGCCACACATGTGTATACAAGATTTCATACAGGTATTGTATTGTTGTGATAGCAATTCTGTTACTGCAAGAGTAATTTATTACATAACTTGTAGGAATCAATGGTGTATTATATAAATGTCAATTCTTTTGGTACAGGGCACTATGGCTCCGTGTTATGTAAACATATTGTCTTGGGACAAAGTTCAAATGCCTCGTAGATCTACGCAGCCTATACCACTCTATGGAGGTATGAGATTGCCACCACCTCGCACAAAGACGGAAGCAATAGTGTTTGCAGTAATTGTTAATCCAGAAGTTCTACGGATGAGTGGCAAGAATGCTCAGGATGTACAGGTAAATAAGACATTTTTAATTTGTAAAGTCTGTATTAATAATTATTCCTTATTATTAATTTTTTGACTGAACGTTTGTATCATCTGCGATTTTTATCACATGTATACTGTTATTCTCTAACAGAAACGTACGTGGTTTATTGACACACTATTAGACTTCATAGAGACAATGAACCCAGGAATAGTATTCAATCGTAATTACACAATACTGAAAGATCGTGATATTACGGGTGAGCTGAAGGAGGTTTGGAACGCAGTGCTAGCTATACGCGACAACGAGCAGCGTCCGCCACAGCAGGAAACTTGGATCGACGTTCAACCTCCGATGTCACAATTTCCTCAATATCCAGAACAGCAACAGCAGCAAGAATATATACCGCAACCGCCGCAGTATCACTCGAGCGTCGCCTATGGTAGAACTATGAACAACGAAAATATGCATTATGAGAACTATGGACATCAGCCTCAGAGTCCAGTAATTTCTAAGAACGAGCCTATTTTCATATCCGGACCTATTGGAACGCAGCAGCATAACCTTCGCGATCGTCGTATCATGCTTAATGGAATTGACAGCTATAGCGAGCGCGGCAGAGACGGTCAAGTTGTACAAAATATTATTGCCGCACAGCATCAATTTCAACCCAGACAAACGTGGCCGCAGTATATGAATACAAAGTATATGCATCCGAATTCGAATCTGCCATATGGACCAGCCCCAAATACCACCCCAACTATTGATCCTTCGTACTCGGTGAGGCCTCTTCATACATATGTTTATCAACAGCAACAACAACAACAGCAGCAGCAGCAGCAGCAGCAGCAGCAGCTGACACCGCCGCCGTTGCACATGGATATAGATGCTATGCACAATGATATGCGTCGGATAAAACAGCAACCACAACTACAACAGTCACAAATATATTTCCACAATGTACAATCGCAGTATGTTGAGCAATCTGGTTTGTTTAATGTACAAAACAATGCTCATAGAGGTAGACCGCATATGGGAGTAGCTCAGAAAAACAACGCTACTAAGAGACAGACAAATTCACCAACACACACTTCTTGTACCAATTGCCAAAATAAAGACGATCAATCTTCCACAAAACCGAAGAGTCCTGTTAAAGTTCTTCAGAGGGAGATGCCGACGGAACGGCAAGATACAACTAATGTGGAGAGCAATAAAACCCCAGCAGAAAAATTAGAGGAACTGAAAATTGTTCTGGTGACAGATTTAGATGAGACTGTTAAGAAAAATGATGAAGTCATAGTTGAATATGCCCAACCAGAGAAAGAAGATGTTTGTAGTCCAGAACTCATGTGTACTGTCAATGAAACATCATCATGTGAAGATAAGAATTCTGTAAAACCAGAATCCTGTAAGATGCCTTTGATGGAAACGAAGGAGACGGAAGTGCCAGCCATACAACAATTGACTGTTCAGAAGAATACCAATAAATCTGTCAGAAGCAATGCACGAGCACGAAGAGCGCCAGCGACCAAAGGTGATAAGCATAATTCTTTGGAGAGTCCAAAGCGCTCACAGCCGACGATGAATAGCATTATCAAGACTGTATTCAAAATTAATCCAAGTGCATCCGGTGAGGAATCTGGTAAGAAAAAGGCAAACGGCCAGGTAAGGCCGACCAATAATAAAGCGATGTGCGAGAATGAGGAACACGTACAACAGGGATATACGATACTAAAGAAGGAGACTCAGGAGGAGATGATGAGCGAGATCGCTCAATTATCCATTCAAGACTGCAAGGACGCGACTGAAGTCGCTCCCGTGCTCTCGTGATAGCCAGCTGATACTCAGCTGTGTCGGCGCGCGACCAAGAGCTTTGATGTAAATAGATAGAACTTTATTCAATAGAGAGAAGTTACAAAGTAACAAAAGACATCGCAGACAGAGGAGAGGGAAAAAGATATGTCTTTGACGATTAGAATTCACGCTTTTATGAAAAATTTCGAGTCCTTTTGAACAGAATGAGACTATAAGACGGTTTTGATTATCATCGTGCGAATATCTGACATACATCGTGAATGTGATCATACCAGAATAACGGTACTATCTGTGTGATATCAAGAAACGTAAAGTATTTCAGCTTTAGTCGATTATGGAAATAAGTTAGGAAACTTGTTCACGATCAAAGTTGGATACAACTTGAATTTATATATGATTTGATGAAAAATAAGCATTTGATTCATTACTTAGGCCGTTGTAGGGATCATTTTTTTGAATGTCATTTTTAATAACGGTTTCAATGACTTACAGTTCTTATATTTTTGTATTTGTAATTACAAAGTTATTGCTGGATTCCGAAATATTGGGCTTTTATTGCAATGAAATTTATTAAATTTTTCTTAGATTAGTTGATAAAATATAATAAATCTAATTCTTTTTAGTTTATATTTTATAGAAAAATAAGCAGTTTAAAAATAAAATGTTATAATAATTTGATGTTAAATGTTTAAATTCTAATTTTGAACAAATATGTATTATATAGATATATATCTATGTATATCTATTTTTTCATTGAAAATAAGTATAAACATGATTTGTTTGCTATTTTTACCAACTATGGTAACGAACATAATCACTTGCATGCATAAGTTCACACTTGCTAATCGAAATCCGTCTAGGAATCAATTTACTTCCAATATTTCAACAAATGATGTCGAAATAACGGAGGAGATGATATTAAAATATTTTTAAGTGTACGAAATATCTGAATGCTGCCTCGTTATCTCTACGCACGAAAACGAATTGAAATTCATTATGGATTGGATTAAGCATCAAAAGCTGGGTATGAAAATTTCAACATGTTCCGAATATTGTTAAACATTGTGTAATCGCGCGATGCCTGGATGCCTCTAAACTACCAAGAATTCATTGATCATGATTCAATGCAGTGATAGACGTACGCGAGATATTGATGCTATTCAGCATCTTTGTTAATTGATGGACTGCGATAATCCAGTGCGTCATGAGGTTCACTCTGTAATTGAAATGTGTGAACCAGTTTTGCCCAGCTCTATGAAGTATACAGTGGTATTGTCTGTAGTTAAGAACTGGTAGATTTAAGCCGGCGTAGCATATAATTATTGCAAGTCGAACGTTGCTGTAGATTTACAAAGAAAAAAGTATTTCATTAGAATGTAAAAGCTCATCATCTCATATCTTATCTTTTCACAAAACAATCAGAGAATTTCTATCAAAATTTTCTGTGTCAAATTTATTCATATTATTTATTCATATTATAAGTATGGTAACAATCCAGACAGTAATTTGCTTGAATATTTCGCAACGAAATTCAATGGGATTCATATTATCAATTTCATATCATAATTTAAATTTTAATATAATGATTTTTGAAAACATGTTTGTCGAAGTGATACTGCTTTCTAGCATCAATAACATAAATATCCTATAATATGATAGCTATGTAAAAATCTGATTTGATAACGTGCTCAAATAGATAGTTATTTTAAAAGGTGTGTAATTGCAATTTACTATGAAAACGTTGCGTTTTTTGTTTCAATTTTGAAATAAACTATACAAATCCCAAGATTGGAAATTTGAAAGTAATATATATAACAACTAATAATTTTGCAGTTTTTAAATAATAAAAATTGTTCAAATATTAATCATGTGAAATATGAAAAAATACATTTATTTTTTTTGTGCGAAATTTATTATCTCTTAAATGAATTAAAAGAATTTAATTGAATTGTAATAAAATGAATTTATATTTTTAATTTATTTTTAAAGAATTACATTTTTTAATTTTATTTAGAATCATGAAGAGAACTCCTAAAAAATTCTGAAATTCTCAGGAAATTTTTAAAAAACATTTTAATGAACACCCTAATTATGTATTAATCATATAGATAATACTTGTCTAGGTATCATTTTAAGAAAATTTAAAATAAACTGGATTATTATCGTACCTATAAGTTTTTCTCTCGAAATGTACAGTTAGTGAGTTTTTTTTTTATCTTATCGTTGTTTTGGATATCAAATTATACAATAATAATTTGAATTTATACGTTCAAATTTATACTTTAATACAAATATACTAAAAAACACATATAAACATACACGTTTAAGAAGAAAAAAATTTATATTTTTTATGTAAAACTATTTTAACTGCAAATTAAATAATTTTAAAAAATTAGATGATGACACACTGATCGCATTCGTATTAAACTACATGTAATTTCTTGATTGCAAGTAGATCGTATTTCAGTTTCTTCAACGTCATTCATCTCATTATTTTCCTGACGAACGATTGTCCTCCACGCGTCAAATACTCAGAGTCAATTACGCGATTTACAGGGGACGAATCTGCCATCATGAATTCGCCGTAATTTCGTAAATAGTCGAGAAAACGTATAAGGCTATTACATAGTAACCGATCTGAGAAAACCGCGCTTCTCGGTTGGATGTACTCTGCCAGTTTTATCAGCCTAAGAAGAAAGATTCGCGCATGACGTACAGCCTGATCGAGTCAATTATCGCGCACACAATCGCCCAATTATTCCTCGATTAGTCGCGACTAGGTCGCGCGCATTATTTTCTTATTAAATGCATGACGTCTAAACGCACACCGCATATCGGCGACCTTGTTCCTGAGAGCGCTGAATAAAAACCAAACAGTTTTAGCGAAACCTATAATATTTAACGCGTTACGTAGTTATCGATGCTCCTAATGCTAACAAACGGTCTTCTAAGCGTGAAAATAGTTTTTGGCCTCCGACATAGATGATACGCTGTCGTATTCTAACAGTTTTCAATAATCGCTGCTACAAGAGCGGCGGATAAAGCTGCCATTTTTAAATTGAAATAGTTGGAAAGAGTCGATTTTAATCGCGTTTAAAAGCGTCATGTGTGTATGTATGTACGCGTGTGTGTATGTGTAATAATCAGTAATTGGCTGTTTTAGATCAATCTCAAAGTTGGTTTTATTAAAAATATATTTTTGTACTTCGTAATGTAGCTTTTTGGCTGAGAACAGAACAAAGCAATTTTAAAAAATCGCGAAATTATCCCTCAAAACTAAGTATTATTTTTTTACGAACAAAAAAGAAGAATCTTTTAAGAAGTTAAATAATTACAAGATCGTTACTGCGCGTAGAATGAAATGCTGCAGCTTATATTCATTTTTCGTTTCTGTAAATATATAAGATTAAATATTATATAAATTCGCTTTCTTACTATCATTAATAAAAAAGAAAACCGATAAATCCGAATAATATCCGAATACTGGATGAACACTTTTTAAAATTGCGTTCTCATTAGAAAAACAATTGAAAATTGTATTGTGAAGAAGCTATTTCTAATGATACAGGAACAAAAATAAAAGTATCTGGAAAAGTGCTTTGAATGTTAGCTGCAAAAATTAATATAAGGATGTCTGTTTGAAAACGGCAGTTTTATAAGAGAAAACCGTCAACCATTTTGCCGTTCTTCTAATATTATCTATTGATAGTTTTAAGAGGCCTCGATTCGGACTACTACAGGGAGAGACTCTTTGCAACTATTTAAATTTGCGAACCGCACTTTTATCGTGATTCCCCGTGTCGCATGCTTCGATATTTTAGAATGTACTTGTGAGCTGTTCGAACCGAAGAGAATCGCCTGCTCTCGAATTTTATTCCCGGACAGATTAGTCACGTTTGTTCAGTGTATTCGAGGTGCTTCGTTAATAACGTTAAGAAAGAGATCTCAGCTGGCGAGTAATTACTTGTTTATGTACAATCGCAAGGAAAGGACCAATCCGCAGAAAGAGACACAGTGCAATTTTAAATGCTGAATGAAGAAAATAAGATAAATGTGCGCTGCATAAAATGTGATGATGTGCGAGTATACCTGTTTTTTTTTTTTTTTTTTTTTTTTTGAAAATCGCGACATTACGATGTATCGGCTGAATTCTCTTAGAAACAGTGTAGTAATAAGGCTGTGTAACCACCATTAGCGACATTATTTTGCGACTCGAGTCCCTTCTACGATGTAGACAATTGTTATATTAAGTACACTAAGCGCCATGAAAGCAACGACTCGGTTAAACTGCGTCGCGTCATGCAAATCGATGTGTTGTTACTTGATTTTTACGTTCGATTTTTACGTTCGAGAATGAGAATGGCACAGACTCGGGGGGGAAACCGCGGATATTCAGCGACGATACAGCCTCATGAATAATTTATAAAACGCAATGGGAATTTTCCCCCCTAGAAAACGTAAATGGACCTCACTGAAACTCGTGCAAGTTATAGTTTGCTATAGATAGCAATCTACCTTTCGTAAAATGCGAAGCTTCGCCAATGAAAAAAAGACGTTTTATTTTAAGCAAATGAAAGAGGTTCAGTCTCGCATATGAAGTTATTATCGTACGATAATAATGATTTCTAATTACAAATTTTGATCTTGTTAATATATTTATCTGTGAGTGAAGTATACAGTTCTGTATCTTTTTTTTTCTTTTTTAATTTTTTTTTTCTTTTACTTTTCATTCGAATGCAAGACATGGCAACTGGCGCTTAGTGCGCGTTGGCGGACGTTTATTTATAAGCTTATTTAAGGTGAATATTAAATTTGTGTATTTTGCAAAAAAATGTGAATCTTTAATAACGATACTGAAACACCGTGATTCTGAGTGCTTCTTTTAAGTCTTCGGAGAACAGCGTACTCGAATGCCAGTGATAATTTTGTCAGTTTTATGACTTTGTCACGGCGTTTCTGTTTTAATTATAATTTAGCGGCTTGGCCCGTTTCTCTGCCAAAATTTCCTCGACGCCGCTCCTCTCATTATTGTTAATAATATGTATTCAGTATTTGTGTTATTTTAGATTCTTATTGATTATTATTATTATTGTCCAAGTATATTGCAGTTTATTATATCATTATTACCATTGAACATTGTAATCTATTATTCTATAATATATGGTTTTTCCAAAATCCGTCTAATTACTATCTATATCTCGCTTTATTATTGTTGGATTCTTAGAACAAGCATTTATGCTTTAAGATTAAATCATAGCTCTTAAACATTGGTCGATCTCATAAATTACAAAATCTATTTTTTAAGAGCTTTTAAAACAAATATAAAAACGATCTTTTTAGCGAAGCTATCGAAAAGAATTATTGCATATTTTTTTAATTGTTAACGTTACATATTCTTAAACTAAATTATGTTCAATTTTATTCAAATTTTGTTATAATTTTGGCCCGAAATATTAAATATTAATAAATATAAATGGACTAATAAATAAATATGAAATCAATTATAAGTTTATGCATATCTTTTTATTATTGTATTGTTAATTTTTTGTTATTTTTTATCTGTTGGAACATTTTTCATATATAAAAATATGAACCGTATTAATTATAATAAATATTTCTTGTAATAAATAAATATGACATCGTGTAAATGTATTTTTTCTATTTTTTTTGTTTTATTTTAGTGCTAAATATTTTATTAACCGATTGCTTACTAATCTTCTTTTTACATTTAAATAACATTTTTCTTATTTTCACTTTTATAGTTATTTTTGCCTTCTCTAACCGTGTATCCCATTACATAATGGTTATGTATTCCGGATTCCGGTCCAACCTTATTAGCAATGAATTTCAATACGAGACATCTCATATCTTGTCTCGACTATTTTCGTGTCGTTTCTTGGTCGTTCACGAGACTACCGCACTGAGAAAAAGGATTTTGCGAATTCAACAAATGCTCAGTACCTATCTTTATAACGAATACTTGTACATACAGTGACAACAAATGTTACTTTGTTGTCACTATATTTATAAATTTTGTTAAATTAACAAAGTCTTTTTTCTCAGTGCGACTATCACTGATAAGATTACCTTATCAATCATTTTGTCACATTTTTCTCTCGTAGTCTCATTTTTCTAATTTTCTCAAAACTATATAATAAACAAACGTTACAAAATGATTGATAAGGTAACTTTATCAGTGATAGTCGCACTGAGAGAAGACTGTTAATTTAACAAAATTTGTAGATATAATGACAACAAAGTAACATTTGTCACTATATGTACAAGTATTTCTTATGCAGATGGCATTGGACATTTATTAAATTAGCAAAGTTTTTTTTTCTCGGTAGTCCCGTAAAAAAATTGACTAAAAAATGATACGAGAATAGTCGTGACGAGATGCAAAATGTCTCATATTGAAATTTGCATGAAATTTGCGTCACCCTAATAAGGTTGGACCGGAATCCGGAATATTTAACTATGTAGCGGAGATACGCAGTTAGAGAAGACGCAAACTACAGAAATAAAAGCAGAAAGATTATTTAAATGTGAAAAAAAGATTAATAAACATTTGATTAATAAAATGTTTAACACATAAATAGAAGGAATACATTTGCATACCGAAAAGAAAGAGATACAGAGAGAAAAAAGAATATTTTAAGTTATTGAAATTGAAAATTCATTAAGGCCGGGTTACAGAAAACATTTATCAAAACAACATTTATGTTTTATATAAAGCAATATTCGACACCTTTGGTTGTACAGGGTGTCCGGGAAATGGAGAACTTTCTTTACGCTTTGGATACATAGAGGAGATGAAAAGGGACAGAAAAGTCCTGTACCATTTTGCAATGTTCGCTATAATTATCGAGTTACAAAACGTCTGAGCCAATATGCGGTGACGCCGCGCCATCGCGTCTAGCTTGGTGGGCAACGATGTACGGCGGGAAAGGTGACGCGTCGTTGTCTGAATTGGCACGGCAATTGGTATACGATTTAAAAGTCAATGTTTTACTGTCGTTATTATTTTTTATTATATCAGGAAGACAGAGGAAATTTCAGTGCGTGAGTCGCGAGGCGGTCGCGGGGGCCGCGATGTGACTTACTCATATTCCGCGTTCAATATCAATTATAAAATATTTGTTACACTTTTGGTGATTACGGTTTATGATAGCGGCTTGTATACAGTATCGTTATGTGATCAAGAAGTTAATGCTTTAATATTATTTTTATATGATTTTAATTTTAATTTGATTGATTGCAAAGCGTTTATGAATTTGATTTGCTTTTCTAGAATAAATTTAAGACGTATAGCGTGAGAAAAAAGAAAAAAAATTTTTATCCGTCAGACGTAACATTCTTAAATAAACAGTGAGTAATACAAGGCCCTATCGTCGCATTCTTCGTATCCTGTGGACCGACAAGGTGAGCAAAACCGCGGTATTGAATCGGATGGGCAAAAAGGAGGTAGACTTGCTCTACGACATCAAACGACGAAAATTCCAATATTTCGGCCACGTCGTACGAAATGACAAATACTGGCTCCTACAGCTCATGGCAGCGAAGGAGAAAAACATCCGGGACAACAAACTGCGGGAATGGTTTGGTCTAGGCTCCACTTCTCTGTTTCGAGCGGCTGTCTCCGAAATAGTCATTACAAGGACGATCGCCAATCTCCGTCGCAGAGTCGGCGCGTAAAGAAAAAGAAAGCCGAGAACGAGCTATTCTTTGGCCTTTCGAATGACCATTTATTATATTTAAATTATATTTAAATATAGTAATTTGACATTAGAAATGTAAATTAATGCGGCTGAAGAAGAACAAGTACGTCCTGCTAACTGTATCTTGGTTGTTAAGATTAAAATACACTACTCAAAAGAAAATAGGGAATACATTCCAGACACCAAAAATTAGGCTATTTTCAAATGACTGTAACTCGGTGAAAAATCATCGTAGATAAAAAATAAAAAAAGCATTTTGAAGCTTGAAGATCCAACTTTAACGCTCTATCAGCAGATTTTCAAAATTCTTTTAACTTCCTTGTCTTATGCAGTAAAAAAGCACACCCTGTTTTGTTCCTTAAAATTTCGTATTTTTGACACTTTGCAGCTCGACCAACAAATTTTTTTCGAACAATTCAAGTAAAGCTTCATAAACTACAACATTTTGCCTACAAAATGCTTTTTTTAAAATTTCTCTACGATTTTTTTTTACCGAGTTACGCTACTTTGAAGCTAAACCTGCATTTTTTACAAATGATATCCGTACTCCGTGAAAAATCATCGTAGACAAAAAATCAAAAAACCATTTTAAAGCTCGAAGTTCCAGCTTTAACATGCTGTTAATGGTTTTCAAAAATTTTCTCAATTTCTTAGTACTATGCCCCAAAAAAGATACACTGTTTTTTCCTTAAAATAACGTATTTTTAACAGCCTGTAGCTCAATAAAAAAATTTTTCTCGACAAATCCAATGCAAGTGCCATAAAGTATGACATTTTCTCTACAAAATGCTTTTTTTAAAGTTTTCTCTACGATTTTTTTTGACCGAGTTACAAGACTTTGAAGATATACATTTTTTACAGTACATTTTTCCGAAAAATGACGTCTACCGCCGACATTAGCATTACCCAATGTGCACCACGTGGAGGTTGTCGGTCGGATTTTTGCACATCGTGTGTGTGTGTGTGTGTGTGTGTGTGTGTGTGTGTGTGAGTGTGTGTGTGTGTGTGTGTGTGTGTGTGTGTGTGTGTGTGTGTGTGTGTGTGTGTGTGTGTGTGTGTGTGTGTGTGTGTGTATGTATGTATCACAGCAGAGATAAGGACCCCGCAGTTCGTCACTTCTGCAGTATTTAATGACTTCAAACCCTCTCTGCTGTGTGTGTATGCGCTCGCGCGCATGAGAGTTCAATAGTGTGTATTTCCTCCTCTCTGATCAATTACTGCTTGCAAGCATTCTCGCATATTTATACATCTTGCAATACGATCTTGCGGAATGTTGTGCCAAATTTCCGTTAAAATTTCTCCCAATTCTTCTAAATTTCGCGGCTGTTCCTCGCGACGCCTTAATCGTCGTTCCATTTCATCCCAAATGTGCTCGATTGGATTTAAGTCCGGGCTATTGGCGGGATGATTTAACAGTCTAATTGCGTGTCGTTGAAAAAAACGTCGCGTTATATTCGCCGTATGAGGTCGAGCGTTGTCCTGCATAAAAATAAAGTTCCGACAGGTTCGATTTAATAGCAAAACGTGTGGTCGTAGAATATCGTTGATATAACGAACACCCGTCATTGCCGGAGGTGGCAGGATCACTAGATCACTTCGTCTTGTAAGTGATATACACCCCCACACCATCACGGAACCGCCGTTGTAGGATCGTATTGGCATAACGCAACGTCGATCATAGCGTTCATTTCGTCGACGCCAAGTACGTATACGAGCATCATTGCCATAAAGGCAAAAACGTGATTCGTCGGAGAAATATACATTTCTCCAATCCCTAGCGGTCCAATTTATGTGATCGCGCGCAAATTGATAACGTACTTGGCGATGTACGAGTGTGAGTCTTGGTACTTGTGCACGAACACGAGAACGAAGACCGGCTTCTCTCAAACGGTTGCGAATTGTTTGTTCGCACACATGGCGCAAATGAATGTCATTACGAATGTTTCTTGCGGTAATTATTCGTCTTTCTAATGCATAACGAACAATGGCTCGATCTTGTCTATTTGTCGTTAATCGAGAACGACCACTACCTTCACGTCTCGTGTAATTTCCCGTGTCTTGATATCGTAACCAAGCTCTACTCACTACGGACACAGATGCATCAATATCTTGCGCCACATAACGCATACTAAAACCTTGTTGCAAAAGCGCAATTATGCGTGCAACTTCTACGGCCGATAAATGTCTACGCGGCATTTTGAAAATTCCGTGTCGCTTATCACACTGCGAGAATCGCCGGCGTACAAAACAAAATTTTATTGTATTGAGCATGCAATGTTTACATATGGTCATCTTTGTCTAAAAAGAGATTTTTTTTAGACTAAGACGACTATATGTTTACAGTTCACAGGATTGGAGAAATGTATATTTCTCCGACGAATCATGTTTTTGCCTTTATGGCAATGATGCTCGTATACGTACTTGGCATCGACGAAATGAACGCTATGATCGACGTTGCGTTATGCCAATACGATCCTACAACGGCGGTTCCGTGATGGTGTGGGGGTGTATATCACTTACAAGACGAAGTGATCTAGTGATCCTGCCACCTCCGACAATGACGGGTGTTCGTTATATCAACGATATTCTACGACCACACGTTTTGCTATTAAATCGAACCTGTCGGAACTTTATTTTTATGCAGGACAACGCTCGACCTCATACGGCGAATATAACGCGACGTTTTTTTCAACGACACGCAATTAGACTGTTAAATCATCCCGCCAATAGCCCGGACTTAAATCCAATCGAGCACATTTGGGATGAAATGGAACGACGATTAAGGCGTCGCGAGGAACAGCCGCGAAATTTAGAAGAATTGGGAGAAATTTTAACGGAAATTTGGCACAACATTCCGCAAGATCGTATTGCAAGATGTATAAATATGCGAGAACGCTTGCAAGCAGTAATTGATCAGAGAGGAGGAAATACACACTATTGAACTCTCATGCGCACGAGCGCATACACACACAGCAGAGAGGGTTTGGAGTCATTAAATACTGCAGAAGTGACGAACTGCGGGGTCCTTATCTCTGCTGTGATACATACACACACACACACACACACACACACACACACTCACACACACACACACACACACACACTCACACACACACACACACACACACACACACACACACACGATGTGCAAAAATCCGACCGACAACCTCCACGTGGTGCACATTGGGTAATGCTAATGTCGGCGGTAGACGTCATTTTTCGGAAAAATGTACTGTAAAAAATGTATATCTTCAAAGTCTTGTAACTCGGTCAAAAAAAATCGTAGAGAAAACTTTAAAAAAAGCATTTTGTAGAGAAAATGTCATACTTTATGGCACTTGCATTGGATTTGTCGAGAAAAATTTTTTTATTGAGCTACAGGCTGTTAAAAATACGTTATTTTAAGGAAAAAACAGTGTATCTTTTTTGGGGCATAGTACTAAGAAATTGAGAAAATTTTTGAAAACCATTAACAGCATGTTAAAGCTGGAACTTCGAGCTTTAAAATGGTTTTTTGATTTTTTGTCTACGATGATTTTTCACGGAGTACGGATATCATTTGTAAAAAATGCAGGTTTAGCTTCAAAGTAGCGTAACTCGGTAAAAAAAAATCGTAGAGAAATTTTAAAAAAAGCATTTTGTAGGCAAAATGTTGTAGTTTATGAAGCTTTACTTGAATTGTTCGAAAAAAATTTGTTGGTCGAGCTGCAAAGTGTCAAAAATACGAAATTTTAAGGAACAAAACAGGGTGTGCTTTTTTACTGCATAAGACAAGGAAGTTAAAAGAATTTTGAAAATCTGCTGATAGAGCGTTAAAGTTGGATCTTCAAGCTTCAAAATGCTTTTTTTATTTTTTATCTACGATGATTTTTCACCGAGTTACAGTCATTTGAAAATAGCCTAATTTTTGGTGTCTGGAAAGTGTTCCCTATTTTCTTTTGAGTAGTGTAAATTGTAATTCGAAAAACCAAAGAATAGTTCGTTCTTGGCCTTATATTACTCACTGTTTATTAATAAGAGTGTGAGAAGATTAATATTCTTAAATAAATTTTATTGTTTAATGATACAATATTATTACTTTTTTTAAATATCTTATAATAATTTTATTTTCTCTTAAAACATTTATGGTAAAAGAAATTTTTGATTTATACATTTTCCTTAATTCTTCAATTGTTATATATAATTATTATAGTTTTTATTGCATTTTATTTATAAAGTTGTATAATTTAATATTTTAGTGATACGTAGTAAAAAAAATAAATCTATTTATTAAAATAAATACAAATACTGACTGTGAACTTTTTTGTCTGTGTAGGAGATGAATTAAATGTCTTGTGCGTAGTAAGAATAATAAGTCTCTATTGTTCGTTAAATGAAAAGTTACGTAAATTTATGATATTACATATATTTTTTTAAAGACTACATGTAAATTGATTTTTTGTTTATTACATTTTTTCGACATTACCAGAAATGTATATTTTAACATGTATTTAAATATTGTTACTACTTGTTTCTACTATATAATTTTCATAACGTGAAAATGCATTTTAATCTTTTAAAATATAGAATTGTAAGATTTTCAGGATGGTATGAATCGACTCGTGGTTAATGGTTGGCAAGACACTTTATTTTCTTATACAGTTGATTCGACAGACTCGCGGTTATCTTGTTCGCACGGCGACACGATCGAGAGTGTCTCGGTGCTCCGCTCCGGTTACAATCTGATTTTTCCGGAAACGGGGCTAATACCTGCGCGCGGCTCTACAGGAGCGATCGCTATTCGCCAAATCACAGGCGCTCGGCGCTCCGACTTTTCGAACAACTTCTCCCACGGCTAAGTGGTGTTCAGGGCCGTCTCCTTACAGCTCGGCCGTCCTGCATGCGCTTAGTCCCTAAGCGCCTTCTTTATGGCGTACGTGCTGGTTTAACTTATACCTCGTCCTCCGGTAGGGGTACTTATTACATTTATAGCATGTGAGGCAGCGTGCCTTTTGACACAGCGCGAGCCCTTACAACTAATTTTGTACATATCAACGGTTCGGACGGACGCATTATAAGACTATCTTTATACAGGCATGGTCGCAAATATATATATATATTTTTTTTTCGTTTTTTTTTTTTTTTTTTTTTTTTTTTTTTTTTTTTTTAAGGAGGCTTATATTACTATGATCACCTTTGGTGTCCGCGGGCGCTATTCGCCTGCCGGTGAGGGTACTTTGACCCAACGCTTTATCCGGTCAGATGAGAGGATCGTGTTCAGGGGTCGCGAAGTTATATTGAACCCTGGGATGTCTTTGACGACGTACCTGTTATTCCCGAGTTCCTTCTCGATTACGTACGGCCCTTTGTATTTGGCCTTCAGTTTACTATTCTCGCCGGGTTTCGTCCTATCGTCGCGGATTAGGACGTATTCGCCAACGCGATATATCGAGGGTTTGCGGGACCTACTGTCTCGGTACATCTTGTTGTAGTTTCTAAGTTTCTCCGTTGCCTTATAGGCAGTTTCGTGTGCTCTGGATTTTTCGCTTTCGAGGTCGGACTCGATTGACGCCCAGTCCTTGGTGAACCGCGCCAGGGGGTAATCGGAATGATTACGCTGATCGTAGCCGAATACAATTTTAGATGGGGTGGTTTCGGTTCCCGCGTGAAATGTGTTGTTAACGAGGTACTGGAGGACCGGCAGTTTGACGCTCCATTGGTCGGGTTCATCTAAGATTTTAGTAAGGGCCCCTTTTATAAAGCGGTTTACTCGTTCCACGATTCCGTTGGCCCAGGGGGCGGCTACGGCCACTTTCCGGTGTTTGATCCGGCTGCGATCGATGAAATCTATAAACTCGCGCGAAGTGAACGCGGTGCCTCGGTCCGAGACTAACTCGGCGGGATTTCCGAAGAGCGAAAATATATCCTCGAGGCGGTGTATTGTCTCTTTTGACGTGGTTGATTTCACCGGTGTTAGCCACGTGAATCGCGAAAACGCGTCGACAACGACTAGAATATGTTTGTAATGTTCCGACGTTTCGGCTAGCGGACCGAAGTGGTCTACATGAACGACTTGCATAAGCGCGGTCGGCGCTGGGTATAACGAGGTTTCTCCTTCGAAGCGGTTGGACGCGTCGTTCGCCATTACGCACGTCAGACAGTTGCTGATGTGATCTCGAACGCGCTTGCGCATCGCGGGGAACCAGAAATTCTCCGAAATACCGCGAAGCGTTTTTTCGTATCCCACGTGAGCCGCATCGTCATGGTGCGCTCTTATTACTGACGCGACCATCGACTCTGGTATGACAAATTTCGACCTGTCTTCCAGCTTTCGGTAGAGTAAACCGTCTACCATCTCGAATTTTTCACTATCTTCGAACTCTAACGCGTCGCAGATTTCCTTGATCCGGGGATCCGCGAGCTGATGGAATTCAAGTTCGCGCTCGAGCGGCAGTTCGCCGACGTAGCCGACGCATCGACTCAGCGCATCTACGTGCTGCATCTTATCTCCCGGTCGGTGCGACATTTTAAAGTCATAGTTTTGCAGGGTCAGGGTCCATCGCGCTATCCTCGGATTCAGGCTGGCTTTATTTACGGCATAGACGATCGCGTTGCAGTCAGTCACTATGGTAAACGGTATACCATAGAGGTACAAATGAAAACGCTCGATTGCTCTAACTACCGCGAGCATCTCAAGCTCGTAGCTGTGGTACTGCTTTTCGGCTTTATTCGTGGTTTGGCTGTAGTACGCTACCGCCGACCACTTCCTATTCGCCTGCTTCTGTAGGAGGATAGCGCCAAGGCCGACGCTGCTCGCGTCGGTATGGAGCTCGGTTTCGGCTTCGGGATTATAGAGCGCTAACGCGGGCGCTCTGGTGAGTTCGTCCTTCAAGGACTCGAACGACTCAATGCACGAACTGTCGAATTTGAACGCGGCGTTCTTCCTGAGAAGGTCATACAGTGGCCTTGCTTTTAAGGAGAAGTCCTGCGTGAACTTCCGAAAATAGCTGACTAATCCTAGAAACCGTTGCAATTCGTGCACGTTTCTCGGTACTTTGAACGAGCGTATTGCTTCGGTGTGTCTTGGGCTCAGAGCGATTCCGTCTTGCGAGACGATGTACCCGAGGAATTCTATTTTTTTCTTCAAAAACTGACACTTTCTTAAATTCAATTCGAACGAATATGACTTCAATCTGATCATTATCTCCTTAAGGACCCCCAGATTTTCTTTCACCGATTCGGTGGCGATAAGGATATCGTCCATATAGACGACGATCCTACCCCCCCGAACGAGCGGGTCTAGGATCTGTAGGATCCTCCTTTGAAATTCGGCCGGGGCTTCCGAGTACCCGAACGGCAGGTAGTTATATTCGAATTGCCCGTCTGGAGTTGCGAAAGCGAAATACTGTGTATGGTCGGGGTGAACTCTGATTTGGTGAAAGCCGTCTTTCAGGTCTAGTAAGGTGAATACTGTTTTGCCACACAAACGCGATAAACAATCCTCTATGAGGGGAAAGGGATATTTCTGTTTCGCAACTCTGCTATTTAACGGTCTCAGGTCGACACACAGTCTGAGTTTTCCGTTTTTCCTTTTGACCGGAATCACTCTCGCGCAATAAGACGACCTACTCTGTTTTATTACACCTCGCTCCAATAAATCGTCTATTATTTTTCTGATTTCCAGCCGCTCGATGTGCGCAAAGCGGCGCGGCGCGTACGCGTACACCGAATTATCTTTAAGGGGGACTTTTACGCAGTAGTCGTCGACTATCGGCTCGACGGTGGTATTTTCGACATCGACGATTGTTTGGATCAATTGTTGTTTTGCCTCGGCATCGTAATCTATCTCGGCGTTGCGGATCGCTTGTTCGTTGGTTTCTGACACGGCCTCGCATTCCAATGAATCGAACAAGTTTACCGTCGCGACGGCCTCGTCTCCTTCAGCGTTTTCGAGGTCGTACTTGAGCGATATGTTTTCGCCGGCGATAAAATCACGGCCTAGGAGCATGTCCGCTCGGAACTCGCGATCCTCGACAACGTATAACTTTACAGCGAATTTCCTGTCTCCGAGCTTCTGCAGCTTTAGATTAACGGGGGCCACCCCCAGCACCCTGAGGGTGTCGTTCGATATACTTTTTAATTTTTTGGTCGGGGACAGCAAATTCGTCTGATGCGGTTCGACGTACTCTTTGTACTTGGAGTATTTTATAATTGACACCGGGCTCCCGGTATCGATTAATGCCTCGATATTACAAGTTTGGTCGCAAAGATTACTTAACTTTACGCACGCTGCTGACAGCTTCAGTTGCGCCTCCTCCCCGATCACCGCCGCTACTACTGCTTCCTCCTCTTCGTCGTCTGTCGGCTGCTCCACGATGGCGGCGGCCACCGCGGTAGCTTTCGGTCGGCTGTCCTGGAGTCCGCTCCTCACCTTGAGCACCGGGCAGTCGAATTGACGATGACCTTGCTTCTTGCAGTAGAAGCACGACGGCAGCTCCCGGCATTCTTTGTGAGTGTGTCCCTTCTTGGAGCAATTGCGGCATGCGTTGTCCTTGGGTTTTTGCGTGCCTCCGGGTGCGGGGGGGCGTCTCTCCGGCTCCACTGCGCCTTCCGCGACGCACCTCATTTTTTTTAGAAATTGCGCCATGGTGCAGTCGGCCAGCGTGAGGGCGGACGCCCTCACGGCGGTATGCGTAATACCCCCTATTAGGAGGTGGATTTTCTCCTTCGCCGAGAGCTCCAGACGGCTCATCATCGCTATTTTGACGATGGCGTATTCGTCGAATGACTCTCTCGAATGATTCCACTTCTTTGCTTCCACCTTGCGCAACGCACAGTAGGTGAGGTCGTCTGGTTCGAACATGGTTGAGAGCTCCTCTTTGAGGGCACTCCACGACTCTATGCCCTCTCCGTCGAGCGAGTCGTACCACTGCTTGGCCAATTTGACTAGTTTGCTCGACGCGGCCAGCAAAGTCATGCCGTCGGTGGCCGCGTGGATCTCAGCGACCCGATCCACGCGCCGGATCCACACGGTCACGTTGTCCTCCTTCGATCCCGCGAACTCCGGGATCTGTGTGGCCAGCCACTGAGCGGGGTTGGTCATCGGCAGTCTATCTGTCCTTTCTGTATTGGAGCGGCGCGGGCTATCGGCCGAGGCGTTCGTCGACGCTTCTTCCCGGTCGCTTGCCGGGGGGCGGTTCTCCGTAACCGGCTCGATCGCCCTGCGCGCAGCTTCCTCGCTTCGCTGCAGGCGGGCGGTAACGTCCGCCATGAACTGTTGTTGTTGACGCAACATCTCTTGTTGCATCCGCCTCATTTGCGCCATGAGTTGCGTAAGCCCGTCCGAGGACTGCTGCTCTGTGGCGGCCACCTCTCCTGAGGTCCCCGCTCCCTTAGTTACTCCACTGCTGTTCGCGGGTGGCCTGTGCCTCTCCCGATAGGAGAGGATCGCCTCCATCAAGGCCACTCTGTCTGGTGTAAATGGAATGCCGCAAGCGATCGCTTCCCTCTGGAGCGTCTCTATTGGCGCATTTTCCATTTCGTCTCGATTCATGGCAGGCACCTTCAGGATGACACTGTTCCCGATGCTATTATCGCGTTCTAAGACCTTCACCTCTCGGCCTGCTTCCGAAACGGTGTTTTGCACTGCGCCACACCCGTTATCACGCGGTCCGCGCGTGCCGGCTCGGCAGGAATTCGCGCGCGTTCGGTACCGCTGGTACCGGGTTCCCGCGCGGCGCGCCTGAACGACTCGACGAATTTTATACTCGACACTTCCGCGGATACGAGAGATATCCCGCTCCTCAAACTCGCGGACGACAAGGATTACCGGCTGGATCTCGACTCGACACGATATGGATAAGCTCCACGCTATCCGTTCGGCACGACACTCGGCGCCGGTTTTCCCCGGCTTTACACGACGTAAAGTTTTTATTTCCGACACGGCATGGGATAGTGAGGCCTATCCCACTTCTGAGAAATTGTAAGATTTTCAGGATGGTATGAATCGACTCGTGGTTAATGGTTGGCAAGACACTTTATTTTCTTATACAGTTGATTCGACAGACTCGCGGTTATCTTGTTCGCACGGCGACACGATCGAGAGTGTCTCGGTGCTCCGCTCCGGTTACAATCTGATTTTTCCGGAAACGGGGCTAATACCTGCGCGCGGCTCTACAGGAGCGATCGCTATTCGCCAAATCACAGGCGCTCGGCGCTCCGACTTTTCGAACAACTTCTCCCACGGCTAAGTGGTGTTCAGGGCCGTCTCCTTACAGAATCATCATGAGCGGATCTTGAAAAGACAAGCTAAAATGCAGCATGCACAAAGATGATGTTACAACTGGACATGAAGAATAAAATAAATGAATATGATGCGTCTGACGCATCTTTTTACATTAAAATCCAATCAATAAGACAACAATTGACGACGACCGATCGTCCATAAAATATCGATTTACTCGAATTCAGCTGTTTGCTAGCCCGACCGTCTATCCGAGCGTAATAATACTTTGTCCTTACGTAATGAAATATAAATACAGCATATATTTAATCAAATCTGTTATGTCAATTATATGTTGCATAAAATATACAGCACAATTAAGCAATATGATCAATGATGTTAACATTAAAACAAATACATCATTTTTTTTACTTTATATATGATACATAATTTATTTTTTATTTAACATACCTTTACTAAAAATTAATTATTTGTAAAAATATATTTTTACAATTTTGACAATTTTATATATCCGCTTTTTAGAGAATTAGACATGCTTTTATGCTGATTATGCATGATTCAATTAAAATGTTCGTTTATTAATAATCTTTATTTTTAATGTTTTAATTATATTTAAATCTTCTGATTCTTAGTAACATATAATTAAATTTTATTAAACTGTATACATTGATAATTAGTAAGAAATTTTATTATGCATATATATATAAAAAACTTTACAAGTTTTTTTAAAATTTGAATTTCTTACTTCGCGAGGTTCCCTTGTAAGTCACATTAACTCAAATAATATGAAAGAATAGTAAATTTAAACAGAACAGCAGTATAAAATCTTTTTTAATATAAAATATCATAAATTTTGTATATTTTTTAGTACCAAGAAAATAGATAATATTTCGTTAACAATAATGAAGACAAATTTTAAAATACAATACTCGTAGAAATAATAATGAAAGAATATTATGCAAATAAATGTTTCTCAAGATACGTTTCTATGAGAAACAATGCTATACATTGAGGATTTGTTGCAATAATCAAAAACGGGTAAAATAATTTTATGTGATTCTAATAATAAGACTAAAGAACTAACAGCCGAACTTAGCGATCTAGGTTTAGTATAGATATCTGTGGCGCTACGTAACAGTCGTAACACATATGGGTGGGCTACGTAATATATCCTACGTTTTAACTTCTTATAATGAACGTAAGTTCCAATTAAAATTGTCTAAATTACCCAGGATGCCCATGCTTCTTTTATTCCCTTCTGCGCTCACTTCCTGTATGAAACTAGCAGCTTACATTGGTTTTCTAATCCTTCGGAGGTATACTCTCTTCCAAGGTCAGCGTGCTCGCCGGTAGCACACTCCAAATCTGGAGGTATTCGCTCAACTGGCAATTTTTCTACTTTCTCTTCTCTAAGATGACATTACGCTTCCGGAACAAATATCTTCGTCTTCTCTTTCAAACATTTCATTCTAAGATCTGTACCGACACACCGACCGAAACACGACGGAGCCCACGTCGGTTGAATTATTTACAACTACGTAAAGTTAAACGCATCTAAAAGTACATGTAACAAAAGTTAAATGTATCCATATTAAACACAAAAAGTTTAAGATAATCATTATCCATTCGAAATTTAAATTGCATAAAGCGGGTTAAAAGTAAATAAAAAGATCAACAAGATTATAGTGAAGCAAAAACTAATTTATTGATCTAGTCCCGAACTTATTGCTCTTACCTATTCGTTGGAAATTAAAATCAAATTATCAGTGGGGCTGATTTAACGTTACTAGCATCCCCACTCTAAAAAAAGATATAGAGTATTGTAAACAAAAAAACAAGTACATAAAAATTTTTTACTAATTAATTGCTCTAAAATACTGCAAAGAGGTATTCAAAATATTAATTAGTAATGGATTAAATTATATAAAAATTTTATCATCTCATTTAATTATATAATTTCTTCAAGAATGAACCTGTTTTATATGTCATATTTATACGAGGGCTCTCGAAAAGGCGTTTATGTTAATATTTGGCTGCTGCTCGATCATATTAACCGTTTGTTCACCGCCGATGATATTATTGACAAAATAAGTTATATAATAAATAGCATAGCTAAATTTATTATACATAAGTCAAGATTTGGCGTAGATCAGTAATATTGTGTTAGATCAGGGCAACGACCTGCACATTTCGGGCCGGTTCCTGAAGCGACGCCCACTTCTCCCCATTCTCCCCCAGTTGCCGCTCGCTGCACGAAGGTCGAACGGTGCCAGAGATGCCCCGCACTTGCGCATGCGCGTTGGTTTACAACTGACAATGAGATAGCAGTATTGTAGCTATAGATAACGCTGTGGGGGATATGAGGTTTGCACGCTTGAGTCATTAGTTAGATTATCTTTTTGTTATAATTTAGCCACACAATTAATTATTTTAATTTAATTAGATTATATTACTAAGAGTTATGTCTTTATACATTATGTCCATAATTCTATTTTTCTTTGGGGTGACTAAAAACGCCAGTTTCACGAACGGTTTAGATACTTTACTGGCGCTACTAACTCTGCACATGCGCGAGTGCGGGGCATCTCTGGCA
This sequence comes from Solenopsis invicta, assembly GCF_016802725.1. NCBI lineage: Eukaryota > Metazoa > Arthropoda > Insecta > Hymenoptera > Formicidae > Solenopsis > Solenopsis invicta. Next base: position 18,025,690 of record NC_052664.1, read on the forward strand.
TCACGTCGAACTCGCGAACACGCGAGCGGCGCTATATAGAAAATACGCTAGTAGCGTACCTTTCGAGAAAAAATTTTGTTTTAACTTAATTTTTATAATAACAATAATGTACGGTAATTAGAATTTAGACAATAGTTTTCCACATCACTCATGAGGTACTATTATTAATGCGTTTTTTTTTTATGTGGTTTCCCCAGTAGACCTAGTCTACTAAAAAATCAAAGAAAATAAAATATATGGCTCAGAATTAAAATATTTTATACTGTACAATTTACAAAACTTGTATGGTTGTTCCCATTTTAACTCTCCTGATGAAGCACATCTCAACGATACTTTTAATTGCAACTTTAAACTTCTGCAAATTGAGCTCGCGTCGCAAGTGAATTCTTTTTTACTATATAATTTAAAGTTATATAAATTGAAATGGTTAAAAGTGTGTAATTTTTAAGATCAAAGACACATCAGCTGCAATTGTTCGGAATTTAGAGTTAAAAGAGAAAGAGAAAAAGAGGGAAATAGGAGATTGCGAGAAAGAGAATGAAGAAAAAAAGAGTATAAAAAGAAAGTTTACGAAAGAGAATTTCAACACTCATCTCTTTTCGGGTTGGTGGAGACCGCATTCCTTGGAAGATTTCGTGTTACCATAGAGATAGAAGGGGATTTCTAATCTGGAAGGCAAAAAATAGGTGGAAGGGATTTCTTTCTCCAGAATGTGTGCGAAAGAAATCATCATGGCGAATATAAAATAGCTCAGTACGATGTTGACTTTGGCGGTATACGTTTGGTAATACTTTCACAATACTCACGCTCTGAATATCAGCCTTTCCGAATATCTTCGTCCAGTTTTGCTTGTCAGTGCCATTATTTACTTTGAAGCATTCTTAATCTTTATAGAACATTCGTTATCTTTTTATTTATAACAGTGCTTTAATATCAAGATACCAAACAACCAAGATGACTAAAAATCCTTCGGATAATCCTGCCGTAGGTCAGTAATTTTGCAAGACATAGTTTTTATGCTTAATTGCAATATAATTATAGTAAGTAGATAATAATAGTAAGTCAGATTTATTGGAATTAACTTTTATAAAATATTGTCATACAAATAAATTTATCATCACAAATTTATATAACATTAAATAAAATTTGTTTTAACTTAATTCTTTTACAAAGTATTTTAAAATTATAGATATTGATTTTAATAAGTCTTTTTTCTTCGATTTAAATTTTTTTATATAATTAGAATTATCTTTGTTAAAGTTATAATTTAAATTAAAAGTTATATGCACAGTGACTGCTAAAAGTTTCAAACTAAAAAAGTAATTTTGTATTGTGTTGCCCAATAAAGAATTACTATAAAAAAATTTTATGAACAAAAATTTATTAAATTACAGTATATTAGATATTATTATATAGTGGATTTTTGTTTGTAAAATATTTTATTGTGAGCAACACAATATAAAATTACGCCTTGGCCGGAAACGTTATAAAAATTATATAAAATATTAGAATGCAGCACTTCGAGAGGTAAAATATTAGTAGTGATGCTGCTAAAAGAACTAAACATTTGCTATAATTAATATACGTATACTACAAAAATAATGTTATTAAGGCGATGCTGGAGTGACGGCCGAACCAGTCGCGCTGACCGAATCGTCGCGCGCGCCGTGTCACGCCTCGGCTCGTTTCGAAGATCATGCACTAGAGCTAGTCCATGGTGGAAATAACATTATTTCTGTTATTTCCACCATGAGCTAGTCTTTCCCTCTCACTCCCTCCGCTCGCTCGCGCGCGATAATGTCGATGGACCGAGCGCTCGGGGGTCGATCATGAAACTTTTTCCCTAAGGCGGAAACGTGAAAAGTGGAAAATTTCTTCATTAACTTCAATGGTAAAGATTTTCACTTTTCACGTTTCCACCCAAGGGAAAAAGTTTCATGATTGACCCCCTGAACTATAAGCGCCGTATTATTCTTTGATTTAATTCACAATTCGCTAGCTACTTATTTTATACATACAATGTCTACAATTTTTATATGAGCACATGTTGTCACGAGTCGGCTGCAGAAACCAACAATTATATTATAATTTTTTAATCAACTTTCGTTTTTTGTATTAAATTATAGCTAGCGAACTGTGTTTTTGTCACTACTTTAATTGTGTAAAAGGATTTTGCGATCTGTTAAGCCAATTAAAAGTTATCTGTGCACAAAAATACGCAAGTGTAGAGACCGGTCCAGCATCGCCTTAATGCTAATAATGGTTATGATAAAATATATGTGTAGATACAAAAATTACGGATAAATAACATAAAAAAGATTAGAGAGCCAATTAATAAAGAAGAATATAATAAGATGTGCAGATTCAAAACTTAGCATAAATAATATACGAAGTAATAAAAGTATAAAAAATATGTTTAAGAATTAAAACATAGATAGTAAATAGCAGTTTAGGGTATTTTTTATTATTAGTCAGATTTAATAATAAACAGATGTGTACATGTAAAGTAAATATGAGTAGAATGGTGTGACCTCGATTTATATTTGCTGGTATTTCTTGCTATAGTATTAGATGTCTTCACAATGTAAAAGAAATTGCACTAAAGTGAGACTCAATAAGTTTTTCTAAGTACAAATTTTACATTCCTTTTGGAATCAAATCAATTAATAAATTCTACTTTATCTAATTAGACATACAAAAGTGTGCATAAGTAATTTTTTTAATTGAAACTTATTGCTTTAAAATCAAAAATATATTATTTGAAAATTATAAGTTACATTTAATAAACAGTGTTGTTTACAAAGAAAATGAGGATTATATTATAGTTTAAATAATGATAGTTTCATTCATTGTGAACAATTTTACAAAAATTGCTTAGTATTTGCGTAAAAAGTGATGATCATATAAAATGCGAAAAAATGCAATTTATATAATTTATATTCAGATAAGTATTTAAATAAATTTTTGGACAACAAATTTATTATTTTGGAACTTATTTTAGAAAACGCAATTGTTTGCAGTTGTCTTGTTTACAGTCTTTAAATTGTTTACAGTTTACATAAAATTTCAGAATATAGCAATTACACTCAATAACATTTTATATAATTCCATATATATTTCGACGATCATATATTATAATATATTTTACATATACATATACATATGTATCTTTCAAATAAGAAGTTCTTTTTCATATTATACAAAATATAAAACTATAAATGTGTTTTTATCTGTGTTTTTTCTGAATTTTAGATCTAAAGCAGGTTTTATTTACGAGTAGGTTCTATGTTTTTTAAATCAAACAAACTTTTAATTATTTAAAAATTAATAATAATTTTTTGACTTAATTTTTATTTCAGTTTAACTTACTTTTTATCTTTTGTTTAAATTTTAAAAATTAGATAATATTTTTTTAATTGTAAGTACAAAATACAATTGCGGCAATATCATTTTTGCTCGACCAATAGATATGCTTGCTTGTGCTATTTTTAATTGATACAAAATAAGGTACCATATCACGACGTATATGCATATATTATGTCAAGTTATTAAAGTTTACAAGTTTCCTCGAATTCCGTTCACGTGCACCCGCACGTGAGATGTTAATTCGGCATTTCTACATGCGGAACATGAATAATCAATTCGTGAGATCGATCGCACGACTTTATTACATATGTCCGCTTGTTCAGTCAAGTGTGCCTTTGGAAATTCCCAATTATGCTGCACGCTGCACAATGGGTGATTTGAGCAAGAATTTCTTTTAGAGCATCACCTTGATCGAATATAGAGTTGACAATAAGAAAAGAAGCTAACATAAGAATTTTAATTGACAAAGTTTGATTTTAATCCTTTAAATATTTTTTAAAGACTATAAAATTGTTCACAATTAGGCTTCAATAAAATAATTTTTTAAAGATATTTTGTTTCAATAATGCACTTTTACAAAAAAGTAAAGGTTTAAAAAAAAAAAAATAATCATATTAAGTTGTATAACTTGCATGCGCACAAAGGAAAAAGAATATTAATTAAATTAAAAATATAAACATCAATCCTTGCACGTTTGTATTAATAAAACAATGAATAATTTAAGGCCGTGAACAAACTATTTTTGGTTGTGTAAATCGTAACAATTTATTCTTATAGTTAAGACAAAATTGGCAGAACGTTTCGAACATACTTGTCCTTCTTCAGCCGCATTACATTTCTTCTGAGTCACTTACATTTTTTAATTATTTTATTTGTCATACTTATTACAAATATAATTTAAGTTTCTACATGAGCGCCTATCTATAAAGTGTTCTATAAGATATTGACTTCTGACCGTTATATAAGAATGAGACTAGTTTATTTCTTTCGATGCAACACGAGAACAATCTAATTCTATAATCAACTGTATTAAAATGTTTACAGAAAGAAGAAAAACTAGGCTCATTTTTATGTAATGGACAAAAGACAACATTTTATAGATAGGAGCGAACGTAAAATTTTATATTTGTAATAAGCATGAGAAGTAAAATAATTAAAAAATGTAATTAACTTTGAAGAACTGTAAAGTGGCTGAAGAAGGACAAGTACATTTAAAACATTCTACCAATTTTGTCTTGACTATAAGAATAAAATAAATTGTTACGATTCGCACAACCAAAAATGACTTGTTTACGGTCTTAAATTATTCATCGTTTAAAAATATAAAGTCATAACACAAAAAAAATTTGTGTTTATCAGGTAAAAATATTTTATGCATTATTACAAAAATAAATTTAAATTTTAGATATGGAGGCACGTCTACAAATAATTATGAATGAAGGAGCAAAAACTCCAATGGATTTCAAAAACGAGAAAACAGAATTACCATCGTTCTACGATGAGAAAAAATTCCAATTTGGACAACAAGCGTTTTACAATAATATATTTACTATGATGATAGCAAAACTTTGTGGCCTTGTGTCCGTTTTAGCAATAAAAACAATATTGGATGTACTAGTGTTCACTGAAAACAGTGGAACCGTTTGTCTAGCATATAAAAGATATGCAGAAACAATTCTGCATACACTAATTTGGAATGAAAAGAATCCCAATGGCAAACCTAATGAGTAAGATGCAAATAAGAGAAATTAAGTTATTATTTAAAGATTTTATTAAATAAAAGAGTTAATAAATAATGAGTAAAAGCTGTTAGAAAACTTACGTGTCTTGAGAATTTTAAACTATAACAATAAAAATTTATCAAAGATATGTAATTATAGATTCTTGGAATCAATAAAAATTGTGAAACGAAAGCACTGTTGTGCCTTTAAAGACAGTACCATGGCTGGCTTTAAAGCAACGCAATATGATATGGCACTTACACAATTTGGGTTTATTGGATACATTTTAATAAGCCAGGAGTATCTAGGGATAAAAACCACTTCTGAGGAAATGGAGGGTGTAGTGCATATCTGGAGGGTCATTGGTAGCATGCTCGGCATAGAAGACAGGTTTGTACCAAGAGACATCTAAATTACACTTAGATCGCTTACTTGTCATTTTTAAAAAATAAGCACTAGGATGTATTAGCGCATAGATGACACTATCTCTTTTGGTTCTCAAAATGGCAAATTAGTGATTTAGTTACAGTATAGATTTATCTGTACCCTTTCGTATCTTTTATTGTTTACAAGAGAGTAACGAAAACGTAAACAATGACAAAGAGAGAAAAAGAGAAAGAGAGAGAGAGAAAGAGAGAGTATCATCAGATATTTTATTAAAATAATTCGCCGAAGATGTTTTAATTTATATTTAAATCTATTTACGTGACTCAGTAATATTTGTTTTTATAGATTCAATCTCTGCTCGGGAACGGTTGAAGAAACCCGCGCCCTTTGTCAACGGTTATTGGAAGAGGTTTTCGTTCCTGCCTTGTCAAAGGAAGGAAGGAAAAAGAATACCCATTTTGATCATATGGCCAATATCCTGCTAAAGAGTGTCTGGTCTATCAGCATCATGATCGATCCAATAGGAATGTTAGCCTTTACTCTTTACTTGGCTTCTTCAACTGCGCGTAACAATAGTCACTCCATCGAAATGGGTAACTTAATAAGAATTTTAAGATAATGAAACTATAAAATAGAATATATCGCTAACGAAAATCATGGAGTCATAACAAGATATTTTAGATTAACGCACGAAAAATTTTGCAATTTTTGGAAGTTTTTTAAAAATAAACTGTTGTACATATTTCTCCGTGCTTTTACATACATTTGTTTGTACTTATTAAGTAAATACCTAAAATTTTGATATGATCAAATATTTATTAGTTTTTGCGTTACAAATATTTAAAAATAAATACATTTTTCCACTTGACTGATAAGATTTCTCAGAAACTATTGAAGTTATCGGGGACGACTTTTGTATTTATGTAAAATATTGTAAAACACATATTGCTCATTTGCTAGAACAACGATATAATTTCAAAAAATGCTGTTTTTTAAGTTGTGCAAAAAATAACGAATCTTTAGAATTCTTATTACTGGTAGAATTACGTAAATAAGCTTATAAAATTAGAACTTATAAAAAAGATACATGCAAAAAGAAAGTTTTACATTAAAAGTATCGTAAGTCAAAAATGGTTGTTTTTAAGGGTTTATTTTTATCATGGATGAGAATTTAGTACAGTAAGTGAAGAAATAATAATACTTTTATTTTACTGTAACTAAATCCTTCAAAACGTATAAAGAAGTAATATTTTCGTGATTTTAATAATTTAATATTTTTATGATTCATAATTCATTTCTTGGTAGAAACCTTGTTTTTTTAGTTATGACATTGCTCTAATTTAAGTGAACAATATTTATTTGCTGCCCAAAAGTTATTACAATATCTATAAATTAACTTTTTTCATATAAGTTAAATTTAATTAATTAAAAAATTGATATTTATTCTTTAAAACCATGTTATTTTAATAATTTGCAATATTTTTTATTAATTTTAGTTCGGGTAATAAACAGATATGTATTATATATATACGCAAAAGTTAAACGTACTTGAGTAGTTTCTGAAAAATTGTGTCAGTCAATTTGAAAAATGTGTTTGTTCTTGTGTAATACAAGAACTAATAAACATTTAACGATATTAAAATTTAAAAATTTGTTATAAGTTTAGTATTAATTCTTCATTAATGGATGAATTTGCACCCAGAATAGTGTTAACTATAAAACACACTTTAGGATTAATTCTCTTTATTTGGACAAAGAGAATTAATCCTAAAGTGCGTTTTATAGTTAACACTATTCTGGGTAAGAATCTATTCATTAATGAAGAATTAATTTACACTTTTTTATGTCAATGGTTTGCAATGTGATAGAATAACTAAACTAACACTATTTTAATGTAAAATAAATGAATTGTTGATAATGTCTTATTAAATGTTATTTTAATCCATAGATTTCGAAATAATTTTTATGGGTTTTTCTGTATTAAATCTTTGTAACTTGAATATTAATCCAATTTTTTAGTTAATATTTAGGAGTAAAGAGAATTGATCTCTCTGAAAATCTAGTCGATGATGGGATAGGATATTTGATAAAAAGACATAAATAATTCAGACAAATGGAGATAAAAGAAATAAATAACTCTTACCTTTTGACTAACAAGTAATCAACTAATAAATGAGTTTGTCTATTTTTATTTAAAGAATAAATAAATATCTAATTATTAATTAAGAATATAACCCATAATAAATCTAAGTCGATTTATTCTACACCAAAATCACAAATAACGCGTGCTTTCTTTTAGCTAAAACATGAATTAGGCTTTCTTTAAAATTTCCTGAGTATTCTTTTGATTTCAGTATTACTTTTTTAATGCTAAGAAACAATATTATATTAATCTTGTTAACTAAATAAATTTTAAGGTTTATTAAATTTTTAAAGATGTATTACATTTATTTTTAAAATAAAAATTATAAAAAAATAAAAAAAATTACAAATTGTACTATATTATACTTAAAAGTAAAAAAAATTTTACCAGCAATTTTCTACTTAAATCACAATTTATTTTAATAAGAGGAAGATACGTGTTTTAATGGAAATGTTTTAAGAAATAATAATAAAAATCTCAACTATTTTATATATAAGAATTTCAAATATTTAAGCATTTATGTAAATCTTTATTACAATGTAAAAATTAGTTATTTTATAATTAATTAAAATTTATTTATTTATTCGTTTACTTATAGGACATTTAAATTTAAAATCGCAATGAGAGAGAGAGAAAGAGACAGAGAGAGAGAGAGAGAAATTATGCATAAATCATCTTAAATAAGATATCTTATTAAGAGTCGAATAATTCATTTAAAATACTTTTATAAAAAAAATTGGAATACTTTTATTATTTCTCAACATTTTTCAAATTTTAATTATAATATTAGTTATAGTAATAATAAAACAATGTCAAGTAAAATAAGTAAACTATAAAAATTTATAGTTTAATAAAACTAGAATGTTATAATTATGACCTTTATATGAATTTTATATGTAAATTTTTTAAGTATCAACATTAACACATTTGTAAAAATATAATACATTTTTAAATAAAAAAAATATATTTTATGTATTTTATATGTAAATTTTTTAAATATCAAATATTAACACATTTGTAAAAATATAATACATCTTTAAATTAAAAAAATATATTTTAACTTAGCCAATTGAAAACATGAATATGAATGTAATTAAAAAATTTTATATTAAATTTTATTGTTTCAAAAGCTCACAATCAGAAGAAAACCGTTTTTTCTTATGTTTCTGTAGATTTTCTTGATTTATTTGCAGACAGGTAAATTTATTGGAAAAATACGTTTACAGAGCGAATTTTTATAATCAATTTTTCTTTTTTAGGGAGGAGGGGGGAAGAAATTAACAAAATCTACAGAAAAATTAAAACGCTCCGATTTTTGTAAATTTTTAAAACTATATTAAATTTACTCTTTGCTTGTGTAACAGCCATCAATGGTAATATAAATAAGCAGTTTAGATTACTTTTTCTTGACTAACTTATTTTCAAAACAACAGTTTGTTTTTAAATATTTATCAGCGTTACTATGCACAATATGAGACATGTTGTATATACTTGTATTATTTTATACGATAAATAATATATGTATAATAATATATTTTCAGATTCAAAGACCATGCCGTTTTACAGTTGGTACTTGTTCAACTTGCAGCACTTTGGTTTAAAATACTTGATGCGTCCTAGTGCTTGGTGGTCTCCAGTATTCCGTTCAATTTTTAATAATTTAATGCGACTTTCAATTTTCTGCTTAAGACATTTTCCCTTTCTTGCTTATTGGACATTTGGAAAAAATAATGCAAAAGTAAAAATATTCCATGGTAAATTTGATTAAAAATTTAATAAAATTAAAATTTTTTTATTATAACATTTTTATAAACTAAATATTTTGTGGTATATATAATTATACTTTTAAAGATAACTTCTATTTTGACAAAAGCATTCATTAATTTTAACAACTATATTAAAAATTAAGATAACGTAATAGATGCAAACATAAAAATATTTCATTATCACTTTAATTGAAAATTTAATTAAAGTTACAATTGATATATTACGTTATCTTAATTATTAATATAGTTGTTAAAATTAATAAACAATTACGCTTTTGTCAAAATAATATTAAACACCAAAATGATATTATTTAATATTAAACTGCGTTATTAAATGAGATATTATAGATAAGACATATCATACATCTTTTCTTCGAAAGTGAAACTGCTCAAAAACATTTGAAAAAAAATTGAATTTCCCTAAAAGAAGAAAAAAAATTATTTTTTTCAACTCTACAAAAAATTATTGACTAAAACATTAATAGTTACTTGATTAGAATAATGTTTATCTACTTATTTATAGTAGTAAATAAAAAGTCATGTTTTTTTTAGTTCTGTCATTTTTGAAGAAACGATACAGTGTATATTATTTTTTGTATTAAATAAACAAATATTCAATGTTGTAACCCTTGTACAATAATGTATACTTTCAAAAAATAATGATATTGTTATTTTGTTTATAAATTATAGCTTTGGCGCGTCTAATTGTATCTCGTCAAAACAATTTTTTTCTTTACATACTTCTTCCGGTATGCGCAACAATGATGAGCAATAAATGGCACATATGGCACCTGTGGTGCGTCCGTGACAATTCGACATTGCAAAATAATATTATGTACAAGGGTATTGGTGTCAAGTAGGAACAAGCAAGTCACGAATGAAAGAATATTTATGATTCACATGTCACGAATATTCTTTCATTCCTGTCACTATTAATATAAAAGATTACGATTTATTCGTACAAAAATCTTTTTCTACGACTAAATGCCAACCAGAAAAAAACTATATTTAAATTGATGATAAAATTACTTCTTTAACTTTGTTTTTTTAAGTTAAAATAAAAATACTTTTGAAAAAAAAATTTATTTGATTTTAAGAAATGTCGTTATTAACTTATTTTAAAGTAAACAAATTATTTGGTTAAATTATTTGTTTAATTTAAACAAATAATTTTTTTATACAAAGAAAGTACAAAAATGTAAGAAATAATTTGGTTTTAAAATATATAATCTAGTTTTAAAAATATATTTCTTCTATTTAAAAAAAGCATTTGCATAGCACAATTAAACTATCTCTTTAATTCTAATAAAAGGAACAATCCAAAAATTTCTTCAAATCAAAGAATCTTCTTTAACCGTATAATAATGCATAAATTTCTTTAATTTAAACAAAAATTTTTTATTCAAAGAAACTTTTCTCTGGGTTATATAAAAGTGCACACACAACATTATAATATTATACGCAATTGCGCATGAATTTTATAATATAGTAAATACAATGTATACGTAAAATTTAATGTTGTAAATTTCTCAAAACTTATGCAATTAACGTATTCAATTAACTTAATTACATAATTACGATATATTTAGAGGAATTCTCGTTATCAGTAAGATAATATTGTCGGGCTGTAATTGTAGTTCCATATTATTTTACACGCGCGAGACACTTATGATTAGAGGCACAGAAAAAAAAATACAAAATTTTTTATAAAATGAAACAGGCGCGGCGTCGTGCAGCCGTTGAATGACGGAAAACGATCGCAGACTGGTCTGCCGCAAAAGGATAAATTGCACCTGTGGATGGGAGGTAAAGTTCGATTACGGCGTGGCTTTTACTCTGGCCGTCTTCGAGGCGAAGCGTCTCCTCGTGCTCGCCTTGGAGATATTTGCGGAATAGCAGGTGATCCGTATCGCAAGTGGCTTCCAACCGGTTGCCCTTAGTTTGGTGGACGTGACTCTGGGATTGCCCTGTGCCCTTATCACCGTACGTACTAAACGCAGGTCTATTCACGTGATGATGGATGAACAAGCGAGTGAGTCAATCGCTCGAAAAAAAAACGGAGAGAGGGAAATAAAGCGAGAACAGCATTTATTAATATAATATAAAAATTCTGTGATAGTACATCATCATTTTTTAATTTTTTCTTCTCTGATAAACAAGTCGAAGGTAATATAAAAAAGATAAGTTATAAAAATTGCAATATCTTTGACTTGTATCGAATACGAAAAGAACGATTTTATTGAAATACAGATAAGACAATAATTATGTTGGATTTTACTAAAATAATTACAGTGTACTGAAAAAAAGATTTAACTATTATTACATTTCAACGTATATAATTATTTTCAGTTTTGTATTTCAACAAATCGTTCTATCACTAAAGAAAAATCAGAAAAATAATGACATATTGTCATAAAAATTTACTATTAATTATTATATTATTAATTATATAACAATACAATTAATTATATTATTTTTTTTATTCTAATTCTCTCTGTGACCTCTTGGTTAAATAACTGCGTTCTTGCAGGTTCTTGCAGGCGCAAATCGAATTTTCATCCAAAGACTAGGCAGATCCTAAAGTGTATTTTAATAATGATAATTGTGTGTACCGTCATGAATACGACTACATTAGCTTTGATAGGATACCACATCAGTGTAAGACAAGAAACTTTAATCAATATCTTCAACGCTTCCATGCATCTGTACGCCACTACTGCGTCGTATAAATACGCGATCGACGAGATCCAATTCGTGTTACAATGTTGCGGTCACTCCTCTTATACCGATTGGTTTCTCTTCGACTGGCAGATAACTCTTCATCATTGTATCTACCTGCCCGATTGCAGATATCGAAATCATCTTAGAAAATGTTTGCCGAGTGACAATAAATAAACATTACGTTAACAGTAATGTCCCTATAAGTGTTACAATATTTTTAATATATCATTAAAAATTAATATAATGTTAAAATAATATTTCGAGATTATAATATTTTTTAAAGTTATAGGAATATTCTAATAATATTATATGTCCGCTTTATATAATATTCGTGGTATATTATTTCGATATCCGTGGAATATTATGAAAATGTTGTACAAATATTATTTTTGTTTAAAAATTAATGCAAATTATTACGCATAAGATATTCATAAACTGTATATAATTATTACGTTAAAAAGTTATAATATTACCGATAAATTAAAATATTAATTGTTGATTGTCAGTATTGTGATCTTCTTTCAATCTATTTTTAAAATTCTGATTGGTTTGAGGAAGTGAATCCAATTCTAAAAATAGCCTGCGATGATTGTTATAAGTGTCTTCTTGCATACACTTTCTACAGCCGAAAAAGCCATTGTGTGATTTAGTGCGCGTAACAAACGATCTGGCAGGACTATCACGAATTACACATCTAATTTCTATTGCATAGGTTTTTCCACGATTCTTATGCATTTAAGTTTGCGGTACTTTTTGCAGAAAGGAGTAAAAAAATCTGTTAAAGATGTAAGTGCCGTGATAGGCACCAATGATAAAAGAGGTGAATGCTTTACTTCTGTAGATTTTTCTTAATATCGGCCAAATTTGACTTTTGCTGCTCTTACTAATTGGCAGTCTATTAATTTTCAAATCAATTACAATTATGTTATTTAGAACTTTATAATCAGTACGTGTTAATTGGTTATTTAGAGCGTGTTTTAAACTGTAGCAAAAATTACTACCTCCGCTGGCTGAAATTTCAACAGGATTAAACCTAGGTGTTCTTAACAACGTTTTTGCGTCTTTTGATAAATTGGCATAACCACAAATGCACAATTGCCTCAAGAGTTCAGACTTCAGACATAGCACCGTGTGAAATGTTATGTTTCAATTTCCACGAACGTAATCAAGCAAAAGCTCTTCATTTTCGTACGCATTTTCGGGGAAGTTTTCTTTGCGCTTATTTTCTTAAGCGTGAAATATTGAAACATAATCGAATCCGTAGTCGCCACTATCATTTGAATTGCCATGACTATCAGCAGTAGAAATAGATTGGTGAAAATTGGAAATCAACTGTATGTACATTGGCACAGTCGCTAGCTGGTGTAATTTTCGGAGAATATGCCATTGCTACTTGTTCTTGTTGATTTTCGTATGTCTGCAGGCGACGACTTTGTCACCTTTTTGTTAACTTACAAAAAAGTTTTTGCATATGTTATATTTTTGTTATGACACTTTGTATTTGCATTTGATATTGTCTCTTTTTTTTATTCATTTTTAGTCGGGACCCCAAGTATAATAGTTGAATGTTACCGTAAATACTAACCCGTCGATACAGAAAATTTTAAAAAAATATTCAGACTTATGTCATCAATTCAGACTTATGTCAGAATTCATTTTCTAATGCAAACAAACTCTTTTTAGAAAAACAATTTTTTTGCATCTTAAAACAAACTCTAAATAGTCTAAATTGGCGACATAAGCTTAAATTCTTTTTTTCTTCATACCTCGGTCGAAAGTACGCACTTTCGTCCCTAATAGCAGGGACAAAAGTTTAACATTTACTCCCTGTGAGAAGTACACGCGCGCCCTCTGTAACGCCGGGAGAAAAAGAATTTCTCATGCGCATTTATACTCGTAACTAGGAACTATTTCTTCTGTCGCTACAACAAATTGTTAACCGCTGTCATTACTGTTGCTACCTCTAACCTTAAAAATCATTATCAATATTGTGCTGTCGTCAGTTAATTTAATATTCAAGTATTATTAAAGTCAATTCAACAACCCAGCAAAAATGAACAATACGTCATCTGATGAATCCGTAGACGAGGAAGATGTTATACGAAATTTCGATGCAGAAGCGCGATTGATAATAAATACAGATACGTTACCAAAGAAATCTGTCGATCGATACAATCTTGTTTACGACACGTATAAAAAGTGGCAGATAGAACACAAAACTTTACTGTCAAACTCTGCAGAAAATAATTTGATTGTGTATTTTAAGGAACTATCTAAAAAATTAAAGCCGTCAACTATATGGAGTGTTTGGTCAATTTTAAAAAGTACATTAAATACAAGAGACAATGTTAACATAAATAATTTTCTTAACTTGAAAGCTTTAGTCAAAAATAACTCTAAAGGATACAAACCGAAAAAGTCCTCGGTCTTGAAATGGGATGAAATTTTAAAATTTATTAATAATGCACCAGACTATGTTCACTTAGCTTCAAAGGTTAGTATTTATATTAATTTTTATTTATTGCTTAATGTTTCATTTTTTTAATGCATACTTTAATTAATAATAATTAATTAATTCATCATGACATGTAAATCGATTTACTATAATAATTGCAGGTTATTTTAATCTTTGGCATATGTGGAGCTCTTAGATGTGATGAACTTACGAAACTTAAAATTCAAGATGTAGAAAACAACGGTAATAAGTATCTTGTTTCTATTCATGAATCAAAAAATGACATGCCTCGACAATTTATTATTGGAGACCTTTTTTATAAGAAAGTTACTCAGTACATGTCACTGAGGCCTAAAGATCAATTTACTGATAGATTTTTTATACAGTATCATAAAGGGAAGTGTCAACGTCAGGTTATTGGCAAGAATAAAATTGGGGAGACACCTCAAATTATAGCTGCATACCTTAATTTAGAAAATCCAAAACAGTACACCGGTCATTGCTTTCGTAGAACGGGTGCTACGCTTTTATCCAACTCAGGAGCAAGCACTACCATGCTTAAACAACTAGGTGGATGGAAGTCACTTACAATAGCACAAGGTTACTTTTTTATTTATTTAATTAAATTATAGATATTTCCTATCATTTATTAGTTGTATAAATACATAAAAATTTAATACTCTGTTAACTATTCAGATACTACACATTTTTATCTTAAATATCTTACCTATAAATGATTTAATTATTTACAGGTTACGTCGAAAATTCGTTAAAAAATAGAGAAAAAATTTATGAACGTATTACTAATGCTACTGTATCTAATGATCATCTGAATCCACAACCATCGACTAGTAAAAATTATTCTAGTGGCACAATAACTGCAAATAAAAATTTGAAATCTACTGAACAAAATGATAATTCCGATGATTTTTCTGATGATTTTATAATAAGTGAAGATGATCTAGTAGCAATTGATAAATTAAATCAGTTAACAACAACAAAACCTCCAATAACCTCGGTTACAACACAGACAAAAAGAAAAGTACTAACAGAATCTAATAAACCATTACCTTCAACTCATTTTATGTCATTACCACCAATTCCATCACTCTTTGTTAAAAAACAAGAAAATGAACCACCGTTAAAAATGAAAAACATTATGAAACTAATACTCATACTGGTAAACTATCATCAGAATGCTTATCTACAAATTTAAATTTTAATAATCAAATTATGAATTTTCAAAACTGTATATTTACCGAAGATATTATTTCTAACTGCTCTAATATTAAGTTTGAAAACTGTGTTTTTTATGGAAATTTCATTAATAATTGTGATAATTCAAATGAAAATGAAAACGATAAAAAAAAACGCAATAAGAGTTTTTAGGTTATAATATGTTTTGTTTTATAAATTTTATTATAATTAATATAATTTGTTAAACTAAAGAAAATAAAGACATCTTTGATAAAATGGAATTAATTTATTTTTAAAAGATATGACAGGACTTGACTCTTCGAATGTATTTTATGCCTGCCCCCCCGACCAGCAGCACTCGCTTCGCTCGTGCCGCAAATGTCGGGGCAGGCATCAAAAACATGCTCATCAACATTTAAAGTGAAAAAAAATAAAATTAATAACGTACTTTCGACCGGCTATGAAGAAAAATCGTATACACTACGCGGGCCAAAAGTTGAAATCTCGGTCCTGCGCGTCATGATGCCCTCGGCTTCGCCTCGGCGCATCATGACGCGCAGGGCCGAAAATTCAAACTTTCGGCCCTTGTAGTGAAATATACTATTAATTTTTTTAGATCTGTGTGCCGACTGGGGTTTAAAGTACATCGAATACCAGAATTGGTAAAATTCCACATTGTTTTGTTAAAGTCTATGGCAGTGATAAACAACCAGAAATAGATCTGGACTTTCCTGAGCACAGTAACACAAAATAATTTTATCCTTGAGCAGTTTATTTAGACACTTATAATTCTTTCACTTGAATCTTCTTAATTAATTTTTTTCTATGCCAGTGAAAGACCGGTTTTTTGCCATTGACAAAAAATCTGGACTTTTCTGCATTGAGAGAAAAAATTATAATGGTGGCAACTGTTAGGAAAAAAACCATACAAGTTTTGTTAATAGAATTATAACATATAGTTAAGTAAATTATTTATCTACATTGTAACCAAGTTAATAGTTATGAGAACTAATAAATAGTTGTAATATACTATATTATATAGTTATCACAACTATTTTTTAATTCTCTTAGTCATCCACTTAGTTACAATAACAATAATTTAGTTCACTTAACTATATATTATAATTCTGTTAATAAAACTTGTATGGTTGTTCCCTTATAGTTGCTATCACTACATTTTTTTCTTAATGTAAGAACAATAAAATAGAATAACTTTATTCTTGAGCAGTTTATTTTGACTCTTATGATCTTTTTTTACTCGATTCTTCTTGATTATTTTCTGATTCATCTTAATCTATTAAATTATTACCTTTGTCTTATAATCTTTTAATACTTTTGAAGATGCTGTTTGTTTCAGTCACGGAATTTTTGCACTTAGAGGAGAAGAGGGTATTATGACTACTGTCGATAATATGGTTACTCCTATTATCTCCGTTATTAGATTACGTATTCTAACAATTGCTTATGGAGTTATTCATTTAATAGCCCGCCGTTTTTTAATGATGCTAATATGCTAGTACATAATAAATGACAATTGTTATAAAGCATTTTCAGCTTATAAAGCATTGTTATAAAGTACTTTTGAACACTTCTAAACATATTTAAGGTACACTTTTAACTTTTAATTACACATACTTCTTTATTATTCTTAAACTTAAGTGTATTATCACACGAATGTACGTACACTCGAGTGTTTTTCTGTTATTTAACTTTGTATTTAGCTGTACACATTTCGATTTATACAAAGTTAAAACAATAAAACATGAAATTTTGGTAATATGGTTTTTAAAGCAAAATTTTTATCTTGAAATATTTTTTCAATAAATTATCATTCTAGAAGGCGGTGTTTAGAAACATTAGAGACATCATTTTATATGCTTGTTGTTTAATGTTAAACAGGGATAAAATAATATTTCTAATAAAATTTTTAATGGTATTTTTAAAGTTTCTAAACGCAGAAAAATTCTAAATCAGGAAAATTCTAAACAATGAAAAATTAAAAATATATAATTTTGTAACAAAGTACTGTGTTTCTTTTAAACTTAACTAATTTTTAAAAATTATTTTTATGGATAGCCATATTACAACCACTTTTTTTTTCTCACGATTATGCAGTGCATTAGATTTTTATAAATCACGTCCTAAATAATAAATATTTTATTACTTTGCGTCTAGAATCTTCCAAACAACACTTTGAAGAATGTAATCGTTCAAGTTTCAATAGAAAATGTTAATTATAAACAAAGTTATTCAGTAAAATAAAAATGAGTGCCATATTACCCTTTTATCCTCTACTAATATTTCACAAGCAATTTATTTCTGCTTATTGTTATCAAAAATATCCACTAAATTCAGCATTAATAAAATATTTTCCAATTTAATTTTTATTTAAAACAAACTTTGTAATAGATTTAGTAACAATTGATCTAACAAATTAATTATAATAGTTTTTACTGACATAAAAATGAACATCTATCCATTAAAATATATAAATAATGCATGGTAGCTGATAATAATCAAAGTAATATACATGCAGCTCTATACTTGTGCTTTCACTATTATGTCTATCGTGACGGAACATTTTGGTGCTTCGTGCCACGTAAAATAATTCCGCGTTTGAAAGCGAAGTAGGGAGGACTTTCCCTTTCCTGTCTATTTCAACTAGGCGTGCTATTGACTCTCACCTGTTAGAACGCATCGTACATTCTCACGAAGCAAAGTCAGTTTTGTCGACCATCTGCGACAGATCAATTTGAAACAGTGACGCACGATTTTCTTGGTGACAAATTGTGATTTGTAAGAGTGTCGTTAGTGCAGTGGGCATAAGTGCAAAGATTCAAATCATCTTCCCTTCGAGGAACTGAAAGCGACGAAAATGTCGCGGAATTAACAGCTCGCGAGTGCATCCGGGCGGCTGTTACATCCGATTTGCGATCAGGAAGATCTTCCATTTCTCTATGTGAAAGCGACGTGATATCACGCGCCGCACTTACCTCGCATTCGAAAATAGTTTTGGACATGCATTATATAACGCAAAACAAATAACGCTGCATTTGAACGTCGCATTATTGAAAGGATGTTAAAATGAATTATTAGAAGGAAGGTGTGAAGGTTTAATGATCAGTCTTCCCATTTTAACTCTCCCGATGAAGCACATGTCATCGATACTTTTAATTGCAACTTTAAACTTCTGCAAATTGAGCTCGCGTCGCAAGTGAATTCTTTTTTACTATATAATTTAAAGTTATATAAATTGGGATGGTTAAAAGTGTAATTTTTGAGATTAAAGGCACATTAGCTGCAATTATTTAGAATTTAGAGTTAAAAGAGAAAGAGAAGAAATAGGAGAGAGTGAGAAAGAGAAAGAAAGGAAAAAGAGAGTAGAAAGAGAAAGGAGAGTTACGAAAGAAAATTTCAACACTTTCATCTCTTTTCGGAATGATGGAGACTACATTTCTACGGCCTTGGAAGATTACATTTTACCGTGATAGAAGAGGATCGCCAATTATGTTCTGGAAGAGAAAAAGAAAGGTGGAAGGGATTCCTTTCTCCAAGAGGTGTGCGAAACAAGTTCTCGTGGCGAGTCAAAATACGCTCAGTACGGCTGAGACTTTCGCAGTATACGTTTCGTGATACTTTCACAATACTCACGCTCTGAATATCAGCCTTTCCGAATATCTTCGTCCAGTTTTGCTTGTCAGTGCTATTATTTACTTTGAAGCATTCTTAATCTTTATAGAACATTCGTTATCTTTTTATTTATAACAGTGCTTTAATATCAAGATACCAAGCAACCAAGATGGCTAAAAATCCTTCGGATAATCCTGCCGTAGGTCAGTAATTTTGCAAGATATGTAATTTTTATGCTTAATTGCAATATAATTAGTAAGTCAAATCTATTAGAATTAACTTTTATAAAATATCGTTATACAAATAAATTTATCATCACAAATTTATACGAGTATAGCATTAAATAAAGTTTGTTTTAACTTAATAAATCACAGAGAAAAGACTTATTAAAATTATAGATATTGATTTTAATAAGTCTTTTCTCTTTAATTTAAATTTTTCTTTTATATAATTAGAATTATCTTTGTTAAAATTATAATTTAAGGATGTTCTGGCTATACAATCCCAGATAAAAATTACTTAAATTTGAAATTGATGAAATTTTATGTTTTTATAACTTAAGATGTGCACCATATGTGCTTGTATCACATGTAGGACTTAAATAATGTCAGTTAACATAATATTTGGCATTATAAATAAATATATTTGTATATTTTGCAATTTTTGTGATTATTGGCAAAAAATTTTTGGACATAAATTTTACCTGAAATCAACTGTAAGAAATGAAAGAATTAGACGCGTATTGATAACATTTAATATACATCAAATATCGAATGGTACTTAAAAATCTATAAGATACTTAAATAATTATCATTAAAATAATATTTGCTCTTCTAGCACTTTATACAAGTCAAAATAAAGTGTGATTATTTAGCGTTGTTATGTAACCCATTCGGAAATTTGATTCTACTTTTTCGCGTCGTTATATCACTGATATCTTAATAACGAGTTAGTAAACTTTTTTTTAGAAATATTGCTAAATATTTTATTTACTTATAAATAAAGTATTAAAACATTGGCAATGTTGCTCCTTTATAATTTTGTTGACATAAGTGGAAATGTATTGCTACACCATAAGAATATATGCAAAATTTAAAGTTGAATGACTCATAAAACAAGTAGAGAATCAACTTCAGATTTTAAACATATGTTCAGATAATAAATAGAAATGATTTATAAAATTTTCAAGGCATTGTTAATGTTAGAACGTTACCGCCAGTACATCCTTAAAGTAAAAGTTATAGAGGACTGCCAAAAGTTTTCAGCGAGGAAAGTGATTTTGTATTGTGTTGTTCAATAAGGAATAATTATAAAAAAACTTTACAAACACAAATTCAGTAGATCACAATATGTTAGATATTATTATGTAGTGGATTTTTGTTTGTAAAATACTGTGTTGTGAGCAATACAGTACAAAATTACTCTTTGATTAGAAACTTTTAGTAGCCATTATATATTTCATTTTTTGCAGTTTTCTAATATCTCAGATAAAAGTGTCTAGATTCAAAATTAGAGAATTTGCAAACCAAAATGTTTGATTGTAGATTAGAAAAATAAATTAAATAAAAAAGAGGTTAAAAAGCACAGTTATCAAATTTCAATAACTATCAGCTAGTATTTTAGAGTCAAATCATCCTTAATTTGAAACTTTGTGATTTTCTTTTTTTGTTGTCATCTGGAATAACGCCTTCAATTTTTTCTCATTTATTGCATATTTTATTCTCTTATCACTGTAGAACATTTTATTTTAAGAAAATAAGTATTACAAATCTGTCCAAAGCTTTAGTGTATTTTTACGATTGACTAGCTACTAATGAAAGGTTGACAAAAACAGAAAAAGCATGCGTTTTTTTAAATATTATATAGCCACAAGAAATGCAAAATATATATAAATAATTATAATGTAATATTAATTAAAAATTAAATTAAGAAATAATGTGTTACTCTGTATGCTCTAAATATTTAAAATCAATACAATGAGTTGACGAGCTAGATCATAATGCTCTAAATATATCAGTAATATAAGTGATAGAAGTATATATTATAAATATATTTATAAATATATTTATAAATGTAAAATAAATTAAAGACCGATACAAACAAAAAATTATACAGTATGTGCACTAATGCACGTCTTCAAACAGCAGTACTTCTTCAAGGTTACTCTTACCAAACCATGTAAGAACTACGTAATGCTGAGAAACTGTATTTACGCGCGTATATGGTTTTCTCATGCATGGAAAGAAAAAATATTATATAATACATTTCAAGAAATAGAATAAAATTTTCGTATCGAGGATGTGTGTCACACTATCATGTGTAGAAATGGTATTATGTAATGAAAGTTTCTCTTTAACAGCAAAAGTTTGTCGAAACGTTAAAGGAGTTGCAAAAGAATATACTAAGGTATTCATAGGCAAATCTTATTTCAACACTGTCTTAAGTAGCGTCTTAAGATGCTAATACGATTTTCTGATTGATGATATCTTAAGATGGCACTTATGACGATCTTAAATATAAGAATCGACTATGCAGAATACCGGCCTAAATGCTTTTAACTGAAATAATGCATACTTAATTCACAATTAACTGCAGAAAAATAATAAAAAAACACAATATTTATAGTTATAAAAAAACTGCCTTTTCACATCGCTGCACGAAAAACCAAAAAAATTTTTATTTTTTTCTAAAAAATTGCTTTTCTTTTGTTATGTAAGTGACTATAAAAATAAAATAAATTGTTACGATTTGCACAACCAAAAAAAAACTCGTTCACGACCATAAATTATTCATTGTTTTATATAAAATATTAGAATGCACCATATAAAGTTTTATATAAAACTTTGTATAAAATATTAAAATGCAGCACTTCGAGAGGTAAGGCATCAGGTATTAGCAGTAATGCTGCTTAAAAAACTAAACAATTGCTATAATTAATATACGTATATACTACAAAAATAATATTATCAATGCTAATAATGATAATAATAAAATATATGTACAGATACAAAAATTATGGATAAATAACATAAAAAAGATTAAAAAGTAATTAGTAAAAAAAAATATATAATAAGACGTTTAGATACAAAACTTCGTATAAATAATATGAAAATTAAATAAAAAAGTATTAAAAATATGTTTAAGAATTAAAACATAGATAGTAAATAGTAGTTTAGAGTATTTTCCATTAGTAGTCAGATTTAATAATGAACAGATGTGTACGTGTAAAGTAAATATGATTAGAATGGTGTGACCTCGACTTATATTTGCTGGTATTTCTTGCTATAGCTGCATTTCACAACGTAGAAGAAATTGCACTGAAGTGAGACTCAATAAGTTTTTCTAAGTAAAAATTTTATATTTCTTTTGGAATTAAATCAATTAATAAATTGTTCTTTATCTAATTAGACATACAAAAGTGTGCATAAGAGATTTTTTAAATTGGAACTTATTACTTTAAAATCAGAAATATATTGAAAATTTTAAAGTATTAATGAACAGTGTTATTGTTTACAAAAAAGAATAAGAATTATATTATAGTTTAAATAATGGTAGTTTCATTGTGAACGACTTTACAATTGCCAGTAACAAGAGATAATATTTGCATAAAAAATACAAATAAAATTCAAAAAATTACTATTTACATAATTTATATTTAGATAAATACTCAAATAAATTTTTGGACAACAATGTTATCATTTTGGAATTTATTTAAGAAAATACAATTTTGAAAATCTTAAAAGTAACTTGTTTAAATTGTTTACAGTTTACATAAAATTTCAAAATATAGTAATTACATTCGTAACATTTTATATAATTCTATATATATATTTCGACGACCATATATTATAATATATTTTACATATACCTATTATATATATATATTTTTTTTTAATAAGAAATTCTTTTTCATATTGTACAAAATATAAAACTGTAAATGTGTTTTTATCTGTGTTTTTTCTGACACAAATTTTAGATTTCAAGCTGGTTTTATTTACGACTAGATTCTATATTTTCCAAATCAAACAAATTTTTAATTATTTAAAAATTTGTAATAATTTTATAACTTAATTTTGTTTTAAGTTTAACTTACTTTTTACTTTTTTCTAATTTTAAGAATTACATAACATGTTTTAATTGTCTGTATAAAATCCAATTGCGGCAATAATTTTTTTTGCTCGACCAATAGCTCACTCGTGCTATTTTCAGTTGAGATAAGGAATCATATCATGCCGTATATGCGTATATTGTGTCAAGTTATTAAAACTTACGAAGTTTCCTGAATTCCGTTCACGTGCACCCGCACGTGAGATGTTAATTCGGCATTTCTACATGCGGAACATGTATAATCGATTCGTGACATTGCCTGCACGACTTCATTACATATGTCCATTTGTTCAGTCAAGTGTGCTTTTGGAAATTCCTAATTATGCTGCACAATGGGTGATTTAAGCAAGAATTCCTTTTAGAGCATCACCTTGGTCGAATATAGAGTTGACAATAAAAAAAGAAGCTAACATAAGAATTTTAATGGACAAAGAATAATTTTAATCCTTTAAATATTTTTTAAAGACTATAAAACTGCCCACAATTAGGCTTCAATAAAATAATTTTTTAAAGATATTCCGTTTTAATAATACACTTTTAAAGAAAAAAAGTAAAGGTTTAAAATAAATAATAATAATCAATTTGTATAACTTGTATGCGCACAAAGAAAAAAGAGTATTAAATTAACAATATAAATGTTAAAGTCATAACACATAAAAGATTTGTGTTTATCAGGTAAAAATATTTTATGCACTATTATAAAAAAAAATTTTAATTTTAGATGTGGAGGCACGGCTACAAATAATTATTAATGAAGGAGCAAAAACTCAAATGGACTTTGAAAACGTGAAACCAGAATTGCCATCATTCTACGACGAGAAGAAATTTCGATTAGGACAACAAGCGTTTTACAACAATATATTTGCTATGATGATAGCAAAACTTTGTGGCCTTGTGTCTCTTTTGGCAATAACAACAATACTGGATGTAATAGTGTTCACCAAAAAAAGTGGAACTGCTTGTCTGGCGTATAAAAGATACGCAGAGACGATTCTACATACACTAATTTGGCATGAAAAGGATCCTAATGGAAAACCTAATGAGTAAGATTTAAATAATAGAAATTAAGTTATTATTTAATAATTTTATTAAAAATCTCATTAAATAAAAAAGTTAATAAATAATGAGTATTAAAGCTCCTAGAAAACTTATATGTCTTGTTAAGTGTATTTTGTATTTATATTAATTGTAGTATCTGTAGAATATGTATGTATATAGTATAATAATTATTATAGATTCTTGGAATCAATAAAAATTGTGAAACGAAAGCACTGTTGTGCGTTTAAAGACAGTACAAAGGCTGGTATACATAAACCTACGCAATATGATATGACACTTGCGCAATTCGGATTTATTGGATACACTATAGTGAGCCAGGAGTATCTTGGAATAAAAACCACTCCCGAGGAAATGGAGGGTGTAGTGCATCTTTGGAGGGTCATTGGTAGTATGCTCGGAATGGAAGACAGGTTCGTACCAACACATATCTAAATTACAACTAGATCGCTTAATTGCTCGTTATTTTTGGAAAAAATGACAGCGCTAGGATGTATTGGCGCATAGATGACACTATCTTTTTTGGCTCCCAAAATGGCAAATTAGCAATTTACTTACAGTATAGATTCATCTGTATACTTTCTTATCTTTTATTGCTTACAAGAGTGTAACGAAAACATAAACGGTGACAGATCATCATCAGAGATTTTGTTAAAATAGTTTGCCTAAGATGTTTTAATTTATGCTTAAATCTGTTTACATAACTCACTAATTATTGTTTTTATAGATTCAATCTCTGCTCGGGAACGGTTGAAGAAACCCGCGCCCTTTGTCAACGATTATTGGAAGAGGTTTTTGTTCCTGCCTTGTCAAAAGAAGAAAGGAAAAAGAATGTGCATTTCGATCATATGGGCAATGCGTTGCTGGAGGGTCTCTGGCCCATCAACAATAGTATCGATCCAATAGCCTTCACAGCCTTTACCTTTTACTTGGTTTCTTCAACTGCGCGTAACAATAATTACTCCATTGAAATTGGTAATTTAATAAGAATTTTAAAATAATAAACCTACAAAATATAGAACTATAAAATATACAGCTAACGGAAATCATGAATTCATAACAAGATAATTTAGTTTGAAACACGAAAAATTTTGCATTTTTTGGAAGTTTTTTTTAAAATAAATTATTGTACATATTTCTTCGTGCTTTTATATACATTTGTTTGTACTTATTGAGTAAATACCTAAAATTTTGATATGATTAAATATTTATCAGTTTTTGCGTTACAAAAATTAAAAAATAAATACATTTTTCTACTTGACTGAAAAGATTTCTCAGAAACTATTGAAGTTATCGGGGGCGACTTTTGTATTTATGTAAAATATTGTAAAACACATATTGCTCATTTGCTAGAACAACGATATAATTTCAAAAAATGCTGTTTTTTAAGTTGTGCAAAAAATAACGAATCTTTAGAATTCTTATTATTGGTAGAATTACGTAAATAAGCTTATAAAATTAGAACTTATAAAAAAGATACATGCAAAAAGAAAGTTTTACATTAAAAGTGTCGTAAGTCAAAAATGGTTATTTTTAAGGGTTTATTTTTATCATGGATGAGAATTTAGTACAGTAAGTGAAGAAATAATAATACTTTTATTTTACTATAACTAAATCCTTCAAAACGTATAAAGAAGTAATATTTCCATATTTTTAATAATTTAATATTTTTATGATTTATAGTTTATTTTTTGGAAAACCTCGTTTTTTTAGTTACGACATTGCTTTAATTCAAGTAAACAATATTTGTTTGCCGCCCAAAAGGTAATTACGATATCTACAAATTAACTTTTTTTTCATATAAGTTAAATTCAATCAATTTAATTAAAAAAGCGATACTTATTCTTTAAAACCATGTTACTTTAATAATTTGCAATATTTTTTATTAATTTTAATTTGGACGATAAACAAACATGTATGATACATACACGCAAAAGTTAAACGTTTTTTAGTAGTTTCTGAACAATCGTGTCAGTCAATTTAAAAAATGTGCTTGTTTTTAAATTTGTGTAATACGAAAACAAATAAACATTTAGCAATATTAAAATTAAAAAATTTGTTATAAGTTTAGTATTAATTTATTTGAATAAAAAGAATTAATTCTAAAGTGCAATTTATAATTAACACTATTCTGGATGAGAATTTATCCATTAATGAAGAATTAATTTACACTTTTTTATATCAATGGTTTGCAATATAAATAACTAAACTAACATTATTTTAATGTTAAATAAATTGTTTATAATGTCTTATTAAATGTTATTTTAATCCATAGATTTTGAAATAATTTTTATAGGTTTTTCTGTATTAAACCTTTGTAACTTGAATACTAATCAATATCAATTTTCTAAACTGCAATTAATATTTAGGTGTAAGAAGAATTGACCTCTCTAAAAATCTAGTCGGTGATGGGATAGAATATCTAGTAAAAAGACATAAAAATTAAGAACAATAGAGATAAAGGAAGTAAATAATTTTTTTACTAATAAGTAATCAACTAATTAATGATTTGGTCTATCTTTAGTTAGAGAATAAATTGATACCTAAACATTAATTGAGAATAACCCATAATAATTCTACGTCAATTTATTCTACACCAAAATCACAGATAACGCTTGCGTTCTTTTAGCTAAAGCATAAATTATGCTTTCTTTAAAATCTCTAAAGTGTTTTTTTTTTTATTTCAGTATCATTTTTCTAATAATAAGAAACAATATTATATTAATACTACTAACTAACAAAATTTTTAGATTTATTAAATTCTTAAAAATGTATTACATTTATTTTTTGAATCAAAAATTATAAAAAATAAAAAAAAATTACAGATTGTACAATATTATACTTAAAAATAATAAAAAAAATTTATCAGCAATTTTCTACTTAAATCAAAATTTATTTTAATAAAAATTAAAAGGTAGAAATGTGTTTTAAGGGAAGTGTTTTAAGAAATAATAATAAAAATCGGAACTATTTTATACATATATAAGAATTTTAAATATTTCAGAATTTATGTAAAGCTTTATTGTAGAAATTACTTGTTCTATAATTAAATAAAATTTATTTATTTATTTATTTACTTACAGGACATCTAAACTCGATGAAATTGTACGTAATGAAATTGTGCGTAAATCATCTTGAATAAGGCATCTTATTAAGAGTCAAATAATTCATTTAAAATTTCTTATTTAAAATAACTTTTAAAAAATTAAAAATTTTTTATTATTTTTCACTATTTTCCAAATTTTAATATTACAATAATAAAAAACAATAACAAGTAAAGTAAGTAAACTATAAAAATTTATTGTTTAATAAAAATAGAATGTTATAATTATAATTTTTATATGTATTTTATATGTAAATTTTTTAAGTATCAACATTAACACATTTGTAAAAATATAATACATCTTTAAATTAAAAAAATACTTTTTAGCTTAGCCAATTATAAAAACTTAAATATGAATGTAATTAAGAAATTTTGTATTAAATTTTATTGTTTCAAAAGCTCACAATCAGAAGAAAACCGTTTTTTCTTATGTTTCTGTAGATTTTCTTGATTTATTTGCAGGTAAATTTATTGGAAAAATACGTTTACAGAGTAAATTTTTATAATCAATTTTTCTTTTTTTGGAAGGAGGGGGGAAGAAATTAACAAAATCTACAGAAAAATTAAAACGCTCCGGTTTTTGTAAATTTTTAAAACTATATTAAATTTACTCTTTGCTTGTGTAACAGCCATCAATGGTAACATAAATAAACAGTTTAGATTACTTTTTCTTGACTAACTTATTTTCAAAACAACAGTTTGTTTTTAAATATTTATCAGCGTTACTATGCACAATATGCAACATGTTTTTACATACTTGTATTATTTTATACGATAAATAATATATGTATAATAATATATTTTCAGATTCAAAGACCATGCCGTTTCGCAGTTGGTACTTGTTCAACTTGCAGCACTTTGTTTTAAAATACTTGATGCGTCCTAGTGCTTGGTGGTCTCCAGTATTCCGTTCAATTTTTAATAATTTAATGCGACTTTCAATTTTCTGCTTAAGACATTTTCCCTTTCTTGCATATTGGACATTTGGAAAAAAATATGCAAAAGTAAAAATATTCCATCATCACTTTGATTAAAAATTAAATAAAATAAAAATTTTTTTATTATAACATTTTTATAAACTAAATATTTTGTAGTATATATAATTATACTTTTAAAGATAATTTCTATTTTGACAAAAGCATTCATTAATTTTAACAACTATATTAAAAATTAAGATAACGTAATGTATGCAAATATAAAAATATTTCATCATCACTTTGATTGAAAATTTAATTAAAGTTACAATTGATATATTACGTTATTTTAAATATTAATATAGTTATTAAAATTAATAAACAATTACGCTTTCGTCAAAATAAAAGTTATTTTTGAAAGTATATTTATATATAAAACTAAATATGTAGCTTATTAAGATGTTATAATAAAAAAAATATTAATATTTTTCAATTTTCTATTTTGAAGTGCAATAGTTGTATATATGTATATCTTGCATATTTGCACATTTTTTATATTCACACTTTAAATATAAGAATCTCGAGATATCGACATCGATCTATTTTATCGAGAGCAATCGCCTTATCGTGCAGTCTTCACGTTATACATTTTATATTTTATGCGAACATAATTATAACCAAATCTACAAATTCTTTTGAAGTTTCAAAAATTATCCCATTTTAGTGCACGATGCTTATCGGTAAGTTTTACTTGAATATTTCTTTAAAACTTCATAGCGCGGAAGATTAAAATACTTCAAATAATTTCACAGTTTATTTTGACTCTTTCAATTGTTAGGTTGATGTTATTTAATATTAAACACCAAAATGATATTACTTAATATTAAACTGCGTTATCGAATGAGATATTATAAATAAGACACATCATACATTTTCTTTGAAAGTGAAACAGCTCAAAAAAATTTGAAAAAAAATTGAATTTCCTTAAAAGAAGAAAAAAAATTATTTTTTCAACTATACAAAAAATTATTGACTAAAACATTAATAGTTACTTGATTAAAATAATGTTTATCTGTTTATTTATAGTAGTAAGTGAAAAGTCATGTTTTTTTTAGTTCTGTCACTTTCGAAGAAACGATACAGTGTATATTATTTTTTGTATTAAATAAACAAATATTCAATATTGTAACTTTTGTACAATAATGTATACTTTAAAAAGATAATGATATTGTTATTTTATTTATAAATTAATAAATTTGTATTTATTATATTAAATTATTATTTTACTTCCTATTGTTTAATTGACAAACTGACGATTAAATTTATAAATAAAGTTTATTACGAATAGATGTTTCTCATATTCTTATTAAACAAATACAATAATTTGAGACGCCAAAATTACGCAACTATGGTAACTACTTTAGGACACGTGCATATTGCACATGCATACGCGACCCATTTACACGCCACGTCAATTATAGCTTCGGCGCGTCTAATTGTATCTCGTCAAAACAATTTTTTTCTTTACATACTTCTTCCGGTATGCGCAACAATGATGAGCAATAAATGGCACATATGGCACCCGTGGTGCGTCCGTGACAATTCGACATTGCGAAATAATATTATGTACAAGGATATTGGTGTCAAGTAGGAACAAGCAAGTCACGAATGAAAGAATATTTATGATTCACATGTCACGAATATTCTTTCATTCCTGTCACTATTAATATAAACGATTACGATTTATTCGTACAAAAATCTTTTTCTACGACTAAATGCCAACCAGGAAAAAGCTATATTTAAATTGATAAAATTACTTCTTTAACTTTGTTTTTTTAAGTTAAAATAAAAATACTTTTGAAAAAAAAATTTATTTGATTTTAAGAAATGTCGTTATTAACTTATTTTAAAGTAAACAAATTATTTGTTCAAATTCTTTGTTTAATTTAAACAAATAATTTTTTTATACAAAGAAAGTACTGACCAAAATGTAAGAAATAATTTGGTTTAAAATAAATAATCTAGTTTTAAAAATATATTTCTTCCATTTAAAAAGACATTTGCATAGCACAATAAAACTATCTTTTTAATTCTAATAAAAGGAACAATCCAAAAATTTCTTCAAATCAAAGAATCTTCTTTAACCGTATAATAATGCATAAATTTCTTTAATTTAAACAAAAATTTTTTATTCAAAGAAACTTTTCTCTGGGTTATATAAAAGTGCACACACAACATTATAATATTATACGCAATTGCGCATGAATTTTATAATATAGTAAATACAATGTATACGTAAAATTTAATGTTGTAAATTTTTCAAACCTTATGCAATTAACGTATAATTAATTTACATAATTAAGGTATATTTAGAGGAATTCTCGTTATTAGTAAGATAATATTGTCGGGCTGTAATTGTAATTCCATATTATTTTACACGCGCGAGACACTTATGATTAGAGATACAGAAAAAAAATACAAAATTTTTTATAAAATGAAACAGGCGCGGCGTCGTGCAGCCGTTGAATGACGGAAAACGATCGCAGTCTGGTCTGCCGCAAAAGGATAAATTGCACCTGTGGATGGGAGGTAAAGTTCGGTTACGGTGTGGCTTTCACTCTGGCCGTCTTCGAGGCGAAGCGTCTCCTCGTGCTCGCCTTGGAGATATTTGCGGAATGGCAGGTGATCCGTATCGCAGGTGGCTTCCAACCGGTTGCCCTTAGTTTGGCGGACGTAACTCTGGGATTGCCGTGTGCCCTTATCACCGTACGTACTATACGCAGGTAATCCATTAACTTGATGATGGATGAACAAGCGAGTGAGTCAATTGCTCGAAAAAAATGGAAAGAGGGAAATAGAGCGAGAATAGCATTTATTAATATAATATAAAAATTCTGTGATAGTACATCATCATTTTTTAATTTTTTCTTCTCTGATAAACAAGTCGAAATATAAAAAAGATAAGTTATAAAGATTGCAATATCTTTGACTTGTATCGAATACGGAAAGAACGTTTTTATTAAAATACAGATAAGAAAATAATTATGTTGGAATTCATTAAAGTAATTACATTGTACTGAAAAAAGGATTTAACTATTAGCAAATTCCAACGTAATTATTTTCAGTTCTGTATTTCACCAAATCGTTGTATCACTGAAGAAAAATCAGAAAAACAATGTCATATTGTCATAAAAATTTACTATTAATTATTATATTATTAATTATATAACAACACAATTAATTACATTATTTTTTTTTATTCCAATTCTCTCTATGATTTGATTAAATGGATGCATTCTTGCAGGCGCAAATCAAATTTTCATCCAAAGACTACGGAGATGCTGAAGTGTCTTTTTATAATGATAATTGTGTGTACCGTCATGAATACGACTACATTAGCTTTGATAGGATACCACATCAGTGTAAGACAAGAAACTTTAATCAATATCTTCAACGCTTCCATGCATCTGTACGCCACTACTGCGTCGTATAAATACGCAATCGACGAGATCCAATTCGTGTTACAATGTTGCGGTCACTCCTCTTATACCGATTGGTTTCTCTTCGACTGGCAGGTAACCCTTCAATATTGTATCTACCTGTCCGATTGCAGATATCGAAATCATCTTAGAAAATGTTTGCCGAGTGACAATAAATAAACATTACGTTAACAGTATTGTCCCTATAAGCGTTACAATATTTTTAATATATCATTAAAAATTAATATAATGTTAAAATAATATTTCGAGATTATAATATTTTTTAAAGTTATAGGAATATTCTAATAATATTATATGCCCGCTTTATATAATATTCGTAGTATATTATTTCGATATCCGTGGAATATTATGAAAATGTTGTACAAATAGTATTTTTGTTTAAAAATTAATGCAAATTATTATGCATAAAATATTCATAAACTTTATATAATTATTACGTTTAAAAGTTATAATATTACAGATAAATTAAAATATTAAAGTAAATAATATTATTTACTTCTCGTATAATATTATCAAGAGTGTACATACTTTTTATTAATATTAAATAATATTTTATTTTTATAATAAATAATATCTATATAAATAATATTGTAGCGCTTTTAAAAGTATAATCTGTTTGCCACAATTTACCTTTAATATTATCCACTTCTTATTTAATTTATTTTTTAAAATGGAAAAATTTTGTTGATAATTCTATATTTACAATAACTCCGACATTTTGTAATTTATTATCTCTTTCTTATTATATTTCCGATAATAATTTTTTTTTAGATAAAGAGTTTTCCTTTTCGATAAAAAGATAAAAGAGATCAATAAAAATATGTCTCTGTAATTCATTTTCGAGAAGAAAGTAGATTACGCGTCTCGAGAGGAAATGGCGGAACAAGATAGAATTTCAGACGAAGACTACAGAAATCTCGGAGTTCCTTTTAGCTGCTGCAATTTGCGCGCTGTGGCACCTTGTATGCACTTAGAAATGACGGATGACAAAACGATAAACGTTAACGGCTGCGCGGAAGTCATCAGTCCTATTCTTCTCAGAATCGTCATAGTCGCTTACATTATGACCATCACTGTGATTGTTATACAAATGCTATTAGCCTTTTCAATTTTTAGAGTACGTTATCTTGCATAATATGTGCCAGGCGCTCTTAAAATAAAAGTTACATAGCAATGATTATTGTCGATATATTATTGATTCCTCAATAAAATAAATTTATTTTACAATAACTTACAAAAAACTCAATTATTGCGAAATGTAAAACGATAGACATTCTTTTATTATTGGATAAAAGATACTTTCTAACTTGTTTATTTATTTTTCTATAAGGTTCTTATTTTTAGTTTTTGATTAAGAAAAAACTTTTCTCTACGCTCGTAATCAAATAACCTTTCTTTCTGATATTCTATTATCACAGATGGCCTACAGATTTGTTCCCCTGCCAGCGTCCTTTCCGCGGGTAAGATGTTCCGCTGCGCCATTTTCTATTACGAACACATCGTCAAGGACCTACGTGCCACGACTTTTTTCATTCAAGAAGTATGCTTGGCACAGAAGACCGAGCATGCACTATTGTCCGTTAACGACTAAAGACACTTTCATCAAGGAAACCCGGAAAATTAGACCGCCTAAGGCCAGATGCAGATATTCTATTTTGAATCACGGAAATCGGTAAGTGGAAGCTCATTTAACATAAATAGAGAGAGCGAGAGAGAGAGAGAGAGACAGAGTGACTCAATTGCTTTGAATTTTTTGAACTAAATAACTTCTTTTAACGCTCTTTTATATGCATTTGCGTTTTGTAATTATTTTTTAGTATTTCAACGACAATTAAGTCAAATATTAAATTAACTATAATTTAAAAACACAAATTTCTAAAATATTTAGGAAAATCTTTTAGTTTAAAATTTAATAAAAATGCAATGTGTAATAACAAATAAAATATTATAATATATAATAAGATCTCATAGTAAAGATGATTTTTGGTATCAATGGAAACCATATTTTTAATTTTTTGATTGATAAAAACTGCTTTTCTTTTAAAAAATACAAATCGGTATGTATTAACACACTCAAATACAATAATTTGCCACAATGTGTACAAACTTTTAATATCTAACCTTTTAATATTTATTTAAAAAAAAGAACATAGGTTATGAATCTTAATGTAAAATATAAATCGTTATTTACGATTGTAATAATTATAATGATAATACTTATCATTGTAATTTTTTTTATTGTTTAATGTGTTTAACAATTCAAATCTTTGTATGTATACATACAAACATTTGTATATATACATACATTCACAGTTTTAAACAAAATACTGGGAACTGGTTTGCGAATACGTTCTAATATTGTTCAGCCTGTGAAAAGAGTGTCGATTGAATTTGAACCAAATTGTAAATTAAAAGCGACGTGTGTTATTTTGTGTGTCAAAAATGTCGACTATATTCTTAAAAGAAAAGCAGCTAAAACTGCCATTTAAATATGCAAAAGTAACTATGGTGTTTTGCTTAATAGTACATGTGATGTGGCTAAGATTAAACCGAGCGTTCACGAAGAGCATAGAATATCCATGGAATGTCTTCGTAATAAATGTGCGCGTTGAAGCCACTTTGCACTAACGAACCGTAGATCTTCGAAACGATTAAAGCGACGGCTGTCTTTCGGACAAACGCGTATTAACGATTGCAAAACGCTAATTGCTACGATTAGAGGTAAGTTGTGTCACTAGCTAGGCAATGAGTAATGTCGTGGGAGACGAGTAAATTTTCTGGTTTAAAAACATCGAGACATTCGGAATTCAGTGTAGTATAAATCATCGAACGGCAACGAAGACTAGAGATGTCAATTTCGTCGTAAACGTAACTCAAACTTGTTATTTTACTACTTCAGTTTTACATGCGCAACTTTATGTATATTATTTAAGGTATTGCAATATTTTTTAATGACAAATTAAATCAAATGAATTCATTACAAATAATTAAGTGACTTTCATCTTCCTTGTGATATTCAACAATTGTTGATTTTTTGTATCAAATATTTTGACATCTGTAAACTGACGCAGTAATTTCAAGACTGCAGGCGTGATTTTAAAGCCGTTCGCGGTATTTGATACGCGTTAATCCCGCGTGCTCCTTTCCGTGCTTCTTCTGTAGACCAACGACTGTAATAGAACTGGTGACGTTCCATGAGTGAACTCGTGTTCCTCTTATTGCATTTCATCAGCACTTTCGCAGGCTGAAAATACAGTCCTGGATGAACCCGAAAGGTCCCCCGAACGAGGTTTATAGTTCAGGAGATGAGAACACTCGACTAACTTGACGCTTGATTATTCGAGAAATAAATATCAATTTCAATCTATTTAAGATTTAGGTTGCACATACTTTATAATTTTTTTGTGTGAAACTAAACACGCGTATGAAACTAAACACACGATGCGCAATAGATATTATGAAAATAATAACAAAACGTTAGTGTTTTGCAACGGACTTTCAGCGCGTTTTAAAGAAACAAACAGAAGCCGATTATTTGTATGTTGATCTCGCACAGATTGTCTCTTCTTAATTTTTTACTTTACGGTTAATACATTTTAATAAAATGTATAAAATTAAAAATCAATAATTTTATAATTAAATCGATAATAGGTGATTACATTGTTTATACAAATTAACCACAGACTATTATAAATATTATAAAACAAATAACATGTAATACGAGTAATTTAATTACATGTTCATATATATACAGGGTGATTATTAATGACTGTTTCCACGTTTTACCATAGGAGCATGATTTACCGACGGACACGTATTTCTAACATATTATTATATTAGAAATTACAAATGCGTGCTCCTATGGTAAAAAGTACATAAATTACTGTTCCATCTATTTGTACAAATGCGCTTTCTTTAATAATATCTTCTAAAATGTAATTCGCAAAAGCTATTTTTCAAAATTTTTATATTACTAGCATACATTATCTTGTGCCAAGAAAGAAACATTATTTCATTCTATAAAATAAATTAAAGTTTTACTTTTAATTAACATATACATTTTTAATATATATTTGTTAATATGTACAAAAAAATTTGTTTACACACTTCTTAAAATTTGAATATTTACTGTGTGAGGTGTAAATGAACTTTTTCTTTCTAATCCTTTTCTCTCTCGCCTAGAGTTAAAGCCATCCATGCAACAAGCCATTTTATTTAATAAATATATTATTTATATTAGAAATTAAAAATACAAATTATATTTTTGTATATCAACACGCAATGTAACAGATTATATGTATATACTGATCATGATTTATTTCATGATACTGATTCAATACAGCGACGCTATGATCCAAATTATTCCGTTCAACGAACCCGGAACATTTTTTGTGATCAACTTTTTTCTCCCCAGCCTATGCAGTTACCTCTCCTTAATCTTACTTCATGGTCACAAGTAACATTTGCTTGCTAATATTTCAACTTTTTTCTCAGTGTAATATAATTGGTTTATACATTTAGATACGGCAATACCAAAAACCATTAATATTGCGCTTAATTATTTAGAAATAAGATTTAAAAATAAGATAAATTATATGTAAACGTGAGTTAAGATAAAGTTGACTTAATTTTAAATTTACTTATATAAAAGGTAAAATTGCATCGTTTTACCTAACTAATTTTAAGATTATATCACTGTTGAACAAAACAAGAATGTAAAAACAATATATTTTTATTTATAAATCTTTATTTCTTAAAAACCAGAGTTCTTCAAATAATTCAATGTAACAAAAAACGTTCCTCTGCAAAAATAAATCGTAACTTGGAGTTTGAAGCTACAGACAATTACTCAAATTACAGTTACTAATATTAACTCTATACATAGTAATTGTGATTTGATATTTAATTGAATCAAACTTCGTTTTCATACATAATACAACATTTTTTCAATGCAGATAGCGACAAACATTGTCAATCATATTAAAGAACTTTATAAAAATTGTAAAGCCACTTTTTCTATTAAACGCAGTCATTATTATAATCATATTTTTGCGCTTCGACTATACGAGATCGGACGAGATCGTTATCGATAGAAACGATAATCGCTCGTAAATCCAAATCCGCCGATGCAAAAATAATAAAACCCTCATTATCTCGATGTCTCAGAATCAGCTGTGGCACCAGATCCGCTTTAAACAAATAAACGCATGCGTTCGATCGCACAAAAATGATCCACAGATTTTCCGCGCACCGTCATCGACGGCGTTCGCCGCGGGGATTCGGGAGCGCGCGGAAGCGTTCGGGAGCACTCGGCGGCGATCGGGAGTCGTCGGCAGTCGTCGGGAGCGCGCGGAACGCTCGACGATCGGGAGAAAACGGTCGGCGCAGTCGCGCGCTCGGCAGTTCGCGACCAACCGCGCGACGATACGGCGAACACGATTAGGCGGGGGAAACGGCACGGTAGTGGCGCGCCGACCAACGCCGACAGTCATCGCCGAGTGATAGCTATTCCAAACCGCCATCCATCTCGCCATCGTAGCATGTGCCCACTAGTCCGGAGCCACGTACGTCGCTTACCGCATCGCGAGCCGCACAATAAACTCGTCTCCTACGGCTACCGTTAGGGCAGCCATATTCCCCCGCGGCTCTTTCGCTTTTCGCGTATGTGACACGGGAAAACGGAGTCTCTTCGGAGTCATCCTTTTAAATCGCGCCCGCCATTCCGATTCACCGGGGATCGTGCGTGTGCACGGTGGTAGTATGATCTTCTCTTGGATATTCTAGTGAGTCCGTGTGGTGAGCGCCTTATACCGGGTGGCCGAGTCGACCGCGCGCGAAGTGTAAAGTGAGCGACGTATCTTTTTTTTTTTGCTGTCGCTCTCGCTGCGGCGGACGGAAAAAAGAGAAAGAAGGAGAGAGGGAGAGAGAGAGAAAGTCGAGAGCGGTCGGTCTGCGACGACGAGAACATTGGAGCAGAGGGATAGATAGAGAAGGAGACGGGGGAAGGAAGCGAAAGGAGGGAGCGATCCAGTGTAAGAGGAATCTCGACCGATTTCCAAGGAGACTCCGGCTGTCAGGATGAGTTACTGCACCAGCGCGCCCATGGTCACGCACACTTGCGAGACTCTCCTCAGCAAGTGCGAAATCCCGATCATCGACCTCGAACACATGGGTGAGTAGCTTTTTTGGATCTGCACGTCTGCACGTCTGCGTCTGCTGCATCTCGACCGATCGCGTGCGCACGCGCCGCCGCGAGACGCGGCCGTTGACGGCCGTGATTTTGCGGGAAACGGCGAAATTTCGAAATTGTGTTTACGAACGCACGCGTGGCGGCGACGGCGGCGATGGACGTTTCCCGCCAGTCTTCTGCTGTATGAATAAAACGTCGAATCGCGGCAGATGTTTAGATATTGAGCAAAAGTATCGAATATATTTGTCAATTGAAAAATTATTTTTATTTATCTGAATGAACAGACATTACATCGAACATAAATTGAATAGTAAACAAAAAGGACTACAAAATTATAATAAAATTGCAAATTTTTTAATGCACGATTCCCTAACTGAATAAAACAATGTTATATATGTATATAATTAAAAATAACGAAAACTTAAAATTATTAATTTGTAATGTAATTATCATTTATTAAAAATATTTATCTAAATTAAAAATGAATATATATGCTTATATATATAGTTAAAAAATATATATTCGATTTTGTATTCAGGATTTTTTATTCGATAAGTTTATATTAATTTAGAAAAAATATTAAATATTCGAAATATTATTGAATGGCGATAAACATGTTTAGAGGAGTTCACTAGGCGAGATGGAGTCGTCTCTTCAGCGTGCAAGAGAGATTTCGTTGCTGGTGTCGCAAGTCGGTCATAGGTCGGCACGATGACGAAATGTCACGGCGTGACAAAACTACTGACGTACGTACCTTGGAATCGCGTTCGAAATTTCAGCTCGGAAAACGTCTTTCGTTTGTCTTCCCCTCGGACGAACGGTGATTCGAAAATCTATTTGGGAATCGTGTTGTTCCGAGAAGTCACCGAAATTTCCAAAATTCAATCATATACTCGTACATGAGTTTTATAAATTCGAAACTAATAACTTGCGAATATTATTTACTCTCATTAATGTTGATAACGGTAAATTTTTAATTTTATTATTCGTGAGGCAAAATATTGTAAAACACTGCACATTAAAAAAAAGCTGAAATATTTGGAAGCAAATGTTACTT
Source organism: Solenopsis invicta (assembly GCF_016802725.1). Lineage (NCBI taxonomy): Eukaryota > Metazoa > Arthropoda > Insecta > Hymenoptera > Formicidae > Solenopsis > Solenopsis invicta. The sequence goes on from NC_052664.1 coordinate 18,065,003, forward strand.
GTGATGACAGAAAAAATATACATTTCTATAAAATATGTATCATTTCGATGAAATATATTTTATTTTTCTTAATTAGTTTATTTGGTAGGAATAAAATTTTATTCTGTCGTATGTAAATAAAGATTTATTTTAATAAAATAAATTTATATCTTACAAATAAATTTTTAAGTATCTTTTTTTCTCATTGTCAGTGAAAGATACGTAAAAATTTATTTGTGGGATATAAATTTTTTTTCTCTGAGATAAATCTTGATTTAAATGCGGCGGAACAAAATTTTATTCCTAGCAAATGAATTCCTAGCAATTAATAAAAAAAAAATATGAGATGTATTTCACAGAAACGTATATTTCGTCATCACAATCACATTTTTTTATAAGCATTAAATGTCGAAGAAAATGTCACAAGTAGTGCTAAAAAGCGACCGAATAGTTCGCACAGATCGATTTTCTACCGTCAAATTCTTCGAATTAAAAACATCTCTGGACTGTTTAAACTCATTTCAGATCCAGAAGTTCGAAATTATAATTTAAATCCCATTTTTTGACATATTAATGATTGCGTTCATCAAAAAAGCAGTTTTGAAACTATAAGATTCTTTAATACGATTGTTGTTTTTTTTTTGGTACTTATCAGATCTGAATGTATGAACCAATCATATTAAAGAATCTTACTTAATTGCCAAACTGCTTTTTATGCTGAACGCAGCCATTAATATGTCAAAAAAGTTTAAGAGGTTTAAACGATTATAACTTTAAACTTTTGTTAATTTAAAGTAAGTTCAAACAGCCCAAATGTAATTTCAATTCGAAGGTGACAGTGCGAATCTCAAGGTCCAACCTTGAGATTCGCGCTGTCCGAACTATTCGATCACCTGACATTTCCAAGAACTACTCGTGACGTTTTCTTCGAAATTTATGGTTTATAAAAAAAATTTATTGTGATGGCGAAATATACGTTTCTGTGAAAAAAATATATTTTATTTTTCTTATTAACTGCTAGAAATTTAATTGCTTCTTCTGCTGAAAACGATGCAGTCATTGTCAAAAGAAAAAAAAAGAGATTCGTGAGAAACTGCTCTTTTATTTCCAACACACACTGCGTTTCCAATGTCCTTTACTATCCAAACTTCGCATAACAAATTGACATTGAGCTTTGTATCCACGATGCTAAAAATTGGGCTGAGATGGTTTCGGAAAGAAAGAAGGAATTAATCAGTCGCATTTGAATATTTTGACTAACTAACTAATGTAATTCGTTGATTCTCTCTCTCTCTCTCTCTCTCTGTCTGACAATGAGATCTAGAACCGATTTCTAGGATCGTGGATAGAAAACCTCAGAAATCCTAATCTTAATTTGTTTTATTTCAAACTGTTCGAAATATTCGAACTAGAGTTTTTATAACAAGAGTGAATAAACCACCGCCATATATAGCCAAAATAACATTAAAACCGATTTGATAATTGATTTTATCATATTAGGTAAATAATGTAGGAAAAAGAAATAAATATCAATTAATAATTATTAATTAATTGAGAAGAGATGTTTATCAATTAATAATCACTTAATATACTGGCAGATATTAATTTAAATATACTATCCATGCAGCACATAATATTTATAAAAGATTTAAAAAATATTAATAGTTATGTAAACATTTTATAAATATATATAAAAATATTTGATAAATATTTTGTCATCTTAGATTGAACAAATCGCAAAGATTTATCATAAATATCAAATAAAAATATTTATAAAATATGTAGTTTATTTTAGTAACATGTTGAATAAGAATTTTATGATTTTTTTTATATAAAATATTAAAAAATATCTATTATAAAATATTTATAAATAATTATCATAAATATTGTCTGCTCTCTGCAATATACATATAACGTTATATACAAAATACAATATTAAACGGCATAGGCTGTTTTGTATTAAATATAACTATTGTTTTTATAATTTATGTTTGAAATTCGCGGTTGCTTAGCTGTTATATGTGACGTATTTATAGGCAATCAATAAAAAATCATTATCGCACTGGTTTAGCTCTTATTACAGAAACTTAAATTTGAACTGAATCCTTCTTTTTCTTACTTTGATCAAATATACGGTATGTTTTTTTATCTGCACTTTAATCACAAGTAACATTCACTTGCTAACATTTCGATTTTTTTTTCTTAGAAACATTCACTAATCAAATTGAAATTAATCTCTACGTGGCAGCAATATTCGTCCAAAGTATCTCCTAATCTTGAGAGTTTGAAATTACTTTATTCTTTTCTCCTTCGCTAATGAGTTTCACGATCGCGGAAAAACATTTCGCACGTGCGAAAAAGTTGCTTTATCTTACTATTGAGAAGATACATATCTTCATTATCGAACCTTGATTCAATTTACTTTCATTTATCACTGCCATTATCTGCCGGGAGACTTTAACAAGTCATTCAATTGCTGGGATATCGCATCGTAGAACATACTTATACTTATAATAATAAAATCTTAATCTTTCCTCTCGGAGCTCTCGACTTTTTAGCTTGAATTATGTCTGCCATTTGGTGTGGCAAAAATCAGTTTTTCCGTAAATAAGAACATCAATATCAGCCGTTGGGTCAGACGTAGGCGATATATACGAGTGCATAAAGCGTAGCAAAAATAAATGGCGTTTATTTATTGCTGTGTCTAAGAGAAGCTCCAGTAAACAAGTTTTCTAGCGCCTTTGAACACTTTACCCACTCCAGACTATGACGTACGTCGTTTGTACAATCTTATAATTATTTTCAAGCTGTTTCAACATTTTTATCAAACTGGAATTCTACAGGAAAAAAAAAAACAATTTTGCTGAAATACGAATCTGAAAATCATTATGTTAAAACATTTACTTAAACAATTGTATCGAATGTTTAACTTGGTTGTTATAATATTAAAACTGTTTGCAGCAACATTATTATGACCTACTATACCCAGAAGAAAGTTATGTTTAAATTGATGAAATCGTTTTTTCAACTTGGTTTTTTTCTTAAGTTGAAGTGAAAATAACTTTGAGAAAAATAAAAATTTATTTAATTTCAAGAAATGACACGTCATTAAAGTCTTTTTAAAGTAAATAAATTATTTGTTTATATTATTTAATTTAAACAAATAGTTTTTTACTTCAAAGAAAATATTGACAAAAATTTGAAAAATAATTTAGTTGTGCTGTTTTTAAAAATATATTTCTTACATTAAAAAAAAAGCGTTGCGCAACCAAATTTGTTTCTTCAATTTTAATAAAAAGAATAATTAAAAAATGTCTTCAAATTAAAGAAGCTTTTCTTCTATCGTGTAGCAAATTTCTTTGATTCAAACAAATAAGTTTGGACTCAAAGAAACTGTCCTCTGAATGTAAATAATTATATTGTTGGCTCAACACAAAATTATTTTTTTATCTACATCTAGTTAAATATTTAGATCTTGCAGTAAAATTGTTCTTTTCGCGTATTTATATTTTATGATTCTGTTTTGAAAAGAAGTAGCTACGATTGGAAGTAGCTACGATTGGAAGTAGCTACGATATCTTAATGGATTGTTAAATATTTCCGGTTATTCAAATGAATTTTAACGGACAAATAATAGTGCTTTGCTTTATCACTCTAGTGCTTTTACATTAGCATGTAGAGATACTAGATGAATAAAGTAAAATATCGTTACCCGTCCATTAAAATTCATTTAATCATCACGATCTTTTTTTATTTTTTTATATTCGTGACCCTTGTCTATTTTTATCTTGTCTATTTCTGTTGTAGACTAATTTTAACTCTGTTTAACTTACTTTTTATCTTTTCCTACTTCTAAAAAGATTCGGAAAAAAAGTAAAAAGTAAGTTAAATCAGGATTAAAAAATTTGTCTACATTGACAAAAAAAGATCACGAAAAGAAAAATCAAAGCAAATCGTTTGTGTTATCACAAGATTCCGGTGTTTTTAAGGCATACTTTCTTCTTTGGGACAAAGTATGCATTAAAAACATCTTTCACCTTTTAGGCGAAAGATAAATTTTAAGCAATGTGACGAACAGTTGTTCTCTCGTGCGGATCACACGGGCGGCGCATGATAGTAAGGTATCAGCGGGAGCAGGACACCCTGTATAAACGTTCGAGGGCGCCAAGGGAGGGGCCCTTCTTTGTGAGAAAGAAGCCTGCCTTTAAAGATATGTAAATTGCATCATGCATGTCTCACTTTTCCATTTACAACATGAGTGATGCCTTTGAAAACACCGCTATTTATACTTATATTATAAATTCCTAATTCTAAACATTTCAATGTTCCATCCTTTACAACTCTGCCATAGACAAGAAACTATACGACTCCTCCCCCCCCTTAAATTTTCATTCTTGTTTACGTTTTAAGCTACCACTTTTATTTGAATTATCTCCATTTTGAAATTCTACAAATAATATTTCTACTTTTTTTCGAAATACGTTCTTTTTTGTTTTCACGATTTACTGACGTCGGCGTTTGTTTGGGCAAAGCACCGGTGTTACCTGGCTGTATGGGCAGCTTTACTGATTACAATTTTTCAGACGACCACTATAAATACAGCTATTTAAATTTCATGTTTACTGACTCTAATTTTTTCCTTCTACCGTCTTTCCTTTATTCCATTTATCGTTTTACTACATTTCTTAGCTTGTTCAATCATCGCTATTGCCTCTTACTGATGTAATTTATTAAAAACTTGATTTAATTAATTGTGATTCTTCCAAACTCACATTTTTGTATGATTGATTAACTTGTGTCTAAGCATTCGTTTATTTCAACATAACTTTCTTAATATTTACATACTATTTGGTACTTTATTTGTTTCATTGGTTGTTCAAGCACTTTTTTGTTGAACATTTGCATTTACATACTCTTTTGCTGTTTATTATGGAAATTGATTGCTCTGTGGCGTATCAGCGCTGCATTCAAATATTGATCGACTCTGATCGTTCATAATCTGGGAAAACAAGATTAATCGATTAATTTGCGTAAATATTGTGCCAAGCTGCTAAAATATCGATGTCGGTTATTTGTGCGACGATAACTGTATAGTTTGAGTAATTATCTTTCAATGGTGCACCGCGAGATTTGAACGTAACGTAACGTTACTTCCTCGCGATTGCATATTCTTTTCTTGTATTTGCATGCTATGTATTGTAATGCGCTTTATGAGAGGCACCTGCAACGCGAAACATTTCTATTAAGCGACGAGAGAGTCCTTGAGCGGAAAAAATCGTTTCCTTTCTTTCCTTGTTGCGACTTGCCGTTAATGGTCAGCGCGGTGAATATACGTAAGTAGCATGTAAAGTCGCGTACACAGTTGAGCAAACATCCGACCAGTTGACGTGAGACCCTGTTCCACGAAGTGAGTATGTTAAATGAGAGAATAGAGCGATCCATTCAGAAATGTTTTTGAAGATATCTAATTATTGTTAATGTTATCGGAATAAATCTCTCGTCTCTACATAATAATCTAGAAATTATCTTCTAAACAATCCGGGGATTCACTAGGGGAACTCCAGAAGTATTCATCGAGTTTTTCGATGCCAATTTTTTTATGATTCTGAGCCAAAGAAAATATTTTTGTTGCGACATTCAACATGCGGCTTTGTTTTCGAGTTATAAATTTTTTTAAATCCAAAGAATTGGACGATCACTCTGTTTTCCACTTCAGTTTTTATTTATACTATAGAGATTTATTGAAAAACACTAAATTTGCTATAATATTTAACTAAAATATCGGCACAGCGAAATACTGATCTGCGAAAAACATCACTGGTTTATATGCATTAATTGTTATTACAAAAAATTGTATATCCCGAAAAAAGCTTCTTCGATTTAAAAGAAATTTATTTGAATTAAAAAAAATGTGTGCATATGCAATGGTTAAAGAAAATTTTCTTTGATTTAATGACATTTTTTGATTGTTCTTTTTATTAGAATTAAAGAAAGTTTGGTTGTGCAACGCATTATTTTATGAAAGAAATATATTTTTGAAATCAGAACAATTAAATTATTTCTTACATTTCTGTCAGTTACTTTCTTTAAATTAAAAAATTATTTGTTTAAATTAAGAAATAATTTGAACAATTAATTTATTTACTTTGAAATAGGCTAATAATGTTATTTCTTGAGATCAAATTTTTATTTTCCTCAGAGGTATTTTCACTTCAACTTAAAAAAATCAAAGAAACGATTTCATCAATTTTTAACATAACTTCTCTGGGAGTATATTACGGTATCAATATTCAAATAGTTTGAAAGAAGTAACAAACATATATTAAAGAAAAAAGAAAAGTTGCCAAACCTCGAATACGAAGCGATTCGTCGGAACGATCGTTCAATTTTTCGGATTTTCAAAAATTTATAACTCGAAAATAAAGCCGCATGTTAATAAACGCTGCTACACGTATATTTTTTTTGTCAAGAATCATCAAAAAAATTGGCATCAAAAAACTCAACGAACACTTTCGGAATTCCCCTTGTCAGCCGACAAAGAACTTCTAAATACCATTCTGTGTGCGACACTAATCAAAGTTCTAAGTCGGTCACCGTGATAGGATATTTAAACCGGATATCTGACCTAAAAGTAACGACCTACTCTCTTTCGCTTAATAAGAGCCAAATTTCGTGACGCTGCGCGCCGCGATTAGCAGTCTACAATTATTAAATTATATAAGGGCAACGCCAACATTCGCACATCTGTTGCAACAACGTCTCTTCGCCATTTGAAGATCATGTGTGCTATCCAACCAGCGCTTGCATGTCATTGATCACATATATAGTATACTCTAACGGTTTTAAGTCATAGATACATCTAGGTATACCAAGCCGGTAATTCCCTTCCCTTATATAAGAAATTATAAATTTCTATGTACCCTGGCGGAAAAAATTCTACGAGATTCTACATAAATTTAAGAAATGCTGCAGAAATCTACAAAAAATGCTAGAATTGGAATATTTTTGTTAATTTTAATTAATAAATACATATATTTCTACATGCAAAAAGAAATATTTTTACGAAAAAAAATAATTTCTACAAAATTCGACTTTTAGTAGAACTTGATACTCATTCATAGAAATTTTTTCCGCTAGGGTAAGCTATTACTTAGAAATGTATAGATGTTGTTCGTTGTAGTTTCACCGACAGATTTATAGAAATCGCAAAAATGACGCACTACAAGAATACAAAAATTTAAAAAAAAGTATTCGAATTTTAGTATTTTTCATGTAGATTTTTTTTTAGCATTTCTTAAATTTGTGTGGAATTTTGTAAAATCTTTTTTGCCAGACGGCACGAAAAATATTTGCACTTTTACTTCGAATTTTGGCTAGCAAGTACTTTCGAATACTTTCGTAGCTCTCGAATAAATTTTGCAGTAACTGTTTGTTCATTTATTCGTGGAAAGGAGAGACGTATTTCTTTCTTTTTATCTTTCAACCACACTCGAAGTCTTCGATTGGCTCATCGTCGTGCGTGCTCTATCGTTTGCAGCTTATTGGCAAAAGTCTTGCTATTGTCGCCGCACGAAGTGGAACACGCGTGTGTATTCGTGTCGTCTTAACGTGCTCGAACTTAACACGCGGTTTAAATAGCATGTAACACGGCGTTGTACAGTCGCGGCCAATGAAACGTCTCGCGCGCCTTTGCGTCTGCATGGCAGAGCTGAATCACGATATAAGTATTTGCTGAATGTAGAAAATGATGGTTCACGTGATGCGTCTCGGTTCGATCTCGTCCTCCGCGCGTCTTCCATATGACCAACTGCTACCTTTCATGTTTTACTGAAAGGCGCGAAATATCACCGGGACGTTAAATCTTTCTCCAGAAATGGAAAGCCTTTGAGTCCTTTTTGAGACAGTGGAATTATGTGAGGTAATAGACTTGCCCTTTTTTGTGTAGAGTTTCTTGCACAATTCATCACCTTTTCTTTTTTTCTCTCCAATGTAAAAAGGAAAAGAGAAAAGATGAACCATGCAAGATAAGTTAAAAAAATACAGGCCTAATATGTTCTTAAGGAGATATTGTCAAGTGGCCTGAATCCTATACATTTTTTTTTTCTTTTGACCAGATGAATGTACCGAAGTAAAATTTTAAGTGACATGTTTCAATTAAACAAATAATTTGAACAAATAATTTTTATTTTAAAACGACTTTAATAATGTGTTATTGTGTTAAAAAAGGTCAAGTTAAAAATAGAAAAAACAATTTCATCAATTTTAACATAACTTTTCTCTGGGTGTTTTGTGTATATGAGGTTGTGTATACTAGTGATTGTGTATACTAGTGAAATTTGTATATATGAGGAGTAAAAAAATATTTTTTTTATTGTAATATTATTGATATAAGTCTATGAATACTTATACCATATAGCGAAAGTATAGTTTATTACTCAGATATACTCGTCGTTTTGCAAGTGATAATTAGACTTCCTTTCATCCAATCGGTGCAGACTTTATCGCAAATTATGCAGAATACTTTCAGTTATCGTATGAGCTAGGATAAAAAACAACATAAAAAAGAATTAAAATTAAACGAAATGAATATTAATAATTAAAAAATCGATTTTTCTGTAAAAAAATTAGTGTAAAAAAAAACCTAATATCCCAGAGAAAGTTTTCATAGATTTGTCTTTAGTTTATACAATAATCAGATGTATAAACAATATTGGTTTAAAATTTCAAGTCGATATGATGCTTAGTTTTTTATTGAGATATTATTGCAAAAAGTTGAAAAATCAAGTTTTTAAAAAAATGCATCTAAAGTTTGAAAACAATTTTCATACTGATTATTTATGCTTACATTTAGAAACCTGGACTATAAAAACAGGTTTACTGTATTTTCTTCAACCTGCTTTATTTTTTTAAGATTACTACCAGAGTCAGAACGTGTATGAGCATGTCTAGATAATAGAATGAAATTGGGTATATCATTTTGTTTTCATGTGCCGCTCGACGTTATTAGAATTAGTCACAAAAATATAAGTACTTTTGAAAAATGCAATAAAAAATGGATTTTTTGATCTTCCAGGCCTTTTAAAAAATTAAAAAGAATGAACTGTAAAATTTAACGTCATAAATGTCGACAGTCGAATTGTTGATTTTTTTACTTATGTATAGGGATAGAAATTGAAACTTTTTTTTCTTTTGTTTCTTATGATTTGTGCACAATTCACGTCTTTTAATTTGACATAATTTGTCAGTGTGCATAATTTACATAATATTTTAACATATTATAAATTGATATTAAGTTTAGCTTACGAAACTTGTTTCTTCTTTGCTTTTAGATAATTTAATACGAAAAGATCTTGTATATGATTTCTGCTTTATCTTTTTCTTTCTTTATCTTTTTCTGCATATTTGTTTGTTCACTATTTAACTCTCACGCGTCACGTATGTACGTGAAAGCTAATGACCATGCTAGTTGAATTTACGAATTTTTCATGCTACAGTCACTTAAAGACTTCCAGAATTCGCGACAACGGGGGGTAATGTTGGCAAGTTGAAACGTGAGACATCAGAATGTATATGCTGGAAGTTACGGAATTATAACTACAAGCCACGTGTAAGCTTGCAAAGGTTTGTTGGTGTCTGGATGTCATAAATATGCATATGCGCATATTAAATATGAGACGGAATCAAGATATCTGTGAGAACCGCAAGTTTATTTTTACAATTCAGAATGTCAATGAGGCGAAATCAATGTATCCGTTCTAAACATAAGTCTGTCCGTTCGCAGTGCATTTCGCTGTTCTAAAAGTGCGTAATAAAAAGTCAAAGACACGCAGCAAATCCCCTTCTTTAAGACTCTTTCTCTTGTATTAATTTTAAACTTACGCTCTCACGATAAATATTAATCTTGAAACGAAATGAGTAAAAAAGATGCGCAAAAATTACAAAACATCCTGATATGGAATGACGTAGGAAGTTCGACATTGGCATCGTCGAATTGATAATAATACATTGAGATACAGGCGATTGCCACTTGTGTCGCAACCAACTTTGCACACGTACAGAGAATTGCAAATGCGTTAACGAAAACACGCGGAAGTTTGACTTTTACCGTTATGGCACGTGTCGTGAATAAAAGAAAAATTATATATTTCTTTTACTTACTACGTTCGTTTGACAGAGAATAAAATTTACAAATTTACTTGTAAGATATAAATTTATTTCACTAAAATAAATTATCTAAATACAGCGAAATAAAATTTTATTTTTAGAAAATAATGCAATTAATAAAAAAAAAACGAGACGTACTTTACGTTTCGTAATCAATCAATATTTCTTATAACCAAGCATTGAAGAAATCATATTTTGATTTTTTTTCTCAGTTTGAAAACACATTTGAGAGCCAGAGAATTTAAAAAAGTTTATTCGCAAAAAAAGAAAGAGCATCATCGTATTACAAATCTCGTTTGTGTGTTCATAAATGTACATACAAATCTGCAAGATATATTTACACGCGCATATCAAACGCATCATAAATTGAACATCATCGAATGACAAGATCTTTCCTTATCGCCTTTATATCGCTATATTGAAAAACTGCTTATCCTCTTGTTATGTAGATAAGTCTATGCGGTTTATGTATGTTTTCTGCATTTGCGCAGAACGCATGAAATAGACGTTTCCGTAAAAAGACGATTTTTCTAACTTTTTTCATAAAAATCACAGAACTTGTGAAGGAAATGTATTTAAACTTTATATATTTTTAATGAATTAATTTATTTACATGACGAATTCAATTATGAATTTGCGCGAGAAATTAAATTAGTAAGAATTAAATGATGTGACGTAGCTATTAATAGTGTATTATAGTAGTAGTAATATTTTTTTCTTTACCTATAACATATCTTTTAAGCATAAACTTTAGACGTAAAGCGCGTTTTTAAGTGATAAATTCAAAAGTGAATCTTATTTAGCGCTGGATCGTATTCGGCTCAGGTACCTTAGTAGTAATGAAAGCAGATGAGAATATATCAATTCCTAGAGTCACCTAGATCTAAAGAGTTCATCTGTGACTCTCACTAAGACCAGTTTTATTCAGGTTTAATACAGAGAGCTTGATCTTTACGTCTAACAGTCCCTAGGTTTCTTTAGACTTGACATACATACAGTCCTAAATTCTTAGGCTTATGCAGCCCTAGTTTCTTAGGCCTTACTACAGCCTTACTTCCTTGGGCCTGATACAGTCCCAGGTATCCTTGGCATAACCTTCGGAAAATATATGTAGGGTGGTCTTGGCAAAGGTACTCTCGATAGTCTGTCGTTGTCTTGCGCGTATGCGTGAGAAGTGACGATCATCACTTGATGTAGACATTAGTCTAAAAACATAATTATCTTACGAGTTAATTTTAATAACTAATATAACTAATGTAAAAAATGAGAAAAAGAAAGACGCAAGGTTATTAAAAATAATTTGTTATTCAAAATGATTAGGGTTTTGTGAATTTTGTGTGGGTAGTGCATTTAAAATACCATTAATTACAACCACACTAGGGGCCTAGTCTGCAACTCTTAACGGCATTGTCACTATTGTTATGCAGTTGTTGCGCAAGTATTTTATTTAGTAAAAAACTGCGTAATGACAACGTAACGATACCGACGCCGTCGTTAAGAGATACAGTATAGAAACTTTAAGAGTTTCGCTTTCCACCAGTATACATCTAGGTAAGATTTTAACTTTGCAAATTTTTTTTGTGGAAAAACGAAAAGAAATAAGTCGTATAAAAGTAACATAAAATAATGTTGTTGTTCAAATTATGTTTTAAAATACGCAAGACGGCTATATCTTGAAGACGACTCCACAGATTAACTTACAATTTGCAATTTTATTTATTTTTTTTTAAATATTAAAAACTAGTGTTTAACGTACGATTTTCTGTTTACAAAACTGCTGCATTTTTTAGAGCAGCCAAAAACTGAGCAAAAATTTATAGATAAAAGTCGCTATATTGACTTTGACCAGCTGTCATTTCGTTCAAATACAATATTTCGAAAAACGGGTATTTAAGCATTATCCATGTTTCAACTTTATAAAATATTATTTCGGTTTCTAATGAGTCCTGTGGGAACATGATCCTGATGATCACTGTAAACGCAGTTTTTCAAAGATAATTTAGAAAATTTAAGTAGCGATTATTTTATGTTACTTTTTAAAAAAAAATTTTAAACTCCAAATGGAGGAAAATATGATCTTTGCAATGAAACAAATAACTTCTCTATTTTTCTGTTTGTCAAAAAAATTTGCAAAGTTAGATCTTAATTTGACTCGTCTAACAAATATATGGTCTTTTAAGTAGGATTTGTTATTCTAGGAAAATATAAGAAATATTATGGATTATTTAAAAAATAAAAAATAAATTTTTGCATATATTAGCTATGCGTTTTGTAAAGCAACATTTGTACTACGATTTCCTATTATTTGAACATGTGTAATAACATTCAAATAGTTCTTATATCTTTAAATGGATCTGTGTATGTCATTTTATTTAAATATATTAACATATTGTTAACTTGCGCGTACTTTAAAGACTACAAGAATTCTGATAGTTGAGTTTTCGACCGCTAATTATTTAAATAGTTTTTAGATAATAAGTATACAAATGAGTTATGCGTAAGTATTACATAATGTTATGCATATAGATTATAAATGTACTGTACAGATATCGAAGAAATAAACATTTTATGAGTTTGTGTATGACAGTCAAGCTTATCTTTAGGATCGTGTACCGTTCTATTAAAATTGATTTTAAGAATTTTTCAATAAAATTTAGAACATAATGGTGTAATTACAAAAAATAAAAAAAAATTGAGAATTTATATTAATATTATTATATTAAATAAATTGTGAATTTAAACAAGATCTGTGTAAAATGAAATAAAAAATTACAATAATACATTGAATCAAATAAAAAATTTATAAATTAAAATGGCTGTCATAGATTAGATACTCCTTGTATTGTTTACTAAACAATCCAGATATCCAACAATAATACAAAATTTGTAATATTTGCCAATGTCGCACTTGCCAGTAGACTACATATCGTGCACCTTCGGAGTCGATGTCCGGTAACGGTATACCCGATCGTTATACTCTAGGCGAAAGTATCGGGGAGTCTGTCGCTACCAGGAGAAACTCCGACGAATATTTTCTCTGCGATTATATGTACACCCTAGAAACGGCTCCCCGTCTTTAGTTGCACTTGCAGGTATACCTCTTCTATGTTTGCTATGCAGAAGAATAGGCTACTGCTGTGGGAAAGTTTCTGTTTGTACTGAAATTAAAGATATGTTAAATATCGGCTTTATATCCCTTGTGCTGTTAACCCTTCAGTATCTTCAATGAATCATGTTTTCGAACATATTTTCAGCTGTCTTGCGTGCCAACTTGCGTACTTGGAAATTAAGAATGTTCAGTATTTGTTTTCAGAATTTAATAAAAATTTTACAAAGATAGTGTTTACAAGAAAGTGTTTTCACATATGGTTGGAGATTTATAAAAACATCCGATTTACTGTAAGAATAGAAAATTATAAGGATTTTAGCTTATAACGAATTTACATGTGACTTTATAGAAAATGTACAATATGATTGCGTTAATTTAAGTAACTATAATAGATAGAAAAAAATGATAAGAATTGATTTAAAATTTGAAAAAGTGTAGTTTATATATAGAAGAAATATTTGATTGAAGAATTTTGACCAAATGATTAAAAAATATTAAGAATGTACTGTAGCAAAATAGAGCAGCATTTTTGCTACAAAAATTATTATAAATCAAATTATTTATTGTTTTCTTCTTTGCAGTTTGGTTAAAAGGCTAAAATTTAGGCATTTGTGATCAAATTTTTTTGCTATATTGATTGAGAGAAAAAAAATAAATTTAAAAAGTCTTCAGTTTTTAAATTTCAATAATTTTTAGCTCGTATAGCCAGAACATCCTTAAATCAAATGATTTTAAAATAATTTTGTTATGGCTGCTGCAAACAGTTGAATATTATTGATTAGCGTAATTGTTGGTATAATAATTGTAGTTTTTATTGTACCTTTTTTTTTGGGAAGTAGGCCTCTCGATTCCAGCTTCAATAACTTATAAATTAAATAACAAAATGAAATGAATAATAGGCCGAATTAACGAGCGAATTTACAACTTTAATAGATTTTAAAATTTGTTACAATAATATATAAATATTAATCACGGAACGTGTTTCAATCTTACTTGATCCTCTTTAAACCGCCAAATACAATAACAATCAAGTTCATATGATGAAGCTGATATTACATATTTAAACCGTCAGGTTCTCAAGACACAAACTATAATCACATTTTTTTATGACAACCAAATAACCCTATTAGTATTAAGTAACATTCAAAATTATTTATTACACATGCGTTGAAATAAATATTATTGACAAGTGATGGCCAATATTTAAAATAAGAAGAAATTAAATTGATTGTTCAACTTTATCACTCATATTAAAGGAGGGAAAAAATTGAAAAATAAAGCTGTACTTTAATTTATCGAACTTCTTTTCTTTCAACAGATCAAAACATATTCGATAAACTCGTTTCTCATTGTTGCGATACGATTGTATACATTTCCACCACGTGGCGAGAGAGATAGATTCCATCGCATTAGACGTTTCGAAACATTTCTTTCGGAGCGTGACAGAAGGAATGTGGATGTTATAGATCGGTCGAATTACACATCACCAGCTGGCCGTTGCAGTTCGATCAGGATTAGACATCCGGAATCTATTATTAAAGGCCTACGTTTCTCTTATAGTTTCGCGATATTAATACGGCTTTGTCGGCGGCGGCTCTTTCGTCTTTCGCACGAGGTGATTTTGGCGTCGTGCCCGTGGCCGATGTATGCCTCGAGGACAGTGAAACGAAAGCAGTCCTTCTGCCGAGCTCGTCGTCATCGTTGCGTCTCGATGCTGCCAAAATAGCAAACAAAGTAGGAAGAGTGCTACGCCCTGCTGACGTCAAATTCACGGAGTACGCACGCCGGGGAATTTATTAGAGTATACAATCGTACCACATACCGTGTTCAACATTTTTTTAATCCTCCGAAACTGACGTCAAAATTTATAAGTTACTGGCGCTGGAATCGAGAGGCCTATTTGTATCGACTAATTAATTTCCAGGAACCAAAATGATATATCTTGTTTTAAAAAAGAATGAATACTGAGAATTTATTTTAACAATAAATCAAAATTTCAATAGACTTACTGTTGGGCCAATTGCCAAGGATTTGGAGGATTTTCCTCCTTTGGATTTTGTTAATTGTTACATGGAAAGAATAATTTTGCTGAAATGCAGATTTGAAAATAATTGTGTTGATTATTTAAAAAATTATATTAGACATTAGAAATTATATTAATATGGTTACTACAATGTCATAACTGTTTACAGCAACGTTATCATACTTGGGCGTTCTACATAATTATTTTGATGTCTTAACATAAAATTATTCTCTGATCTACATCTAGTTAAATTTTTAGATGCTGCGGTTTGTTCTTTTCGTGTATTACCACGGCAATATTTTTGAGAAACGATAAAAGTACTATAGATCTTTATATTTTCCTCTTCTAAAGATTTTTCTAAATTTTTTAGCCATCTAAAAAGTTCTCCATGATAATAACAAAATCTACATTAGAAGAAAGTCCCCCAACTTGACAACTCTGTCGGAAGATTAACAATGATTCTCAGATAGCAAGAGGCCGTTATTTGTCACTTTAATGTCAAAATGATGTTTTTGACGACATTTTGATGTCAAAATGACGACAAACAGCGTTAGTTTGTTACCTGGGATTGTATCAAGGAAGTGAATCTTAGCACACGATATATCAACCATGATATGTGAATATGACATAATTGCAATCATAAAATTAACTGGAATCGTGTGTAAGTGTAATAGAAGGCTGAACCTATCTAGTGGTTTCATTTTTTTACTCCATTATCACGATATCGGTCATAAAGAGTGATATATTACTTTTTTTGTTAATACAACAATTTCTTACGTTCAAATACTAATAAAAAAATTATATTGTATTAATCGTGGTAAAAGAAAATTATATAAAATATCGTGCGTCAGCATTAACGCAGAGACATCTTTTTTCTTATGTTGAAAAAATCTCTATGTATGAAGATTTATGTAAACAATAAAAAATCCAATTTTTCTAATTTAATCGTCATTAATCGATTAAAAAGGATACGCTTGCGAGAATTGTCGTAAATCGCTGTGCCAATAGTCCATCTTCGATAAGATTGCGAAAATAATTTCTAACGCGCGAACGCGCACAGTCGAGAATAAAACTTAATTGCCAAGTGCACAACCGAGAGTTAATCGAGCGGACATTAGTCAGGCAAATGTAATAATCGCGATACGCGTACGAGGCATATATCTGCGTTTTATTTCTCCTTGCCATGGACGGATCTCATTACGACACAAGGCTCGAGGACGATGGCTTTCTCGAGAATCATGACCTCGCGTCGATTTTCAAGGCTTGCTGCTAACCATTTTTGATTTTCGTTACTTAAATTGACGACACAAAATCATAGCAACAATGAACGCCGTTAACATCGTTTGCGACGCATATTTGCTGATGCACAAGTGAATATAAGTGGGTAAACGTAAGATGCTATGCATCATGTTTTAATATGCATAAATTTATTTTTAATTGTTTTGTTAAACATTTTTTTACTTTAACTGCTCTGTTGAATAAACTGATACTTTTTACGCCTATCTTTATATTTATTGTGGTAATCGTAATGAGAAATGATTGTGGCAAACGGAATACGACAGTCAACTTTTTATTCTTTTGTATTTTATTTAAATAGTAATAATATTTGAGTGTTTTGATTAAGTGAAAATTAAGAAATTATGAATGTGATATGATTATAATTATAAAATATAACTATTGTGTGCAAGTGCAGCAGGAGAATGAATCTGTTTGCAAGTATTGTTTTCTTTACTCCACTATCACAATATCGGTCTCAATGTCAATGAACGCTCATTGAGTGAAAGAACTTAATCGATCATTGCTGCAGCCGGCATCGGTATCGCATATCGTTTAAAGACCTAGAGTCGAGAAACTTAATACTGACAATGAGTACCTCAACACTTCCTTAATCCGCAATCAGCGTTTGGCGTAATCTTTCGCGAAATCTGAGCTTTTTCGACATTTTCACAGATACTGATATTGTATTTATAAACTACTATGTGTGCGCGTGTGTGTTATGTACATACACACGTTACATTTTATAAATATATTTATTATGTTATAATTACAGGTATTATAATTATAGGTCGTTCTCTACATACATTGGAGTTACGTTCTGATACTTTGGTTGTAAATCAAATTTATATAAATGCTATTTGACTTAACGAAATAATTACACTTGTTTACGAAAAATATATATTTTTAATTATTTTGAACTAGATGAGATATTACTTACAGATAGTTGGATGTTGAAAACGATGTTGCAAGCCAATTTTCATCACAGGTAAGTCAGGTTTCTGAAATAATTGAGATTTGATGTGCAAAGAATAACTTTTATTGCGATATTTGAAATTTTTTTTATCACAGTTTCAAGATAATGCTTATTTTGATTACAAAAAAAGTTTTCAAACATAGCAATAAAGACCCTTTTCACGCATCTTAATTATTCCGAAAACCTGATATACTGGTAAAAATTGACTTTCGATATTGTTTTTCAACACTCAAAAATAAAGAAACACTTTGTCTGATTCAAAGTAATTTGTAGCTGTAAACTAGTGTTATTTTATTTATTAAAAATGATTGTAGATCTCTATTTAATGATGAAACAAATTTTGTTAAAGATCAAGTTTGGGAACGTTAATTTCATAAAAGTAATGCGTTACCATTAGATTTCTAAATTACATCATTTAATAAGCAATATTAACTGTAATAATTAATATTATATATATAACTTTAAACCAGTTTTTTCTTCAAATTAAACTTTATATTAAGCTTTATATCAAACTTTACATGTATCTAATATATCTTTAGATTCTTTAATATCTTTATTTTTTATTGTACTTATTTTTATAGATTCATAATTTTATATTTATAACGCAAATTTTATCAAATATTTTTTTTTGTTTTTAAATATTAACTTTCCGCGCAAACTATCCCGTTTTTTACATTACTATAAAAATGTAACGACGTTACCATTACTGAAAAAATAACAGTTGTTAAAAAAAAGTTACGGTAACGTTAACAGTACATGCGTTACTTTAAACTCTAAATACCTCTATGCGTGTAAAATTTTATATTTATATTAAGTTGAATATTATTACATGTACGTAATCTGTAATAATTGATGTCCCACATCTTTCGATATATCACGCGCGCTGGAATTTGTGCTCAACACAAAAGTCAATGTTATTAAATCAGAATTTCCAAGGAGAATAAATTTTCGCAAAATTGTATTTCTCATCTGTGTACTCGAGCGTTCTCTTATGATTATTTCAGGCACGGAGAGATGTCCTCAGAAGGGAGTCGTGAAGCAGGTGGCCTCGAAACTGCTAAGGGCGCTGTCCGAGAAAGGATTGGCCTTGCTCGTCAACCACGGCATTCCAGAGTGCAAGGTACAACGAGAAAAGAGGGAGGGGCGCGTTTGCAAAACGATTAGCAATCGCGAGGTTTCCTTTGATTAATCAGACGCCGATGTTGTCGGTCTTGCTGATTTCCGCCGCCTCGCAAATGTGATCGATATCACGCGCTGTCGCAACTCACCGTCGTGACCGAATAATTTGAAACGCTAATTGAACCGAGTCGATTAATTCATAGCACTTTTGCAATGTCGAATTCAAAATTTATATCTAAAGAGAAAATAAACATATTATTCTTCTAACGGTTTTAAACAGATACCCGAAAAGATATTAAGGGGCCTTTTTAGAGTCTGAGACTTTGGTGAAAATTACAGGAGTGCGTTCTACTTTCAATCTTATTTGTAATTCACGAGGACAAGTAATTAACAATAATTAACCAGCTAAAGCATAATCAGAAATAACAATAAGCGTACTAAAGTATTATCTGTACATAATACTGTTTTTGCCAATATTAATTCGTGACACACAAGATCGTTCTGGCGTTTCAATTAGTTAACAATAGCGAATGATTTTTTTTTTTTTTTTTTTTTTTTTTTTTTGAGGCAGGCAGAGCGAGAGAGAGAGGATTTTTTTTTACGGAGTGTCGCTCGAGTTTCATAATTTACATAAATTAAAGATTGTTTTTCCTCCGTTATCGAACACTTATCTTGGAATTCGATATCTTAGAGCAGCTACCAAGGAGCAGTTGCGTTTTCAAGGGCTCAAGATAAACACACAATACTCGTTGCGCAATGGCCTTGTCGGCTTTTACGTCCGCTATCGGAAACTTAACTGCGGGTGATATCGCGACGATATATTGCAAGTATTCGCGCGATAATCCGCCCCACGACTTATACGGACTTGCAATCGCGCGAATATATACTTCAATGAGTAACGCGGCCGAGTCGATGCAAGAATATTATTCGCGCCTGTGCACGTAACGAGAAAATACGTACCGTGTTGAAAAGAAAAAGAAAAAAAAACCCGCGCAGACGTGCCGCCAATACATCACCACGCCACAGGGAGATAACATGATTTCTCAAGGATATTTTTATAATGTATCGTCTGAAATGTGAGATCATGACTCGGTCCTCGAATGTTAATGAGCGGTAGCTAGGCGGTTCATTAAAACACGCCTGAATCGCTTATCGCTTGAGATAAGTATACCGGATGAGCGAGTCATTAAATTTAACAGACGTGCTCTTTGTTTCATACATATTTGATTTTTTTGTTTGTTATCAATCTCTGTAGATTATCAAAATTAATGGAGTAGCCCAGGGGTCTTATTCTCTTCCTTGATACTTCTTCTAGACAGATTCCAGAAAGCCTATGTTTACGAGATTTATCATCGGTTTTTATCTCGATTGAACTGATTACTTGCTTGCCCCGGTTAATTCTGATGATATACATATTTAATTATATATTGTAGACGGACAGGGTTGGGTAGGTTAATATATTTTTCTAACTAAATTAAATTAAAATTAATGATTTATAAAATTAATTTAATTACGTTTAGAGTTACATGAACAAAAAATACTAAAAGTTAAAAGTTACGTTAAAATTAAATTAACTTAAATTAAAAATTAATTTTGAGAAACATTATTTATATTAAATTAGAAAGTCCTAAATTTTTAAAGTTAGATTACTCAAAACAATTATACGCATCAAATAAATTTAATATTTTATTTGTAAATTAAGTTTACATAAAATAAGAGAGGAATGTTGTTTTTATATGGGAACGTATTTTTTCTTTTATAAATATTTTTGTATAGATAAATTTTTATATTAAATCGAGAATTTCGACCGATATGTGAAAACAAATATTAACGAAACAATATAAACGAAAAGCCTAGACGGTCTTAGGTAGATTTTAGTGCTAATATTTATTGAGTGATTTTAAATCCATTTTCAAGTTCACGAAACTGCGCGCCGAATAACTTTTCGGTTTTAAAACACAGTTTATAACAGAAGTTGAATAAAAAATAATAATATCATGTTATTAAATTGAAAGTCGATTTAATAATAACTGATGCTCACAAGCATCTAATTAACCTTTTCTCCCCTAAAAAACTATAAAGAATTTGTTAGAAAGAAGATAAATGTTTAACTTACAAGAAACGTTTTTCATTGAGCCGTCTTCAATTTAACTCATGTAGTGTTTTTATTTAGCGTTTGCAATGTAGAAGAAATCGCGTAGGAAAGGAAAATTATAATACATGCCTAATGAATTCAAAGTTATACTGCATTGTTATTTTTCAGTAAAAATCAAAGATCTGTAAATCCTTATATAAGCCATAAGTTGAGTGAAACAATTTTGGTTTTTTTGTCCTTCTGATCTTAGAGAAAAAATTAAATTTTTTATTGAATATAAAGTATTCTATAGAAATTTTATGTCACACACATGCATGGACAGACTGCGTATATTATTGTATAACGCATGTTGATTATATTATTGTACAAGATTTTTTTCACCTTAAATTAATAAAACTATAAAATTATCAACAGGCAATATCTGCATAATAGTCGATACATTATTATAAGGCGTTGATATTGGACGTAAAAATTAAGAAAAATTTTATCGTTCTAACGTTCTTTTCTTGCAACTCTCACAATGACTAGAAACTTTCTTCAATCATGTTACTTTTCTCATATTCCCTCGAAATACATTTGTAGACGACGAAAAATTGAAATTTAGTTTGAAAATAAAATAAAATAAAATTTGATTAAAAAAATATCTGTTTTACTTATCCATTATTTGGTACAAAATTTCTATGGAATATTGTACATTCTCAATAAAAAATGCAATTTTTTTTTAAGATCACGACAAAAAGAATGAAAAAGACCAAAGTTGATGGTGTTTACTCAATTTGGCTTATATAAGAATTTACAGATTTTCCGATTTTTACTAAAAAATAACGATTTATCATAACTTTGAATTCATTCAGCACACAATTTTCTTACGTAATTCTACATTACCAATACTAAACAAACACTACTGTGAGTCAAGTTAAAGATGGCTCAATGAAAAACGTTCTCGCTAAGAAAAAAATTAATAAATAAAAGTTTATGTGTTTCAAAAATAACAAATAAAAGTTAAAAATTAAATCATTAAAAATTAACCAAGTTAAAAGTTATTTTTTAAATTTATTATTTAACTTTTAACTAACACTATTCAACCCTGATCGTAGCTAACGAAGATTTAAATTTCGAAGTTCGCGAAATAAAAAAGAAACGTCGCGCGTCTTCGATCATTTTCACCGAACGACTCGCGATCGAATCGCAAATCGTAAAGCGGCTCGCAACGGCAGCTGACAGCGATACGCGGCAGAATATGCTGGAACAAAGCTCACCGTGGCTGACGACGGACGGTGCACTTTGTTCCGCGTATTGGTTTCCATTTCTAGTTATTGAAATTGCACGGCGGATAAGCATCGCGCGCGCATGAACATGCAACGATAGACGATTATTCCGCCGGCGGAATTAGGAGCGATAATCCTCAGGTTTTTTTCTTCCTCCGCTGCGATCTTTTTCCAGCATTACGTAACTACGTAACGGACGCATGCGATATTACGCCATCGGATAGCACACATACACATCGTGCCCGATCATCTCTCCCGAGCGGTGGTACCGCCCGTTGACTTCAAGAGAACCGTCGCCGTGCCGCGTGACATATGACCCGCCGCGTCGGCGCGTATACGTGAATCATCGTTCCATCTCCGCGATGTGCTTCGCGATACCTTCTCGATATTACCCGTCATTCGGGGAATCGGAGACCGCGCGCGGGTGACCGTCGCCAGCACGGCGTGTTATGAAACCTTACGCGATTATGCGGCATTTAACGTGCCCGTGTATTAACGTCTCTCGCGTGTATTTAATAACAATTCCGCGAAGGCAAAAAGAAAACCTGTAAAAGCGCGCGCCGACTGCGATCGAAGGAGATCTCGGTCGAAGCGCGCGACGGGATTACCCGAGCGACTTGAATTTATCAAGCTTGAATTAAAAATGAGATCCGCTCGCGCGGAAAATTGAAAAGAGAAGGAAGCACGCTCGCAGACGTAGCGTTTCCTGAGAGGTTTATTTCAGAGCGATTGTTTGTACAATTGTGACGACCGACGCAAAAGCGATGTCGTAAACTGCGGCCGTGGCTGGTGCCTCGGCGTTCTCTCTTCTCGAAAACGTTGATTTTCTTTTTCCTTGGAATTAACGTCGTCAAACTTATCATGGATATTTGATTCATCCGTTCGGGAAACTGCTTATTACCGGAACGATCTGGATATCGCGATGCACGTATACCTCCGCGTTACGCACGTTACCCGAAGGAGCGTAACGCGAAATCTGAAAGACGCGATTACGGTTGTCGAGATACGCGTCTTCTCGCAGACAATAATTTTCATCGAAAGCAGACCCTCTTATCGTCGCGTAAATATCCGTTTTTTTTTCCATTGCGTCTCGTTCACACCTGGCTGATGACGTTAAAGCGAAAAATTCACGAGTCACGATCGTTCCGCTTCCAGAGTGTTGCACTTATATAATTTAAAATTACAAATGGATAAAAATAAGATAAATGATATGTAAATATATCTTAGATAGTACGAAGATGATTTTAATTGGTCTGGATAAAAGAAAATTATACATGGCTTGTCTAGACAATTGTTAGATAATATCGCTGTTGAGCAGAACACTTTAGAATACCATATGAAAATAAATACGTTCATATTTTTCTTTCTGAATATTTCTTCAAAAACAAAAATTCCTCAATTAATTTAATTTGGTAGAAAATATTCCTCTTTGGATTTGAATCAGTACGCAAATAAAAATCAAAATTAAAAAACAGGAGAAATAGGTAACTCGCATTTTATAATGTGACTGACAAAATTTTTTGTAAAAGTTTTGGAATTTATAAAAAATTTCGGGGCAACTTTTATATTGCACTACTGATCTATACAATCTGGATTGCGTTTCGGCGTACAGTGTCACTATTAAAAGTCTATAATATTACTATAGATTTTTTCTGATATTGACAGTAAATTTCGGAATGTAATCTTGTTATTATCATTTTGAAAAATTCTCCTGCTGAATAAATGATAACTTGGAGGCTAATGACTCCTCTCATTCTTGTTATTGTTCACGTTATCTTAGATAATTTGAAAAAGATAACACTTGTATTATTTGAGATAAAGATGTAGATAATATATATTATAATATCTAGATACAGATAAGATGAAGCATTTCTTTATCTAGATAATTATCTAAAAAACTTTATATAGATAACGGCAAACACTGCTCGCTTCGCAAGCTTCGCTAATAACTTTGTTTTTCTCCATGTGTTCGCAGATGAAGGCAGCTTACAGAGCCCTAGACGCATTTTGCGAGCTACCGGACGAGACGCGAGCAAAATACGAGCGCGTTTCGCAGGATAATCACGGCTACGTTAAACCGGGCACGGAAAAGTAAGTTGGAAAATTGCATTCTCAAATTGTTCGCGTAATTCAATTTGCCGCAATTCGATTTAATGAACGTTCTCTTGTATTAACCAACCGCAATTTGTAGCTGGATAATGGTACAACAAGCGGCACGTATCGCTCGAGTTCAGTCCACATCCTAAAAATATTTCTAATGAAGCTGATCATTATATGTTGCTCATACGTAAATTATTTAATACGTGAATGTACTTTAAATGGTTACTTTTCAAGTATTTTCGTTTTATTTTTGCGTGTACTGCGTCGCTTATACAAGTTTCCGTCAGTATTTTATTTAAATTGAATTCATTTTCCTACACGATTAGATTTTCGGAAGAGGTGGAACTTCGCCACTCTTTCAACGTAACCGGATGTGGACGAACCCTGCCGGAAGATGAGGTTCAGGGATTTAGATCAGCGGTCGACGAATTGTCACGCGATTTCAAGCAACTGGCCACGATGCTCCTCAACGTAATAATCCCTGACTTGTTTAATAATTTCGCATCTGTTTATGAATTTAATTCCTGGATTTACTTTATTATTGTAACTCCTTCTGTGAACATCTTTGCTCTTTCGTTATCATTTTATCTGTTCTTTCGCGGTTGAAGTTTCCTGCGAAAAACCTTGCCGTGTGTTCCATCTTTGAATTATAATTCTCAATGACTTCGTTAGTCAACGAGAACAGTCTAGTTTTCACATGGAGTCTAATAAACGTTGGAAAATCCGTTGATTTACTGCAGGCTCTATCCGTGGGTTTGGAACAGTCCCACGACTTCCTGCTGACCAAGCACGCGCACATACTCGGCCCTGGCAACGCGTCCACCCTGCGTCTCCTCTACTATCCACCACTCGGTGCACCGGTACAAGGACTGACCCGATGCGGCGCCCATTGCGACTATGGCACTTTCACTTTGTTGGCGCAGGTATGCAGATTGCAGCATTACACGCCTGAAACTTGTGGCCTCTTACAGTCCGTCCACCAGAAGGCTACAAGATCGTAAATAATTTTCTAGATATAGAAAATCCGTTTCATGGCGCTTCGCGTCGTAACGCATCGTAAATTCTACATATCTTTATCATTTCGTCGAAACTGACAGAGAGATATCTTGGTACGTTCATTCGCAATACGATGCGCAATCGTTTTATGATAAGCAGCTCTAACCGCTATTAAATGAAACGTGAAGATATTTAGAAACGCAGAATATGTATTTAGCCACGCATTAAAAGATAATGAATTATTAAACATTAGAACAGAAGTGATTTAAAAGATAATGAATTATTACACATTAGAACAAAGAAGTGATTTAAACACAGTATACCGTAAACTGCCATTGAAGAATATCGAGTCAATATAAAAGTAACATTTTATTATGTACAGCATGTATGTACAGGTTTGCTACTAATTACAAATTGTTATTAACAGAGGAGAAGGAAGTAATCTAGTCCCCATTTTCATTTCATTGAATAATTTTGTTAATAATCAATATTTTATATTGAAACTTGAGCGATTATAATTCGTTAATGTGTTGCTTAACAAATTTTAGATTCAAAATAATGAAACATTTATTACTTGGGATATGATTTATAAAAATGTGATATCTGCATAATCGATGGAAGAAGAAAAGTAGTAATGGCTGGCCTAAAAATAAATTAAAAAAATTGGTTTAGTTTAAAAAAGAGTCTTGTTACAAAATTATATATTTTTAAACTTTCATCGTTTAGAATTTTTTTGATTTAGAATTTTCTTGCGTTCAGAAACAGAAGTATTATTAGAGGACTATGTTCAGAAACATTAGAGATATCATTTTATCCTTGTTTAATATTAAACAAAGATATAATATTTTTAATGTTTCTAAACACAGCACTTTAGAGTGACAATCGATTTATCGAAGAAATATTTCGATGTAATAATTTCGCTTCAAAAGCTATTAGATATTAAATAAACCAATGTTATTGTTACTTGTTATTTAAAAAGTTAAATAGCAAGTACACTCGAGTGTACAATTGTACATACATTCGTGTGATGATATGCTCAAGTTCAAAGACAATGAGGAAGTACATGGAAGCAAGGCTAAAATGTACCTTGAAAAAGTTTTTCGAAATGCTCAAAAGTAAAAATGCCTTACACCAATTGTCAGCTATTGTATATTAGCGCCACTAAAAAACGATGGGCTACTAAACAAATAATTCCATGAGCAATTATTACAATTAATCATCTAATAACAAAGATAATAAGGATAGCTGTTCATAGTAGCGATAATACCTCCTTCTCCTCTATAAATCGTTCTATATTTATACAAGATATTAAAATTTCAGGATTGTGAAGGTGGTCTTGAAATACAAACTGGAGAAAGATGGGCTAGAGTAGGTCATCTTCCAGGCGCCATATTGGTGAACACTGGCGAGTTATTGGCACATTGGACCAATGGGCAGCTTCCAGCGCTCAGACATCGTGTCGTTATGCCAGAACACTGCGGCCGCGGCCGTCATTCCATCGCCTTCTTTGTGCATCCAGATGACAATATTCCTATCGAGCCGTTAGATACAAAGATCACCGTAGCCACGCAGGAAACAACTCCTTGTCGCCTTCAGAAAAAGAAGCGCAGCGTCCTCACGGCGTATCAGCATCTTCAACGTCGTTTTCGCGAGACTTACGCGTCCTAATGTGCCGCATACGATCCTGAATATTCTATCACGGTGATCTAATGGACCTAAAATCGCAAATAAAGTTTTCGTATGCTCATCAAATTGGAATAAAATTAAAATTTCGCGGAAATTCAAAAAAGATCGATTTTATAGGCAGTGAAATTAAGATTACCGCAAGCTACGTTTTAAAGTGTGATCAATATATTTTGCTGTACATTGCTTGATATATTATTAAAAAAAAAATGTGCTTAAAAAAATGTTATGCATAATATCCATTCCATTTAATATGAACACACAAGAAGGCAAAGTCATTGCCTCGATATTTTTTAATTTTTAACAAATCTTAACGGTATAGCTTTGTTGTCTTAATTTCACGACTTGCGTTTAAGAATCGGATACCTTTACGAAGCGAAATTATGAAATTGAATGTCAAAGAAAGATGTAAACAAAGAATGTAAAAGATTGCGAGTCTCAGGCAATAATAAATCAATTTGTACTTAATTCGAAAACATTTCCGTGTTATTCCTATACCAAATAACTAGAACTCGAGTGAAAAAAATATATAATTGCTGTGCTTTATTTAACCTTCTTTAGAATCCAGGATCCCAGTCAGTAACTTGCGGTTTCTGGTACATCTGATAACAAATTAAAACGTCCCCAGCTTTAAAAGACACCGTAGGATCATCGAACCTCAAGCCACATTCAACATCAGTCTTAATCGTTTCCGTTTCATTTTTCATATGTCTCATTGACAACAACTTCCCTAAAAAGATAAGTAAATGTAATTTCTTTTTTCTTTCACGATTATCAATCTAAATGTTTTACCAGTATAGAGAATTTCCTGTTCACGCATCAAACGGTACATCGCATTCTTCTTGAGATTGCCTTTAACGCATCGGCAGCCCGCAACCTTTACTTTCTTTTTTTTATCTGTGATCTCGAACTCTTGCAATACATTTGCTTCGCCTGCAAAGAAATAAAGTCAAGATAAATTTATAACTACTAACATGATTTATAATTCTCTCATACCTATCACTTCTTCGGCGTCAACCGTTGGAAGTTTCTTGTTTAATTCCTTTTTAACATCATCAATAAGCTTATATATCACATTGAATGGACGAATTGAAATCTTTTTTTTATTAGCTTCTTGTTGCAGGTCTTTCGTTACACCAATGTTAAAAGGATATATAATGGCTATAAATATTTTATGATGTTAAAATTTATAGAAGGTAACAACAATTGACATTATGATATAAATTATATACCATCAAATGCGTCTGCCATTTGTAAATCCGTCTCCGTAACAGGTCCGACGCCGTAGTGAACGACACTTAATTGACATTTGTCGTCACTCCCATATGTATTAAAAACGTCTAATATAGCCTCTACAGAGCCAGCAACATCACCTTTTATGACAACGTTAAGTTTAGGTATTCCATCATCGGGCTTATCATTTTTAACAAGTTTTGATAGCTTCGCGTATCTGCCAAGTTCTCTTCTTTTTGCCAGATGTTCTTTGTATTCCTACAATTATCGAATAATAATGTAACAAACAAATAAGATAAATAATGTTACACATTAATACAATACATATATTTGTTATATTACATTAAGAATAAGAGTATACGAATCAAACATCTGTATGAGCAAATCGAATCAAATCTTTGGCAATATTCAAAATCAAATCAAATCAAATTTTAAACTTTTATGTTCATTCAAAATCAAATCAAATTTTAAACTTTTATGTTCAATTTGAATGCGAATCAAAATCGAATCAAATCTTCCCAGATTTACATTACATGCTAATTTGAATATAATAAAGCATTTTCAATGACGTTGATCTTTCTTTTAATAGGTGAAAAAATTAACCGCTACTTTGAAGAAATATTTCACCAATCAGGAAAATGTTAAATGCTAAACAATTTATATCAGGTAAGGTTTTATAAACTGATAAATACATAAAAAATGAACAATTGTGATGAGAGTCGAAATCGATTAATTAACAAACCTTTAATTAAAAAACTTACTTTTAGATATTCTTCATGTTTTTTGTCCGCTGCAATTTTATGTTCCTCTGCCATCTGTGCAGCTTTCTCTGCTTCTCTGTATCGCATTACCATGCGTACCTGTTTTTCATTCTCAACTTCTAATATCTCATCTCCGGCAGTGGGTAAATCCTTCCATCCGATAATTTGCACAGCATCGGATAACTTGGCTTCCATAACTGGATTTCCGGAATGGTCAAACATAGCTCTTACTTTAGCCCATGTTAACCCGCATACTTTTTTCAAATAAAAGTTTCATTAATACCTTGAAACTGCCACTCTGTCTTAAATAGTATATTAGAAATGGAAAAAAAAAAATATATATAGAAGCTTATTTTTAAAAATATTTATTTCGTGGAATTTAGTTGGACAATAATTGAAAAAGTTAAAAGATAAACAATAAAGTTAAAAAGTTAACTTTTAATTAAGTTGATTTTAAATAAGTTTATTTTTAAGCATTATTTTAAAAATACAAATTTTATTAACTTTTTTCCTAGTTAAAAATTTACCTAACAAAATAATTGTAAAAAATACATTATAAAAAAAAACATTTCTTCATTATTTCATATAAATTTAATTTACTAATAGAATAATTAATTTTATAATTACTTGATAATATGTATTGTTTTATTATTTTGGGCGCGTTTCACTATTGGAATCATTTCATCCTTGTTGATTAACAAATATTAACTAAGAACAAATAATGCTTGCAAGTGTTGCAAGCGTTAAGTGGAACGAATCTTTAAAGTAATTTTAAAATATTACGACATTCTAATTTAATATAAATAATGTTTTCTGATATTAATTTTTAAATTAATTTTAAATTAACTCAATTTAATCTTAGTTTTAATTTAGTTTTTTGTTCAAGTAACTTTTAACGTAAATTAATTTTGTAAGCAATCAACTTTAACTTAATTTAATTTAAAAAAAGTACACTCACCTGCAAAAAAAACGAGCCATCAAATTTTATCACAATTTTTTAATATTTTTAAATAGCAGTAACTCAACGAAAAAGTATCGGATTGAGATAAAACAGGGTTCAAATTAAAGCGTAAACATTTTCCTTGATAGCCAAAAAAATCAAAATTTACTTAAAAACAATTTTCACAAAATGACTAACATTAAAGACAGACATTAAAAAGGAGGAAAAAAATCTTTATTTTTAAATTATTATGTTGCTTAGGGAAATCGGCTGCATAGCACAAAAATTGTTAGCTTTTAAAGCTTACTAATTTTCGAAGAAATCCATATTTTTAACAATTTTTCACAATATACAATTTTTTTGACAAAGTTATAGCGTTAAAAAAAAATGTTACAAAACGGACAACCTTTACTTGTAAACTCAGTATAACTCAGAAACAAATTATTGTATAAAATATTAATAAAAAAAAAGTGAATTTCAAATCTCAATTCTTTTCAAATTTCAATTTTTTCCTTCTTTTTCAAGGTCTGTCTTCAATGTCCGCCATTTTGTGAAAATTGTTCATAATTAAATTTTGATTTTCCTGGCTATCAAGGGAAATGTTTACGCTTCAATTTGAGACCTGTTTTATCTCAAACCGACACTTTTTCGTTGAGTTATCACTATTTGAAAATATTAAAAAATTGTAATAAAATTTGGTGGTCCGTTTTTTTGCAGGTGAGTGTATTAACTTATTTTGATAGAACTTCAGTATTTTCTAAAATTTTTTCTTATTTTTTTCTTTGTTTTTCATGCTTGAGATAAAATATTTAGCACATACCAAGAAATGCGCCCTTCCTCAATGTACCACGTTGAATTAAAGCTGTTGCTAATTTGCCGCGTTGACGATCGGTAGAACACTCGATTACGACAGCTTCGACTAATCCCGTCGGGTCACCCTTTAGTCCCACAAGCTCGGCTTGTAACGCTATAGCTTCTATCAAGATATTTAAGTTGGTCCCGTGCAATGCTGATACATTAACACTCTGAATATCCCCGCCCAATGCCTCTACTTGAATCCCTTGTTGCGCAAGCATCTTTTGTGTTCTCGCCTGCAATACATGTTATAAATTATGTTGCTTTACTTTCAGCAATTTCATTGTTTATTAAAATAAACATTAATGACATACGATGTCGGCTTCCGGTTTATCTATTTTATTGATAGCCACAATAACTGGGACATTTGCAGCTTTTGCCATCTGTATACTTTCTATGGTTTGCTCCATCACGCCGTCATCTGCTGCGACAACTAATACTATAATGTCAGTTACTTGTGCGCCTCTCATTCGCATAATATTGAAAGCCGCGTGTCCAGGAGTGTCCAAAAATGTTATCGTTTCCCCAGTTTCCAATGTTACTGTCAATTAGAATATTAGAGAAAACCTGTTAATGCAACTATGAACAATGATAAATATCAACGAATTTGATAAAATCATATTATTTACCATTGAAAGCTCCAATATGTTGGGTGATACCACCAAACTCCATTTTCACAACTGATGTGTTACGTAATGTGTCTAGCAATGTAGTTTTTCCATGATCGACATGGCCCATAATTGTTACCACTGGACGACGTTTTATCAGTACAGATTCGTCCGGTGGAGGCCTAGTAAATAAAATATAATATGTACAAAATATGAAAAATGTAAACAATATAGATGTCAATTTGTTATCCCACGTCTGACTCCTATAATTGATTCTATTATCAATACCGCTTAACAACGTTGCAGTCCTTTGTAACCTCCTCTTCTTTGTCGTCTGGTCTAGGAATCACTTTAAATTTTACCCCGAGTTTCCGTACAGCATTGTGCAATACATTTGAATCCTCTATGATAGTATTTTTATTATAACGTTCAAGTGAGTTGTGTGAATCAGACAGATAAATTGCATCTATGACATCATTTATATCTCTTCCAGTAGATGTTGCCAGCTCTGATACCGTCATTCTTTTCCATATATCCACAACTGGCAGACTTTTCTTTGGTTTAATTTGAGTAAAAACATTCACTTGCTACAAATAATTAACTTCTAAGTATAACAACATCTAAAAATTAAATATTTATGATAAAGAATCATAGAATTACCCTCTTTGGCTTGCTCTTGAAATATTGTGGGGTTGTATGGTAACGCTGGCATTGCGTGCAAGCGAGGAATAAACTGTGTAAATTGTATTTCCTTACATTGTCACCTCTGACAATATCACGGAGTGGCTGCCTCAATAAACTGCAAATTGCAATATAAAATTATTACCACAAAATACACTCTCTAATCAGATTTTATATTTTATAAAGAACATGAGTAAATTGATAACTTTGCACTGCAGAAGGTTATGTTTCTTTTTTTTTAAAGATATGTTAACTTTTCACAACACTGTCATAACGAAATACACATACTGTACAGCAAATCTCGAGGATACAGCTTTGATCATCGTGTGACAATATTCTCAAGAAAAAAAATAATCACCTAAATTTTGTACACGTTCTGATCAAGGAAGCAGCCATGTTTGAATCGATTACACAATCAGTTTAGCCAACTTCAGGTCTGATCTTACATCCAGTCCGTGAGTTCGTTTGGGCCCGCTTTTTTTATGTTGGACTTTGGAGTGAAAAAAAGATAAAATTAACGATGCAAAAAATTCAGCAAAAAGAATATGGCCTTTTAAAAAAGTAAAGGATTTGTCGAGAAATTTTTCATATTTTTTATCTATTCTTTCTTTTCTTTTTAATATTCAATTATATACTTATTTTATTTTATTTTATTTTAAATGTAACAATGTACGTAGCTGTGAAGAAGTGACTTCTTTTTGATTAATTTAAATAGTGATTAACTTCTCAGATAATTAATTTGTTTATATAAATATAATCAATTTTTTTATTTAACGTGACGAAAAAATTAAATAAAAAACGACGAAATCTATATTATAGTTTTGATTTAACGTAATATTCGAATCTCCTTGTAGCTGAACTTTCAGCACTTTCTATGTTTTCTCTTCTTTCCTCTGATATGTTTATCTCATTTTAAGTGTATAGAAAAGAGCATGCTGTAAAAATACAAAACAAAAAAACTACGATTTTCTACGGATAATGCCGAGCAGCACTGTAACGCGATCGTTCGCTTCATTTGGTCGGCAGATGTCGTATGCAGTCCGCGCGATGGATATCGGAATTGGATATCGCGATTGTCGTCCATCGACGTATGCGGCATATGCATGACATTGTACAATTGTAGTCGTAATCATTGCAAACTCTTTTGTCGTCACGTGTCGCGCGATCCGTGTCACGGTCTCCAGTGCGACGTTGTTGCTTCTCTTGAACCGCGCGTATCTCGACCGAACATCCGAACTCGTGCACATTACTTCACGTCATTGCTGCTACTTGCGGCAACGTTCGCGCCGCGCCGCTCAGATCTTCGCATAGTAGTTCGAGAGAGAAAGAGAAAACGAACTGGAAGGGGGATGGGGGAAGGCAGCCCAATCTCGCACAGTCGCGAATCTCATTCCGACTTCTTCAGGAGGACCACGTGGCCCGTCCGAAACAGTGACAGTGGGTACTCGACAGTGGGTGCGTGAGAGTCGACGACGCGCGCTCCCGTGGTGTCTTCCCTCGCAGATTTGTTGACTCGCTCGGACGGATCGTAACACTCGCCCTTCGGAACAAACGGCCCTTCGGGAAGCAAAACAGGCGAATGATCGAACGTGTCTATCCCGCGATACCGGTGCATTTTTCGCCGAGGTGAGTGTTCGCGCGAGCTTCTCAGCTTTTCCTCGTCAGTCGCCGGATCCGCGATACATATGTTACTTGCAGCGTATCCTCGAGCGATACGATATAACGAGCCTCCATGTATATCTGCACATTTTATTTTTAACATTCGATGAACAACGAGGCTAAAACGATACATCGTGGCACTGGGTGATGCAGCCAAGAGGAAGGGGAAGGAGAAAAAAAAAGATGAAAGTGTAGTGTGTTTTTGAACGTTACGCGCCGACGATTAAATTGACAGTCGGTTCTTTTCAGCGGTCTTTTTGTCTAGCTACAGATTTTTTTGTGTTTCCTTCCAATATGTTATCTCCCGTGATCGCTCTCGAGATTTTGTAGAGACGTCACGTGATGTTTAGAAAGATTGAAATCTCTGTCGCCTGTTATCGCGAGTTATCGCGAATTAACGACGAAGACACGCGACCGAAAAAAATCTCGTCGCCAAGAGTTTTTTTTTCGATATTTTTTCTCACGGAAGAGGAAGCATCCTCGAGATTCGTTAAGACACGTTGGCAAAGCTATTTCTTTGCGCAATGTAAGTGCTGACTCTGCGTATCGCTCAATGCTAATTACGAGCGTTCCCTCGTCTGCTAACGCGCCAATTTACGTATAATTATTTTACTTGCGTTACATAACATCGCTGTGCTTCGCCTCGATCGATCGCTCGAACGCGTTCGCGAATGCGGAAAGTGCAGTATCGATCCGGCAGTTTGAAGGGTTTATCATTTTATCGATCTATCGATATATCGTACTGTTTATTCAAAAAAATCTGCGAGGTTCCATGATATGCGTCGGAACGTAGAGAAATCATATATAATTATTTACACAAAGATAGCGGTTATCGTAAGAGATTATTCTTTATTTTTATTATTTTGTTTTCTTCCCAGACAGCACACAATATTTCTAGAAAATTTACAAAATATAATAAGAACTTAAATATTTTATAAATATTTGTAAAAATGTTTCATAAACATCTTATGTTCAAATCATAAAAATTCATTATAATAAATATCATAAAAATATTTATGAAATATGTATAAGATATAACTATATATTTATTTTTTACTTACTATAAATAAATTGTGTAGCATATTTAGTCTAGATTTTAATAACATTTTATGAATAAAGATTTTATGATTTTTTTTTTAGTTATATAAAATATTTATATAATATTAAGAAAAAGAAATAGTAATAAATATCTATAAATATCATAAATATTGTGCTGTTTAGGTCTATTGTTAAAGTCCGTTTTTCTATTGTGTAATTAACTTAAAAAATCAAGTTAACCATAACTTAATTAATTGATGTATACTTTCATAAACTTATGGTTAAATTAAAAGTTATGCGTGTATAATACACATGATTTTTAGTTTATTTAACCATAAATTTTTAAAAATATGTGTATTGGTTAATTTTCAAGATATAGTTAACTTAATGGTTACCACATGTTATGAAAACAGGTCTAAGGAAATCCTAAATTACTGATAATTTTTAATTAGGCGATATCTTCAAACTGATTACAGAATTTTAAATTTCTTTATACAGTTAAAGTTACACACAAAAATGAAGAATTTAAGGAGTGATTTCATAATAACAAAAAAAAAATTGTTTAACTCATTAAACATTTTTTAAAATAAATTATTTTTGTTATTAGCATGAAATTGCTCTTTGCTTTATTCTTTATTTTTGCATACACACTTTAAGTGCGTGAGAGAATTTAAAATTCTGTAAAGCCAATTCAAAGATACTAAGTCGATAATTTGTTTTAGGATTTGCTTTAGAATTTCTCGATATACAAGTAAGATATACAATCTAAAAGATTTTTATATTAATCCTATAAAAATATTCACTAATTATGTAATTTTCCTTCGTTGAGAATTTAACTGCTTCGTAAAATAGATCAGTGTTTCCTTTCCTCAATAAAGTTTTATTACTACAGGCGCAATTAATTCTGCGTACCGATTCCGGTGAAAAGCTAATGAGCAAACGGATCGCGGAAACTAATCATCTAATTTTAGCTAATGCATAATTAACAAATTGCATTATTGAATAAGCGAATCAATGTGTTCCCAATAAAGTCCGGGCCGATACTACAAAGTACAAGCGCATTAACTTTGTATGGGGAGAAGTAAGCAAGGAAAGGAAACGGTTCGCTGAAGTGGGTGATTGTCGTGAATACGTTGCGCGTATTTATAACAAATGAATGTCTTTACGCGGAATTATTTACGGTCGGAGGCTCTCTACCGTATCGGCCGCGTTGGCGAAGTAAATGCTGCATAATGCCGCAGAATATCCTTGAAATAGAACGTGGCCCGATCGATTATTTTATTTCGATAAAGGTCGCGGTTTTCCTTCGCACCTTTCACTTCATTTCGACTGTCCTTTCGACCACGTTGCTGCGGCTACTCAAAGTCGAGCGAAATTACTCCCGCGTTCCCATCAGCTCGCTTTCGTAAGTCCGGCGATGTCGAAACCGTCGAGCGTTACGATCGATTTACATTTTACATAATCAGGCTCCCGAATTGAAATATTCCGCATTTTCATAGCAGACGAAGAATCTTATACCTGAGAAGCAGCTTGCGAATCCGAATTTTTCTTTGTGAGATGTGAAAAAGATTTAAAATCATAGAATAAAATAAAGAACTTCCAGAGTAAGTCAAATTAGAAAATCATACTTAAATGAGATACTTGAATAACATATATAACATATATAAATAGAGAAACGTTTTAACGGTCAGAACTGCATTTTGGCATGTAATAATATTTATGTATATTTTTTAGTTTTTCAAATTATTGTAATGATTATTTTTGGTCTTAAAACGTAATCCTAAAAAAAGTAATATATTTAATTGATTATCAAGAACTGCGTTTCAAGATTGAAAGTAATTAGCATGTACTTTGAAGAACTAGAAAGTATATATAAATTTAAACAGAAACATTATACTAATTGTAAGATCTTGCTTTAACCGGTTTAGTCGCTTATTTGTTTATTTGATATTTAAATTAGAAACTTTCAAAATAAGACCAGCAAATGCAAATAAATTTGGCCGGAAGTTAGTATGTAATTTGGCTCTCTCTCTCTCTCTCTCTCTCTCTCTCTCTTGCACGCTATTTAATTAAAAACCTTTTATTTTGAAAAGAATAGAATATTTATGCGCGAAATTGTTTAAATTTCTTATTACAATGTGAATTTACTGTTACTGAATTTTGTGATTATATGTATTTTTTAATTTACCATATTTTGCAGTTTTGACTAAAGATCATTTTATAAGATCAATTTATAAGAAACACAATTTTTTAATGTTTTTCTATTTTCGTATAAAATAACTGTTATTTTACAACTGGATTTCTTATTTATATATATAATTAAAATTTATAATTATACAATTATATTACGTTATTCTCTAAATTTCTTGTGAAATCTTACTCCAATCGAGTAAAAATACTCGGAATGGATTGAAATTGCACTTTTTAAAAAGAGAATGAATATTTAACTTCAAAGAAAAAGTAACTTGCTCATTTGGAATAAATATTTTACTCCATTAGACTAAATAATTTATTAAACGTATTTTTTTTTCACCGTTCACAATTCTTAGAACAAGCAATGTCGACATTATTTTGTATTATGGACTCAACGTCGACACGATGACGAGACGATTAGTGCAACAAAGTGCGACTTTGAGTGATCTTTCTTTGTGCATGCACTATTTCCAACTGTGACGTAGACGTATCAGATTCATTAATTACAAGTGAAAATACTCATTTCACTTTACAGAGTGAAAGAAAATATACAGTTCACTTCACGATACAAAGTAAAAAAAAATTATCCCATGACACAGATTGGATAACTGCACTCCATATGAATTAAAATCTACAAAAAGTTACTCCAACTTGAGTAATCAATAATTCATTTTTTTAGAAGTTTTATTCAATGAAATTCAGAGGGTATACGACCCAAATTTTGCGTGACATCCATCAATAGCAAATTCCTGTCCCGAAATTCTGTAGTTCTTAACGACAGTTAAGATACTATCGTTGTGCAGAAATTGTATATGATAAAAAAGTTTTGCCACGATAAGGCTGTAAGCCATAAGACCGTAAGAAATTGACCAACCATAGTCGATTATTCTTCTCACATTCAACTGTGATTAGTTATTTTCTTACGGCCTTACGGCTTACGGTTTCTTAAAGCAACATTGTGGTCCGACACTAATTTAACGATGCTATCAGAGTTACAGAATCTCGCTATTAAAATCATTTCGAGATGAAAAATCCTATATCAAAATGTTACAATAATTTTTAAACGAGAAGGGTTGAAGTTCGCAAACCAAACTGCCCGAAATTCACGCGTTCAAGTCTAGCACATTGTACATATGATGCTTATTTCTCATAAGCCTTGTGTTCATGATGCAAGAAGCTGTATACATATTCTTCCATCCACTTGTACCTGTACGCTTCTTCGACGTATGGATATTTTCTTTTAACTTTTTCGTATGTTTCGAGAGCAAAGTCACGAGATGCATTCGGGAGATTCGCATGCACGATCCCTTTGAAATCTTTTTTTACGTAATTCTGCCTACTCATTCTAAGGCACGCCACGAAATTACGGTTCTGTATCCTGCTTCCGTAGTTACCGCAAGGACGAAATACACGCGAAGTTAACAATTGTATGACACGCTTAGTGCACCCGACAATTGTGCGAACAACTGTTAGCTTTGTTGTGACTACGTGCAAAAAAACATGCGTCTCGAATTTGTGTGCACTTTATTGTATTTCTTATAGATTTATTATTTGTAATATTAGAGATTAATTGTCTGTAATCTATTAAAATTTATTTTCTTTTGTGCTTTTGAAAGAGATCTACGTGAATTTTTGTCTGTCTACACAAAAAGAGATGAAAAAAAAATTGAATCAGTTCCTTGTCTGAGAATTCTTTATATGTCTGAATTCTTATTTATACATTTTTTTAAAGTTTTTAAATTTCGAATAAGTAAAATTTTTCCACGGGAAGAAATCGATTTAAAACTTATCTAAAATTCACGAAAAATATCGTGCTGAAAGTCAGGTACAAAAGTTTCGATGGAGAACTGACCTAGGTTCAGCGTACGGTAGCGCCTCGTCCAATCGATATGTCCTCGACCTCGGCCTGTTTGCTGAAGGATCGTTTATATTACTACGACGAGAGTGTCTGGAAAAATTTGCTTACTAAGATAATTTACGTGGTGATGCATCATTTATTGTCATTGTTTTTTTTTACGAGCTTGATAAAACTTTACGCAAGGTAAAATTTTGAGAGATAACATCGTGATTGCACTTGAATAAATATTTTCATTCCACGAGAACCGACTGAAAAGCTAGACTGCTATTACATTATTTCTTAATCTTCTTACGAATACGTATGCACACGCGGATTTACAAGATACCACCATATTTAATAACCAATTTTGAAAATAATAAAGCAAAATAAAATAAATAATATAATTAATAAAGTAGATATTAATTAAATTTTGCATTAATACTGAATGAATCATTTTATGCCAAGGTTGCACAGAAAAAAAAATTAATATCAAATTAACAATTCGTTGAAAAAAACATTTTTTTTGATGTAAATAAACTATGTCTGCTTAAGATTATAAATTCTTCCAAGAAGATTTTATATTCTTGCTTATACATGAAACATGATTGAATTGTTGATTTAATACTAATTTTCTCTGTATGCTAAAAATCATGTTAAACATGTATTTAAAAAATAAATAAAATATTTAAAAAAAAATCAATTTTTATCGATTCTGTAAGTCTATTCTGTAACTCTAGCGACAATTCGGTATCGTTACAGTGTGGTGGCGCAGTTTTTCTACCATGTGTAATATCTGCGCAACGACATTGTAACGATACTGAATTGTTGCTAAAAAGTTACAGAATATGATGCCTACTGTCTGATTTTATCGATCCGTTTCACGCGCATTTTATCATAAAATCTTCTGTTTCAGATGCATCGAAATCTTTCAATTCAAGATCTGAAAATAACAAATTCCTGATTCTTTAAACAATAAACAGACGCGTTTCTTCTCGTGTCAGGTGATAACCGTCACGGCGCCAAGATAAACGGGATGGACAGAATGACTCGTTGCGACGAAGAATCTTCTCTGCAGTCTCTGCCACCGATGCACCCGGGTCAATCAACTCACGCCACCGTCGTCACCTCTATGTCTCCTGTGACGCCGATCCTGGCAACGTGTGTTGTCACCGCCACCAACAAGGTCACTGCCACTGCTACCAGTTCTACCCATGTGCCAGGTACTGGATCAGCTGATAGCCCTAGTAAGTAGGATGGAAAATTTTTGTCGCAAAGATTACATCTGCATTGATCAGCGACTAACGCTATTATTAGATTTTGCAAACGATCAAGAGATTATTTTTCTTCCGTGTCTTTTGTCTACTAAATTTGGCAGATCTGAACAGGATTGGCTAGTAATTAGTTTAAAAGTTAAATAATGGAGTTAAAAATAATAACTTTTAACTTAAATTAGTTCATTTAATATGATTTAATTTTTAATGTTAACTAGTTATGTTTTAAACAAAAATTTTAATTTATTAACTTTTTTTCTAAATTAACAATTTATGTATAAGAAAAAAATTATTACAAAAATATATTAACATAAAAACTATTTTTGTTTTTTTGTATTTCGTAAACTTAATTTACAAATAAAATATACAATTTGTTTGATGATCCATATTATAATTGTTTTGACTAATTTAATTTTAAAAACTTACAAATTTCTAATTTAATATAAATAATGCTTTTCAAAATTAACTTTTAACTTTAGTTATAATTTAATATTAACGTATTTTTTAACTAGTTAGTTTTTTTATTCATGGAACTTTTAACGTAACTAAATTAATTTTATTTATCATTAACTTTAATTGAATTTATAAAAAAAAAATATATTAATTAATTTACTTAAACACAATGTTTGTATGCTTTACAGTGGCATTTTTTTATTTACAAAATTGTCCAAAGAAGTAATTGTTTCGAGTATTTCTATTGTTCACCGTTCTCTTCAACTGTTTTATCTTTGTTCTCATGCGTTTCACGTTTCATAAAATAATTTCAATCATTTTGTTTCTTTTCTTTATATTTTTTATTTGTTAACTTGTCATAACTCATGGAAATCTATTTTTAGAGTATCTGCTCTGAAGTGTCTTATTCATTGTTTATTTTCTACTGGACTTTTTTGTATATTATCTCTTTTAAAATTCCAATGAATTTATATTTAGGGATGTCCAATCGAAGATATCCAACCTGTCAATCGAGTTTCTGTCCTAAAGAAATTTATATTTCTACGTGTTTGATTGCATTTAAGAATTTATCACCAGTGAAATACGATTAAGATACAGTAATAAATAATAGACGAGTATAAAATCTTTCTAAAATATAAGATTTTACTATGTATTAAAATACAAACGAAAATTTTGAATGTACAATTAGTATATATTAATCCAATTTTTAACACTAGAAGTTTGATTCAATTTTGTTGAAAGAAGATTTATTAATTTCATAATTACAAAACAGAAGATTGATTTTTCCAAGCTTTCAGTGAGATAACCAGATTACTTTCAAATTCTTTGATCTCTGAAAGCGGACGCGATAGACAGACCCTTCGCTAGCCGCTCTCGACCACGTTTTCCATCTCCCGCTATTCAATTATTAACTAGAATATATCGTGAGCAGCTACCACCTCGCCGCCGTCTTCGCTGGACTCCCGTATACCGAGGCCATCGCCGTCGGCTCTGCGCCGCGCCGCGAGTTTGCGCTTGCGCGGCGAACGTCTACCTCCACATCATCCGCGAGCCACCACCGCCGCGGCAGCCAGCACGGCCCTGGTCGGCCACCAACACCATCCCCGTCGTCACAACCACCTCCTGCAGTCGCCGCAGCAGCATCAACATCCGGATCATTGTCTCTTCCCGGTCATCACGGAGAATGGAACCGACTCGCCACGACAACGATCCTTCGTGAGTAACTACCGCTGACACGTATCTCTCCCTCGAGAAATTGTCACTCGAGAATTGTCCGGAAAAAACCATCAACGTCGCTACGCACTACGTAGACAGACTTGTTATATTCGCGTTATATTCGAAGTGTCGTCGCACGGTTGTTCGAACGAAGAACCTTGGTGGCGACCATTCTTTTTGCATCGCGCGAAAAAGCGAGGACCAAAGAGTTAACACAAACGGTAGTTCTCCAATCTCGGGATTACATTATATTGAAGATTGAATGGTTTATAAATTAAACAGCGTATAAGCACTACCGGGACCATGTGTTTTGCTCATG
This sequence comes from Solenopsis invicta, assembly GCF_016802725.1. NCBI lineage: Eukaryota > Metazoa > Arthropoda > Insecta > Hymenoptera > Formicidae > Solenopsis > Solenopsis invicta. Next base: position 18,106,853 of record NC_052664.1, read on the forward strand.
ACACTATGGTAACTCTTAAAGAAAAATATTTCAATAAACTGATTAGCTGTATTAGACAATATTGCATTAGTATAATATCATTTACTGATATAGTAATCGGTTTATTGGAACCCTTTTTCTTAAAGAAATGGATTATTGTGTACAAATACTCTACATTCGCTTCTTCCTATTCTCTTATATTCTTTTATGAAACAAGAAGCGTATTGAGAGTATTGGAGCCCGGCTTATGACCGTTCGCGTTCGAAGATCCACTAAGGTCCTCGGCGAGCGCTATAGGAGAAATTGATCTTTGGCTTTTGCGTGTGGCGTAGGCCAGAATCTCAGTATAGAGACCTTTACCTTTGCTCGTGTTAACCGTAAATTCAGAACAGCGCTTGAAGTTCCGTTGATTAACGGGTAATTCGCACATTGAGCTACGGTAGTCTAGCCTGTCCGCCTTGGCGTGACGGGATAGGTATAGTCCGGACGAGTGTTATTATTCCAAGTAAATATAAGAAATCGTCCAACAGGTAGGCAACTCGTTATAAATCCACCCACGTATCGATTTTCACCAACTGTCGTACATAAGTTGTGCTTTACCTCTTTTTTTCTCAGCTTCTCAAAAACCTGGACATTTGGTGTTAATCAAGAATATTCAAGAAACGTGTTAATAAAATAATTATTTCTTTTCTAATTTGCTTAAGGACCTAGAAATTTTGGAAATAATCGAGAAGCATTAACGAAATAGTCAACTATTTTTTTCTAATTTATTTAGGCCCGTTTGCACCAATGTAGCTTAACTTTAAACTCGGTTTAACTCACTTTCTATTTTTCTTTAGTTAAAAAAATTAGAAAAAGATGAAAGGATTTAGAAATAATCAAGAAACGTTAATGAAATGATAGTTATAACGAATTAAATTAATACTAACACTAAACATTTTATGCGATACAAAATTATATTCCTTATATATTTTCAATATTTTTAAATTAAACTTAATTTAAATTGCATTGAAACAAATTTCAACTTCTGAAAGTAGCATTGACATTTCAATGTTCTCTTTAAAAAGACTTTCTTTACTTATTTGGTAATTATCGAAATTAGAATTACATTCGATTTAACGTAAACTTATATTAAGTTAGACAGGTACAATCTTTAATTAAAAACGCGACTTAAAAAGAGAGTGCTATGTCCATACTTACAATCTCTAATTTAGCTGCGCGATTGTATCTTTAAAATTAATATCGTTGTATATTATAAGTGACATTGTCTTTCCCATTCTATTCTATTCATATCTGTTTTAATGAGTCGCACTAACGGATGTTGTTAATATAATGATTTACCGTTCAGAGTCTCTCACTGACACCGGTGAGGCCGCGGCCAGGTCACGCGGCCTCTGGGGGAACTCCAGCGGGAGTCAACGATGACAGTGATGTCGAGAGCGTGAAGAGTTATAGCAGCGCTTGCAGCACAGCGAGCGCCTGCGAGCATGCCTCCTTTGCGTTGAATGGCACCACCTGGTCTGGTCGATCGCGAAAATATGTCGTGCATTGTTCAAATTATGTTGGCGACAGCGAACAGTACCTTACGCCTACTCAGAGAGCGGCTAAACAAGTCCGAAAGTTTCAGGTAACTAAAGCTTTCACGATGAAAATAGTTGCATTTTATTCGTCACTCATTCCGTTTTTAAGCGGCCCTTGGACGCTCAAAATTATTACACAATATTATTGATCTATCATATAGAGACTGCATTTGTTTGTTTTAAATGAGTTTGTCTAGGGCAAGGATTTCCAAAGTTGGGAAAAATTTTTTACTATGATAAAAAAAAAAATTGTGAAATAAACTTTTATGAATTATTAAATTTCTTGTACATAAAAATAATTCTTTTTGATATAAAGTCAGAAATATTATTTGAAGAAATAAAAACTAAGCGCATACTTCGTACCTTTATATTTTGAAAAATAAATTTACACAAAATAAACATAAGAAATAAAAACAAATGTCGTTTTTCTATATTGAGAGGAGAGTTTATATAACTGAAAAATGTATTTAATAAGTGATATGAAAATATTAAGCACTAAAAAATTTACTTTGACTGAAAAATGATATTTTTTGTGTTATTGATATATCAATCTAATACCCAACTCATTGTAAAATTTATATTTGATAAATAATTGTAATTATAAATAATTATATTCAATAAAAAATTAAAAATACGGGGAGTAAAGTAGTATAAATAAATAATTAATTTACTCTTAATTCACTCCTTCTCTTCCCCCGTTTTTTTCATAATTCTTAAAGCTAGATGAGTCGCGAATTGTTGTTTTAAAAAATGGGATAAAAAATGGGACACGATCCAAATAAGTTTGAGAAACTGTGGTCTTAGAGAAATACTTTACAATGTTATTGAGCATCTACAGGCCGCTTTAAACTTCTCTCTATTAGTTTGTTGGCAATACAGTTTAGCGCAATATACAAATGTACTCTGTTTCTAGAATTGAAAATTATTATTCATAATTCTTTATCTTGAAAAAATGTAATTTTTGTAGATGATAATTAATAATCATTTCATTGGAAATTTATAAATAATTATTTAATTTGGCAAAGAATCAACGAGACTCAAATGATTACTCATGTATGTACGTACATTTAATATGGCAATTTTATTTTTTCCTTATTAAAACTTACAATTATCTTGATTATATCCAGGCTCTATTGAAGGAGGCACGTAAAGAGATTGATGAAAAGGATCGGGAAATCTTGCGTTTAACAAAGGAGGTTGTAGAATTGAGGTTGTACAAGGCTTCTCTAAACAGTCCAGATGAGCGAACGGATAGCAGCGACGCTCTCACAGTGCGCGAGAACAATCCCTTCTCGCCGGAGTCGCCGAGCAAGGATCTTCCCGATGAAGGCGCCGCGGAGAAAGCCAGCCCGGAAGCGCTGGAGAAGCGTGTGCACACGGATCTGCCCTCGTCATTAGCCGATTCCGGACACTTCGAAGATGGTTCCGTCCATTCGAAAGACTCCGTATGTCTGCCAGAGTCGCAACCGGAGATTACTGTTAGCACGTGCAGTAATACTATATCCAACGACATTGTTTCTGATACGAATTCTGTAACGCCAACGAGTGAAGTAGAACGAGATGAAGAGAGACGTCGATTAGTAGTTAGTCATTATGAAAGTAGAATCGACGATATGCATAGGCGGCATGTTGACGAGCTGCAGGAGTTAAAACAGAAGCACAATGACAAGGTAGAGTTTGTTTGACTGATTATGACCAGTTATGCCTTTATATATATATATATATAATTTTTTTTTTTTTTTTTTTTTTTTTTCAAAAATAAAGATTATTATTTTTCATGTTGGTGATATGTTTGTAGGTGGAAAGCTTGTTGAATCAATTGTCTGAGGTTAATACTCGTTACTGTGAAGTGCGGCCGGCTATGGATATCGCCGAAGCTCGCGTGCGTGAATTAGAAACGGAATTAGAGGCTGTGAAAACTGAGCTTATTGAGCAGAAGACGCTTTTGAGTGATCAGGAAGAAAGAAATAAGCAAATGTACCTGAAAATGTATGCCAAAGGTCAAGAAGCTGCGCGCATTGAACAAGCTGATCAGGTACATTAAATACATCAAAGACAAAGGAAAATGCAAGATCGACATTAATTTTTCGTAAAAAATTACAGATATTCGTACAAGCACATCAATCACCGTCTAAAGTCACCGTCGCAGAATTGCTTCAACAACTAACTGTTACACAAGCTGAGTTAGAGAATATTAAGGTGAGATGTAATTTACTTATAATCTACTATTCTAAAAATCCTACATTAAAAATGTAGTACAGCGACATAACAGATTAAAAATTTTATTCATTCTGTACAAGATAAAGGATTTTCAATGGTTATTAATATATTTCAAATAGAAATGTTAGCGTTTCTAACATCAGTTATTATTAATGAGAATCTTTTCAGCAAATTCATCACATTTTCGTTGTCATCAACGAGCTTTCATAATATTAGATTGCATTGCGGTATTTGCACACAATGAGTCTCTTATTAGTTCAACATTTGCATTCTTATTTCCTTTGCTTAATCATTAGTATGTCTTTTATTCTTTCTAATTGTATTCAACTAAAGTATAATGAAATTCACATAATAACTGATTTTCTCAGGATTGATAGAAAGAGAGAGCGAGATTTGCTAATGATTAATTATGCTAACACAATAACACGCCTAATAAGGTGAATCTCAGATTCGCGTTTTTTTTTACATAGCTCAATCAGCTTTTACATTTGTTTCGCAGACATTGTTTATTTATATCTCACATCTATCACATTTATCACACTTATGAGGCGTGTACTTCACATTTCGAGCATTTTCGTAGTTCACAATACTCTTGTACTAACGATATGCCACTTTTTTTGGTCGCCGCTCACACTCCAGGACACAAGCTACTCGCCTGAACCTCACATTTCAGCCGAACATAGCCAAAGTTTATTAAGCGCTCAGGAGGCTGTTTCTCTCTGGGTCCTTGGCACACGTAAGGTCTGTATCTTAACTCGGCTACGAAGTGATGACGCAATTCTCATCCACCTTTTCGCCCATAAAGTAGCAATTGTTCGCATATATGATGCACCGATATTCTATCAATGTTTTACTAAATCAAGAGCTGATATTCCGACACACAAATGTAATGGTTTGTCATTTTTCTTTTATAAATTCCAAGATTAGATAAGTAGATTTAATTGGAAAATTCTTTTATGCTAGTGAATAATTTATTTTAATAATTTGTAATTTATTACATGTCATGTATTTGTAATTTATTATAATTGCATAAGTTTTATCTCTACGTAATTGAAGTGTTCTATGGTAAAAGGAGTGTTAATTTTGGAAAAAAATCCTGTATATAAGTTTGTCGTAAGGCGATCAGTTCTTGAATAAATAAGGGCGTGTGGAAAAGAGCACGATTGCGCTCCTCGTATTTCTTTCTTTCTTCTACATTCGCGTTAGTGAACGCTTTGCTGCAACAATTGCATGTGGACCGTGAAGCACAAATGTAGATGGTTTATATTTTTATACGTTGCTCTTAGATCGGGCGATGTTATCCAGTGCACTTGGAAGAAACAGCCTCTTATATCTTCGGGCAATGTAAGTTTGCACGAGCTTACAGGCAATGCACGCTTTCACCATACTTTCACTTATATTGCATACAAAACTTGTAGATTATATATTTGAATCCAGATAGATCAATTTAATTTTATTCGGTATTAATCGGTATTATGCTTAGATAACTTATATTTATCTAAATAATAGATAAAATTATATATTATTTTATCTAGACAATTTTAAAATAATATCGCTATAAGCAAAATAATTTAGAATATTAAACAAATATATTTTTATTTAAAAATTTTTATTTCTTAAAAACAAAAGTTTGTCGCATTTAATTTGACAAAAATGTTCCTCTTTTGTTCCTCTATAGACACAAATACAAATTGAAGTTGAAAAATATAGATAGAATATATAACTCACATTATAATAACTAAGCTTCTTGCTTGTAAAAATGGTTTTTGAACCACTTATAGTTTTGGGACAATTTTTACATCGCACTATTATTTTCTGAAATTTGCGCAATTATATTTATTTATTATTTTAAAAAAATTCTCTTAGAATAAATGATAATTTGGAGTATGAAAAGCGAAGAACAATACTTCAATATTGTTCACATAAACTTTGATAATTTGAAAAAGGTAACAATTTTTTAAATATAAGATAACGTTGAAAATATATGTTCTAATAAGCTAGATAAAAATAAGATGCAAATATTGCTTTATTTAGGTAATTATCTCGATATAAATAGATAACGACAAATATTAAATGGTAATTGTCTTAATATAAAATTGATAATATATACACTTTTTAATTATAACATATATGCTATTAATCATTAAAAATTATGTTAAATCTTGAAAATAAAACATACGAATGTGTCTGGATTTAAATTTGGTAAAACATAATCATATGTACTTACAAACAAAGAATTATACACTTTTCAATTGTACACATATCTTAATGATTTTAACATTGTTCTTTAACGAGTATGCCATTCTGTTTTGATTAGGCAATGTATAGGCGTATTGTAGAGGCGAGAAGCAGCCAGGGTACACTCGATCCGGAAATTACTCTGCAGTTCCTAAAGTCGGCGATCTACTATTTCCTAACTGATAAGGAGAATCAACACGGTCACTTAAATGCTATTGAAAGTATCTTGGGCTTCACAGATGCGGAAAGACACAATATCGATAGATACTATCGATCAGGGAGAAAATAATATTTTCTAAAAATTTTCAATCTAAAACATTATATTATTGACGATTGGTGTTATCCAAATTAACGCCCGAAAAATACGTCGTTTAGTTCTTTAGTATCTTTTAAAAAGAGACAACCACAACATTTTACCGCGTGCTCGAAACATTTGTTTTAAACTTGATGAATATTTGAAATATGTATGTATCACAAAAACAACTTGCTTCTCTCACCAAAATTGCTAGCTAATCCATAAAAATATATGCTGTGTAATTTGTAAATATAGCTGGCAATTTTTTAAGAGATTGCCTTTATACTTCTATATTTCAAATTCTGGGATGTAATAGCATAAATTATGTACATATAGCTTGGCTAGACTGAAATTGTTTATGACTGTATGTGACATCAGTGCTCTGCGATGGCCATGTATTACAAATTGATATCACGCATATCGCATAACTTGCTCTAAATTATGCTCTAAATTAGTAGATATATATAAATATCCTAGTTACATTTGAGCAAAATATATTATCTAGTTATTGCGAATTTTACTCTTTCAATGATTATTATGCATGTATTGCATTATGATACAATATTCCAAAATTGGGCAAGAAATATGTGATATATATGTGACAACTAAGTTACTGGAAAGGATTTGAAGTTGAGAACATCTTTATGTAATTATTTGAAATGCATGCCCATCCTTATACAAGTGTAAAAGTTGAATCTATCTTTCTCGTTATTACGTACGGATCCCCGAACATAAATAAATTTATTTATATATATTTACTTGTTATACAAATAAAATATATATATATATCTATATACACATATATCAGGATAAGAATTATCAGAGTTTTTGTTCATCTTTAAAATTTTTAAGCATGTACAAGAAAATGATTTTGAAGTAGCAATGAAAGAGAAATCATTTAATTGTACATCTTTGCACAGTAACTCTGAATCGTCCTGTATATACTATTATCTATATCAAAGCCTGGTGACATGACGTCCAGATAAGGTAATATTATGGAGACTGAAGGATATATCTTGCCTTTTTATCTGCTCGTAGCTTCAAATTAAGTAGGTCGTGACAAGTGCAACTTGTAGTGGACATCAATAAGCACACTTCCTATAACTTATCCTAATTCTAATTATTCATTTTTTTACAAGATATTTGTGTATTTAAATTAAAACCAAAGAATAGTGGGACAGTTAATTATTGCGAATGAATACTTGATTATAATTAAGTTTAATACTTGGCACCAACTGGTTAAAATTATATTTTTCGTTATTGAAATTCTGAACTTGTTCAGCGCAATATTGTAACATTAGATACAAATAATCTTTTTACCTTTTTAAATATTTATTTTATGATCTAGAACTAGTATATTCAATGATTTAAAAGAAACATGAGTAGAAACTATAATTTTTGTAGCACTAAGATTTTTGTAATTTTGAATGACATTAGTCTGAAAAATGTACGTCTAAGGTGCCAATAAGTACGAACGTTCATAGCACATACAAAGCGCTTCTTGAAGCAACATTCTCTTAACAAGTGTTTTATATAAATCAACAAAGAAACAGAAATATATTGACAGTAATCCACTATATCAAAACGTCCAATGTCAACAAAAGAATATAGTTTCATATAATGTATAAATGCGATCACACATTTATCTAACTCCGAAATTATAGATAATGTTCTCATTTTATATTAAAGTTCCTTTTATGTGAATGCTAGGCCTAAGTAAACTCGATTATAGATAAAACTTGTATGTCATTCCATCGAAAATAACAAAAAATGCTAAAAGCATTTGACACTTTTTGAATAGATTGTGCGATTTTATTTCTGATATAGTATTTCCCGCGAATTCAATTACATACAATGATTCACGTTTTATTTGTTTCTTATTTTTATACAAATCTCACAATAAGGAACTTTCTATTTCTTTCATTTATCCTCACCCTCGTCAATGTTTTTATGTATTATGCAGTATGGGAAAAAATTAAAATAAATATTCCAAAACTTTATATCAATAGCTCTTTCTTATTTCCAAGTTACACGACTTTTACTAATATATAAATAATTGTACAGGGTGTCCCAGGAGGGGTGTTCCGTTTCACGTATTTGAGTGCATAGATCACGTTCAATGTGCTGAATGCATTGACAGTTTCATTTTGATAATGCGCATGATGTATGCTTGGAAACAAAATAACTTACCATGAGTTTGATGCAATTCAAAAATAGCTGCTACCATGGACGACAAGAAAATAATAGCTTTATTATTGTTAATAAATAATACAACGCAACTATCAACAATATTGATGAATCTAGTGATAGTGAAAATGAAGATATAATTTTAAATTCAGATAAATTAAAAATAATTCTCACAACTTCTCTATATACGAGCTCTATATACAATATTCCTAAACTCTATATACAATATTCCTAAAATATTATACGAATATTATTAAAAATTAATATTGGGTTGGCAACTTTGAGAAGGTAAACTTTGGTTCCAATCAATATTTTCCAACCAATTTTCTTTTTTTAAATAAAAGTTCAGAATCTCAGAAATGTGACTGCACAATCGGCATTGCCGAAAAATGATTTATTGTGAAGTTACAAAAGAAAAACCATTGAGCGAAAATGAAAGTGTTAAAAAATCGACTTCTCTTTAAAAAATCATCTTTCCAAAAAACAACTTTGTAAATACATTTTGCAGCTAAAGAATCATATTTTCAAAAAAATTATGTTATTGCCAGATTCCTTAAATTTAAAAGTATAATTATTAGATTAAAAAGTATAATTATGTAATATAATTTGTTTCGAAATGGGTTTACCATTAATGGGTGTCATGCAAAGTCTGAGATACTCTATATCTGCAGGGACTGTACAAAGATATTGAGATACTTTGGATATATTATCAAAGAATGTAAACAATTTTTGTTAAAGTTATTTACTAAATTATATAATATAAAATACATGTGTGTTACTTCCTTCCTGTTATAATAATACTATCGTATTTCTGTTGGAACCACTTGATAGCGTCTTCTTTAGTAATTTGATGTTGGAAACCGACCTTTCCAGTCTTTCTTCTTCTATGAGCTATGTTGAATCCTACAAATTGAATATTCCATAATTTATATCTGCATTATTCACATGTAAGATGTAAACTTTCACTCCATTATATTTATATGATATACATATGTAAATATCTTAAGCGTCTACAATATAGTCGTTACGATGTTACGACGTTGCGACGGACCAATCAAAGAAAAAATCATATATTCTCTTCTTTGATTGGTCCGTTGCAGAGTCGTAACATCTTAACGACTGTATTGTAGACGACGCTTTAATGTTCGATTAAAGTGTAGTCTCAATCTAGTAACACACCCAGTAAAATAAAGTGGGCATGGGTTGCAATCATGAAACATTTTTTCTAGCACATTTTTAATATATAGATACCACTATAAAACAAGGATATCTATGATGCAAGCTGTGCAATATTAACATACAATTAGAATCACCATAGTTACATTACTAACCTGAACGTCCTAGTACAACATAAAAATCTAATCCATAAATACCGATACTGGGATCATATTTGATCCCTAAATCGATATGTTCCTGAATACCAAAACCAAAGTTTCCAGTGCAGGAAAAGTTTTCTTTTTTCAATTCATATTCCCGTACCTGTAACCAAGCAATTCATTAGGATTACAACATAAGTGTAAATCGTACACACATCCATGTACAGATTTTTAAATTCACCTTTAAGCCATGTTCCAAAATCTCTTGGCGCCACGCATGGTACAGTGAGCAGCAATTTTCTCATTACGAAGGATATCAAATGAACGTACTGTGTATCGAGCTTTAGAAAATACTGACTGCTGACCAGTCAGCTGTTCCAAAACCTGTATGAAAAATTATTTTAACTTTGAAGATTTAATTGTTAGAAACAATTAAAATAGAAACGCTGATAAAATTTACCTTGGCAGCGCGCGTCAAGCAATCACCAGACTCACCCACACAAATGTTCAAGCATAACTTCTGGATTCGGACTTCACGCATAATATTCTTGGATGCATCTTTTGGCTCCTTCTTCAGTTTTTTCTCAGTTTTTTTCCCAATTTTCTTTTTTTCAAGTGCTTTCTTCACATCCTACGAATAAAAGTTAATATCTACATAATTAATTATTAACTTTTAACCATTGTCATAGTATCTTATAGACATGTGGTATTGCACTATAGTATCATTATAAGACTAACTTTCAATAAAATGATAAAGATCCAAGTGAAAATGTGAATTTTTTAAATTTTATGCATTCATAAGACAACCATCCAACACCAGTGTAACAAAAATATGATATAATTAACTTGTAACGTTTAATTGTCAGTGCTAATCAGATCAGACATTTAGGCTCGTATTCATAGTCAAAGCTTATAATTAAAACCATCTTAAGTATTGTCTTAAGATGTCATCAACCAATTACGGATCCACATTAGCATTTACTTACATATAAGATATGAAACTTTAATCCTGTTATTATATTTATACATTATACAGAAAGTATCTTAATGTTCAATTAAAGTGTAGTCTCAATCCAGTAACACACCCAGTAAAATAAAGTGGGCACGGGTTGCAATTATGAAACATTTCTCTAGCACATTTTTAATATAGACATCACTATAAAACAAGGATATCTATGATGCAAACTGTGCAATATTACTTTCAGTAGTAATAAACAGTAGTAATAAACAATTAGAATCAGTGAATTCATGTAACTAACCTGAACATTTTAGTCTAATGTAGAAATCTGGTTCAAAAAAACCGATACTGCAGGATCATATATGATCTTCAACTTGATCAAGACATTACTCAAAATCGTCTTGAAATTAGACCATCGATTATGAATACCGGTTTTAATGTAATGCCTTTTGGTAGAGGTTAATCTATGAACCAGTACTGGTTTATTTAGAGTTGATCAAACATATCGTTAGTAAATTTGTAGATTAATTAAAATATTTTAAGAACGAATAAATCAAAGATTTCTTTTAGAAATTTAATAATAATAATATAAATGTACCAATGTTGACTAAAAACAAGCATGCGCTCTTATTGTACTACAGCAAGTTTCGAACATCGACGCTTTAACACGAAGAAAATAAACATCATTGATAATTCTTGATTATATCATTTTTTTTCAAAGTGTCATAAAGATATTTAACAAAGTTCAATGATGTAAAAGATATACGTAGATTAAAATAAGTTTCTTGAAGGCAAAGAAAGACTCACCTGGACTCACCGCCATCTTACAAAAAAAGAAGACGCCGGCATGCGCGCCACGTGCGGGTGATCGATGCCGCCTTATCTTGCGCATGCGTATTACAGAAAGATAAATACGAAAGTCGTAATCAAGAGCATTTTGTATTTAAGAATGTTTTAGCTATATAAGCTACAAGTTATCAAATTTTAAAGCTAAAGGTTTGTTAGATTTGTTCTTTTTTCTTTCCTAATTAATGATGAAAAATTTTGATTGCGAATGTCCGAATTTTGGCCCTGAAACCACGATCGATTTACAAAGAAGAAAAACATATAATAAAAAATTTGATTTACACTTAATGATTTTTGCAGTAAAAATGAGTCTATTTTGCTGCAATTTTAAGTAAATAACTTTTAAACGACAAAATGGATTCAAATGAAAACAAAACCTTTGTACAAATATTTGTTAGAGATAGAATATTTATTTTTAGTATACACAAAAAATTTAATTTAAGTTCCTTAATACTATTATATAATACTAGT